>NW_026294584.1:133350876-133950876 GCF_007827085.1 Peromyscus californicus insignis
AGCAAAGTCGCTGCATGGCTCGGTAGGGTTTTAAAGCACAATAATCACCAAGCAAAGCTGCAAACTAGCAACCCGCGCCTTCTAGTCCCCGCGCATGCGCACACAGGCCCGGCAGGAAACAGTGTCCAGCACGCATGCGCAGGGTCAAGGCTCCGCCCTCCCTCTGTTACCGGAGGTCAAGTAGCCGCAAAGCGGCATTACTAACGCTGGGCTTTCTCCCGAGGTCTCCTCCCTGGCGGTGCAAGTCTACCCTCAGCTAGTGTGGGGTGTGGGCCAGCCTCGGCTTCCGGGAGATCACCGCAGGGCTCCAGCAGGGACGGGAGCGCTCGGCCCGGTGGAGCGAGGACCCAGCACTCCAGGACCGCCTGCTTTTCCGGTGCCTGCAGATGAGCCCAGAACCTTAAAGAGCAGCTGGAGCCTGCTTCCCTGCTTAGCTTTGGCCTTGGATTTCGGTGGCAGCTATAAGGTCCTCGGGGAGCAAACCTATTGGCCTCTAGGCAGGCGACTCCTTTAACTGGGCCATGGACCAAACTAGAGGCAGCGTGGATGGGGTTGTGGTGTGGGAGATGAAGGGAAGAGATTTGTGTCAAACCAGTCCGTTGAGTAGTTTGGGAGTTAGTGAATAAATGGTTGTGTTTCATAGCCTAAAGACAGTGTATGAGTTATACAAGTTGATGGAAGGTAAAAATGTCTGCATTTGGGGCCTGAATGAAGCAATGTGACCTTAAGTTTTTGGTTTTGGACTTGGAAAAGGTAATTTGTAGTGAATAGTTTTCCCAGTGAAATTTTAAATTCTTAATAATTTTGTTAGTCTAGAAACACAGTTCACCTCAGAGGGTGTGCTGGCTATTCTCGGACAACTTGACACACAAACTAGAGTTATCGTAACGGAGAGAACCTCGGTGGAAAAAATGCTTCCATAATAGAAGGCGTTTTCTTAATTAGTGATTGATGGAGGAGGGCTCAGCCTAGTGTGGGTGGTGCCATCCCTGCACTGGTGGTCCTACGTTCTATAAGAAAGCAGGCTGAGCAAGCCAGTAAGTAAGCAGCACTCCTCCATGGCCTCTGCATCAGTTCCTGCCTCTAGGTTCCTGACCTGTTTGACTTCCGGTGCTGACTTCTTTCAGTGATGAACAGCAATATGGAAGCATAAGCCAAATAAACCCTTTTCTCCCCAACTTGCTTTTTGGTCATGACGTTTCATCCCAGCAATAGAAACATTAACTAAGACAAAGGGAATAAAATATCATTTATTCTGGAGCCAAATATGGCCACACCGGTTCACGTTATCCTAAATTCCATTCCATGTTCCAATTTTAAGAAGTTGTATAGAAACAGAACAACAAATCTACATACTTTTCAAATGCATTGGTGGGTGCATCAGATTGGTAGGATTTTTAGCAACACTGGAGGTGATGGTGACTTTGTTATACTCTTCAGATGCCTTTTGATGGATTTCTTAACCCTTTTGATTGATGGGAACTAGGAGTCTGAACTTTGAACATCCCAAAGATTCTACCTAATGGTACCAAAGAGGTTAGGTCACATGCACAGGAGAATAAGATGTCTCGATATAATAAAGAGGTTAGGTCACATGCACAGGAGAATAACATGTCTCAATATAATAAAGAGGTTAGGTCACATGCACAGGAGAATAACATGTCTCAATATAATAAAGAGGTTAGGTCACATGCACAGGAGAATAACATGTCTCAATATAATAAAGAGGTTAGGTCACATGCACAGGAGAATAAGATGTCTCGATATAATAAAGAGGTTAGGTCACATGCACAGGAGAATAAGATGTCTCAATATAATAAAGAGGTTAGGTCACATGCACAGGAGAATAACATGTCTCAATATAATAAAGAGGTTAGGTCACATGCACAGGAGAATAACATGTCTCAATATAATTTGGCTCCAGATTTGCAACATTCAAAACTCCACTGCTGTAGTTCTGATCAGTCAGTCTTGTGGTCACTGCTTCTTTCTGGGAATTTTACTACACGGTATGGATCTATTTTACATGCTGTACTCCGTTCATAATGATTTGACTATTGTGGATTTATTATTTTTTTTTGTAATAGAAATTGATGTAAGTTCTGAAGCATTAATCTAATTAATCTTTATCAATAAAAAAAATCACAAGTCAAATATTGGGATAAGAACCTGAAAGATCACAGAACTGGGAGCAGCCACCAGTTGCTTCCTACCTCTCCTGTTTTTCCATCCAAAAGGGCTGAGATAGTCTCAACCCTGCCTTACCATTTCCTGTCTCCTCTCTGTCTACAGTCTTCCAGTCTTCCAAACCCCTATGGTCAGCTAGTGGCTAGCTCCACCCTCTGACTCCAAGGAAGCTTTATTTGTCAGAACACAATCAAAATATCACACAACACTCCACCCTTTTGCCTAAATAAAAGCAAATGTTTTAGCTAACATAGTAAAACTAGATATAATAAGTGCAATAACTATATACAAATATATATAGGCAATAAATACATTAACAATGCCTAGTCCATTTGCATTTGGCAAATTCAGAGTAAATAGTCCATTACCTATCCTATCTTGGTGAGTCCAAAAAGTTGTACCTAATTCACTTTTTATCCTAACTTGGATTACCAACCAAAACCTATCCTTTTATGTCTCTCAACCCTATACAGTTTACACCTGTTTCGTGAATTTCTTTTAAGAATTTGGTAACAAAGAAAACTATAACTGCCTAGTCTTCAGCTCCATCAGAGACCTGAGAAGGATATAATATTACCTAAGTAAACAGGAACTGCAGAACAAATAACTTCCAAAACTAAGAAATAGCAGAAACAGTTGGCTGCCTGGACAGTCACCCAAGGTTCCTCTGTAACGTTGGGACATCCATCTTTGGCCTACAGGCCTACAATATCTGACAGACTTTTCTGTGAAGCAGAATTTTTGAAGGACTGTCCTGCCTTGTCTTGGCAAAGTTCTGCAGTCAATTACTTTTGTGTCCTGATTGTCCAATTTGGACAGCATACTGTCAGCAGTTGAGGCAAGGCCACTTTCTTGCCCAGTGGCTGACTTTTGCCACAAAGAAAGTAAACTGAATATGGAGTTTTTTTTAATGCCCATCATCTTCTTTGAAGTATATTGGTGCTGCCAGGAGCAGATATGTCTCAATGTCATAAGAAAAAAAAGGATTTTATGTTATTAAAACATCTTTTTTTAAAAAAGATTTATTTATTTTATGTATATGAGTGCTCTATTTTCATGTACACCTGCATGACAGAAGAAGGCATCAGATCCTACTATTGACAGTTGTGAGCCACCATGTGGTTGCTGGGAATTGAACTCAACCTCCGGAAGAGCAGCCAGTGCTCTAACTGCTGAGCCATCTCTCCAGCCCCCATGAAAACATCTTAAATGCCTTATTCTGTAGATCTCTGAAGTGTTTGAAGACCACTTGTCGATCTAAAATATATCTCTGTTTGACCTTAAAAACATACCTAACATGACTACAAGGGTGATTGTAATAGGTGACTACCTACTAACCTGCATTTTTTATTATCCTAAATCATTTGTAATAATAGCTTTCAAGGACTAGAAATATATTACATTGTTCAATGAACTGTATAGGTACAATACCTTGAACAAGAGTAGAAATGTGTGTATGGTATGTTCTTACAAAAATAATCTCAAATTTGTATCCATATACAAAAATCCATACCAATATAAAATATTTAAGACTAGTACTTGCTTTTTGGTTTAAAAGTAGATTTAATAATCTACCCTTTTATCCTTTCATCCCTATTTCTTTTCAAAACAAGATCCCTGAAGCTAATCTCCTTTGTTCAAGTTTTTTCCTATTACCAGTGACAACTTGTAACCAACCGCCCCCAACAATGACAAGTATCCATAGCCCACCAAAAAACCAGAAACCATCCACCCCACCTCTTGAGAATGTGGGTGTCATGTTCTTAAAATTACTTCCTGCTGTCTGGGTGTGATGGCATCTTTAGGAGACCCTGAAAAAAACTTGGGATAATTGCAAATTCCTGGGAGAGCCAGCTGTATCATTTGTTGTCTAATTTCTATGTAATGGGAAAATGCAGAGTTTGTCTCAAATCCTAGCTAGAGTAGTCTGTGGG
Source organism: Peromyscus californicus insignis (assembly GCF_007827085.1). Lineage (NCBI taxonomy): Eukaryota > Metazoa > Chordata > Mammalia > Rodentia > Cricetidae > Peromyscus > Peromyscus californicus. The sequence goes on from NW_026294584.1 coordinate 133,354,998, forward strand.
CCTGGGCCATCTCAGCTAGCCACCTTGAAATTGTCCTGAGCAGTTTGTAGTCCAAAGCTGACTTTAGGGTGGTGTTTGTCAGCTTAGTACCACAGTTCCAGTGGAATCATTGTTGTAGGGCCCCATCCTTCTTTTGGAGACTTCAAAGATTGCTGTCAGGCATGGTCATGGTTCACTGCAGAAAATGTAAACATTTTAAATGTCATATGCATCAGATCTTGAAGAGGTTAGAGGACCATAATTTGTTATGTACATTCAGAGTACAAAACTTAATTCCTAGTTACCTGGTAGAGACTCAAACCTGAAATCATGTATAGGAAACTAGATGAAGCCTTTTTCTAGAATTAGTTGGTACTCTATATGACCATTAATATCATGACAAAAAATTATAATTATATATATATATATATATCTTATAAATTTGGAGATAATATTTAGAGCTTAAGAAAACTTTTAAAGAGTCAAAATGGCAATAGAACAGTCACTTAAGAGCCAGGCAGCGGTGGCACACACCTTTAATCCCAGCATTTGGGAGGCAGAACCAGGTGGATCTCTGTGAGTTTGAGGCCAGCCTGGGCTTCAGAGTGAATTCCAGGAAAGGCACCAAAGCTACACAGAGAAACCCTGTCTTGAAAAAAAAAAATAGTTACTTAATTTTGGATCTTCTGACATGAGACAGAGATTTTGGATTTTGCAATAACAAGCGTGCTTGGGTTTAGAGAAGGAGAGAGCCATACTCCTACTCCAAAGCCAGCTTTAAATTTTGATTGAACTTGGACTATAAAAAGATTATTTGCATTATATGTCTGTAGCAAACAGCAGAAACATTTGGGAAGATTTATGAAATTTTATCCTGTTGGAAATGTGATATGTCAGTAGGCCAATTTACTCTTTTTCTTGGCACATTTTCTCTGGATAATTTACCCTTCTACTTCAGATGTCTAATTTGTCCAGTGGTCTTCAGATTCCTTAGCTGGATGCCTTCGTTCTCCTGGAAAGACAAAAAAAAAAAACAACCCTGTCCCAAGCCTAACTTTGGGGAGTTTCCTGTCGCTGGAGAGCTTCCCTCAGGGTCCCGCTGAGCCCCGGCAGTCCGACAGCCCACTTAGACCCAACCAAGTAAACACAGAGACTTATATTGCTTACAATGTATGGCCGTGGCAGGCTTTCTGCTTTTTGCTAACTGTACTTATATCTTAAATTAATCCATTTCTATAAATCTATACCTTGCCACGTGGCTCGTGGCTTACCGGCATCTTCACATGCTGCTTGTCATCGCCAAGCTGGCAGTGTCTCCCTCAGCCTTCCGCTTCCCAGAATTCTCCTCTCTCCTTGTCCCACCTATACTTCCTGCCTGGCCACTGACCAATCAGTGCTTTATTTATACAGAACGATATCCACAGCAGTTTCCCTTTTGGCAAGTTATATCTGATCAAATGAAAAGCATTTTTTAGTCTTATTAAGTTAGTTTAGATTGAATTGTTGCACTGTTTGATGAACTATCACCTCTTCTAATCAAGAGATCTCTCTTCTTCACATCCAATCTTTATTAATTTTGATGGTATCCATAGTTTTTCTTTTCCTGTGGAAACAAAAATAAAAACTCTTCCCCAATGTAACACATATCCTGGTTTCCATTCTGAGGTCAACACATCTTTAAAGTATAGAGACTGATTTAATTCTGTAGTTTTTTTCTATTATCCAATGTCTATCCACAGCTATCATTCCTTTCTCATTAGCATTTAGAAAACTTAAAGTTAATAAAGCATTGTGCAATCTATCTCTGGGGGGTCTTTACTCCATTTTTTGGTTTATTAAGCATATATTTTAGAGTTCGATTAGATCTTTCTATAACTGCTTGCCCTGTAGGATTGTGTGGTATAGCTGTAATATGCTTTATGTTGTAATAAGCAAAAAACTGTTCCATTTTTTACTAGAGACATATGCTGGAACATTGTCAGTCCTAATTTCTACAACTATCCCTATGATGGCCATAACTTCTAACAAATGTGTGATTACAGAATCAGACTTTTTAGAACTCAAAGCAGTTGCCCATTGAAATTCTGAATATGTATCTATGGTATTGGGTACATATTTTAATTTTCCAAATGAAAATATATTGCACAATGAAATATATCCATTTTCCAAATTTTATTTCTTTGAGTACCCTTTGGGTTACTTCCTGCAGGTAGTGGAGTTTGGTTATACAGAGAACAAGTAGGACATTTCCTTATAATTTCCTTGGCTCATTGCCAAGTGATAGAAAAATCTATTTTCAAATCCTTGCTATTGACATGGTGTTTCTTATGAAATTCTGAGGCTTCTGGCCTACCAATAATTGATCAGCTTCATCATTACCATGTGCTAGAGGGCCTGGTAGACCCAATGGGATCTAATATGTGTTATATATAAGGGATAATTTCTATTTCTGATTATTTCTTGTAACTGAATAAATAAAAAAGTCAAGTATGAATCATCTAGAATAAATTCAGCAGTTTTGATATGTAAAACAACTCTTTGTGCATATTGAGAGTCAGTAACTATATTAAGAGGTTCTGGAAAATCTAATAACACCATAAAAATAGCATGTAATTCTGACTTTTGAACAGAATCATAAGGGCTTTGAGCCACTTTACTTAAATTTCCTAACTTATACCCTGCCTTTCCTGTTTTATGTGCATTAGTATAGAATGTAGGGGCTTCAGAAATTGGTGTTCCCCATATAATGTGAGAAAGGATCCAGTTAGTTCTCTTTATAAACTGAAGTCTCTTACTTTTGGGATATTTGTTAATCTCTCCCAAAAAATTACTGCAAGCTCTTTGCCAATGTTCATTTTCTGCCCATAAAGAGGAAATTTCAGCATTACTAAAAGGTACTACAGTTTCTGCTGGGTCTGTTCCTGCTAATTGATGAATCCTCAATTTTCCTTTTAGAATCAACTCAGAAACCTTTTCTACATAGGTCTTTAATTTCTTACTCTTTTTGTGTGGTAAAAACACACCTTCTCTCTGCATTAAAATTCCAGTAGGGGAATGTGTAGAAAGTAAAATAACCAGAATACAATCAAGCTCTAGATCCAAATGATGCACATGTGCATCCTGTAATTTCTTTTCCACCAAAGCCAATTCTCTCTCATCCTCAACTTATCATTTTCTTGGACTATTTAAGTCCTTATCACCTTGTAAGATTTAAAATAAATTACTTATTTCTTGAGTCTTCAAACCAATTGTGAGCCATAGCCAGTTAATATCTCTCAGCAAATTTTGAAAATCACTAAGAGTTTGTAATTGATCTCTCTTGATTTGTATCTTCTGTGGTTGAATTTTTTGTAAACCTATCTTATAACCTAGGTAATTAATAGAATCTCATCATTGTATTTTTTCAGGAGCAATTTGTAATCCCCAAGAAGGTGAAATTTTCTTTACTTCTTCAAACATTTTTTCTAAGGTATCTACATTTGAATCAGCTAGTAAGATATTACCCATATAATGGTAAATAATAGATTGAAGAAACTGTTTACAAATCATTTCCAACAGCTGTTGTACAAAATATTCACACAGGATGAGGCTGTTGAACATTCCTTGTGGGAGAACTTTCTACTGATATCTTTTAATGGGCTGAGAATTATTGTAAGTAGTCACTGTGAAGACAAATTTTTCTCTATCCTATTCTTATAAAGGTAGAGTGAAGAAACAGTTTTTTTAAATCAACCACTATAATAAACCATCCTTTAGGTAATAGAGAAGGCAAGGGAATCCCTGGCTGTAAAGAATCCATTGGTTGAATCATCTTATTAATAGCTCTTAGATCTGTTACCATTGTCCATTCTCCAGATTTCTTTTTAATAACAAATACAGGAGAATCCCAAGGACTGATCAATTCTTCCATATGTTGAGCATTTAGCTACTCCTGTACCAACTGTTCTAAGACCTGTAATTTTTCTGATATCAAAGGTCATTGTTCCACCCAGACAGGTTTGTCAGTTAACCATTTTAAAGGTAGGGTTGTTGGTACCTTTGAAAGATCAGTGGCTGTTGTGCCCTGTTTTTGTTCAACCTGAATGGGGGTCATTTGGAGCCCAGGTGCATGTGGAGTTTGGGGCTTGTGGAGATTGCTGTAGAGAGGCTGCAACAGGAAAATCCCAGACTTGCTCACAGGGCTTGGGGAAGAAAGGGAAAAACCAGCCATCGTCGATGTGACTCTGGCAGGTGCTGGTGACTGCAAAGCCACAAGCAGCTGTTTCATGAATTTATGCCCCAAAATTTGTATGCTAGATGAAGCGTTAATCTAATCCACCTTTATCAATGAGAAATTGGGAGTCAAATATTCAGGTAAGAACCTGAAAAATCAGAGAACAGGGAGCAGCTGCCAGCTGATTCCTATCTCTTCCGTTCCTCCATCCAAAAGGGCCAAGATCCTCTCTCAGCCCCACCTTACCACTTCCTAACTCCTCTTTGTCTACAGACCTCTGAATCGCTATAGTGAGCTAGTGGCTAGCTCCACCCTCGGACTCCAAGAAAGCTTTATTTGCCAGAACGCAATCAAAATATCACACAATAAAGTTCTATTACTGCTTATCTTTTGCAGTAGTTGTGTGTTTGTGGGGATGTGGGGGAAGGAGTGTCTCAATCTAGCCTGAGCTGTCCTTGAACCTACAGTGATTCTCCTGCCTTTGTCCTGGAATGTTGGTGGTATGGGTGTAAACCACTGCTCCTGCCTTCTATTACTCTATTACACTTCTCTGGGCTTTGCTCTGAATCTTTTGCTATCTGCTACTTGTTCTCTGCTTTTTGACCAGTTGTGGATCTCTGTAATATCCTCCATGTGCTGCACAAAGAAGCTTCTCAGAGGAGAAGTGAGAGCTACACTCATCTATGGGTATAAGGGTAAGTATTTACAATACAGGTAGAGGGGGTTAGAGATATGGCTCAGCCAATAAGAGCACTGACTGCTCTTCCAGAGGACCTGCATTCAGTTCTCAGCACCCACATGATGATGGCTAGCAATGGTCTGTAATACCATTTCCAGGGATCCTGTGTCCTCTTCTGTCTTCCATGGGCACTGCACAGACATACATGTGAACAAAACACTCATGCACATAAAACAAAAATAAATCTCAAATATGAAATTAAATTTAAGTTAGAAATAATACTAGGTAAGGAAAGTGCAATAATACTAGTTAAGGAAAGTGGCAATAGAAGACCATAAGGTGTCCAAGCCCCAACTGACACATCGACAACAAAACCTCTACTCCCAAGTCTCAGAGAACAGTTTGGAAGAGGGGCTGGAATGACTGTTAGAACAAGGGGACCAGCACACCTGCCGCTAATGTCCTCTGTCTATGAGAGGGAAGCTGCATCCTAAAATCTCATCAAGGTACTTGTTGTGGTAATATTTTGTTTGTGATCTACCAAATAAGACTTGTCCGAAGATCAGAGTGCAGAGCTAAGCTACTAATTAGCCATAGAGGCCAGGCAGTGGTGGCACACACACCTTTAATCCCAGCACTAGGAAGGTGGAGACAGGAAGTGATATGGCTGGGCAGAGAGAGGAATATAAGAAGGGAGGAGACAGGAGCTCAGGTCTTGTTCAGGCTGAGGATTCGGTAGACGTAAGAAGTTTCTCTAGTGGCTGTTGCTTCTCTGACCTTTCAGCTTTCACCCTGATATCTGACTCAGAGTTTTTATTAAGACCAATTAAGATTCCTGCTACAGGTAGTCTACACAAGAACTGCATAATGACACCACTAATTGATACACCAATGGGGTAGGGTAAATCCCATAAGGTCTCACTCCTAGATGAACAGCTATAGGCAATTAATGGCTGCTGAGACAGGAAGAATCCGTCTCTTTCAGGAACAAGCCCTGGTAGCTTATCTAATCTCAAGGGGTTAGCCCTAAATACAAGCAGCACCAAATGAACTCATCAGGACATATATATATGCATATACATGCATGTGTGTGTATGTAATAATAATTAATAATTAAAGTAGACAAGGTCATGAATTTGGAACAGTGAGGGGGACATGGGCGGAATTGGAGGGAGGAGGGAGGAGGTAAAAATGATGTAATACAGTACAATATGAAATTCTCAAAAAAGATTTAAAATAATAGACTAGTTTGCTAGTTATTAAATTTGTATTGAAGTACAATTATCACTTTTTTTTTGTTGTTGTTAGGTAGAGTCTCCTACCCCAGGCTGGCCATTTAACTAGCTATGTAACTGAGAAAGACCCTGAACTTGTGATCCTCCTGCCTGACCTTCCCAGTGCTAGGATTATAGGCATGAATTACAATGTCTAGCTTACGTTATGTTGGAGGTGGAACCCAGGACAAGCACTCTACCAACTCAGCTACATCCACAGTCCCCAATATATATATATATATATATATATATATATATATATATATATATATATATATATATATATATATATATATATATATATATATATATATATATATATTTCAAGCCATCAAGTCTTTTTCTCCAGGAACATTTTCTATTTGTTGAGACCTTGATTTGTGTTTTTATACTTTTATTTCTTCTAGATGCTGTTTTTACCATTGTTAAAGAAGCTCCCCATTTTTATCAAATTTATTTCTTTACTTTGTGAGCTCAGATCACCATCAGGCTTAGCAGCAAATGCCTTCACTCACTGAGTCATCTCACTAGCCCCTGATGGCCTTTCCTGAGAAATTTTACTAATGTGAATGAAGCTGTTAATTTTATCTTTTACCTATATCCCATTGTAAGTTAAGAATTTTGTGATAATTTTTATAGTAGTCGGGTTTTCTAGGTGAATAATTGCATAATTAAGAATGGTAGTTTTTGCCAGGCGGTGGTGGCACACACCTTTAATCCCAGCACTTGGGAGGCAGAAGCAGGTGGATCTCTGTGAGTTTGAGGTCAGCCTGGTCTACAGAGCAAATTCCAGGACAGGCACCAAAACTACACAGAGAAACCCTGCCTTGAAAACCAAAAAAAAAAAAAAAGTAGTTTTACAAAATCTTCAACTGTATATGCTATTAATGTCCTTACTTAATAACCTTAAATACTATTTAAACAAATTAAAATTATTTATATTTACTTAATTTTGTATATTAATTAGAATAATTGTCAAGCTTTTCTTTCCTGATTTTAAATGAAATATTATTTGTGTTTTGCCATTTAAAAGCGATGTCTATTTTTTTTAAGATATGGTATTTGTTATGTTTGTGTCTTAGGGTTTCTATTGCTATCATGAAACACTATGACCAAATGCAACTTGAGAGGAAAGGGTTTATTCAGCTTTCAGGTTGGAGTCCATTATCTAGGGAAGCCACAGTTGGAACTCAAGGTAGGAACCTGGAGGCAGGAGCTGAAGCAGAAACCATGGAGGAGTGCTGCTTACTGGCTTGATCCTCATGGCATGCTCAGCCTGCTTTCTTATAGAACCCAGGACCATCTGCCCATGGGTGACACCACTTGCATTGGGCTGTACCCTCCCACATCAACCAACAAGCAAGCAAATGTCCCCACAGACATGCCCAAAGTCCAGTCTGATGGAGGTAATCCCTCAATTGAGATTTCCTCTACCCTTGTATTTCTGGGTTTGTGTCAAATTGGCAAAAACTGTGACATCTACTCCTTTGTCAACTTTGATATGAACACATCACGTGAAGCCAATCCCTTTTCATTTATTGTCGCTGAGATCTAATGTTAGCATTACAATATAAGACACACTCCAACTTTTAAAAGCCCCACAGTCTTTAAAAGTGTCAACACTTAAATGTCCTAAAGAAAAAGAAAAAGAAGGTTACATACTTCCTTATTCTGAGAAGGAAGAACCAGGACACAGTTAAAATCAAATTGTCACAGAAACAGAAAGCTAACTAGAGTATCAGTATGAAAGCATGTCCTGTAGCTATGTTTTAAATACAATTTGTCTACTCAAATTTGACATGAGTCATTTTAATTTGCATTAAATTTCATTGAAATACAGTCCTTTCTCTTAGTATTTAAATCAATTGCCACATTCTCTTATAATTGTTTTCATTAAATCCCTTCCCTATTTGTAGTTATTTTTGTTTCTTTTTGTTAATATTATAATTTCACTTGGCACCTTTTCCTTTATTAATATTCATAGCAATTTATTTCATTTTATTTTCAATCAGTTTTTCATATCTTTCTCACAGATTTTCCTATGTAATTTTTCAGTGTTAATGGTTTGTGTTAATTGTATCAGTGTTAATTGCATGTGTATGGATGTTTTGCCTGCCTGTATGTCTGCACCACGTGTGTGCTTGGTGTCTGTGGAAGCCAGAAAAGGATGTTGGATTCCCCTGGAATTGGAGTTACGGTGTGAGGTACCATGTGGGTGCTGGGAATCAAACCCTGGCCTCTGGAAAAGCAACCAGTGTTCTTAACCACCATGCCATCTCTCCAGCTCCCTCAATGATATTTTTAAGACTGGAATGTTTCTTAACTTTTTGCTTACTTCTTGAATACTGTGATCTGTTATTGTGGTCCTGTAGTGGAGTAGCATTCCTCTGCTTCTCTTCTGCTTTGACATGAAGTATTAGAATTTAAAGTTTGGTGTTGTCCTGCACAGTTGGGTATTCGGGGGGATGACTCACTAAATTTACTGGGTCTGCATCTTCAGACTTATGCTTATAACTTTCCAGTTAAGAGCCGTGCCCATTTTTCAGAAGCTCGGAGTCTCTTGCTACTTCCAGTACTGCATGGCTCCCAGTACTCAAGGAGATGAAAGACACGTTTCTGTCCCTGATCTGTGTGCTCTCATGAGGGATTTCTGGAGTTGAAAAACTGAAGATGTATCTTGTTTTCTTTAAAAACCACAACTTTCTCTTTATCAAATTTTACATATCAAAGCTCTGAAAATAAGGTAAGAAGTTTTATTTATGAAAGAGGAAATAGACCATGATGACAAGTTTAAAAAGAATTTCTTTCAAGTAATAGTCAAACTGCTTCTATCCAATTTGTAAGAATGAATAATATAGAAGACTTTAAAATTAGCTATGTACATGCATATCATAAATTTCTTTATTTGTTTATGTGCATTGATCACACACACACACACACACACACACACACACACACACACATATATGTGTCAGGTCCTCTGGAACTGGAGTCACAGATAGTTGTGAGTTACCATCATATCATAAAATTCTTGTGTTAATCTCACTGATTGAGAATAAGACCACTACCACAGTTTAAAGCCAAATTTGAAGCAAGCTTTAATTAAATACTGGCCAGGTGGATGGGCTCTGGCCAGGTCCATACCCAGGTGTAAACAAAAGATGTTTTCTGTCCTGCCTGGTCCCATAGCTGTTTTCAAATAATTATTCAGAGGCTTATATTACTTATAAATGTTTGGCAGTGGCTCAGGCTATTACTAGTTAGCTCTTATATTTAAATTAACCCATTTCTAATAATCTAATTATTACCATGTGGTCATGGCATTACCGGTCTGCTGGCATGTTGCTCCTTGGGGGCTGGATGGCGTCTCCTGACTCCACCCTTTTTCTCCTCTATTTCTGCTTGGATTTCCCACCTGGCTCTATCCTTCCTTGCCATGCAGCTTTATTTATTAACCAATGAGAGCAACACCTATTCACAGCATACAGAAGGACATCCCACATCACCCAGGTTCCTGGGAAATGACCTAGAATCAAGTATGGCAAGGACATAAGAAGGAAAACCATAATTCACTGAATTTCCCATCAGGTCCAGTCAGGGGCAAGTATACATCCTGACATATTTCCAGCCTACAAACCTCATACCCACATGTGATCAAGCACATCTGGTGCATATGGGTCAAACAAACTTACTTAGGGGAGTGAAAATATGTAACTTGTTATCTCCCATAAACAATAGCCTCCAGCATTTCAGGAACTATCTGTCCTTGGGCAAGGGGCTTGCAGATCAGAGGCATTTTTGTTTCATGGATTTCTTAGGCATAGTAATTAAAACTTAAAATGTAACTTTGGCTCTCACACTTGCTCCAGTATTTTTTAATCTTTTGATCAGCAGTCATCAGCATCTATTTCTGATAAGAAAAGGAAAAACATTACATACTCAGTGAGGAAATTGGTTATTTATAATGCCAAGACTCAGTTGGCTGAGTCTGCATCAGAGTTCAATTTTAATCTGTCAGACTCTTCTCTTCCCCATTTTGTATTTTCACAAGTATTTATACTAAGAAAACAGCCACAGACTCCTAACAGCTGTGGATGTTCCTTTATCTGTGTGCCTTTCAATACCTTAGTAAAGAGAGAGCCTGCTAGGCCTTCCTGGTAATGTGGCCTGGACGCCATGTTCCTTTCTTTCTAAACATCTAGAGTCCTTTCTCCATGTGCCTTGGAAACCCTGGCATCTTATCCCCACTGAATAAAAGGCTTTTGAATCCAAGTGTCAGGCAGGCACACCCAGTTACATATTTTAGACCTAGAATCTCTAGTTAGCACTCCATATAAACAAGCTTGCCATGATATAGTGTGATTTCCCACTCTCCTGGGTCTCACTCCTTAAGAATCATACCCACATTCCTTATGTTTCTGCCAATACATATTTTAAAACGTCTTGCAATAATTGTACTGATTAAAATGTGCCCTCCTGGCCAGACTGTGCATCTGAGGTTTTGAAGTACACTGAGGTTTGATTCAAGCTGCAGGTTAGTTAGGACAAGAGAAAGTAATTATGGACATCTCTTTCCCTAGGCTTCTGATCCAGACATTATCAGAGCACTTTCCAGGAAACGAAGGCCAGGTTTCCCAATCCCAAATATCAGGGTCTCATTTGTTTCCCAATCAAGACCCTGTCTTGCTTCTGCATGAAAAACTTGCAAAGGTCATGAAGTCAACTGTTACCTCATCCAGCCGATTGCATAGTTGATTTTGTATTTTATTTTCAACAACAGTGGCCTTGTGGTTACCAGAAGTGAAATTCTATTAGGGCTGCCATGGAACCCTCTGATTCTCGTACTGTAAACCGAATGTTTCTTTTTATTTCTTGAAGCGCTACACTGCACTCAGCACATTCAATTACATGCTGCAGGCTTGTTACAGCACTGTTACTATGGCAACCAAGCAGCCCTTTGGCTCCCCAGGGAATTGCTTCAGTTAACACTTTATCAAAACCAGGTACAGGTGGTGATTTAACTACTTGGAGTGGAATGTATGTAATGCTAACATGTAGTTCCACTGGCAACAACCTTAGCAATGTCCTCAAGCCTCAACACATGACTGAGCACTACTAAATCCAATTGATGAGAGTCCATCTCCAGAGACCACGCCTACTGCAAATTCTATATCAGGGACTAACAACAACTGTATCTGGAAACAACAACAAAAACATGCTAGAAATTTGAACAGGAATTTTTTAATGTAAAGAATTATAACATGAGGTCTTAACTATCAAATCAGAAGTAGTGAATGCAAAATTCAGCTATTGTCTCTGGGGCAGAATGACTTCAGATGGAAACTGGAGTTGTGAAGGACCCTTCACACAGTCTGCCAGGGGGAAAGAATCCTGCCTGGGAGCATGGCCCAGCACTAGGTGGAAGGGGGATGCTGCAGACACTACAGGCTGGAACTGATCAATTGGAGCAACTGAGTTGGGCATGACTGGGACCCTGACATTGTGGTGACCCAGAGCAACCCAAGGCTTTCCTACAGGCCCTGATGAAAGGACAAAGGCTGTGGTTATCAGCTCTTAGGTAGCTGTGGCTAGGTATCCTGTGTTCTCTTTGTCAACATTGTTTGACTTAGCTCTTTGCTGACCTTGGCTGTTTTCCTCCTGAAAATAGTATACATGATGCTGTACTTTTTAGAACTTGCTTGGCATAAGTCATCAGCTTATGTGAGATCTCCTGGTCCCAGCTATTGATTTTTGTCTTCTTTATTTCTTCTCTCTCGTCCTCTCACTTGACACCTTGTCATTCCGGACCCTTACTTCTGCGGATTCAGATCATGACACCAAGGCCCTCCCAAGTTGGAAGGGAAGTCACAATATTCTGAAACAGCCCTACAGTGTCCTTTTATTGACTTCTATTGACAGTACTGCTACTAACAGACAACCAGCTGGCTGACAGAGAAGCAGTAATTATGGGGTCAAGCTCTACATCGTGAAGCAAGGTAAAATGGCACACTTGGAGCTGAGAGAAAACATTAACTGATAAATCGCATGAATGAATAAATTTGGTGTGTAGCTGGAAGTGGGTGGGGTGGGGAACATGGAAAATGAGGTCTGAAAGTCAGAGAAATAGACAGCCTCAACTCACACAAGGCATTACACATTGGTGGCCCAAACTCAACTGTGATCCAAGTGTGAAGGGACAGTGAAGCGAAGGGTATGAAGACATCTGACTTATTTTAAAAGGCCAGTCTCTAAGTCATGTGAATATATGACTTAATGGGACCAAAGTAGAGTCAAGGTTAGAGGTTTCTAACTGCCAAATGCTAGTGAAGCTACACTCACTCCATCTTCCCCAGGCTTCATTCTGTGGTTTTTCATTCAGGTCATTCTATTCAAAAGTGTCAGTTGATCTGGGGCCACCAAGGGGCTATGTATTTTTTTTAAGATAGGTTTTCTCTGTGTAGCTTTGGAGCCTATTCTGGAACGCACTCTATAGACCAGGCTGGCCTCGAACTCACAGAGATTGACCTGCCTCTGCCTCCTGCATGCTGGGATTAAAGGCATGCATCACAGGGCCACATTCTCAGAACTTGTCTCAAAAGAAAGGAAGAAAGAAAAGAAGGAAAAAGTTCAACCTTAAGATAACCCATTATATGGCCACCCTAGGTGTAGCATGTACTCTGCATATAGCATGACCTCTTTTTCTTGAAAACCTTCTTGAAACTTCAAGAGTACTAAGTAGAATGCCTGCAAGTGACACCGTGCCCTAGCATGTCATAGTCATGTTTGAATAATGCTGAAGTACAAGGAATGTATTGGAATCTTTTCTGAACCCCTAATATCTGCAAATCTTTCCTTCTACTTCATATTGTCCCTACACATTAGTGTAATTCCTGTAGTGGAGATGACACTCCTTTGGCATGGATGTAGGGAAAAGGGGCCAGGGAAGAACACCCTGCCCCTGACTTGACCCCAAGCCCAAGACTAGGGCCAAGGGAAAAACAGCCTGCCCCTGGGATGACCCAGACCTCCTGAGACTTGAAAGTCCCCCCAGCCCCCATTATTCAGCATTAACAGCCAAACAACACTTCCTGCTGTGCTGTACTTGGCCATTAGCTCAATGTGCATGCTCTAAGAGACCTATAAAAGCCCTCCCCTCCACCCAACCCTTTGCTGTCTCTGTTCCAGGTCAGAGGCAGATGCCATTCTCTCTCTTCCCAACAAATCTCTCGTGTGAGGTTTGTTGCATGGTGTGACTTTGTGGTATTCCTTGGCTCCTGACTACCAAGATGCCCTTTCACCAGAAAAACCCTTACAGTAGGTACCCTGGAGGACAAGATAGGAGTCACATTGACAACTGTACCATCCTGAAGACCATGAAGCTCTTCAAGGAGTTCCTTCATGTTCCCAGTAAGATGCTCAAGATTGCAGCTGTTGGAAAACCCCACCCCTAAGCCCACTTTCAGTAACCTATGCACGGTAGAGCACATTATCATCAGCTGCCAAAATCTGACATATTTCCCTTGTAGCCGTGAATCTCGCATCCTCCCTATGTGCGTGTGCTATACCTTGTTAAAAGCCAGTGCCTTCTCTTTCCAGCCTCTTTTGCCATCTACCCTCGCTCAGAGGCAGCCTCTGCATACCCTCCTCCCCAACAAACCTCTCATGTGAGATATGCTGCATGACATGACTATGTGTGTTTCCTTGGCTTGAATCCACCAAGGTATCTTCCGCTGCTTAAACCCTAACAGCAGCCACATGCAGAAGGTCACACCATTCATCTCTGATTTCTTTTAGACTAGAGGCCAGATCACCTGTGTTTGATGACTTATTTCCCTGATTCCATAGCCGAATGAAAATTTCTAGATAGGTGAAACACAAGCTTGTCCCATGATGCCTGTGGCCATCTTCCCCAACCACTACCCAATCCCCTGTACCCTTTGTCACACTTATCTTCCTTTATCAGTCTCTCTCCCAGGTGTTGACAACTTTTGTCCCACTGTCTACTGAGTTTTTCCCTCAAATTTTTGTTTTTAGTATACCCTCAGATCCTCTATAATTCGATGGAGTGACAGAAACATTGTTTTCTGTCCTATTGATCTTTGCATTTTTATCAGGAATCAAAGTCCAATGCTAGTGTTTCCCAACATTTTCTACAGAAGAACTGCCCAGGAAGTTGTCTAAAATGCATGTTCGTGGGAATCAACTACTGAGAAGTAGATTCAGTCGAGCTGGGTCCCCAGGTATAGAGGAAGTAGGAGTGGTGTGGGTTTGTTGTTGTCGTCTTGTTTTTTAATAGGGTCTCACTCTGTAGCCCAGGTTGTCATTAAACTTATGGGGCAATTCTGTCTCAGTTTCCTGAGTGCTAGAATTTCAGGCATCCACCACCATACTCAGTCCCTGTGGTGTAGCTGTTTACTAGTAGATCGATACGTTCCATCTTGCAGGGAAGCTCAATAAAACAGGAAGCAAACAACTCAAAAGTTCCTGAAACTGGCAAAATTCACTAGCCTGTCCCTCCTCAAGTGCATACAGACAGAAAAGACTGCTTGGAGTCACAAGCCAAGCTGCAAAGAAGACTCAGCTAAGCCAAGCAGTGATGGTTCTCAGAAAGCCCAGCTACCTGGAAGAAGCAGGGATCAGCTGAACTGCCTAGAACAAAGAACAGCCTGGAAGAGGCACCGAGCAGCGGAGGTACCCAGAATTTTCTAACCGCTTTGAGTAACCTGCAGGCTGTGCAGTGTGATCCAGGTCCCCAGCTTTTGTGAGCTGTCACTCATGCTGGATGGGCTTTGGTGACACAGTTGTCTCAGAGTTACTTCTGCTCCTGTACATAGCTCCTAACTCATATTCCTGTAAGGAACTCCAATGAACTCATTGGTTCACCAAGGAGGACTTTGATGGTATCCATGGGCACCCCAGCTGGAATGAGTAGATGTGTGTGCTTTGTCTCCTCAGGAAACATCTGTCACACATCAGTTTGGAATCACAGGTTGCTTTGCTAGGTGCTTCAGGCGCCGGGTTTTGAGAATAACACCTTATGTTAAATGAAGAAGACACGTGCTGCAATTGTATGTGTCAGCTGTAGGAGGAGATGCTGTATTGAGTATCCAGAACCATGCCACACAGATAATCACATCTGACTATGTTAACAACGTGTTCCGACTCCAGCATCCTGTTACAGCGTGTGTCAGTGAGTGTCATTGAAGCAGTCAGCATAGCTGATGGGACTATTTGGATACTGATATATTGAAGCTTCTCAAAAAAGTCAAGTCTTGCCTTCCTTCCCTTCCTGTGGGATTCCATGGGAAATTATATACATGCGATTATGGCCAACTATAAATATAAATATCATTTTATTATGAGACATATCCCAATAATATACAAAATAGAGTTTTGTAAAGGCTGGATGGTTGATGGTCTTCTATTTGCCACTTTAAAAAAATATTTATTTATTAGTTTTGTTTTTTCTAGATAGGGTTTCTCTCTGTAGCCCTGGCTATCCTAGAACTCACTCTGTAGACTAGGCTGGCCTTGAACTCACAGAGATCCGCCTGCCTCTGCCTCCCGAGTGCTGGGATTAAAAGTGTGCTCCACCACTGCCTGGCTTACTTTGCCACTCTTTACAGCATCAGTTCTTGGGCACATGTGCCTACGAGGAGGAAGGCATGGAGGTACTGCTGAGCTCAGTCACCATGGGGCAATGATATGGAATCCATATGATAATAATGGGAGGGAAGAGATGCAGGATAGGAATACATGTGCGGAGAGAATGTTTGCTTCAGCTTACTAAACGGAGGAGAGAAGCGGTATGAAAGAATTCCATGTGCCATGTACAGACACTGACGTTTGCTACACGGCAATCCTGCCCACTAGTAAATGTAGTGAATACTCTTACCAGTCAGATCAGCAACCACTGGGGGATATGGGGAGAACTGGGCAGAAGTAGAGGTCATACAGGAGCTGGTGGCTGTCTATACATGTCTAACACCCATTATAGAGAAGAGTGGCCCTACATGCAGGGTGGGTGGCCGTCACTTTTGTGACACACTTCCACAGTTACACTTAACTTCTGCCACGGGTTTTACTGCTCTTCTTACTCCCACTCAGGAGAGCACACACAAAATACAATTGAGTAATCTCATCTATTCTATCTGAATAAAAAATACACCTAAAACTTTAGTATTTGAATGCTTACTGGCAACTTGCAACTGCTTACAACTGATGGTTCTCCACCTACATGTGGTGATCCTAGAGGTTGGGGCCTGTCGAGCTTACCTCTACTGTGCTAGTTGCAGAGGCAAGCCACAAATTTAGACGAGGTCAAATCCCTGCTCCTTCCTTTGCCCCTGGAAGTGTTTATTACTGATATCGGTCTGGGCACTGGGGAGGACTGAGAAGGTTCTGGAGGAGAGAAGACCATTGGCTGATACCTGCAATTCCCAAAATTGTCTCCATGGTCAATAGGAAGAATGGATGGTTTCTTCCATAGTTATAATTATATTCAAATTATTTCACACATATATTTATTAGACTGTGGTAAAATAGTCACAGCATCAAATTGACAACTTTAACAATTTTTAGTCAGATAGTTCAATAGTTCTAATACACTCACAGTCTTTACAACCATCACCATGGTCTTGTCCAGAAATCCACAGCTCACAAAACCAAACCTTCATACCTGTCAAACAGAAATCCTCCCCTGGCCTTCCCTTCAGCTCCTGGCAACCATCATCGCCTGCCTCTGACTTTTAGCTACACGAAGTACAAGCATGTAAGCGGAACCATACGGTATGTCTTATGACGGTTGATTTCACTTAGCCTCAGAACCTCGAGGTTCTTCAGTTCTGCAGCCTGCGTCAGAATGTCCTTTTTTCTACGGCCAAACGATGGGATGCTTTATGCAGGAACTGGATTTTATGCTTCCATTCCTCTGTTGTCGGGCACTTGGGTTTCTCCCTTGTTTTAGCTGTTAGGAACAACTGAGAATCTACTTTCAATTGGATGTGTCTAGACATAGAATCAGTTGGTCACGTGGAGTTTTGTGTGTAATGACTTGAGAAATTGTCTTTTTCCACTGCGGTTGCACAGTTTCATCGTCCCTTCAACAGTGCGCATGCGCCACAGTTCCTCTGCATCCCAGTACACGCCTGCTGCTGCACCTTCAACAGTGTGCATGCGTCACAGTTCCTCTCCATCCCAGTCAACACTCCTACTCCTTCTGTTCCTCCTCCACTGCTGCCTTCTAGCCATCCTAATAGGTGGCTTTAGGTTGTCTTTTCAAAAATGATTAGTAAATTTGGATTATTTTCTTTTGTGCTTATTGGAAACACACACAAATCTGGAAAAAAATTTACGTAAGTTCTTTGCCAACTTTTAGCATTGCTATTAGTTATTTGGTTTTTGGTTGTTGAATATTATCTCCCTCCATATTCTGAGTATTAATCACATATCTTTTTGTTGTTGTTGTTGTTTTTGAGACAGGTTTCTCTGTGTAGCCTTGGCTGTCCTGGAACTCTCTATAGCCCAGGTTGGCCTCAAACTCAGAAATCTGCCTGCTTCTGCCTCCCAAATGCTGGGATTACAGGCGTGCACCACCACTGCCCAGCTTATTAATTACTTACCAAATATATGATTTACAAATAGTTTTCTTCCACTCTCTAGGCTTCCTTTTAATTTTTTTAAGGCAAGCTCTCACATGTATCCCTCTGGCTTTAGACTTGGAATCCTGCTACGCCAGTCTTCTGAATGCTGGAATCACAGACAGGAACCCCACACACGGCAAGGCACCTTTGTTTTAAGCTTTCTTGAAGTCCGATGATTAGGCTACCTTTTATTTTGTTATCTGTTCATTTGGTGTCACAAAAAAAGAATCATTGCCTAATCCACTGCCGTAATTATGTTTCCTTATATTTAATTCTAAAATACTTTATAATTTTAGCTCTTACATTTATGCTCTTGATTCAGTTTTTGTATGTTGTATTAGATCAGGATATAACTTCATTCTTTTCCACATGGACATCTGATTTTCTAAGATCTATCGGTTGAAAACAATGCCCTTTCCTACAATGAATGGCCTTCAGTCCTCCTCAAAGGTGACTTACCATGTGTATGAGGGATTATTTCTAGGATCTCTATTACTACCCTATTGGTCCATGTCTTAGTTAGAATTTCTGTTGCTGTGATGAAACACCATGACTAAAAAGCAAGTTGGGGAGGAAAGGGTTATAACAAGAAATCCATGGAGCCTGTTTAATGGATAAAGGAATTTATTAAGGGAAAAACTCACTGTATATAGCAAAATAGTCACAGGTTCCGGAATGCTGTTCCAGCCACCTGACTCAGTTCTGTCTCCAAACCACCAGTGATAGAAGAGAGCTACCTACGTACATCTCAGGTCTTAAAGATCCATGAGGCCACGCCTCAGGGCCATGTACTTCAAGGTCATCGGCAGGTGGAACAGTTACCTGCTGTATCTCTAGGGGTGGTGCTTCAAGGCCATAGACAGAACAAGTATCCATTACATCTCCCCCCTTTGTCTAAATAAGAAGGTTCTAACCTAATACGAAACTAGATACAATAGGAACGATTGTCAAGTATTGTTCAGGAGCGGGGGGAAAGTAATAACCTAAACAAAAATAGAATTATAACCAGCAAGAACAACATCAAACAAGAGACACATACTAAAATCCAGAGATGTCCAGAACATAGGTAAATGGCATGTTATGGAGATCATTGCAAAAGCTATCCTATCCTGAAGAATCTGAACCTAGTACTTAATATGTTCTAGCTAACATATGAGAAGATTGTAACTGTAACTATCTAGTCTTCAACTCCATCAAAGACTTGAGAAGAAATATAATAATACCTGAGAAAACAGAAAATGTAAGCAAGCAATTTCCAAAATTCTGGTGAGAATAGACAGAGACAGCTGGCAACCTGGACAGTCACCTAAAGTTTCTCAGCATCGTTGGGGTATCCACTGTGGCTACAGGCCTAGAATATCTGCAGACCATTTTCAGAAGCAGGAATTTTGAAAGACCATCTTACCTTGTTTTGGCAAGGTTCAGTAGTCACTTTTCCTTGTGTCCTGCTAGTCCAGAAAGGTCAGTGTGCATACTGTCAGAAGTTGAGGCAAGGGTAGTTCTTTGCCCAGTAGCCATTATGTGCCAAGTAGAAGACAAACTTCTAAATGCTGTGTCTTAGAAGATTCTCTTGGGAGAAGATCAGTGCTACCAGGAGCAATTGTATCTCATGTCAATAGCAATCTAAGTTAATAATACATTTAAATGCCATATTCTCTAGGTCTATGAAGTGTTTGAAGATTACCTATCCATCTGATATATATTTCTGCATATCTAGAAAACCTAGCTAATGTGACTATAAAGATGACAAGTATGGGTGACTATTAACCTGTAATTCTTATCATCCTAAGTAACTCCAAGACTAAGGCTTCACATTATAGAAACAGTCTATAAACAGATGTACAGTTATGGGATAATGACCTTGAACTTGTGACAGTATACAAAAATATCTTAATCAGAGTTAGAAATGTATACTGCAATATGCAATATGACAACAATATCCTTAATATATATCAATATACAAAATATTGTAAACAGAAGTAGAATATACACATAGTATGACAAATATAATTTTACATTTGTATCAATATACAAAATATTTCAAACAGGAGTGGGAACATAGGTACAATACAAAAAATACAGTTTTGTATTTGTAAAGGTAAGATACAAATTATCTTAAATGGGAATATAAAAATGGTTTACATTTGTATCAATATACAAGAATCCACAACAGTGCAAATTATCTAAGGCTGATATTTTACTAAATTAGTTTACTAGTATATACAATAATCTGCCTTAATTATATCTATCCATTCCCCCCTTTTTTTCCTTAAAGAGAATATTGAGTCTAAATTTTTTTTTTTTTTTTTGGTTTTTCAAGACAGGGTTTCTCTGTGTAGCTTTGCGCTTTTCCTGGATCTCGCGCTGTAGACCAGGCTGGCCTCGAACTCACAGAGATCTGCCTGCCTCTGCCTCCCGAGTGCTGGGATTAAAGGTGTGCGCCACCACCGCCCAGTGAGTCTAAATTTTATTGTTCCATCCCCGACCCTATAACCATCTATCCATACTACTGAGAAAAATGAAACCTTTGGGAGGGGTGGCGTCCTTTTTTTTAGAACTGCTTTCTGCTGTTTAGGGGATGATGGTATCTCTGTGGGGTTCTGCAAGAAAGCTTAGATAGTTAGGCCTCAATAGGGCTAGCTGTAGAGTCTGCAGCAAGTCTCAGAGTAATGGGTAAGGTTGTCTGAGATTCTGGCTAGAAATGTAATATGATGGACCATCTCATCTTGAAACTGTCCTGGAGAGTTTTCAGTCCAAAGCTGATCATTGAGTAATGTTTTTAGGTATAATGGCATCATTCTGGATGGGGTAGAGTTGTTGTTGTGGGGGGCCCATCTTCCTTCTGGAAACTTCAGAGATTGCTATTGGAAAGAATTCTTTTCCATTGTAGAAAACTTGAACATTATTAGTATCAAAATGGAAAGGTTGGATTTATGATGAATCGAGAAAGGATTTCTAGAAAGCAAGGACTAGTGTGGAAAGAAATAGAGTCTTGACAACAATGGTCCCTAGATTATTGGTTTTCTTTTGTCTCACATCAGTTGGCACTTATAATATAAGATAGAATCTTCTATTTTTTCTTTTAGCAATATGCTTGGGTTTAGAGGAGGAGATAGCCATATTTCAACTCCAAAGACAGATTGATTTATAATTGAATCAGGACCATAACTAATCTAGAGTTAAAGAGATATTGGTGTTAGGCAATGAAATATTACATTGTAGAGTATATTGGTACCAATAGGTCCCTTTTCTGTTGTAGACATCTAGGTGTCTGCTGGGAGATGTCTTTCTGTATGCTGTGAAAATATGTTGTTCCCATTCATTAATAAATAAGCTGCTTTGGCCTATGGCATGGTAGCTTAGAAGCAGGTAGAGAATCCAAGGAGAGAGACAGGAAAGAGAACGGCCAAGTCTGGGGAGAGATGCCAGCCTGCTGCCCAAGGAACAATGTGCTAGTAGACCAGTAAGCCCTGGAACACATGGCAAAACATAGATTAATAGAAAGGGGTTAATTTAAGATATAAGAGCTAGCTAGCAAGAGGCCTGCCATAGACCATGCAGTTTGTAAATAATATTAAGCCTCTGAGTGATTATCTTATAAGCAGCTGTGGAACTGTGGGGCTGGGCAGAACCAGAGAAACCTTCTGACTACAGATGTCCAAGGCCTTATGATTTCTTGAAGATGAGTATTTCTATTATCCTGGAAAGACAAAAAACAGAACCCTGCCCCGACCTTTGTTGAGTTTTTCTTGTAGAGTTTTTTTGTAGAGTTATCACATGGGTTTCTCCTGTTCAAATCAATTTTTTATTAATTTTGTTAGTATCCATAGCTTTTCTTCTGCAGAAACAAAAGCAAAACCCCTTCCCCAATGTAGGATGTATCCTGGTTTCCATTCTGAGGTCAGCACATCTTTGAAGTAAACCGATTGGTTTAGTTCAGAAGTTTTTTTGTTGTTCAATTTCTCTCCACAGCTGTTGTTCCTTTCTCATCAGCATTGAGAAAATTCAAGGTTAATTAAGCATTATGTAATCTATTATAATGAGAAATCCACAGAGTCTGTTTAATGGATAAAGGAATTTATTAGGGGATAAATTCACTGTATATAACAGAAAAGTTGCAGGTTCTGGAATGCTGTTCCGGCCACGCGACTCAGTCCCATCTCCAAAACCACCAGTGAGAGAAGAGAGCTGCCTACCTCCATCTCAGGTCTTTTTTTTTTTTTTTTTGGTTTTTTTTCGAGACAGGGTTTCTCTGTGTAGCTTTGTGCCTTTCCTGGAACTCGCTTTGGAGACCAGGCTGGCCTCGAACTCACAGAGATCCGCCTGCCTCTGCCTTTCAAGTGCTGGGATTAAAGGCCTGCACCACCACCGCCCAGTGCATCTCAGGTCTTAAGGGTCCATGAGGGCATGTACTTCAAGGTCATAGGCAGGTGGAGCAGTTACCTGCTGCATCCCTAGGGATAGTGCTTCAAGGTCATAGACAGAACAGCTACCCACCACAAAGGGTTTATTTGGCTTATACTTCAGTATTGCTGTTCATCACTGAAGGAAGTCAGGACAGGAACTCAAGCAGGGCTGGAGCACAGAGGTAGGAGCTGATACAGAGGCCATGGAGGGTTGCTGCTTATTGGCTTGCTTCCCATCACTTGCTCAGCCCACCTTCTTATAGAATTCAGGACCAGCAGCCCAGGGATGGCTCCACCCCAATGAGCTGGGCCCTCTCCCACTGATCACTAATTGAGAAAACGCCTTACAGCTGGATCTCATGGAGACATTTCCTCAACTGAGGCTCCTTACTCTGATGACTTTAGCTTGTGTCAGGTTGACACACAAAACCAGCCAGTACCGTCCTTATATTTGTGTTTAACCTAGTATTCTACAACCTTACTGTTTTCTAGGTTTTGAAATAAGAGAGCATAAGGCTCCAGCTTTGCTCTTATTTTTCAGGATTATGTTGAATATTTGGATTCCTTTGTAGTTTCCTATGAATTTTAGAGTGGATTTTCTATTTTGGCAGAAAGCATGAGTGAGAGTTTGATAGGAACTGTACGGAGTTTTATGACTGCTTTGAGTAGTTTTGACATCTCATCTATGAATATGAAATGTGTTTCTTCTTATTATGCCTTTTCATTTGGAAATACTTTGTAGTGTCTCTTGTATAAGTTTATTTTTTAACCCCCTGGGTTAAATTAATTCCTAAGTATTTCATTCTTTTTAATACTATCATAGATGGAACTGCTTCCATAATTTCATTTCCATATTGTTCATTATTAGTGTATAGAAATGTACCTAATGCAGGGATGTAGTTCTGTGGTCTAGAACTTGCCTGGTATGTATAAAGCTGTGGATTTTTATTCCCAACACCAAGGAAACAAGGAAATGCAACTGAGTTTTGTGTGTTTTGTTTTCTGCTCTTTTGCTAAACTCTTTTATTAGTCTAGCTTTTTTGTGTGTGGAATCTTTAAGTGTTCCTACATATCCCATGAGTGGAAAGAGATGATTTTATGTCATACTTGGCTACTCGATGCTTCCCTCCCCCCCAGAACTTACAGAACTGTTTTGAATAAACATGGCAGAAGTGGGCATCCTTGCCTTGCTCCTGATCTCAGAGGAAAGCATTCATCTTTTGCCATTGAGTATGTGATGCTCACTATGGGCTTTTTGTGCAAGGCAGTTTGTTTTAATAATACAGTATTTTTAATAATTCTTTGAGAATTTCATATATTCACGTAATACATTTTGATCAGATTCACCCCCATTACTCCCCATAACTCTTTCCAATTGGTGTAGTTAAAAGTTTTTAAATTTCGAAAGGCTTCTTCCTTTCCTCTGGCGGCAGCCATCAGGTGAGCCAAGATGGGTGCATACAAATACATCCAGGAGCTATGGAGGAAGAAGCAGTCGACGTGATGCGCTTTCTCCTGAGTCGGCGCTGCACAGGGCTCCCTGCCCCACCCGGCCTGACAAAGCGCGAAGGCTGGGATACAAGGCCAAGCAAGGTTATGTCATATATACAGGATTCGTGCCCCCCGTGGTGGCCACAAACGCCCAGTTCCTAAGGGTGCAACTTATGGCAAGCCTGTCCATCATGGTGTTAACCAGCTAAAGTTTGCCTGAAGCCTTCAGTCTGTTGCTGAGGAGAGAGCTGGACGCCATTGTGGGGCTCTGAGAGTCCTGAATTCTTACTGGGTTGGCGAAGATTCCACATATAAATTTTTTGAGGTTATCCTCATTGATCCATTCCATAAAGCTATCAGAAGAAACCCTGACACCCAATGGATCACCAAACCAGTCCCCAAGCATAGAGAGATGCGTGGGCTGACATCTGCTGGCCGCAAAAGCCGTGGCCTTGGAAAGGGCCACAAGTTCCACCACACTATTGGTGGCTCTTGCCTTGCAGCCTGGAGAAGGCGCAATACTCTGCAGCTCCACCGTTACCGCTAATACACGTAATGTTTGTAAAATTCATACGCAATAAACAATTTAGGACTGTCAAAAAAAAGTTTTTAAATTTCACTGATGTCCTCAGAGAAACATAGTTTGGCTTCGTTTATCGTCTTTTCTTTTTTTTCTTTCTTTCTTTCCTTTTTTTTTTTTTTTGAGATAGGGTCTCACTATGTAGCTCTGGTTGTCCTGGAACTCACTGCGTAGACCAGGCTGGCCTCAAACTCACAGAGATATATGTGCTTTTGCCTTCTAAGTGCTGGGATTAAAGGTGTGCACCGCCATGCCCAGCTGAAAATTTTAAAATCAGTACACACAATTGTAGGCTTCATTTGTTTCTCTCTCTCTCTCTCTCTCTCTCTCTCTCTCTCTCTTTGGTTTTTTTGAGACAGGGTTTCTCTGTGTAGCTTTGCGCCTTTCCTGGATCTCACTCTGTAGACCAGGCTGGCCTCGAACTCACAAAGATCCGCCTGGCTCTGCCTCCCGAGTGCTGGGATTAAAGGTGTGCACCATCACCACCTGGCATTTCATTTGCCTCTGTTGATTCTCCCATCCCATAGTCTTCCCCATCCCTTTTCTCTTCCCTCATCACACAGCCCCAGCAGCCTCCTCTCTGCTTTCCGGTCACATATTTCCTGTTGCACACTCTCTGCAAGACCTCTCTTTTCTCCTGCGTATTCTCCTTACTAGTTTCATAGCCTATACCTGCACTCACCCCTCACCCCCTTACACATGTATAATAGACATTATAGGCTAGGACAGTGGTTCTCAACTTGGGGTTGAATGACCCTTTCCCAGGGGTCTCCTAAAACCATCAGAAAACACAGATATTTACATTACAATTCATAACAGCAGCAATTTACAGTTAGGAAGTAGCAATGAAAATAATTTTATGGTTGAGGGGGTCACCACAACATGAAGAACTGTATTAAAGGGTCGCAGTGTTAGGACGGTTGAGGACCACTGGGCTAGGATCTGCACAGACAGAACACGTGGTTATTGTTGTTGTTGTTGTTGTCGTCTTTTTGAGCAGTTAATATAAGACTTTCCAGATCCAGCCCATGAACTGTGGACTGGTGGCTGTGGAGCTCCCATGGGACTGGACTAGGCCCTCTGGATATGGAAGACGGTTGTTTGGCTTGAACTGTTTGGGGGGCACCTAGGCAGGGGGATCGGGATCTGTCCCTGGTGCATGGGCAAGCTTCTGGGAATCCGGTACCTGTGGTGTGGCGCCTTGCACAGCCTTGGAGCAGTGGGAAGGGGCTTGGACCTGCCTAGGCTCAGTGTGCTGGGCTCTGCTGACTCCCCATGGGAGACCTTGATTTGGGGGATGTGGAGATGCCGGGTGGCTTGGAAGAGAGGGCTGGGGGGTGGGAGGAGGGAGGAGGGTGGATCTGTGGGTGGTATGTGGAGTGAGTAGAAAATTTCTTAATAAAGAAAATTGAAAAAAAAAGACTTTCCAGATCCATCCACTTCATTGAAATTTCTATAATTTTATTTTTTTTACAGTTGAATAAAATTCCATTGTGTGTATGTGTAGCACATTTTCATTATCTACTCATCTGTAGATGGGCATTTAGGCTGATTTCATTTCCTCTTTTATTGTGAATAGTGTAACAATAAACAGGAATGTGCAAGTATCTGTATAGTAGGACAGACTCATTTCAGTATATGTCCAGGAGTGATACAGCTGGATCAGATGGAAGTCTGTTTTTAATTTTTTGAGAAACTTCCATGTTGGGAGGCCTTGTTGGTCAGATGTTGCAGTCTGTGGCCTGGTAGCTCTCTCCAAGCTTGGTAACATGAAGGACTGATTCCCTCCCCAGCAAGGCTTCCTGCTCTCTAACTGCCCTTATTTGGAGGATATCTCTAGGCCGGGATGTCTGACTTATCTCAAGGATGACTCCTGACATAGTTCCCTGCACACACTTTTTCCCTGATGCCCACATGATAATTAAGTTAATGTTCTAGCCATTTTGATAGGGCCATGCTTCCACTAATGATAGAAGCTATATGATAGGAGCATGCCACTTAATGCAAATTAGGGTTTGTCCCCAGGCTTCCCAATTCTATATACTTCCTAAACTCGGGAATGAAGTTGAGTTGTCTCACTAAATTTTCGCCTGGAGGGCTATCTCAGTCATATCCACAGCGATCCAAACCCTATTCCCCACTTTAGCTTCCTCCACCCTCCTGGACCAGTGGCCAATAATCCCGAGGAAGAAGGAGAACCACACCTCCATAGTGACTGTATTGGTTTACACTCCCACCAGCAGAGATTAAGTGGTCATCTTTCCCTACCTCCAAATCAGCATTTTTTTTCTCTAGTTGGGGATGGGGATGGAATTCCACAATAGTTTAATTTGCATTTCCTGGATGGCTAAGGATGTTGTACACTTTAAAAATATCTATCTGTGGAGCTGGAGTGATGGCTCAGTGGTTAACAGAACTGACTGTTCTTCCAGAGGACCCGGGTTCAGTTCCCAGCACCCACATGGCAGCTCTCAACTGTCTGTAACTGCAGTTCTAGGGGACCCAATACCCAGGGCATAACACCAATGCACATAAAAATACTATCTGCAGTAGGTGTGGTGATTTACACCTTTACTCCCAGTAGTTGGTACAAGAGGCAGAGGCAGACTGATTGTTGTAAGTTCCATGCCAGCCAGGGCTATATAGATCTGGTCTCACAACCAAATAAACGAGAACAAAATAAAACACCAGCCAAAATCTTTTTTTTTCCAAGCAACATCTTATTTGCCATTTGTGTTTCTGCATTAGAGAACGGTCTGTTCATTTCACTAGTATATTTATTGATCAGCAGCTTTGGTGTTTTCTGGGGGGTGTGTGTGTGTATTTTTGAAATTCTTTGTATATTCTAAATATTAACCCTCTGTCTGAAAAGGATTTTCTCTCACTCCATGGACTCTCTATTCAGTCTGCTAATAGTTTCCTTTGCTATATAGAAACTTTTTACTTCATGTGATTCCAATGGTCAGTTCTTGGTGCTGTTTCCTATGCAGAGTCTTGTTCAGAAAGTTCCTGCTTGTATCTATTTTTGGAGTGTATTACCTGTTTTCCTTTAGCAGTTTCAGATTTTAAATTATTTTTGTGAAGGGATCCAACTTCATTTTTCCGCAAATGGATACCAGTTTTGCAGCACCATTTCTTGAACGGCTTATTTATTTATTTATTATTTATTTATTTATTTATTTATTTATTTATTTATTTATTTATTTATTTATCTATCTATCTATCTATCTATTTATTTATTTATTTATTTATTTATTATTTATTAATTTATGAGACAGAGTCTCTCTATGGAGTCCTGGCTGTCCTGGATCTCACTCTGTAGACCAGGCTGGCCTCAAACTCACAGAGATCTGCCTGCCTCTGCCTCTTGAGTGCTGGGAGTAAAGGCATGCGCCGGCGGCCGCTGCTGCCGCCGCCGCCGCCGCCGCCGCCGCCGCCGCCCCCCCCGCCGCCGCCGCCCCCGCCGCTGCTGCCGCCGCCGCCGCCGCCACCACCACCACCACCACCACCACCACCACCACCACCACCACCACCACACCCAATTGTGCTCTTTCTTCTAAGGATTGCTTTGACTATTTGTGGTATTTTGTGTTTTCATATGAAATTTTGGATTCTTTTTCCAAGTTCTATGAAGAACATCATTGTGGTTTTGATGGCAACTTCACTGAATCTACAGATTGCTTTTGGTAATATAGCCATTTTTACGGTATAAAGTCTGCCAATTGGGGAGCACATGCGGTTTCTTTTCAATATGTGGTATCTTCTTCAGTTTCTCTTTTTAGTGTCTTCAGGTTTTCATTTTAAATGGATTTACCTGTCAGCCACAAGGATTACTACTTGGTACTTTATTTTGCAGGGGGCTATTGTGAATGGAATGGTGTGTGTGTGTGTGTGTGTGTGTGTGTGTGTGTGTGTGTGTGTGTGTGTGTGTGTGTGTGTGTGTGAGTGTTTGGGGGGTCTCTGAGTAGCCCTGGCTGTCCTGGGACTCACTTTGTAGATCTTGCTGGCCTCTGCCTTGAGTGATGGGATCAAAGGTGTGCACCACCAGGCCTGGTGGTTGGAATGTTTTTTTCTTTTTCTTTCTTTCTTTCTTTCTTTTTTTTTTTGTTTTTTTCAAGACAGAGTTTCTCTGTGTAGCTTTGCGCCTTTCCTGGATCTCACTCTGTAGCTCAGACTGGCCTTGAACTAACAGAGATCTACCTGCCTCTGCCTCCCGAGTGCAGGGATTAAAGGAGTGAGCCACCACCGCCCAGCTGGAATGTTTTTCAATTCCTTTTAGCATATGTGAATGCTACTGAGTTTTGTATTCTGCAAATTTCCTTAAACTATTTATTAAATATAAAGGATTTCTGGTGAAGCTTATAGGGTCTTTTAAGTACAGAATCATGTCATTTGTGAATAAGGATAATTCAACTCCTTCCTTTCCCAATTTTATCCCTTTTATATCTTTCCCCTACTTGATTGACTTAACACTTCTTGAACTATGGTATGTTCTACCTATTCTTAATTTCTCCAAGCCCTTTATCACATCTGCATGATAAGCTTTGTCAAAAGCTTACTCTGTATCTATTGAGAGAATCATGTGATTTATCTAAGGACTGTAACCTTAAACTAAGCTTTTGAAGATACTTCAGTGAGACTGTATACAGTTGGCTTGTTTCTGAAACAAAGCAAAAACCCAAACTGTTCTGCCAATCCCTGTCTTTGAATTGTTAATTTTAATTCATTTAATTTAAAAATAATTATTCTTTAGGACAGACTACTGTTAATCTGCTGTTCATTTGCTATGTCATATAGCACCCTCTGTGTGTATGTGTCTCACTGACCCTGGAGCTGAGTTAGGCTAGCTGAGCAGCAAGCTCCTGGAGCCCTCTTGTCTCTCCCAGTTCCCACACTAGGATTACAAACTTGCCTTCCTATTTATATACCATTTCCTTGACTTCCTCTACATTTTTCAATGAACAGTTGAATCTAAAAATGTGGTAACTCTGGAAATCAGATGTCCCCTCCTCCACATTTCTTATGGTTGCTCTTTCTTTGTGGGGCCGGGTTTGCTTGGTGGCTTTCTTTCCTCCTGTGGTTTGCTTTTGTTTTTGTTTTTAGGCAAGGTCTCTCTGTAGCACAGGCTGGGCTGGAACTCATGATGTAGGCCAGGCTAGCCTCAAACTCATAGTTACCCTACTGCTTTAGTCTCCCTGAGTGCTGAGATTATGAGCCTATAAGGAAGAAGGGTAAACTCCATATCCAGGATCAGTTTTGATAAGTATAACGTATGAGCTTAGGCTTTCTTGCATATTTTCTGAGCCAAGCTTTCCCTGGATATGCTCAATCACTTTCTAATGTTCTTCATCTAAATATTTGCTTTTGGATGTATTAGCTTTAATGTCTAGTTTCTGGAAGGAGAAAAGGGGGGAAGAGGGATGGAAGAGGGTACTGGCCCTTTAAATCTAGGAAGTCACTTCAGATGGATGGGGAAACAGCTTTCAGTGATGGGGGTACAATAATGACTTCCTGCTTCTGTGTTTGCACTTCTGTGATTAGAAGCAGCAATCTCCGCTGAGTACAGATCTTTGATGTTCAGGACGATTTGCTTTTCCATCTGCTGTGGTCCCCATACGCTGCCAGCTGCTCTGGATGAAGGTTCAGATGCTGCGCCAGGCTAGGTAGGGCATGTGGCTGCTGCTGGGCTAAAAACTGAACTTGCCAAAGTTAAGTTGGCTGTTCAGGCATTCCTCTTCCGGATTCCAAGGTATCAACAGACTCCAAGCTCCAGCAGAGTTACAAGAAGCCAGAGTCCAGCAGAGCAGTCTTTCTCTAGGCAGCAGACAGGTTCTCGAGCTGCTTCCCCTGCCTCCTGGAATCCCTGCAACAATTCTGTTTTTCCTGGGGATTATTCTGGAAGCTTTGTGTGAGCCAGTTTACATCATCATGGTAACCACAGAACCTTGCATTTGATGGTGTTTTCTCTCCTCTCCCCTAGTATATCCCCCCCACACTTTATCTGAACTCAATTATTTAGGGGACAGTACTTCGATTTTCTGAGCTAACCATTCATTTCTCTTCTGCCTCCTTATTCACCTTTGACCATTTTTGTTGACCCTGTCATAGATGGAAGAACATCTATGTGAGATCCGCTGTGGTCACAAAGTTAGGGATATGCTGGAGTCACACCCTCTCTGCTCCCCCAATTTGAAGGATCCAATGCAAGTGGAGGTTAAATCTATTTCTGTGAACTGTAGGAACAGGGGAAAAGGAGAGGTATGGAACAGGGGAGATACTGATTAAACCAAGATCGACATTGTTAAGAAATTTATTTGCAATTCTTTTTTGCGTTTTTGTTTGTTTTTTAAATAACATCATTCCTTAGATAAAAATGCAATCTTACAGGAATATACAGTAGCGTCTCACACAGAGATGGACCCTGAAGCTCTCCTTGAAGGTTTTCCCTTCTAGATTCCCTGGCCTTACTCAAGGGGGAGAAGGCGCAGCAGGCAGGGCCATTGACAGCAGTATTATTTGATGATTACAAACTGTACAACAATATTTACAACAGTCAGACTGTGGTGTCGTGGAGCCTGGAGGGGCAGGTGTCGGATATGCAGGTGTATATGAGTGACACAGGAGCCTGTTCATCTTTCCATGCCTCTCTGGGAACAGGCATGGCACATGACACAGGCTTTCTCGTGGACATAAAAGTGGACTGAGTAGACACATGGAGAGTTGGGAGTAGGAGCGGCTTTATGTGGACCCTTTACATGGAGGGAAGTTTTCCTTAGCAACACTGGCAGATTAAAGTAGATTTGCAGTATTATGAGAGAGGCAGACATTGCAGCATTCACTCCTGGGGATCTGCCACCCTATTTCTCAATGACTTCTATTCCCACAGGTTGTTCTTAACTGCTCTCATCACAGATGTGTGTAAACCCAGCTGTTTCCCTGCCATCCAGGCTTTGCTCAGGGCAGTGAGCAAATAGCACATGTCCGAGCAGGGCAGACAGATGGGTGCATGGTCAGGTAGGAAGGCTGGGAGGTGCATTTCAAGTCTGGGGGATGGGATGCAGATGTGGATGTATGTTGTGTGGCGAACAGAAAGGTGCCCATAGCTTATGGGTCACTGTGATGCCTTCTAAGGGGCCCTCTGCAGGGATTGCTTGCTTACACATCACCTGTCCTCAATTCCCAAAGGTTCTTCCCTGCTTTTAACTTTGGTGTAGTTCTCCACGCTGGGAAGTCTTAGGAGGCAGAGACTGTCTCAAAATAAAAGCTGAAGTGTTTGCCCAGCATGTACAAGGAAGGCCCTTGGCTCAATCCCCAGTGCCTTCATATTGCTCCCCCAAAAAAGGAAAAGAAAAAAGAAATAACCCTCTGATTTCCTATATCCTCTGCCTCCCCAAATTGTCTCTGTAATGACCCTGCTGAGTGGTCCATGAGCGAAGTTTTAGGTGGCAAATTTGCATTAATTGACTCATTCATGCTGGAGTAAGTGGCATGTCACCCGTTCTGTAACTTTTATACATCAAATCACTTAGATTCTGGGAAACTGGGGTTCACAGAATTCCCCATGGGGATGAAGGGCTACAACTCTAAAGCAATGAACATCTGAGATAGTTCGGCTCTCGTGATGTGACATTTCACATTTTCATTGCATTTTCCTGGCCTTGCCTTCCTTATTGTTAGCAGAGACCTAAGAGAAATGTAACAGAAAAATCTTAATTCAGACTTTACTCTCAGTACTGAATTGATTTGCAATGCTTGATATATCTAGCTACATTCTTCAACTCCCTTTCAGAGATAGGTTAGCAAGTCTTCCTCACATACCAGGAAGGGCCAGGTCTTTATCATATACTATATGGATCAAACCTCTTAAGATGGTTGGAGGAAAAGGGCAAGTTTAAGAATGGTAGCAGTTCCTCACTGTAGATGAATAGAAGTGTCACCATTTTCACCGTTGGAAATTGTTCTAGTTTCTTCCATGTATTCCTCTTTAAGATGTCCAGTGTTTTTCCCTTATAATAGGACATCATCTAGAAATGTACTGGGCCACGGTCATAGCTGTTCTGCGACACATAGCCACAGATTGAACAGGTTGAACATGCCTACCACAGTCCTCCTTTTCTGTGGAAAAAAAAATCACAAAGTAGCCATCACCTCAGCACTTGTGCCTTAGGGTGTGTGTGTGTGTATGTGTGTGTGTGTGTGTGTGTGTGTGTGTGTGTGTGTGTATGTGTGTGTGTGGTATTCAACTGCTTCCCTGCAAGGTGAAGACACTGTAAGAATCTGCAAATGGTTCCTTTCACCTCTCTATTCCCTTCACTGGGCTTGCAGAGGAGAAGGAGGGGAGGAGGAGGAAGAGGAGGAGGAGTGAAATGCTACAGGAGGGGAAGGTCCCTGTTACTGACATTGTAGGTAGGTGCTTTTCCCCCTCACATCCTCCCAGGATGCCTCTCCCCACAGCAGCTGCTCTAGAACATGGACTTTGGTGAGTGAGACCCAACCTCCCCCAACAACTTTCCCATTGGCAAATTCTTTGGCCAGATGCAGTGAAGGGACCTCACAGGGTCAGGTAAGAACCATATCGCTCTAGCTAGGTTGATTTAGCTGGAAAAACACCCAGGGTAGGTATGTTTCACAACTTCCAAAGCAGATTACGGAGCCACCAGCCTTTACCAAGGCTGGACAAGACAGAAGCTGCTTTCCACACGATGAGATGGGGTCAGGATGTGCCCTTTCCTCACCTCCACATCCCTCTAGTTCTCTCTGTGTTGACTCTTGATTTAGAGCCAAGGCTTTGTTGAGGAACAGAATCAGCCAGGACACTTACAGCATGTTTGGCTTTCCTGGGCTTTGAGTAGCTCTTCTGAAAGCCAGACAATCCTTCCTCAGGTCCTTGTTCAATTGTTTCTAGCTCCTGAATGAGGACATTTCAGTTACTCAAAATCCCAGGATGGAGGGGCCATCCATCCCCTTGGCGACATTTGAAATGTGCTACGAGAAGGCTAAAAACCCTGAGTACCAGATTTGACTCCATGCTTGGTCTGGATCCTTGCTCTCTTGGCCTGCCCTTAGGAGCAGTGGAGTGTTCTCCTGGCCTCAGTACAACAGCCACTTTGCTTCTACTGACTTCCAGATTGTTTGCAGAAATGTGCTGGTTTTGGCAAAGGAAGGGCGGCCTACTGTGTTCAGTTAGGGTGTCTGGAGCTCCAGATGGTTGAGAGCTATGAGAAAGGAACACAGACCTTCTTTTCATAGTACCCAGAATTTGGAACCAGGGTACCAGAGGAAGGTAAATGACAGAGTTGGGCCTTGGATTCCTAGTCAGGTTAAGAAAGATAGGAACCACAACTAACAGGGAAGACATTTACAAATCAAACAAGGTCTAGGAAAGTCTCTCTCTTTTAACCTGAAGATATGAAGAGTCTTCTAGGACCAGGCAGAAAGGAACTAACTGGACTTTGTCTGTATAATATGGTCTCACACATGAAAAGATCAGAAATAAAAGAGACAGAGCTAGTCATAGGACAGATGAAAACACATGGCCTACACTCCTTCATGGCCCTTTGGCCCCCAGCTGCGGGCTAATTTCCCTGCCATTCAGGGACTGTCAGGATTGCAGAAGGTCTGGTAGTTATGTTCAAAACAGTCCTTGGGAAAATTCCATGTTGGGTGGAGAGTAGACAGTCTGGTGTAGATGTTCACTGGCTTTCCTACTCACTGATCCCCTCTGTCCTGGAGACAGGTAGCGTGTGTCAATCTTACTCAGGTGGTCATGAAGCCAAGCATGAAAACCCCATTGGCCACTGAACCTCTGTTCCTCTTAGCAACAAAGGGCAAGGGGCCCATTGTCCCTGATGATGCTATTCTTGCAGGGTGCAGCGTATGAGTGAAAGGCTGTTCTGGTCTTCTTGG
This sequence comes from Peromyscus californicus insignis, assembly GCF_007827085.1. Classification (NCBI taxonomy): domain Eukaryota; kingdom Metazoa; phylum Chordata; class Mammalia; order Rodentia; family Cricetidae; genus Peromyscus; species Peromyscus californicus. The sequence goes on from NW_026294584.1 coordinate 133,389,168, forward strand.
CCATAAGGGAGAAGGCAGTCTGTGGGTATGACTGGTGAAGGGGGGTTTGGGGAACCACACTGGGCAGAGTGCTGGCAGGAGCTGCAGGAGCTTGGCCTGTAGCTTATGTCATTGGTCAGTAGAATCTGGCAATGTAGATCAAAGCTTCCAAAGGAAAACAAGGCAGCGCAGGGACACTGAGTATGCATGTCTGTGTGTAGGATCAATGAAAACACCACATTTCCCTAGGGGTCAGATGTATGTGAGAACCAGACAGCCAGTCAGAAGGGCTCCCTCTCTGTAGTCACCGTAGTCACATCAACACAGTTGCAGAACTTTGCAGAAACAAGACAAAGGATGCCACCCAATCCTCACATCTAGAAGCCCTTATGGGTACTGCAAAGGATGCTGGGTTATCGGCACATGGAAGTCCAAGGAGGAGCGCTGTTTTTAGACTCTGGTTAATCTGTGGACACTGGGCACCTCTCTCTGCCTTTTCACGAAAGATCCTTGCTGGAATTTCTAGCAGATTCTCACATAATCTCCAAAATAGGCTGGAAGGACACTGGGACCAGAAGATATTCTGTCCATAGGTAAGTTCTGGGTGAATGGTTGAGCCTTATTTTCCCCAGAGCCCTTCTTTTCCAACCATTCTTGTTACAATACAATCGAAAGACCTGGTACTAACTGTAAGAGTTGCTGAAGGCAGACACAGACGAGCCGAAATGGAAGGCCCACACAATCTGTTCCTTTCATCCCTGTTGAATCCTGATGCCCGCCCTCGTCAAGATCCCCTGCTTCTCTGCCTTCCTGCTTTGGAAGGAGAGGATGAGTGGTTTCTAGAAGGGCCACAGTTCCATCCCATTACCTTTCTCTAGCCACGGCTACGGCAATCTGCGTTTGGGTAAGTCATGTGTCAAAGATGAATCTGGCCTACCACCGCCCCAGGCTGACTGTCACCCCATCCTTTCAGTCCGAGTGCTTGGGAAAGCCAGCCACCTCTCCACGGGAGCATCTTGGACAAGTAAGTATCCACAGAGAATGGCAGAAGGCAGCAAGTGAAGACCTGGATGAAACATGTCCTGATCTTGCAAAGCAAGATGTGGCATGGACTGTCTTACCACCCGGTTTTGGAAAGATCAAGGGAAATGGAAACAAAATACAAGATATGCAAAATGGTACCTCCCAGACCTGCCCGCAGAGAGCAGAGGACTGACACCGGGGATACCTTTGTTGACTTTGCAAATGAAAAAAAAACCATCTCCTCCCCAACCACATGTAGAAAAAGCACTTAAGAGTTCAAAGGTAAAGCTTGTCACACTCCAAATACAAAATGATTTACTTTACATGCAGCAAAATATACAAGAAGTGAATTTTAAAACAAACTTAAGTCATTATATTTGCTTGGCACAATTGCAATTCAGTTTTAAAAAAATATTTGAAAAATACTGAAACTGACCTGAATTCAAGTATAACAGTTTCTTCAACAGAAACATTATCAATGCAATAAAACGTTACACAGAATATATCGAAGCAAAATGTCTTCTTGAGTTTTTTCCCTTAAATTTTGTGTTTTTTTAAAATAGAATTTTAATGCTGACACAACTCACAATCGTATTTTAAAATGGATATTATTGCATTGCTTTTGCATATCTCGTGGGACAGGAAATGCCGTTACCGATTCTCGTTTCAGAAGCAGAAGCGGAGACAGTGATTTGTTTTTGCTTTCGAATCGCCCCAGATTCAGAACTCCCTGCAGTCAAACCGGAACCGGGATCTACGGACTTTTGTGCGGGGGTGGGGGTGGGGTGGAGGAGGTGCGCACGCACCATGTGGGTGCACACACGCACAGACGACCCACTATGGACACACGTGTGACACACAAATGCTCATACATCCTCTCTCTTGAACCTATCCATATGCCCAGCTAAGAAAGGAGCCCAGCTCAACCGCCCAGGCGCGCAACACCTTATCTAACAGCCCGTTACCTGCAGATTGTGACGCTCAACCGAACCAGAAAGAAAGGGGGAAAAAGGTGGTGTTACTTAAGGAAATTGTAACAAGTTACTGGGCATACACAGAGCAGGTAAACCGTCCTGTGGTGATATTGAGCCCTCGCTTCATGGGTGGAAAAAGAGGGGTGGGGGAGAAAACCGCACCATTTAAAGAATATAATAAAACCAAATCTGACTTAAATAACCCAAATGTGGAAACAGTGACTGAGGCTGCGCAACTGTAGATGCTCTTCTTCCTCCCTTCCCTGTGGGAAAGCACAACAAATAAAAAATAATAAAGAAACTAAAACCCAGAAAACCGAAACATGCTAACAAGAACCATCAAACCATGAAACCAAGATTACTAGGCAGCAGCCTGCGCCCCCTGGCCTGGCTAGCTGAGGGCAGGTGGTGTGGTCTGCACTGGCTCCCTCCACCTGCACCTCGGCTCCTGCAGAGGAAGAGTCCCAGAAGGGACCCGGCCCAAACTGCTGGGAACCTTGCAGCCCTTTCCCGGGCCCCTACCCGGGGCGCTGGCCTACTCCTGCAATAGATCCCTGGGTCCCTACTCCATAGAGACGGCCAGGTTCAGACAGAACATGTGCAAATGACTGTTTATACAAGCAAGGGGAAAACACCCTTTTGCTTAGGGGTGGGGTGGGGTCCTTTGGGCGGTGCTGCCCCGGGAAGGCGCTGGAGCCCTGCACCACGGCCTTGGCCTTCTCCCCTGAAAAGCCGACTCCGCAGACCGCCCAGCTCTGAGGCTTGTCCCGACAGCAGTGAATGAAGACGCTGTTCCGGTTACCTCCAGGTCACGAGAACAGTGAGGCACTTCTGAAACGAACCCATTAGGAACATTGAAACGAATAAAAAACACCCGCGTCTCGCCAGCCCTGTGGACTACAGGTTGCTGACGTAGGCCCTGCTGTCCGGGAGCGCCTCCTCGCTCCGGCCTCGCCCCAGGGCATATGCGCAGCTCTCGTCCTCTGGGACCACAGCCCTGTCCGGCCCCGGGTCCCTGCAGTTCACAAAAGGTAAGAGGGTGCCGTTGGGGCTCTGCTGGGCGCCCCCACTGAGGATGTTGTCTGCGGCATTCTCCATCTCCTCTATTGTCATGTCACAGGCGTCAGCCAGCTCCTGGGTGGTGACCTCGATGAACTTGGGATCTTGAGCAAACTGTCCCAGTCCTTCTGAAATTAAGACCTGAAAAGGAGGGGCAAAAAGAAGACAGAAGAGGGGCGTGGTCACCGGAGTTCCAAGCTCCCCAAGGATGAAGTCGCAGGCTGCTGCGAAGCAGAGCATTTGTGTGTACATAACATGTGCATGTGGGTATGTGTGTTAGGATGTGTGTGTGTATGCATGTGTGAATGTGTACATAAGTGTGCGTGTGTGTGTGGGGAGTGTGTAGGCATGTTCGTGTGTCTCTATTTGTGTGCTACCAGGGACACTCACAGGAAAGCAGAGATGAAGTATGGACCAAAGGAAGTGGGCATGCGCAGATCAGAGGCGAGCGCTTTAGGTTGGAGGATTCAAACACCATCATATCACCAAATGAGGAGAAACTTGCAGAGCGGCTGTGGACTCTGCTCTGCCTTTTCACGGGCAGATCTTTTCATTTCTCTTCTCTGGCCCCCAAGACATCTTTTATGTTGCTCTTTCCAAGAAGCCTTAGCTTTCATTTGGTGTTTAAGCACTGTCCCCCAACCCCTGGCCAGCTGTTTGCAGCTCCGGGGCTCCTTGTACAGGATGCGTGCTCTGCTTTTGTTTGGGAGAGCAGCAGGTGACCATCACGGGTCCACCCTTCCTCCTAGCTGCTTTAGTGACTAGTGAGAAGGAAGTTTACTAAGTCTCTGAGCCAAGGGGAAGAAGAATATGGCAGAGTCAGGGCGGGGGCTCTTTTTCTCCTACGCATCCGTTCCTCCTCTTCTGCCTGAGAATCACTCTCTCCTTACCTTGCCTGACTTTTCGACGGATGCCTTGCCTGTTCTGGCCACATAATGCTTACTTTTTAATCTGTTTGTCCTCGCCACCACAGTGGGAGCTCATGAGAGCTGAAATCCATTTCCCCAGATGTCTCACTGTGCCTATAGTCTCCGCACCTAGTAAGATTCTCAGAGATTTTTGAGATGAGTAAAGGACAAACAGGCTCGAGTGAAGAATTAGGGTTTCAGAGCTGGAAAGGACCAGTTACTTAACTGAACTCTATTCTCAGGTCGTCTGACCACAGGACAGACGCAGCCTCTGCTTGGCATGTCCAGTGATGGAGGCTGACTCCTTTACCATCGTCCTCTTATTGGGGAGAGCTGTGTGGGCAAGGTCTTCCCTCTACCAGTTCTCCTAGGACCTTGCCAATAGTCTAGAAACTCTAACAGTTTTTAAGGACCTTGCCACAGTCTTTGGGGTTTGCTTCAGTTTGCCAAAGGCCCCTAAAATGTGGTGCTAGGATTGGAATAGACGCTCCGCAGGGGCAGAGGACTAGTGACTCTAAAATCTCTCTAAAGGAGGAACAGAAGCCAAGGAGAAAAGATGCCCTCTTAAACTTGGACACTCGTGTGTTAGAATCACTGAAAGATTGGAAATGCCGGTTTCCCTTGGCAAGCTCCCAAAGCTCTGGGGAGTTGTTCTCCTGAGCAGTCAGAATTAAGCACAGTGAACCCTGGCCCTCTTTGTAGGAACAAGCCCCAGCACGCGTGTGAACTCTGGGATGCAGCAGAACTTTTCTTGGGGTTCACTGGCCCACACTTTACTAACGGCTTTCTCCCGGTTCATCATGGCCAGTGGCTATCATCTTGGCTAGTCATAGCTGTAATTTTCTGCAGGCCAGGCCTTCCTTCAGCATTTCTCTACTTTAAACCCTTGGACACCCAGTCTCCTTGGGAAGAAGCCAGGCTTCCTTCTCTGTACAAAAGTCTCCTGTTTTCTGGGGCCTCTCCCTCCCCAGGAGTTTGAATTCACATACCGCTTCCACCAGGCTGCTGGCGCTGCCATGGAACTGTCTCCCTGGAGCTCCAGCCTGGCTGGGCACCGTGAGGGAGACAGGCCGGGCTCTCCGGGCCATGCTGCCGCCGCCGCCACCACAGGCAGTGGTCTCCTCAGACCAGGAGCTGCAGTGGATGGACGGGAAGCTGCTGTTGAGCTTCTCGCTGGACTCAGCCCCCTCCAGCCGTAGGGTGGGGATGGGCTGTGGGGGCCTGCCCCGGCTGCCTGGGGTGACAGGGGGTGTGGGGCATGGCTTGGGGAACGTGGTAGGAGAATGGCTTCTCTGCAGGAGGGGGCTCAAACCTGCCACTGCCAAGGCCTGCGGACATAAGAAAAGGAGTTACCAGGAGGGGTCAGCCCTCTGCCTTCTGAGTAACTTCGAAACTAGTATTTTCCAGTGAGTTCTGCCTAGAATTCTCAAAGCCCAAATCCTATCTACCTCATTGAGACCTGGTGTAAGATTCAATAATATCCAGAAATATTTTAATGAGCATTTCCTTCTAGTTTCAGGACCTTACAATTGAGCACACTCTGGCTCATCCATGGTTGGGACTGGCTCTGCCATCTGTATTATCTGGATACAGTCACTCTGACTTTTCCACTAGATCAGAGAGGACAATGATGACGTGTCCTCCACAGAGCCAGAATTCCCCAGTGCCCTCTCTCTGCACCGGCCTATAGGCCAGTGTGACATTAAGTAAAATAAGGCTTTTGAGGTATAGTGTCTATCATAATGACCTAGACAAAATCAGTAGTCATTATTTTAACTTTTTTTTTTTTTTTTTGGTTTTCCGAGACAGGGTTTCTCTGTGTAGTTTTGGTGCCTTTCCTGGAACTCGCTTTGTAGACCAGGCTGGCCTCGAACTCACAGAGATTCGCCTGGCTCTGCCTCCCAAATGCTGAGATTAAAGGCGTGCACCACCACCGCCGCCCGGCTATTTTAACTTTTATAATGAAATAGACCCATTGATAATGCCCTGTCAATCTCAAGCAGAGTGTTTTGGCTTCTGTATCATGATTAACAATTTCCAGGTCTGCTTTCTCTATCCCCAAATGCTCCAGAGAATGCTCAGGGTGAGCCTGCGTTCCCACTGTCGCTGTGACTCTCAGCATTGTCCACTGCCCAGATGTGACATGTTTGTTGACGCTGTAGTGGGAGCGTTCATCTCCGGGTGACAGAGAGCAGGTTGGAGGTGGCATAATGATACAAAGAGAAACCTCGTTTCCCACCTCTGGGCATGAGGACAGATGGACAAAACCATTTGGAGAAACCCTTTTAGACAGAACACACAGCGTCCCTACATCCTGCTTTTCGTCCCTCTCCCCAGCTCATGGCAGCCCCCTGGCTATGGGGTACCTGGAAATCTAAGGGAAGCATGAAGCTATTTCATTATGTTGGAAAGTTCATGACAAAAATCCCTATTTAGACTGTGCTTTGGCCTTTGAGCTGAAGTTGTATCAGTTTTTAAAATGCATTTTGTATGCATGTGCCCACATACATAAACATATACACACATGAACACACGGATATACATGTATACACACATGCAAGCACAGACACACACACACACACACACACACACACACACACACACACACACACACACACACACAGAGCGCACAGGCCCCAAAGGGAGTTAGTAATTACAAAGGTAACCTGGGGAGCTCAGGTTTCGATCCCCATTTGCTGCAGGTAATGTATCGGCTGTAGCCTGAAGTTTCTACTTGTTCTAAGTTACCAAGAGTGAGTGCGCCGCTGGTGTTTTCACTTTGTCAGCTGCGCTATGCTAGGGTAGATTTGATCTAATTACTCTCCCAGGCCTTTTCTCCTTGGAGAACATTCCCTCTTTTGTTTTTTTGTTTTTTTTCCTCTTCCTTAGTCTCTCGAGTACTGTGATTAAAATCATGGCCACCATGCCCAGCATTCCCTGCTCTTCATCATGCTGTTGGCAGGTGCTGCCATCATATCTGCACTGCAGTGGACAGACAGACCGCTGCGAAGTTCAGCTCCCAGGTCCCATCAAGCCCTAGGCCTGACTGGATCTACTTTAGAGCGTGCAGCATACAGCATTGCATGGGGAGGGATATCTGGCACTGTAAGGAGAAAGCTCGAGAGCCCTGAATAGGGCTTCTAGTTAGAATCAGGAAAGGAATCCTCACCAGGGTGTCACAGGGACCTGCCTTTCAGTGCCACAGACTGTGGTGTCTGCAGAGAAGTGGACTCCCCAGGGGGGGGCTGATGCACAGAGGTCTCAGAAGGGGAGACAGAAGGGATCTGCCACCATCCTCGGGAGGTGTGGCTTGTGGCCTGTCCACAGGCGTCAATACCTGGTGATGAACCAGATGCCAGGGCACGGCTGTCTTCTGAGAGATGTCTCCCCCTTGATCCTTCTGTCTCTTCAGACATTCCAGGTGGAAGGAGGCCCTTCGACCTGCGGAAGCAGCAGAAGAACCAGAATAAGGGTACAAGGTGATGGCACCGGCCTGTGACAGTTCTGCCACAGCTGAGATCCACAGCGTCTACCAAAGGCCATGTAGTAAAGGCTTAGTCCCCAGTTCGGTACAGTCGAAAGGCTGGCTGAATGTTTAAAAGGTGGAGCCTTGTGGGAAGTTTTCCACCTTTGGTGATGTGACTTTGAAAGAGATCATGGGAAACTGGGCTCCTTCCCTTCTTTCTATTCCTGGCCAGTAGGCAAAGGGCCCATTTCCACCATGACCTAGCCACAGGCCCCAAAGTAATGGGCCGAGCGTCCAAAGCTGTGAGCTCAAATTCGCCTTTCTTGTTTTGAAGCTGGTCATCTCACATGTTTTATTACAGCGATGGAACAGTGACTGAAAGAGGCTTGTTCTCGGGTGAGGTACGAGGGTCAGTGCTACTTGGTCCCCAGCTCATTTTATGCCTCAGCTTATCTCCGAGGCATCTGAGTAGCCAATGTCTAAGTCCCGTCCCAACAAACTGTGTCTTTGGAGAGCCATATTGTCACTTTGCATGCCTACCAGCCCCTCTCTAGAGGCCGCCTAAGCAAGGCCCAGACAGTTTCTCAGTTGTTGCTCGGTGTCTGACCATTGCCATCTTAGAGGTGATTACCGTCTATATCTGCAGAACAAGGTGTGAGTTTACCTAGCGAGGCAGAGCGAAGGAAACCCCTCTTTGGAGACTGCTGGATCTCCCTCTTCTCCTCTGGAGATGTCAACTGTCGGTTTTCATCATCCTGGTAGGAGAGTCTGGAACAGAGAACCCTTGGCACATTAGGTGCCACCCATCAGGACAGCTGCTATCTTCAGAAAGCAGTTTCCACTACCCTTAGTGAAGGTGATGCTCATCTGCGCGCCTGTACTATAGGTGTGGGGAGCAGGTAGCAAGGTGTGCTAAGAAACCTGTGCCTGCTCTCGGGCATCATAGTTGTTTCATAGGCCTGCTTGGTGGGGGTCCTGGATCTTGATACAAATCCAGTGCAGGAGGCTTGTAGTTGATTTTTTTTTTGTTTGTTTGTTTGTTTTTCTGCTGGGCTGAGGATTGGAATTCAAGGCCTCGTGCATGTTAGCCAAGTACTCTAACACTGGGCTCCTGTCCTATCCCTGAGCCTTGCATTTCTGATTTCAGCCAGTGGAGGCTCTCTTGGGTATAGAGAAAGTTGGAAGAAGAATTCTAGGCCCATAACATTTTCTTAGAAGTACCTTAGATGCCTGCCTGTCCTTACACAGCAGGTCTATGCTGTTCACTAGGGCCATTCTCAATGCTACCCCAAGATCCTCTACCCCTCTAATTCTTCCCTGTCTGACTATCCTTCACTATCAAAAGCACATCAGCCACTGCCTGTAGTGATCCTGTAATCATCCAGTCGGCAGACAGCAGGGCAGTAGCAGCAATTAGGGCAGTGGTTCCCAACCTTCCTACTGCTGAGACCCTTTAATACAGTTCCTCAGGTTGTGATGACCCCAACCATAACATTATTTTCATTGCCATTTCAAAACTGTAATTTTGCTACTTTTACAAATCCTAATATAAATATCTGTGTCTTCCAATGGTCTTAGGTGAATCCCAAAGGGGTTGTGACTCACGGGTTGAGAACAACTGCCTAAGGACCTCTAGTTGATGACTTCCAGACTTTTTGATGGTGCCTCACAACGAAAAATTTTTACACATATCCCCAGTATCATAGACATACCTAGCCATATGAGACACTCCACTCTTTGTATGCTCCATTCTCTCATTATTTCTATACTGCCTTAGTCAGGATTATTTTTTCCAATGACTGCTGGCTATTACCCACTGAAGTAACTTCATGACCCTCCACTGATCAGTCTTCAGACTGAAGCACAGTTGTATTCCAGCCCTCAGTGAGGTAGATCAGATCGTGGACTGCTACCACTAATACCCTTTCATTAAGTTTACTTTTTTGTTTTCTTGCAGCGCCGAGGATGGAACACAGGACCATGCGCATGCCATGAAAGCAACCTACCACTGAGCTATGCTGGAAGGCTGACTGTGCAGCCTCTTGCCTCTGACTCCACCCCTGCAAACAGGAATGTATGTACGTGCAGGGGAGTTTGGGACATGAGACTCTCAGACTCTTATGCTGCCAATCCTGCTTCCATCCCCCACTAGCTAAGCCCTCCCCAGGACATTTTCCTTTTACTCGGGTCTCTCCACTCCTGCAGACCTGACTTCTGCTGCCCGGTACACAACTCACAGTTCAGCAGCTATGCTGCTGCTGGACTCAGTCTGCATGTCTGTTCCCTTGGCACTGGTACATTCTGTGGGCAGCTGGTTAGAAAGGTCCACATTTTCTTCCTGGTCTGTGATCTCTTAGCTTCCTAACCAGTTAGTAAAATCTCCTGGATTCAAATCCGGCTTCTTCGGAGTTAGGCAAGTATTCAATAAGAATCTCTCCATCTGGGCCTTTGTTAACTTTAAGGGCCCGAGAAGCTGGTGCATACCAAAGCACTTTCAGGGAAGTGAAGGGTGTCTCCAGGAGTCATAAACGTTTTACCAGGAGCCTAGAGAGGCACATACTTAAGCACACACTTCATAAACAATATTTATTTTCAATTATTATTAACTTAACTGCATATTTATGAAGCATGGTGTGACCATTTGGCATATGTAGATAACATGTAGTGACTAAGTCTGGGTAGTTAATGTCCACTTCCTTAAACAGTAAAGTTTGCTGACTGATATGTAATAGCACAGTATTTATCAGGTGCACTGTGATAGTTCAACAGGTATGGACAGTATGTAATGAACGCCTCCATCTTTTTACATTACTTTGTGTTTGGCACCTTTGAGGTCCTTCTTTCTAGTTATTCATAAAATATATGTTGACCCAACTTTTAAAAGCACTGGTCTTAGCCGGGCAGTGGTGGTGTATGCCCTTAATCCTAGCACTTGGGAGGCAGAGGTAGGTGGATCTCTGTGAGTTTGAGGCCAGCAGTCTGGTCTACAAAGCAAGTTCCAGGACAGCCAGGGCTACATAGAGAAAAACCCTATCTCAAAAAAAAAAAAGAAAGAAAGAAAGAAAAGAAAGAAAGAAAGGAGAAAAGAACACTGGTTCTTCTCACCAGCTGGACATTACAGATGCCCAGTGGCTCTAGATGGAAGCTAAATACTCCTAAGGGAACTGAACTAGCATCCCTAGGCACGCCGATTGTGCCTCTTCAGGGCAGACTTAAAAACTTCCATAACAAGTTTATTTGAACATCATACATGTATGCTGACTCACACTAAGAAATGCACCTATTATTGATCACATCATTTAAGAATCGATATTTAAAGGTTTCCTGGAAGTGTTCGGTAGTGAGGCAACCCAAGCTGCAGAGGGAATCCTGGGCAGGTGTTACTGATACGCCATTGTCTGGCCCAGAGGAGGGGTGTCAGTACTGCTCCCGAGTCCCCACCCTTTCCTACACTTAGGGTGGCCCAGGCTTACATCTCTGTGGAGAGCAGGCTGGGCTCACTGCAGTACTCAGTGTCTTCGCCCATCCTCACACTGCAGGTCTCATCTGGAAACATCTCTTGACTCACCGAGGCTCCCCGGCTCTCTCGGGAGTGGCACCTGCAGCACCCAGAACGGAGAAAGGCATCAGTTTCCTCCAGCCCTCCTGCCTCTTCCTCAGCAAGGAAGACGACACTGGGCACACGCAGAGACACAGTCCCACGGCTCCTGATGACGCCCGAGATGCTACAGGCTGTGTCAGGGCTCTGTGGGGGAGATTCAAGGAGCTCTGAATCTGCCCCCAACTCACTTACTCTGGCCCAAGACCTTTAGCTCACCCCATGCCTCAGGTTTCTCCTCTGGAACACTAGAGGAACACATTCCCTGCCTGATGCAGGGGCTTAGTCAGTGAAGTGATTTCCACCCAAGCACGGTTACCTGAGTGCAGTCCCTAGCGCCCACACAACTGGCTGAACGGGGGAGCTCCAAGTTCAATGAGATCCTGTCTCAGCGGAGAGTAACTGAGGAAGACATCCGACCTCAAGCTCTGGACTGTAAACACACGCACGCATGAGCACATGTACCCCACACAAAGACAAGTGGGGAAGACTTGGTTTTGAAGCAGAGTCCTGGACTGTGCAATCAATACAGGCCACCACAGGCTAGCTGTGGACAGCTGACAAGTCCCTGGAATCATCTTCTATATGCCTTTGTTCTGACCCTGAGTGAAGGCACGGGGAAGAAACTTCACACTGGCTTGTTCTCAGCAGGCAGAATAAGCCCGAGTCTGCGCTGAGCCTGGCTACTTCCTGAGCTAAAGAACCCGCCACACCTGGATGTGCCTTTGAGTAGAATGCTGTCCCTTCTGGGACAGGACCTCCTGCCCATTCAGTCATTTCTTCTCCAGCTCTGGTCAAGTGCTCTTCCACTTCCTGTGTGTGGCTCAGGACTTCCCTGCAGTTCTGTTCTCATGGACCCAGCATGTCAGAGTCCTAGGCCTACAGGGACCGACTACTCTTATTTACTACATGGACATGCTGTCAAAATGCCTTCTAAGTATTCATGTTTGTACCCATAGATCAGTGCTCCACTCAGCCTCGGTCAGAGATGCTTCTTTTAGCTGTGAGCAGCAGAGACTCATATGTGGTCCAAGTGCTGAGGATAATTTATTGTTGAGAGCTCAGTCCTAAACAAGTCATCTGCATCACTCCTTCAGAGGCTCAAGGAACATCTGGGGAGAGCTGGAGGATCCCACTGTTTGCTGCCTTCTCACAAGACTGGGCCTATCAACACACCATCATGGAGGGGGCAGGGCTCAGGAGGTTCCACCCCTCCATGAGGAGCTATTGGCTGAGGGGAGGAGAATGGGGGCTCATCTTCAGTGTGGAACCTTCTACCCATCCATATCCAAGCAACCCTAACTAAACTCAGTGGGCCACATACAAAAGAAAGGCAAAGAAGTAGGAAGGAGACTAGTGGGTGTAAAAGGAGATAAGAGAGGGAGATGGGGGGGTGAATATGATGAAAATATATTCCATATGTATATGAAACTGTCAAAGAAAAAAAACTAAATAAAATGAAAGTTTAAAAAAGACAGTCAGAGGTTTTCACAAGGCACAGCAGGGAAGAGCTAGTACTCGGCTGAGTCCTCAAAGGTGGCGGGACAAGTGTAGTGTTGCAGAAAAGGGTAGGGCCACCAGAACAGGCATGGGACAACCGCTTCCTCTTAATAACCTCCTAGGTGGAGCCAGCACACACTCCTTGGGTCCATGGGCTCAGCCAGCACTGCTGTGGGGTGGCTAAAGCAGCCAGAGTCCCGGAGTACACAGTAGGCAGGATGGATGCCATGGCAACACCCTTCAAATGCACGGGCCATGGAGACTTGCATATGGCCACCTGGAAATGGGACTGTGTGAAAACCAGTGAGCAGGTATGTTGCTTCGTGGATTAGGACACTTGGGATTCAGAAGAGATGCCTGAAATTCTTGCTGATATTCTAGGTCAGAGGGCAAGGAAAAGAACAGTCGCACCAAGAACCCGTGGGCTGGAAGGGCAGCCAGTTAAGAGTGATGAACAAGACAGAGGGAGTCCCCTCCTCAGGAGCCTACAGCTATGAAGCAGATGAAGAGGGGACCTGCCGGAGCCCAGGGCACGCTTCCTTAGGGCCTCGAGCAGTTATAGCACGCACCATACCTGTGTCTCATAGCGGTGTGTCCTACAGCACAGGCAAGTGGGGAAAGGGTGGGCCGGGTGGGAGACACGGTCAAGACCCCGACACGGTCAACACCCCAGGACCTACTCTGCACTACTGCTACAGAGGTGGACACACTGGCCAATCTCAACGAGGTGAAAAGCCAGGCTTAGGGATCTGGGAAAGGGCAGGGGCTGGTTGTGTTGTACAGGCCCAAGTCACACATCTTGGAGGGTCACAGGTCAACATCCTGAGGGGGGAAGAGAGGGAAAAGGACTGTCATAGGTAAGGCATCTCGGGAGACACCTGGGAAACAGAGCAATGTCCTCATTGTCATTGTCATGTGTGAGCAGGAACAGATGTGGGCGGCAAGCCGGCTCCAACCTCTAGTTCAGGGCAGCGGCCTCCACTGGAGACTGGAGGCCGCGCAGAAGGCTGCGGGGTCTAAGTCTGTCTTTCCTGGTGTCCAGGCTAGGGTGTGCGAACCCTCATGCTCAGGCCTACCCTCCTGCTTACCTCTTAGAGCTGAGCTTCCATGCTGCCTCCTGTACCCGGACAGCAGGGGACAAGGGGGGCCCGTGACCCTCCACAGTGCTGACTGTGCTGGAGTAGCCAGTGGGATGGGGGAAGCGGCCCAGGGCAGTGTTGTTGGCATTGTTGATGTTGGCGTTGGAGCCCGTGGAGGAGTAGCTGCTGGGGGTGAAAGTGGAGTCCACCAGCTTCTCGTGGGACGGTGACTCCGTGTCACCTTGGTTGTTTCCCGTCTTGTTGATGTGCAGGGGGCGCTGGGTGGTGAAGGTCTGAGGAAAGTTGCTCCTGCTGTCACTTGGATAGTAGCTGACATGGTTGCCAAACAGGCCTCCAGCCCTCTGTAGACAAGACAGAGGGGTAGGTGGAGAAGGCTTCTCTCTCCTCCTCCTTCTCTACACCCCCTCCCTACTCTGTGTATGGCAGTGGTTAAGAAGCACAGGCCATGGGAAGTCATCTTGCCCTCCAGAGAGGCACGCACTCTGGGCACATGGGAGAGGGAGGGGCTTAGATGCTCATGGCTCCACAATTCCCCTACACGTAGCACCAGGACAGGAATTCCCTCATGGGCCTGGGCAGGCAGGAGGTTGCTGGTCTAGAAGCCTCCCTGGACGTTTGTTCACAAAAGAGCATCAAAGACTGAGGCTGGGTGTCAAGGACAGTCCAAGATGGCGGTCCTTCAGAGAAACCAGCTGCTTAGCTTGGTGGAGCTTGCTGTGAGTGCTGAGGGGTGGGAAGAAGGAATGGAAGATGTGAACCAGATTGTTTTAGTGGACACACAAGCGGCTGGTGGATCGACAAGCTGTATGGGCCAAATTGAAACTAAGAGTCAAGCATCTACTATATTGATTACATCACGGCTTCCTTTTCTGTAGGGGCTCTTTGAGATTCAAAGTCAGGAACAAGTATTTTTCTCCACTATTCCTTCTTTGTCCTGGAGCGAGGGATGGGGGAGTAGTGGTTAGGGGCAGGGTGGAGGGATAGTGGTTTGCAAGGTTTGTCTAGTTTGATATATCATAAGGTCTGTGGTGCTGTGGGATGGTCTGTATGTGCTCTGATTGGTCAATAAATAAAACACTGATTGGTGGAAGTATAGGCGGGACAAGGAGGAGAATAAAGCTGGGAAGTGGAAGGCTGAGTGAGGAAGACACTGCCAGCCGCCGCCATGACAAGCAGCATGTAAAGATGCCAGTAAGCCATGAGCCACGTGGCAAGGTATAGATTTATAGAAATGGATTAATTTAAGATATAAGAACAGTTAGCAAGAAGCCTGCCACGGCCATACAGTTTGTAAGAAATATAAGTCTCTGTGTTTACTTGGTTGGGTCTGAGTGGCTGTGGGACCGGCGGGTGACAGAGATTTGTCCTGACTGTGGGCCAGGCAGGAAAACTCCAGCTACATCTTGGGTCCTGGTGACAGGCCTTGGCTTCTAGGTCTTGTAAGGGTGGTGTTACCATGGTTCTGTATCTCTGAGGCCATTCACTGATGGTATCTCAATGATGGCAGTAAGGATGGGGATGCAAGGCTGGTCATGGCAGGGTGGGCTGGGCTTGGCTCTCTGTGTGAATTACAGCCTGGGAACCAGACCTGGGGACTGGGATTGGCAAGAAGCAGAAGTGAGGGTGCCAGATAGGAGACTGCAGGCGTATGGCACAGCAATGTGTGATTTTTCCCACTGCCTTAATATTACTCTAGGAAAAGAGGAGGAGGAGGCCTAGAGGGTATCACTGTGACTGGGATATCACATGCTCCACCTTAATAAGGCAACCACGGCTTGTCTAGCTACCACATAAAAACCCACACCTAATGTGGCCACTCAACCTGATTTTTTTCTCCAACAAAAGCCAGAAGTTTGTATTATGTCAGATATTCAAATACTGGTGAATAAAACAGGTTTTCAGATTAGATGTGGCCCAGGAGTTCCTACTCCACACCTTCTGATGAGAAACTTCTTTAGGAAAATTTCTTTACAGAAACAGGCTCCCCCTGTTCTCTGAGAGCTGGCTGTATTTTGAGCTGCTGTGTCCTAGGAGGATAGCATGGCACGGAGTTGGCTTGGAAAGGAGGTAGGGAATCAGGAGACAGCTGATCAGGAGGAATGTGGCACCCCTCAGAGATCAGGCAAACACCAAGTTAGCACAGCAGCATCGTTGTTCCAAACTGAACTTTGTGAAGACACTAGTCATGGCACTTACCCTGAAGATGTCGTCTTCAGAGGCAGCAGATACAGCCTCCTTCATAGCCTTGTCTAACTCTTCCTCAGCGGTAAGATCCCCAGAGATGGCTCGTCGGATCTCAGGCCCAATGTCATGCAACGTGCGTAAGCCAGCCTGGAACCCAGAGGGATGTGTGAAGACTTTCTACTGATGTTTAGTCAGCCAGGACCCAGTTGCTCCTCCCCAACCCCCTGCCTCTCTGCTTCTCTGCCAGGCAGCTGAGCATCTACACCAGGAGACGGGCTTCTCTGGAAAATCCTCCACCCAACCACCCTAGGAGACATGAAGGCATATTACAGGACCACCAAGAATCTGCGGTCTCGGGAGCAGATGTGGTAAGGGACTGGGGGCTGGGGGAAGCTGGCAGGATGGCTGAGGGAAGTATGTGGGCAAGAATGCAAGAGAGGAAGACCACTGCCCTCTCACAGCCACCTTCAGGAAGATTCGGAGTGCTTATGAGCTTTCTTGGGATGGGACCTGGCCTCTAGGCAGGTAGCGATATTTGGACTGTGGTAGGGTCAGGGGAGGTGACCCGGACCTTTGTGTGTGGGTACCTCCCTCCAGCCCCTCACCTGCAGGGACAGTGCGTTCCTCTGCGAAGGCTTGCCCACCAGCCCCTGCTCTTTCCGCTTCTTGAATTTTCGGAAGTACTCTTGGATCAGGAAGGTGGCATAGAACTTGCCTACTGTGACCTCGTCATCTAAGGCACACAGAGAGGAGGACAGGATGAGTGATTCCACCAAAACTCCTTGATTTTTTTCAGCACCTAAAACTTCTTTAACATATTAGCTTTAATTTTTTAGTACAAAAGAAAACATGTAAAAAGGTACATGGTTAAAAAGTCACCATATTCCTGTCTGCTTATCAGGAATATCAGAAATGTGACAGCTCATCACATCACTAGTTTCTTGAGTTCTTTTCTAGAAATAAGCAAGCATGTTCTTATCCTCTTTTTTTTTCAAAATTTATTCTTTGCCTATATATTACATCCCAACCTCAGTTTCCTCTCCCTCCATTCCTCACCTCCTCTTTCTCTCAGATCCACTCCTCCACCGTTTCCCTTCAGAAAAGGACAGGCCTCCCAGGGATATCAACTGAACACGGCATACATGTTACAATAAGACTAGGTACATCCCCTCATATCAAGGCTGGATGAGGCAAGCCAGAAGGAGGAAAAAGGTCCCAAGAGCAGGCAAAAGAGTCAGAGACACCCCTAAACCCAGTTAGGAGCCCCACAAGAGAAACAAGCCACACAACCATAACACATATGTAGAGGACCTAACTCAGACCCATACAGGCTCCCTGACGCTCACTTCAGTCTCTGAGCCCCTATGATCCTGTTAGCTGATTCTGTGGGCTGTGTTCTTGTGGTATCCTCAATACCTCTGGCTCCTACAATCCTTCCTCCCCCTCTTCCTTTTAAATTGAGACAAGATCTCCCTATCTTGTCCAAATGGCCTCCAATTCCTGGGATCAAGTGACCCATTCCCTGCTGAGTAGCTGGGACCAGAAGCATGTGCTGATGTCTGTGCCCAGCTGATGTTTTTTTTTTCTTTTCATTTTTCCCCTTACAAAAAAGGTAGGATATTATTAAGGTTACTTCACACCTTGTTTTTTCCACCTTCCTGAATGGACATTACTAAGTCTTGTTTGATTCCATTTACCATCAAATGACCAGTCTCTTAATTGTCAACACAATGCTAGTTGGGTGAGAGGGGCCAGTGGTAGTGGTGGGGTGCTTCCTTCTTTAAGGCTGGTGACTTCCCTTCCAGCCAGCTAGACTGGCTTAGACCATGGATCCTTGCTGGGCTGGGCACACAAGACCACACATGACATAGTCTTGGTGTTAGGATTTGGTAGAGAAGCTGTAAGTCCCCAAGGGAAGTGTTTCATGAGAAGCAAGTGGTCCCTTTCTCTTGTCCCCTGTTCTGTGTAAGAGGTTGGGCTGGGCCTTAGGACCTGCAATGGCTTTCCAATCCTCATTGTTCCTTCAGAGTAGCCAACCCTACAGAAGTTCTGGGCTTACCATGGGGCATTTCTACTCAGAGGGACAACCCTAGAAATAGAAACCCTGGAGGGAAATTGGGAATGAACTTGGAATCCTAAGTTCCCTCAGACCTGAGTCGGACATCTGAGTCTACACTGCACGCACTTGGAAGTCTACATAGCTTCTAAGAACATCATTGCCTGGAGTGAACTTCATAGAGATGCTTCGGACAGTAAATGAAATGAAGCAGCAGAGCATTAGGTGGCACATGGTGACTCCCAGTACACCTTGCTTTCCCCATTGGAAGTGGGTCTCAAACAGGAAGTCTCACCATTTAAGGACGTTTCCGGAATGTGTGGGCTCAACTAACATGCTAATATGATATACCTGACAAATGAAAAGTGTTCACAGCATTTAATGCTATCCTGTTTACTTTCAACAATGTTTCATTCTAAGTGTTTCATGTGAAGATTTCATCAGTTATAGCTTTCTGTACAGGTGTATTGAGCATTTTTATATTGAATGCATTTGCTTTTAATATCCCTCATTGAAAAGCATTCTACTAGTGCTGTGGAAATGACAAGTGTGGGCAGATTATCTACGATTTCAATTTGGGGTTGTAATAGGAATGGTATGAAGTACTTGCTATGAAAGGGGGCTTGTGGTTTGGCAAGAATGAGAAATGCTACTCTGGGGGGGAAAAATGAGCTTTTAAAAAGATGTAGTAAATCTCAGGCAACTTTCCTTCAGAGCTCTACAGCAAATCTAGAGAAGTCAGCCTGGTGGCTTATGGGTAAATCTATACCCATATATTGTAGCGTTCCCACGAAAGTTCTGGCAAACCCCTAAGCATGGAAGGGCTTGCCTGTCCCCACGTGTGAATGTGGGATTACAGCAAGTTTCCAAATGGATAGTTCGCATCCAAGCTTGTGCAGAACATGACAACCAAGTAGGTCCTCTGAGCCCACAGAAGGTTCCAGAGAAAGAAGGATCCAGAAGCACAGTGGACTCAAGCATGGTAGTCTCAAGGGCTGTGCCTGCACTGCCAATGATAGCACAGCTGGAGGACAGGAAGGTGGAGAAATCCTACTGGCTGGGCCAGTAGCCCTGGTCTGGGAATGCAGGGAACACTCACCACCTGCAGGGGGCACCACTTGGTCCAACAGCTTCATGCTGGTCCTCTTCCAGATTTTCTTGATGATGGCCCGCAGCTCCTCATTGGCTTGTTCTAGGTTCCCTGATAGAAGGAAGTGCAGACTGAAAACATCCCTGATGTGCTGGGAAGCCCCACAAGTCACACTGAGGCATCACATAGTTTCTAGTTCATTTCACTTCCCCCTTCCCTCTCTTTACTTTCTTTCCTTGTGACTGTCCTCTCTTGCCCTGTCCAATGCCATTCTCCTTCCTTTCTGACTCCATTGCAAGCTAGCTGAAAGTCCCCCTGAACGAAAGCCACGTTCACTTTTGGTTAGTGCTAAAGAGCCTCATGGCACCTGCAGACACTCACGTCTCAGCCTCAACACTGTCTGCCCTGCAGGGCAGCATCCAGGCTGATCCTGAGGCTGACATTTCACAATGACCTCTGTGGTTGTTGGAAAGAAAATGGCTCCCAAAGGGAGTGGCACTATTAGGAGGTGTGGCCTTGTTAGAGGAAGTGTGTCACTGTGAGGGTGGGCTTTGAGGTCTTTTTCTCAAGCTTCACTCAGTGTGACAATCAGTTGACTTCCTGTTGCCTGCAAGATGTAGCACTCTCAGCTTCAGCACCACGTTTGTGTGCACGCCACCATGCTTCCCTTCATGAGCATAATGGACTGAACCTCTGAAACTATAAGCAAGCCACCCTCAATTAAGTGTTTTCTTTATAAGAGTTGCCGTGATGATGGTGTCTCTTCACAGTAATAGTAAGCCCTAACTAAGACAACCTCCTTGTGCAGCTGCAGGAAATGGAGAGGTTTTGCAGGAAGGATGATCCACTCCTCCTGCACACATACACAACACAGGGGGCACATATGTGTCCAAAGGATCTCTGATGAGTCCCCCAGGGAAGGAAGTGGAGAAATCTAACAGTGGAGGCAGAAACCTGAAGGCCTCTGCTCTGGTAGTTCGGACTTCATTAGACGCATGCTGCCTGAGACACTAGTCTCATACTGGTGGAGAAGCAAAGCTAAAAAGCAATTGTAAGAGGGGATGTGCTAGTTCTAGGGTCCTCCCAAGGATACCTGCCCTTCACTACCAGTGTGCATGCACTGTGAAATCCCATGGAGTGAGAATATGATACATGGTATTCCTGTGATTGATTATGTCACACAGCACCTACAACCTGACCAAAGGGCAACGATGCCTATGACCTAACCACAGGAGCCCATTAAAAGTCCAGAATTCATATGTATATGTAACTATACTTTGTTCACTGTATATGTACTAAAAAGATTATTTTACAAGAAGTCTAGTACGTTCTCTGACTGGGAGCAGAAGAGTAAGTAGGACACATGGGCCCTGACAGGCCCAGATGAATGAATACTGTGTACTGAGCAAAGGTAGCAGTCTCTGGGAGCTAAGAGTCATCCCCAGCTGACTGGGAGCTCGCAGGGAAGGATGGACCACACACCAACAGTAGTGGGAGAAGAATTTCAGTCACAGTCTGAATGTGCTTGGGGGTGGCATCTTCCCCTGGCTTAATTAGTGTACTGAGTTTGACCTTGGGAGTCCCTGAGCAGATTGCCCCACGTCTCCATAGCTGGACTTCTGATAGAACTGTGAGCTAGTAACTGGGTGCTCTTTGAAGCTGTGAAGTTTATGGGGTTTGCTTCATAGCACTGGGAAGAGGATATGGCTGGAAGCAACATTTATCGTATGGGTAGTGATGGCAAACAGCGTGAGCTACAGGGTCAGACTGCCTGAGTTCAAACCCAGCTCTGGGTGCTGTGGGATGGTCTGTATGTCAAATGTTCTGATTGGTCAATAAATAAAACACTGATTGGCCAGTGGCCAGGCAGGAAGTATAGGCGGGACTAACAGAGAGGAGAAAGGAGAGAACAGAAGGTGGGAGGAGACACTGCCAGCTGCTGCCATGACAAGTAGCATGTGAAGATGCCGGTAAGCCACGAGCCACGTGGCAAGGTATAGATTTATAGAAATGGATTAATTTAAGCTGTAAGAACAGTTAGCAAGAAGCCTGCCACAGCCATACAGTTTGTAATCAATATAAGTCTCTGTGTTTACTTGGCCGGGTCTGAGTGTCTGTGGGACTGGCAGGTGACAGAGATTTGCCCTGACTGTGGGCCATGCAGGAAAACTCTAGCTACACATGGGAGCAAGCAGAAGGACTCAGGAGGAGTGAGTGATGGCTCCTGAACATGTTGAGCATCAAATTTAAACTGAAGCTAAAGCCAGTCCTGGGCTTTGTTGGACTCCTGGGCCGTCCAACATACTTTCGGTTCCCTTCCCTGGAGGTTGTTCATAGCTTCCTTTTTGTTTGTTTTCTGAAACAAGAGCTTATTATGTATCCCTGATTTGCCTCAAACACATAATCTTCCCGCATTGGGCTTTCAAATGCTGGGATTACAGATATGTACCACCATTCTGGACTTAGTGGTTTCTGACACATGCAGTCAAAGAATCCTGACTATAACAAAGTGCAAATGAACTTATCTTTTATTTTGGGTTGAAAGGAGTACTCCCAAACTCATATCTACTTGAAAACTCAGAAGGTGAATTTATTTAGGGTGGTAGTTTGAGTGTGATTGACCCTCACAATCTCATAGGGAACAGCACTATTAGTAGGTGTGGCCTTGTTGGAGAAAGTGTGTCACTGTGGGGGTGGGCTTTGAGGTCTCCTTTGCTCAAGTTTCACTCAGTGTGACACTCAGTTCACTTCCTGTTACCTGCAGATCAAGATGTATTACTCTCAGTTCCTTCTCCAGCACCATGTCTACCTGCAGGCCACCATGTTTCACCATGATGATAGTGGACTAAACTTCTGGAACTGTAAGCCATCACCTCAATTAAATGTTTTCTTTGTAAGAGTTGCTGTAGTCATGGTGTCTCTTCACAGCAATAGAAACCCTAGCTAAGACAGAAGTTGGTACTGGGAGTGGGGTATTATTGTGATAGGCCTGACCATGCTTTTGTTTAAGGGAATACAGACATTGGGATTGTGGACTAGAAAAGCAGCTGAATGCTTTAAGTGCTTTAAGTACTACTGGAAGACAGTGGTGCTGAATAAAGTTTGATGAACTGTTGGGGCCTGGCTCAAGAAGTTTCAGAGGAGAAGAATTTTAGTACTTCGGCTAAAGATTGTTCTTGTGATATTTTGGTGAAGAATGTGGCTGTTTTTTTGCCCTTGTCAAAAAAGTCTGCCTGCAACTAAATTGAAAAGTTTTGGATTAATTCCCTTGGCAGAGGAAATCTTGAAACAGCCTAATAAAGATTCTGTAATGTGGTTATTAGTGTGAACTCTAGTGAAGATTTATAATGAAAAGGAACAAGCTGAGCAAAGTGTACAATTTGAGGAGAAAAAGAGCACCAGGGAGTAGAATGGAACCAAGTCTTAAGTTCAAGGAGACAAACAGATTAAATAATGGAAAAAAGGGAGTGGTAACCTCAGGGCAAGATTCCACCCAGCTAAGTTTCCAACTTGTGAAAAGGAATTAAAGAAAAGCTTAGATCCAGGTGTGGTGGTACATGCCTTTAATGCCAGTACTCAGAAGGCAGAGGCTGGAGGATCTCTAAGTTTGAGGCCAGCCTGGTCTACAGACCAAGTTCCAGAATAGCCAAGTTCAGGCAGTGAAGGAAACCATGGTAAACAGAAAGCTGATGAAGATGTAATTGAACAAGGGGGGCATGTTCCAGCCCATGTAAGCAGCAGAATTTGGCAGCTTCAGCCACATGGTTCTGGCTTTAGAGTCAAGGAGCAACTAAGGAAAGCCACTGAGACCAGGCATGTGTCAGAGGTGTCCCTGAATGGAGGTCTAAAAAGGCCATTGTGTGAAGCTGTGAAGAAGCAGCAGCCTGGATTGCCTTGGAGACCCCAAGATATTAGAGATGCCAGAGCTGTGGGGTACCTGCTGAGGAAAGCTGCTAACAGGGAGTGGTACCAGCCCAAGAGAGAGAAGTGTGTTGCAGTCAACAAAACTGAAAGGAGTTGGAGATCTGAAGAGTATTTTGACATCTGACATAGAGATGCAAAGTTTGGAGTTTTCCCAGCTGGCTTTTGGTCTTGTTTTGGTCCAGTATTTCCTCACTATGCTCCCTTCCCTATGTTTTGGATTGGTAATGTATATCCTGTGCCATTATGTTGGAAGCAATGTGATCTGTTTTTTTTTTTATTTTGATTTTATAGGGGATTATAGTTAAGAGAATGCATGACTCTCAGAAGAGACTTTGAACTTTAAAACATTGTTGAGACTATGATTATACTATGGGGACTTTTGAAGTTGGACTAAATGTATTTTGCATTATGATATGGTTACAAGTTTATGGGGCCAGGGAGTGGAATGTGGTAGTTTGAATGTTATTGGCCCCCATAAGTTCATAGGGAGAGGGACTATTAGTAGGTGTGGCCTTGTTGGAGGATGTGTGTCACTGTGGGGGTGGGTATTGAGGTCTCCTTTGTTCAAGCTTTGCTCAGTGTGAAACTCAGCCCATTTCTTGTTACCTTCGGATCAAGATGTAGAATTCTCAGCTCCTTCTCCAGAACCATGTCTGCCTGCATGCTGCCATGTCCCACCATGATGATAATGGACTGAACCTCTGATCTGTAAGCCACTCCAATTAAATGTTTTCCTTTTTAAGAGTTGCTGTGGTCATGGTGTATCTTCACAATAGAAGACCTAACTAAGATATCTAGAAACAGGGTCTTCACAGAGTTAACTATAAAGTCATGATGTGTTAGGGTAGACCACCTATCCAATGTGGTTGGTGACATTAAGGCAAGAGGAAAAGGCCAGAGGCACACAGACTAGGTCATACTGTGAAGAGTGGTAGAGACTGAGGGATGGAGTGAGGTACTTGAGACCACCTGAAAACAGAGAGAGACGTGGAACCCATTCTCTCCCAAGGCCTCCAGAAAGAACCAGCCTGCTAACACCTTACTTTGGACGGTTCCTCTCTTAAATTGTGAGAGGAACCAAATTTGTAATCATTTAGTCAGACCTACGGAACAAATGTATATTTCAAAGGATCCTACACATTTTTAGGCCTTCATTTATTCAATAACAACCCAATGTAACTGTGGGATTTCACCAGTAATTGTTTCATATTGTATACATTTTATTTTTATTGTTCTGTTTTCAGTGTTGGGGTCTGAATCTTGGATCTTGTGCATGCTAGACACCTTCTCTACCACTATACTCCAAGCCCTAATTTAAATTTAATATCTTTTTCTTTTAGTGTTCCAATAGAAAATCTTATTCAGCTTGATACTTGGCTTGGGATGAGGTTTCTAGTTCCCAAGGTCATGTTAATTTTTTTTTCTAGTTACTTCAACTTTTTACAAATGCTTGAAGGGCAAGTGAAGACTGATCAGTCTTATCACGATAAATGTTGGTGTTTTCCCCCATTTCTTGTCTGAGTGTGGTGTTGACTCTGTTCTTATGTAACAAGTTCATAGAGGGCCTGTTTTGGATGAAGGCTCTGCCTCAAATACTGGGGAATTAAATGCCCTTGGTGGCTATTCCCAAGAGCCTTTATATTTAAGAGTTTATCTTTAATTCTTAATTAACTGTATGTCCCGCTGGCTGGCTTCTCTCCCCAGGAATTCCCATTTGCTAACAGCGGTTCTCTGTGATTGAGTGTTTGGCAGCCCCTCAGGTGCTGGCATTATTTCACTGAGATCTGGTTTGCCTGCGCAGTCCATCTTCAGCACTGCTAAATCTTGGCTTCCATGCACAAGTGCTTTTTAGTCCTTCCTGGAGCCAAAACCTGCATTATTAATTTATAGCAAGCTTTAAGTATCACAACACATCTCTTCTAGTAGTCATTCTGTCTTTTCTCCTTGGAAAAGGAAGCCCTTCCCTTGGAAGAGAAAGGAAATAATATTTACTGTAGAAAATTTGGAAAGGCTGGAGCTGAAAAAAGGCTCCGTCACACAGTGATATTCAATATTAATATTATGTATGTCAGCAGACATTCTTCTAGTTTTGTCTGTTATGTACACACGTGCATTAAGTGTGTATTGAATTCTCTCTCATCAAAATCTCTCATTAGGCCTATTTATACCTACCCTAGATTCAAGTTTTGCACTAACTACTAATGGCATTTCCCCCGCTTTTCTTTCTTTTTAGTTTACCGGGAGAATTTGATCCATTTTTATTTTGCAAAGGTTGGCTGACCTATCTCCCTGCCCGGTCTCTTGCAGGACTGGTTCTTGGTTCTCTCATGTCTGTTACTTTCTGGAAGAATGCAAAGAAGGCAGCTCTCTGGGAGACCCTGTGAAGTAAATGCCAGATGCCACCGACTCTCATTATTTCACAAGATGGAAAGTGAAGCAGGACCGTAAGTAGTTACACATGCTGTGCCCCATCGTGTGTGATGCCCAGTGCCCTTCCACCGCACCAAGGACACTGGCTGGAAGCCTGGGGCTCTCAGGTTGTCCTCGTGGTGTCAACTTTAGTTCAGACATGAGAAGTCTATGCAGCTATCTCGAAATGCAGGTTCCCAAGCTCAGACACGTGGAGTCACAGATGCAGCGTGTGCTTAGAGCTAGCCTTTCCAGCAGCTCACGGTTCTGAGGCTTGTTCTCTGACCACACACTTAAGCTGGGTCTTGGGGAGCAGCAGCGTCTTCTGGGGTGTGTCCACGAAGCCTATCCCAGAGCAGTTCAAAGTACTTCTCAGTGACATGACAACAGACGCCTTCACCAGGACTGCTTCTAACCCACAGGGCAGCTCTTGGCCCCTCTATTGTGAGCAGACTGAGGGGGTACAGCCTGAGTAGTGTAGCATACATGGGATCGTAACCCTTAGCAACTGCAGGCAATGACCTCTATTTACCACAGTCACTGCTTGTCACTGTCACCTTCCCAACACAGGTCCTTTTAATTTCAAAAGAGAACTGAATATTTGGGAGACATGCCTGTTGCTAATACAAGTCCATCCGTATGGGGCTTGTCCTGCTCTGCATAACAACCACCTCTTCCATGTTTTGCATTAAACATTTAGTCCTCAGGAGGCTACCAGGGCAATTTCTAGGGTTTGATAGAAAAGAAAAGTTCAAAATAAATAAGCTATGGCAAGGGGGCCATTTAGGAACCAAAGAAAATGTAAGTGTGATGCACCTCTTGGAGAGTCAGAGTGCAGGCTGTCCATGTTATTCTGCACTAATGCTGTGTAGGCAGAAACATCTTTCCGGTGGGGATGCTAGACCTTCCTCGGCACCCTCCCACCAGTGGTCTATGAGAGCCATTACCTTCTGTTTTGATCCTCAGGGCTGTTCTGACTAGGGCAAACAGGGTAGCATTGAACATGACCGTCCCATCGCTGTTCAGAGGCATGTTCATGGACACCAGGCGCTGGAGGGAAAAGGAGACTAAATCAGTGACAAGGACAGGCGGTTCTTAGAGGCTCTGCACAAGCATTGTAGCAGGAAGGGCCCTAGAAACCTGGATGGGTACTGTTGGGAATGGGAGGGGTTTGCATGTGGTCACCACAGTGTTTTCAAAGCTTTTCCAGGGAGAAACTAGGCTTTGTGGTAAATACTCCTGGGCCTCCACCTTCCTTAGACCCTTGCTTTCACAAGGGGTCTTTCCTGCCCTGTGCTCGGGACTACAGACACAGTTATGCTCTCTATGAGCAGCAAGAACAGCCACCTGCCTAACAGACAGAATTATCCAACTCCAAAGAAAAGGACTATGAGGCAGCTCTATGGGGATAGAGTACCCTTTCTCTGCATATAGACACATTTATCTCTACTTCAGTCCTAATCCCAAATTCACTCACCCAAACAGGGTTTTGTTGCTCTCCACCCCCAAAACATGCTCCCTTGGTCTTCTCCTTCCTTGGTGAGCCAGCAGGACCCAGGGGCCATCGGAAGAAAGAGTGCTATAATGCCCATTGTGGATGGCAGTGATGTCACCCCTCAGACCACATGGGGTCTTCCTGGGGATATTTTGCCAAGTGTTGTACTTCTCCAGAGTGAATGCATCATTTTGAATCTTGTAGACACCAAGTTAGAAAGCTTCAGTCCTGGCTCTTGGTCCTAACAGGCCCATGTGGAGGTCATGACCTGTATATCCCAGTTCCCTCTGGGCCGTTTGATCTTACATTTATTTGATTGGTACTTCTTACAGCTTGCATCTGAAATGTCACCCAAAGGCCATGCCATAAAGGCTCAGTTTCCAGCCTCAGCACTCTTGGGAAGTGGTGGACCCTTCAGTAGGTGGGGCTTAGTAGGAAGAAGCTATAGGAAACCATGCCCTTGAGGAGGGTATTGGGATCTTTGTCTCTCTTTCTCCCTCTCTGCTTCTGAGGTAAAGAGGCCCTAAGGTGAGTGGGCCTCTTCCATAACTGCAAAGTTCCAAAGCTGCTACAGACCCAAAGCACAGGCCTGAGTGATCACAGATTGAAGCCTCCAAAACTGTGAGCCAAAAGAAACTTGCTTACAGGTTTAGCAACTCAGGTATTTGTTACAGCACCAGAAAGCAGAATGACAGAAGGTTCCCATTTCTCATATTTTCAGGATCACTGGAAATCTCCTGAAGTTCTTTTTGGAATAAAGTGGGGGTACTGATGAGGGAAATCTGACTACCACAGAGCATGAATAAAAGTTCCAGGCTTCCTAAACTCTGTTGTCCATGAATGGATTATCCGAGGAGTTCAATCATTGGCTGTTCGTGTTTCTTCCTCTATATGGCCAGGCTCTCTGCTATTGCTTTGCCCAGCTCTTTCTGAGCTTGTCAGGATTCTCTCAGGAAGCACAGATGGGGAGAATGGAGGCGTGATGGTGACTGAATGAGGGGGTGCTTCTCAGCAGTTACTGGGCCACATGGCAGGATCTAGAGCAGGTTTTAAGGGTCCCTACTCTCAAGGTCAGTCAGAGGCTGTTTTTATCAGAGCCCAATGTGTTTGTCCCAACCGGTTTTGGATCACAGATTCACTTAGGAATTTGATAAAAAATGGCAGATCCTTGTCTGGGTATTTTGTATTTTGGTAGTTTGTATTTTGGTGATGAGTCATCAGTTGTGGCCGCTTTAACGGTTTTCGGACTTCACGTCAAAGTTTCTAACCCATCACCCTAGGTGAGGAGGGTCACCTGATACCTGGGCCGTACAGCCTGATGGCTGAATAAACCCTTTATTTAGATAGGATGCCTGTTTCCCTCACTGGGACACAAGACATTCACTGTGATGTTGTTCTTTTATAGCCTTGGGACTTTGGATCTTGAAGGGTCCTTAAAATAGAAACCGGCTCACATTTGTTTCTTTAAATACCTAAAATATCTTTATTCCCTTAATAATCACAAAGACAAACAGCTATCTAGCATTCCATATTTATCCTTTCCCCCCAAGGAACCCAGATCATTTCTTACCTTGCAGGCCACACGGTGAGGACACAACTTCCCAAAACCCAAGGGGGGCTGAATTCGACGGAGGAGGGTCACCACATCCAAGTGTTTGATCCGACCCCTAGAGAAGGAAGGAGAGAAGGAAAGGCCATCAGAAGGCCAGGAGTCATGTACTGGGGTGGGGCCAGGTGAAGGGGTATTCCCTGCAGGGCTGCCTGAAGGCCCTGAGCAGTGCAGAGATACATGATACCACTGCAAACCCAGGACGCTTGTTAGAGTTTTCATCACAGAAGAAGTTTGCTAGCGTTGTGCTCCAGGTAGAAGGGATTCTGGAAGTGCAATTAAATCCCAGTATGCATTTGTTGCTCAACTGACTAACCATTTGGCCAGAAGGCATTTAGGGATAGTCAGATAACAGTTATGGGTAAATGAGAATTTCCATAAACCTGAGGTCAAAGTGGAGCTGAAGTCTATCTAACCCTAAATGACCCAATGTAAGCGTTACTAGTTTTATCTGACACTAGAGTCTTACTTTGCCATTCAACTGATATGTTCCCCAGCTTTGTGAATGGTACTTGGTCTCCTCTTGCTGGCCCTTGACCCTTCACTCTGGGTCTGATACATTTCAGGGTTTTCAGTTAGTACACGCAATGTTGACCCGTCTTGGGTCTCTTCTACAGGTCATTCAACCCCCTCTCAGCTTGGAGGGTTGGGGGTCTCCCTCTAGGAACTTACTTGGCTTCAGGGTCATACTCGGCCCAGATCCTTTTGAATTCATCCAGATGATGGGGACCAAGGATAGACCAATCCCTCGTCAGGTAGTCAAAGTTGTCCATGATAACGGCTACGAAGAGGTTGATGATCTGCAGGAAACAGTTGGTACTCTAAGAGGCCTGCCAAAACTTACACATTTGCTGCCCAAGCCCTTTTTCACCAGTCAGTGCCCAGGCAAGTCATAAACTAACGTTTCTACATATCAGCAATATGTTAGCATTTAGGATGCCGACTGCTAGAATTTGGGTCTCTCGGACATGAGTTCAACACTATTCCCCTGAGCACTGTGAGGGATGAATCCTACATGTAGACAGAACAGCTTCCTTTGTACCAAGTTACTAGGGACAGAGAGGGGCTTTGTCTGGTCACCTTTCCCTCACTCACGAGCAAGGGATCAGAGACATACAAGTTCATGCAGAGTTTCCACACATCTCTGTCTTCTAGAACAATGCTACTGAGACAAGAGCCATGAACAGACCAGATGGAGTCTGGCTGAGTTGCTCTGCACCAAGGCTTCTGGTCCTTCTCAGGGGTGAGATATCTCTACTAATTCAGTCTTCCCAAGTCAGCTCTTTTGCTGGGATTGCCCTGACACCACACTGCCCCGAAACTGCCCCCCCCCCATCTCTGTGCTGTTGAGTCCCACCTCAGCTTACCAGGAAGGCACAGAGCATGTAGAAGCTGATGAAGTAGAAGACAGCAAAGCTGCTGCCACAGGGCGTCTCTCCCTCCGTGCTGTTGCTGGGCTCAGACTCTGGGGCACACTTCTTGCCGGGCATACAGGCCAGCATGATATCCTGCCAGGCTTCCCCGGTGGCACACCTAGACAAGAGAGGCGAGAGAGTCCAACCTCAGCTGGCCACTCTCACCCACACAGGCAGGGCTCCCTTAGCCTCACCTTCCAGGAGGAATTGCTAAAAAGGAATTGAGCATTCGGTGTTCACTGGAAGCTGATGATGTTCATTAAATATGGTAATATAGAGCAGTGTTTTGAATGTTTTAAAACACACAGGAAGTTTCTGAAAATTTGTTCTTTTATCTATATAAAGTTTTTAGATGCAGCCATGTAGACATATTTCAGCTGTAGATCATTTTCACTGCTACACAGGAGTACCCTCCATGAGCACTTTAAAACACCCACCCTTGCTACGGGAGTGGGTTTTTCAGAAAGACTGTTTTTGCTGTCACAGTTAACACTGCAGTAAGCATGCAGGTTCAAGTCTTGGGTGTCTGCTTAGGAATGGAACAACCAAGTGGAGATGCTTCATGTCTTCATGTTTACCAGGTAGCACTTGTCTGGTTTAGACTAGTGCCATCTGGTCACTGCAGACACATCAGCTCTGGGAGTTAGTGAATTGTGAAGAATGCT
This sequence comes from Peromyscus californicus insignis, assembly GCF_007827085.1. NCBI lineage: Eukaryota > Metazoa > Chordata > Mammalia > Rodentia > Cricetidae > Peromyscus > Peromyscus californicus. The sequence goes on from NW_026294584.1 coordinate 133,419,622, forward strand.
CCTTAGATGATGCTGTGGAATGATATTTCACTGATATTTCAATTTGTCTTTTCTAGGCCAGCCTGGGCTACATGAGGTCCTATCTCAAAAAGAAATAAAATAAATATCTTTCTTAAAAAATGGCTTTAAAATGCTTAGTGGGTTGAGAGTTTTAATTTTGTCTCCTCTTGACTAGATGCTCACGGCTTTGCTCTGCTGACTCATGGGTTGTGTATCTTCTTGTTTCTTCAAGTAGTTCTTGGTATTTTTTACATTAATTCCTTTGTTAGTTACAGTCACTACAAATGTCTCATTCCAGATATGGCTTGTCTCTAACTTAATCCATTTGGATTGTAACACATTCAAATTTTTATATATATTTGCTTTCTTTTGAGCACACGACATCTGCCGAGGCTCTAAACCCAGGTCCGCATACTCTCAAGGCAGAGACTTTATCCACTGAGCCATTGCCCCAGCCCAGCCTTCTCATATTATTGCACTGGATAGAACTTTCAACAAAATATTGCCTAGAAAAAGTGATAGCATAATATGTCTATTGTATTTACTAACTGGTTATCTCAAGCTGGCCATTTTCTTGGTGGCTTTCCCACCTCACTGATCCTACCCACTGTCATAAAACTGATTTGCTTGCATCTTCTACCTGAATTAGCCTTTGTCTTCAGATGGCAGCACCCCACATTGTAGTGTTTGTGACTTCTTGCTTCTGTTTTCAAAAAAATCGGTACTAGTTCATCTTCTCGGCTGAGTGGAGGTAGAGGGGGAGGGTTCCCGCCTCTTTCTATTCCTGAGAGTTTGGGTGACTCAGAATGATTTAGCCCTCGATCACAGATGAAAACACATCAGCGTGGGCCTTGCAGAGGCTGTGATTTTTGACAACTTTTTCAATATCTATTGTAGTTAATGCTACTCATTTATTGAGAGCATTTCAGTGTTAAAATTAGCACTAATCTGCTCCTGGCAGGGAAGGCTGCCCCCTCCGATACGCCAGAACTAAAGGGTTGTGCTCACTTTGATTTATGTGAGTGGCAGTCCAGAAAACTACACTCAGGGACATTTTTTCAAAGAATAATTTGTTCTTTAAATTTGTAGTTTCTTGATTTATCAATGCTTTTAAAGTTAATACTTGTTTTTTCTAAAAAAAAAAACTATCAAGATCAATTTCTTGCTGCCCAGCTATTCTTGGATGTATGTATGGTCTTCTACTGGAACTAACTTTTTCTTCTTAACAAAATTTTTATTATCCATATTTTCCTAGATAAAAGCATGTCCTGCAGCTGGGTGTGGTGGCACATACCTTTAATCCCAGCACTTTTGAGACAGAGTCTGAGGCCAGGCTAGTTTACATAATGAGTTCCAGGCCAGCCAGGAATAGGCAAAGAGACCCTGACTTAAAACACTAAGAACAATATTAAAGCGCCTACTTCATTTAGATTCCCATAAAGATTGGCATACGTTTGTTCACAGCACTTTCTGTGTCAGTGTTGACCTTTGTCACCACTTGCTTCTTCCTAAAGGTCCGACCTTATTTTGTAAACTCTCATTTTGACTGGCTTTGGTCAGTAGCAGAAATAGAAGGATGGTCTCAGGGAGAACAGCTCCATCACTTGGCAACTGATTCCTGGCTCCCCTGGCCTTATTCCTTTTCTGGTGCGGTTTGGCACCTGGCTTTTTTCCTTTGTTTTTAGTACATGATTTCCCCTGGAGCAATAGGCCAGTGTTAGTGTTGCAGGACACCTGAGGGAGGCAGGATTCAGAGTCCTGGGTGCTCTGGTCCTGCGTATCTTCACATTCTTTATGGGCCTTTTCACAAAATATTGGTGGAGATAATCTTTAAGAGACAGGAAGGTTTGTGTATCTTGCCAGCTTTTGCAGGAAGGGGGGGGGGGGGTTCAGGTAATGAGACAGTCAGGAATATCCTTCTGCCTTTTCCCCAAAGCAACCACATGCTAAGATACAAGCAACTCAGAGTAGGATTTGCTTCTGCCTTTCTCCGGTGCCCATGGGTCCATAGTAACAGGGAGGCCCATTCCTCAGTGGAGGTAAACAGCCCGCTTCAGCATGCCATTTTTGCATTTACTCAGCGCACACAGCCCTCCCAACCTTCACCTGAGAGCCAGGGGCCACTTCTCAGGCTACATGCTTCTCATAGGAGTTAAAAAGTTTGTGTTCACTGCTTGCTTTAAAGAATGTCTGGCAGCCAGTGGCCAGAAAGGTGTGTAGCTTCATTATAAAGTAGCTGACCACCTCAGAGACGAGGCAAAATGAGGCATGGAATTCACTCACCTCTAAAAATCATTTCCGCATCCATACTTATGCTACATTCCCATGCTTGGTGTTGTGCTTTTGTTTTATTAGTGTTTATATTTAATAAATGCGTATTTACTTATTGGTATTTTCAAAGAATCAACTTCTAAGGATTAAAAATCTAGTTTTGTTTTTTATTTTGGCAACTTACACTTATATTTTCACGAGTGAACTCCTTCATCATTTGGGATTATTTTGATGTTCATTTGCCCATCAGTTTATCTCATATAACCTCCCAAGTAAGGACACTTGGGCTCTCATTTTCTCTGGCATCAACCAGTCATCTCATCCTGGCTCCTGCTCCCATTGCTGAGAAGCTGTACTTCCAGCTCAGGCTGAGTAGCGGAGCATCTTAACATTTTTATGTGGGGAGACTTTAAAGAGGCTGTTTCTGTGCATAATTTCTAGCCTGCTGTATTAATGTTGGGGAAGCTTTAGAACTTGTTCAATTCTTTATGATTTAAATTGTAGGGGGTGCTTTTTGGGGGAATGTTTCTGAGTGCTCAAAGAGCATGTGTCTTTTTGCCACTTATTGAGGACAGGTCTACAAATGACACCTCTGTTGGGGAATGCCTAGAAGGTAAAATAACCAAAATGCAATCCAGCTTTGGATTAATACGATCTACGTGCCCTTCATGTACTTTCTTTTCTACCAAGGCCAATTCTTTCTCAGCTTCAGGTGATAATTCTCTTGGACTATTTAAGTCCTTATCACCTTCTAAGGTTTTAAACAAATTATTCAGTTCATCATTTTTTACCCCAACAATAGTTCTTAGATGAGAAATGTCTCCAAATAATCTTTGAAAGTCATTAAGAGTCTGTAGTCGATCTCTCCTAATTTGCACTTTTTGAGGTCTAATTTTTTGAAGTTCTATTTTATATCCTAAATAATTAATAGAATCTCCTCTTTGTACCTTTTCTAAAGCAATTTGTAATCCCCAGCAAGGCAAAATTTTCTTTACTTTTTCAAACATTCTTTCTAAAGTATCTGCATTTGAATCAGCTAATAAAATGACATCCATATAATGATAAATTATAGATTTAGGAAATTTTTTACGTACCACTTCTAATGGCTGTTTTACAAAATATTGGCACAAAGTTGGGCTATTCAACATTCCCTGTGGGAGAACCCTCCATTGAAATCTTTTAACCGGTTGAGAATTATTATAAGTAGGCACTGTGAAAGCAAATCTTTCTCTGTCTTTTTCTTGTAAGGGTATTGAAAAGAAACAGTCTTTTAAATCAATAACTATGAGAGGCCAGCCTTTTGGTAACAATTTAGATGGTCTTTCAGCTATGTTAAACTATTATTTTTTTATGGACTGTATATTCAGCACTCACTGTTAGGTGTTTATTTTCTGCTTCTGTCCTACTACTATACATATTTCCAAACAATATTGCTAAGCTTATATTGTTTGTGATTATTATATATTATTGGTTGATTAAACCTTTTCTCAGTATCAAATTGTCCTCTTGGTTTGGTTTAATGCTTCTTACCTGGAATTTTACCTCTACAGATGCTGTGACTGCTGCACACACATGGCAAGCATTGCTGGTATTTCCATCCCCATCTCTTTACCTTCACTCTCTTTGGGTCATTTTGTTTTACTGTATCTATCACAAACATTCTAGAGTTAGAATTCTTTTTGTTGTTGTTTATTTTGGGTTTTTTGAGACAGGGTTTCTCTGTGTAACAGCCCTAGCTATCCTGGAACTCGCTTTATAGACCAGGCTGGCCTCCAACTCACAGAGATCTGCCTGCCTCTGCTTCCTGAGTGCTGGGACTAACAGCATGTGCCACCATGCCTGGCTAGAATTCTTAGCATCAACAGTAGACTCTCAATCTTAAAAAACTGTGATTATTCAATCATATTAATTGTACAAATTAATAGGTTTCACTGTGAAATTCCTACATATGTGTGCATCATGCCTGATCTTTATTTTTAAAGAATTTAAAAATTATTTTTGGGTATGTGTGTGTCACAGCACATGTGTGGTGGTCGAAGAACAACCTGTAAGGGTCATTTCCCCTTCTACTTCGTGGGTCCTGGGGGATTAAGCTCAGGTTGTCAGTCTTGCCAGCAAGCACAATTACCCACTGAATCTTTCTGCTGATCCTAATGCTTGGTTTTTAATGGAAAAATTTAACAAGCTTAATTTTTGTTATCTTTGTTTATATTATCTTTCTTCTTCTCGTTTACTTTGTTCATCTAATTGTTTCTTTATGTAAGTACCACTTTTGCCCCTCCTTTTGATAAACCATTGAAGTTTCCCCTGACCAGGGTTTTATCTAGTGGTTTGCTTCCAGGCAGTGTTGGGAATCCAATCCAGGGCTTTGTGTTTGTCAGACAAGCACTGCGCCCCACTGAGCTATAGGTGCTCCCCCTCCCCTGCCCCCCGCCGCTCTGGAATGTCCACATTCAATTTCTATGTTTCTAGTTGCTGACTTTCAATAGTTAACATCTATGCTTACAAGCCCTTTCCTCCTGGTCATATAGATGAGTCATTTCAATAGTTAACATCTATGCTTACGAAGCCTTTTCCTCCTGGTCCTACAGATGAGTCACACAGTCTCATCTACTGACACGGCCTCATGGTTTTTGTCCTTCATTCTGTTCATGTGCTGTACCACACTTCTTGATTTGCATACGGAGAACCACACACTTGCATTCAGGTTTAAATTCCACCTGTACATATTGATTGATGTTTTTACTGTACTGTTCAATTCAGTCTGCTAGTTTTCTGTTGTGGATTTTTTGTATTTGTGTTAATTAAGGATATTTGTCTATAGCACCTGTGGGTCTCAACCTGTGGGTCGTGACCCCTATGGGGTTTTGAATGACCCTTTCACAAAGGTCACCTAAGACCATCAGAAAACACAGATATTTACATTATGATTGATAACAGTAGCAAAATTACAGTTTTGAAGTAGCAATGAAAGTAATTTTATGGTTGGAGTCACCACAACATGAGGAACATGTATTAAAGGGTTGCAGTATTAGGAAAGTTGAGAATCACTGGTCTATAGTTTCCTTTTCTTGGAGTGTCTTTGTACAGCTGGCCCAACAAACAAACAAACAAACCAACAAACCAACAAACCAACAAACCAAAAAAGTGACTTGGAAGATTTTCCCTGTCTTCAATGTTTTGGAGTTTTTACACTTTGGAAACCTTTAAGATTTTTTTTTAATCGCTCACATTCTGAGAGGTCAGCATAAATAAACAGTCAAGGATATTTGGAGATAAGACTGGGAGAGGATATTGCCATGCAACCCAAACTAGCTTTGAACTCATGATCCCCCTGCTCCAGCCTTCTGAGTTCTGAGTGTATAGGCATGAGCCACCACCCCTGGTAGGTTATGGATTCTCCTGTTAACTTTTTCTGCACTTAGTAGGGCCATTTCAAACTTAAGGCTTACTTCTGGTTTGAAGTTTTATTGGCTCAGCTCATTGTTTAACTCTCATTTCTTCTGTTCTTGTCTGGAATTTCTATTATATGATAAGATTTTTCTATCTCTGCTCTCTTTGTCTTAATCTTTATTTCATACTTGATTTTTCTTTGCACTTTGGTTATACAGTAAGTGAACCTCAGTTGATATTCCAGCTCATCAGTACAGTTTTAGATGAACCCTTTCTGCGATATGTCTCATCTATTTAAAAATATTTTAGAAAGGAAAATAAAAATATTTCACTTTTACATTTTTCGCTTCCTTCTTTGCTCCGTTTAGTAATGGCTGCTGTCGCTGATTTTTCTACTTTAGCAGGAGTGTTAGTCTTGAACCACCCTCACAATGTGAGGTGCATTTCATTTGAAACCTTTTGGGTCTGTTCCCTCCTTTTTCCTCCCTTTCCATCCTTCCTGATCTTGGCTTCCTCAAATATTTCGGGGTTATTGTCAGTTGCTCTTTGTGACTGAGAACCCAGCTGTCTGAATGAAGTCCTTTTGTGAGCTCTCTGGGGAATCACAGACCAAAGGCAAGATGGGCTGAGGGGCCTGGTGGATAGCTTCTCTCTGAGGTGAGGTTCCCTGAGAGGGAGCACTTTGCTGGGTCTTTCAGACTCCAAAGCCCTGGGGTGAGATGTCAAATGCTGCTGTCACAGCTTATGAGCATAGCCGAACTTCCCCAGAATGCAAGTCCCAGAGGGGTCAGTTCAAGCAGTGGCCCAGGAGCGGTGACCCAGATCTCCCCTGTCCCTTGTATCTGTTGACACTTGGATTGGAGAAGCTCCAGGCTGCTCTCACACCCTCCCTGGTCTCAAACTGTCTGGAAATGGGCTATTCTTGTCTCCTTCTTTTGTGAACTGAACCTCATCTTCTTTAGAAGTCCCCCAACACTTCTAGTTCACCTGTAACACTCTCTCATCCTTTTCTTTTCCATCTTTAACAGTGTTATGGGTTTGTTCTTTGAAAAGGTATTTTCTGCTGTTAAGAACTTTAGAAAGGAGGGAGAGACCAGTGGCCGGACTGAGGTCTGTGACCATCCCCTGCATTTACGTGCGGCATAAGCTTGCCATTGTGAAATAGTAGATTTACAATAAATAGCTTTGTGTTCTGATGGCGTGTGGTTTGGGCGGCAGTGATGTCAGGCTGATATTAAGGAGACTCGTCATTTTGATAAATGCATGTTGAGCGGCAATAAACTTGGGTGTGGGATCAGGTTCTGTAGGGGATGGTGGAGGTGGCATCAGCTGACAGCCCCATATGCTCTGGAAAAGGACCTCAAGGACCTGGAAAGCATTTGCCTCAGAGACGAGAGAAATAGTCTCATCTATCAGCCTGGGACTAGATGGAGGCTTAGAAGGGGACATCATGCAAAGTAGGAAGGTGGAAAGATGGAGGCAGATAAGGGGATCATAGTGAGCCAAGAGAACAAGATGCTGGTGTAAGACATGAACTCTGGGCAGTGTAAGAAAATGACCTTCTCAGCCGCAGAGCTCCAAGAAGTATGGTGTCTCAAGGATGACTTGGTAAATAGATTGTAAGAGAAAGGTGTGGTGATATATTATGTCCCCCAATATATTGTGCTTCCTAATAAACTTATCTGGGGTCAGAGGACAGAACAGCCACTAGATAGACATAGAGGCCAGAAAATGGTGGCACACACGCCTTCAATCCTATCACTTGGGAGGCAGAGATCCATCCGGCTCTCTGTGAGTTCAAAGCCACACTGGAAACAACCAGGCATGGTGACTCATGCCTTTAATCCCAGGAAGTGATGGCAGAAAGCAGAAAGGTATATAAGGCGTGAGAACCAGGAACTAGAGCCTGGTTAAGCTTTTAGGCTTTTGAGCAGCAGTTCAGCTGAGATTCATTCTGGATGAGGACTCAGAGGCTTCCAGTCTGAGGAAACAGGATCATCTGAGGAATTGGCAAGGTGAGGTAGCTGTGGCTTGTTCTGCTTCTCTGATCTTCCAGCATTGACCCCAGTACCTGGCTCCAGGTTTGTTTTTATTAATAAGACCTTTTAAGATTCGTGCTACAGAAAGTAGACACGTTACTCAAGGTCAGTGTGTTGAGGCTTGCCTATGCCCCAGTTCAGAGGCCAAGTCACCATGCTTTTGGTGTTTAACTTTGACCCCCTAATGGCTGGGGCAGGGGACTCCCAGAAGATGTGAGTGGTGCCTTGTGAATGCACATGGAAAGTTAGTAAATGACAATGTGACTGCCTGGGCAGGAAGGGAGAAGAGGCCATTCTTTTCCTGCTCCCTTGGCTCTCCCAGGGATGGGCTATCATCCCGTAAGTGTGCGCATGTGCACCTACATCATCAGAGACCCACCTGAAAGAGCAGTAGCCCTGTGTGTGTGTGTGTGTGTGTGTGTGTGTGTGTGTGTGTGTGTGCATGTGTGTGTGTGTGCACCTACATCATCAGAGACCCACCTGAAGAGCAGTAGCCCTGTGTGTGTGCATGTGTGTGTATGTGCACCTACATCATCAGAGACCCACCTGAAAGAGCAGTAGCCCTGTGTGTGTGTGTGTGTGTGTGTATGTGTACCTACATCATCAGAGACCCACCTGAAGAGCAGTAGCCCTGCAAGTGTGTGTGTGTGTGTGTACCTACATCATCAGAGACCCACCTGAAGAGCAGTAGCCCTGCAAGTGTGTGTGTGTGTGTGTGTGTGTGTGCACGTACATCATCAGAGACCCACCTGAAGAGCAGTAGCCCTGCAAGTGTGTGTGTGTGTGTGTGTGTGTGTGTGTGTGTGTGTGTGCACCTACATCATCAGAGACCCACCTGAAGAGCAGTAGCACAGCCTGGGGGAACGTCTGGAAGTTGTTGTTCCGATTGATCTCTGTGGTGTCGTTCAGGGCGATCTTCCCAAACACCTGAAGAAAGAGGAATTCAGGGTCCAGAGAAGGACAGCATGCTCATCTCCAGACACTGTCTAACAGGCCCTCTGGGACTATCTGGCCAAGCAGCCTCTGATGTGACCCAGCAGACACCTGCTGTCCCCTGATCCCTGGACCCTAGTTCCAGCATGGAAAACCTCAGGAAGAAACGTGCCCTCAGCCCACAGGAAAGGTCTCCCACCCAGGGGAAGCTGGGGCTGAAAGTGGTAAATGGATGCTGAGGTCAGGGTGCTCACTGTAGGAACCAGGGCTCACTGCCTTCTCGCCCTCACATCTCCAGGTCCCGAATACACAGGAGATCCTTGGATTTTTGCAGTGATATGGAATGGGCGGCCCAGAGCTTGGACAAGCTTTCTTCATTCCCGATGTCAGGGGCCTGCTTGTGTTTTCCCTGGTCCTCTGAACCTATGCTTCTCCAAGAAGCTGCCAATGCCGTCTCCCCGTATCTGATGTCAAGGTAGGTCTTTTTTTGTCTTCCCTCAGGAACTTTTAGGGATTTTATATAGGGAACTGTTAAGGGAAGATCCTGACAAGTATACATGCTTGGCTGGGGAGACAGTGCCTCATAGAACCTGCACTCAGCTGGAGCCCTGAAGGGGTGGGGGGACTCTGGGTGAGGGAACAGAGAAAGTGCAGCAGGCCCCTGGGAGGCTCCTGAAAATGGCTGCATGTTTGATGGGTGGCGCTTTCTCTTCTCTCCCCACCCCAAATCAGGCACATCAAATGTGGACAAAGCAGAGGATGCTGGTGGCACACACCCACTTTTTGCATCTCTCTGATGAGGCTGTTCTCTCCCGAGTCCCACTGCTTAATTTATGTGTGTCTTCCCACTGCAGAACCCAAGCCTGCTACTGTAAGAAAGAAGGGATCCCTGTGCTGTCTCTTGCCCACGGCCTATAGCACATCCTATTGGGGAAGTTTCAGCTCTTTGGACATTGAGTGACAGGCAGGAACAAACGTCAGAAGAGAGGAAGGACGTGGGAAGGGGCTGCAGTGCTGGGGAACGGGAAGAGACCAAGGAGGCAGAGGTCCTCATACCTGCATCCCAATCACTGCATAAATAAAGAACAGCATCACGATCAGAAGGGCCACATAGGGCAGGGCCTAGAAGGAAGCACAGAGGGGCCATGAGACCCAGGGGTACAGACTAGTAGGATCCTTTCCCAGAAAGCATTGCATTCCCAGTTCCACAGCGGTCAGCTGCTGTCTGTCTTAGGAGGACTGAGCACCAGGGAGAGAGTCTGAGAGGTGGGCTCTGGTTTCCCTTTTCAGCTGTCTGTCTGTCTGTCTGTCTATCTATCTATCTATCTACCACTCAATCAATCATCTATCTGTTGGGAATGGAGCTGAGGGCCTCTACCACTGAGCCCCAGTCCCAGTCCATAGTCTGGTTTTAAAAGCACGCTTCAGAGTAATGGAGGCAGCATCATATTGTTTACTGAGAACCATCAAGGAGCAGCCCCCCTCGGACTACAGTTGTGCATTTGCATAAAGAAGGAAGGGGTGATGAAATTCCACAATAAGACCACTGTAGTCACCAGGGAAAAGTGGGAAGGAGGCAGTTTATGCTCCATCTTTATCCAGTTACTTTTACAGAAATGAGCAGTGAGCACTATTATGAAAACAGTTAACAAGGAGAAATGTAAAAAAACATTCTGGGCTCGAATGTTGCTCCCCCCACTTTCCAGCAGTTTGGACCTAGTACTGAACTTCTCTGGACCTGTTTCCTGATCTGAATGATAACCCTTACACCTGGCAGGGGGGTGTGACATTTAAAGGATCCAAGTCTCGTGACATACACAACACAATAGTGTATACATAATTAGGTTCCACATATTTTACTCATTCAGAATATCCCCTAAACAGAGCCAGGGCCACTTCTGAGGAGGCACTGTGGGGGTCTCAACACCTTTTGTGGGATCACAGAAACCTGGCTTTCTGGCTTAGGAACTATGTTGCCTTGTACCACTAGATGGCACCAAGAGATCACACAATTTTTTAGTGTATGGTGGGCTCTCGTGCTCCCAGATCAAGTTCCATTCTTCAAGGTCACCCCAGCTACTGCCCATTACAAAGAAATGTTGGGGTGTCTCAGGAGCCAAGGCAGAATCAGCTTCTCATCTTGAGCCCATTAGGGCCATTCAAATCCTTAGAATCCTTCCTTCACCTTGACCTGGGAAGGGTCTTGGGGTGGAGGAGACCCAGCTTCTCATTAGGGGTTGAGAGGCCAGCAGGGTGGGTCACAGCTGGAAGAACACTGGATCTGTGTGCAGCTGGGCTGGATCTCGAGGTCTTCCATCAGAGAGCTTTGGGTGGCGCTGTCCACAGAGCTGTGAGTTTGGAAGGGGACTTCAAATAGGACAGGGAGGTCACCACCCCAGGACAACTGTCCTCTGGCTACAATCAGAACTGTGAGTACATCTGGATGGAGACAGACTCCATGCCCTATTTGAACTTGACTGTCCAGGGCAGGAAACATGAAGACCTAGATGTAGGGTCTAGGGAAGTCTGAGAGTGGGTGTGTGGGAAGAGAAGCTGACTTTTGGGTGGTGTCTGGGAAGCAGAGTCAGGAATTTCTACAGCCCTTTCCCAGGAGTCCAAGTGCCCTATCAGCTTCGCTTCTCACGAACTTGACACTTACAAGCAGCATTCTTCAAGACTAGTCCTACAATCCTTCTTTCTAATAAATTATTAGGAGTGTGTTGAGCCCTGGATTTTGGAATTACAGGTCTACACGCATCCTCTCTTCATTGAGAATGAGGAAAGCCAGGTGCCATCACATTGCATCATACACTCACACAGCCAGGAAGACAAGTATGAGAACCAGCTCCAGCCAGACCTGGGCCCTGTATGCTGGGCTGGGGCTGTTTCTTTCCTGGTCTGCCCTTGGTGAGGAACCCTAGCCAAAGTGACAGTGGAGCACGGTGTCCTTCCATCTCCTGGGGCAGTGGAGGTTGTCTCCCTACCGGCTTTACAGGGGGAGGCGGTGTGGCTACCTGAAAGGACTTGATGAAGGTCCACAGCAGGGTCCGGATGCCTTCCCCACGGCTCAGCAGCTTCACCAGGCGCATGACCCGGAAGAGGCGGAAGAAGGTGATGGAGATTCGGGAGTTCTCCTCTGCGCTCTAGAACCCGTTGGCAATAGGGGGTGCAGTTAACACAGCAAGAAGGCAGGGCAGGAAGGGATCCTCTGAGAAACAGCCATTGGTTGAGAGGAGGCAGGCCAGGGTGGGGTCAGCTGCACTAGACTTGTCCCTTAGGCCCCAAGTCCCTGTTTTCCGAGGTGGGAGGCCAGCACCTTCCTTTCCAGGTCGGCAGCCTATTCCAAGGTGCCTGCTAAGACACATCCCTGGGCCCATGGCCTTGTTTCCCTACCCTTCTCTTTCCCATAATTCCTAGTTCTTCAACTGTAACAAGCTGTAGAATCTGGGCCCAGAGCCACTGTCCTGGAGGCTCCGGCCCTCCTGTGATGGGAGAACGCAGCCCAGCCACTCCTATCTCGTCAGTTGGGAGTTCTGCCTTGTGACTGGAACTCTGCTATACCTAGAGGCTTCCCTTTCAGCTGTCTGAAGTTACCTCTGAGCATGCCTTGGATGCTCATCTCACTTCTCCCTCTTGCCACTCTCTACTTCCCACGGCCCTTCTCTAAATGGCTGCTGGGGGATGGTGGTAGTGGGTTGCTGTGTTATACTGGGGAGCTACAGTCCTGTGCCTCCCTGCAGCCTCTGGAGTTGCTGACCTTTCATGGTCCTCAACACATGGCCTCAGAGGCTGTGACCTTCCCTAGAGGTCCACAGTCTGAAAGGACTGTGGATGCCAGCAGGACCAGACAGGAGAGACATCCTGTGGGCGGAGTCCTAGAAAAGGCTGAGCCTGGTACATGACCACTGTGGGGTGCCACTCAGGGTACCTGCTCTGTGGTCTTGGACAGAGAGAAGGAGACAGTGACATCATTGAGGTCAGGGGGAGCTGAGGTGGGATTAGAACTCCTGGGCTGCTGGGAATCTACGGCCAAAGGTTCACCACTGGCTTCTTAGTCTGGAGGAGCCTGAGGGTGTGGACACATGCCTAGCCAGGTCTCTGGGGCACAAGTGTTGCCTTTTGCCCCCATACCTGAGAACAAGAGCTGGCTGTGCCCTTGGCCCTCCTGCTCATGTGAGCAACTGGCTGCGTTCCAAAGCTCTGAGAGCTGCTGGGAGCCCGTCCATCTTCCCCAAAGCTAGTGCAGCCTTCCCAGCCCTGCCGACAGCGGCACCCGGAGAGAAAGGACCCTAGAATTTCCTGTTATGGCTCCCATCCCAGGCACCCCTTGAAGGAGGGCTCTTACGCTGTCTGTCCTCCTGTCCCGTCCCTTTAACTTGTCCTCTTACAGTGTCCTCTTGGCAGTGTTTCCACACCAGGGTCTCTCTCACAGCATCAGGCCTGGAATATTCCTTAGCACTGAAGCCCCAGGGCTGGCTCCACAAGCCCTTCAGTTCTTCCTCTACGGTCTTCTGGACCATCCCTAAGGGTGGGATGGCTTTATCTCATTTCCATCTGGAGGGGTATATGTGATGGACTTTAGGAATATGCAAGAGCCAACAGGCTGGAGCGATGAGATACTCAACCTCCATGTCAATGCTCCCCGCCAAGGGAGGTAGGATAGTTTGGGGCAGATTTTCCAGATCAGCCCCATCCTCCATACTGGGAGTAGAGAAAGGAAGCCAGAGGGTTCTGGTTTTCAGACCCTCCAGATAGGACAAGAGTCAAAACATTTCTTACATTTTAAAATTGGAGCTACCCCAATTGCTACTAAGACTCTAGCCCTGCCAGTGAACAGGCTCACAGGTCTGGGGAACTTCTAAGGCCTGCAATGTGGCCGCTAGTCCTACCCAGAAGTCTTTGGCTCCATTAACTGTTTGCCTCTTCTAAGTTCTATTTTCTGTCCTTAGAAGGAGGTTTGCTCCTCAGAGGAACGTACAGGGAGCGCAGAGCTTTTTCTACCTGTCAGTTCTATCATGTTCAAGAAAGGGAAGAAAAATACCCACAACAAAACAAAACAACAGGACAAGCTTCAGTGGGGGACTTCCGCTGTGGGTGTCAAGCGTTTGTCAAGCTGGTGTCGCTGGGACATCTAGGTCTGATGAGTTATAAAACAAAACAAAACAAAAATTTCCGAGGCAGCCTTTTGGCCAGCATGGGCTGTGACGGGGATCACCACTACATCTCTCAATCTATCATTCTGGGGTTTGGGGGTCGTGATGGAGTTCTTAGGGGAAGCTATTCCAAGGAGCTCCAAGGTCATATGGTGAGGCATGTCTACCACGCAGACAAAAGGAATGTATACCCCTCCATCAGGAGTGGTCCAGTCAGGTCGTTTTCCTGCTTCCCACATGTTATGGAAAAGGGACTTGGTGCAAATGTAACGGACCTGAGGAACTTGGAAAGATGTAAGACTAAGGCTTAGGGTTACAGTAGAGAGACTAGCGGGCCAACCCTGTGCCATAGCAAATCCCAGCTTGTGCCTCTCTCACACAGCCTTCCACACGAAGCCCAGGGGAGGCTGGTAGTTACAGAGTTGTTAGAACTGCCTTCCCTTTTAGCTGAACCTCACGCCCACTTTTGTCTTTTCCCTGGAGCCCCCATCACAGTTCCCAAAAGTATCCTTCACAAATTCCCACATTAGCTGAAATGCAGAGTCCTTGGGATGTTTAACAGGAAATAGCATGGGTCCAGTTCTCTCCCAGTGGGTCACGGTGACTCACCACCCAAAGGAAGCTTGGGGAAGTAGAGGAACACCACTGTACACACACCCTTGGACAGCTCGCGTGAGCACAGGCAGGTAAGGCACACAATGGACATGGTGGCCACATGCAATGGGAGCTGGGCTGGGCTCCCAGGGCTCTGGAAGTCGGGGTGGGTAAGAAGTGGTGGCTAGAGGGGCCACAGAAGCTGGGACCGTGGTCTGGAGGGTTGTTCTTACCATAGAGGGAGAGCATTGGGTATGTTCAGCTGGCTTTAAAGAAAGGCAGACAGAGATAAAGCTGTAATGAGTCTCCAACGAAGAGCCTGGTATTCTAGGTCTTGGCTAACAGAGGAACAACACAGTGGTAGGAGAGGGCATAAGGAAACAGTGAAAGAAATACACAAGCGTGGGCCTGGCGGGGTGAGGGGTGCCAGTGAGAACACAGGCTGTGTGTCAGTAGGCCACGTGGTCAGCAAGGACCCACGAGATTCTCCTATCTCCTATTCAGTGACCACCTCTGGATGGGAGGGAAAAATCTCAGCCCCCGTACAGAGGAGGAAGCGAGGCCTTCCAGATCTGCGGGTGGGCCTCAGTTTTTGTTTTCAGCCAGTCGGCTTCAAGCTAACCTCTTAGGACTTCCACTTTCTACACTCTAGCCTTCTCTATGAAGTAAGGGCTGGCCAAAGGACAAACCCTGGCTCACGTGTGCCCATCATTATCCACATGCACACAGTTAGGCAAAAGAGCCCCAGGGTGACAGCGCGCCCAGGTTAGAGAAAGCTCAACTCTCATTATGACTAAAGAAGAGCTAAGGAGGTAGCCCTCAAACTTCTCCAGAGGGAGTTTTCTCTACAAGGTAAGGCTCAGGCTGGGCGTGGCCATGCTTAGAGCTTAGTTCAGACTAGCGATGTGGGGGCCCTTGGCCACTGACACAGGGGTAGATTGAACTTTTTAATCCGGAAGTCCTTGTACACAATTTGGGATCTCATCAATAGTGCCCCAAGAAGTTGTTTTCTGGGGTTAGATTGCTGAACTTGTTTGGGGGCAGGAGCTCATAGGAACAACTCAAGGCCCTTCCTCTCCCAGTTTCCCTAGTAATTTTCCTGGGGAAATACCCCAACACTGGGTTCTAACATACAACACTCATCCCTGACTGACCTTACCCGTTGGTGCTGGAGCCTCGGCCTTCACTGCCTACTTTCAGATGTTGCCCCTGTGTTTGTTTTGAAGGTGCGAACAATGAAACATGTAATGCGAGGTTTGAAGGAAAGGACTGTTCATAATTAGATATTTTCTTGAAGTCTGAAAATAACTTCTTGGTACCATAGTTCTTAGCAATTAACTTTTAAAAAAAATTCCCATAGAGTTGGTTTTGATGTTTTTGGGGATGGTAGAGAGGATGAGTGGGGAGGAGGGTGGAAGGGCTTTCTCTAGTCATTTATAGAACACGCTCTGTGTCTGTGTGGATTGGCAGCTGCCCGGCCAGTCTCCGTGTCCATAGGGGATGGGTCAGCAGGATTTGTCTACTGGGTTGATAGGAAACACAGAAACAGATGGACAGACATACACACTCACACACACAGGACATTTCTTGTTCAAGCACCCAAATCCCTCTTCCACCAGCATGAGGCAGATGCCATGATGGTCAAGCCTATGTCTCCTGGTGTATCTTGTTGCTCCACCCCCACCCCTGGTTGGACCAGGGCTTTTCTCATGGATTGCCAGATAAAAGAGTTCCATGTCTCTGGTGATTCAGCAGTGGAATGGGAGAGCCGCATGGAGGCGATCTGCTCTGTAGACATGTCAGGGGCTCTGAAGTGAGCTTGTTCTGGGCTGCTGCTTTGCTTTGAGGAACACCTTAATGTCATCCCAGCTACCCATCACTTTCAAGGACCTTGGGTCAGCCCTTAAAGGACTTCTGGACCAATTTCATCCTAAATAAGACCAAAATTGAGACAATTTAGAAAATTCACCAGCTCAGCTGGCCCCACTAAACCAGCCTCTAGCCAGTACAAATGAATAAAATAGTTCATTTCACCACTTGAACACTGGGGATCCCACATTGGAGGGCTTTAAAGATTCATTCACCATGACCATCTTCTCTCCTGATGCTATTTTACTTGGCCTTTTGTTGCTTGGATTAAGATATCATCTACTTAAGTTACATTTTACTTCAAAATTTAGGCTTAGGTCTGATTACTTCTCTGGTATTTTATTGTTTTAATTGTAGTGGTATTTGCTCTGCCCATGGCCCTGAGCTATATAGCCCAAAGAAGGCGGTACTTCCTGCTGGTGTACAGGACCTCTTATAAGGGGTTGGAGAAGAGTCACATGGCCCCTTCTCCCTGCTCCCCGCTCCTGCTTGAGAGGTGGATTCGCTCCTGTCAGATCAGAGGACGACTTCTGCTGTCTACTCCGTTCTGTAATTGCTGTCTACTCCGTTCCGTAATCGCTGTCTACTCCGTTCCGTAATCGTGAGTGTATTTCCTCAATTTATATGTTAATAAATTCTGTTACCCATTTAATAGACTCACGTGGATTGATCATAATATTTAATATCATGCCCTAGCTTGATAGTCCTTAGGTCAAGTCTTCACAGCAGGAGATAAGATTTCAGAGCAGCTTGGGGATGAGGGCTCTCTGAGATCTCTGTCTTAGGCTCCCCAGCCCAGGTAATGACAACTTTGTAAAAAAAAAAAAAAAAAAAAAAAAGCTAAGGAACTCTGGGGCAACTTTTTCTTGAGCCTTAAGGCCATACTACCCAGAAAGCTTTTGTTTGGCTAGAATAGTGTCTCCCTAGCATCCCACACACACTCTGCTCACATAGTCTCAGAAACAAGCATTCACAACAGAGTCAGGACGCATTCACGGACTAAGTTCTGTGTGGGAAGAAGCCTAGGCAGGCCAGATGGTGATCCCTAGACAACCTCATGTGATCATCCAGGTCTTCAGTACCTTCCTAGCTGCAAGTGAAAAACCCCTGCTGTGCTCTATAGGGGGCCTGGAATCACTGACACTGGATCTGTGATGCCCCAAGCTAAGCACTTTAAGCCTATGGTCATGTCTGTTTTGTTCGCTACTTTTTGAGTTCCTCATATCTGTGGGGGTGGACACATAGTAGACAGCAGTCTCCATGCCCAGCCTTTTCTCCATTGTAGGAAGGAACTGGAGCCAGGGAAGGAGCTGACAGGCTTCATTCTCGGGGATCCAGGAAGGAACAATTGATAACTGGAAGTTGGGCCTGTGGGTCTGTGGTGGGGAGATGCTGAGGGCGAAAGGCAGCACCAGGGAGGGCAGTGAGGAAGACTTGGAGCTAGCACCATAACCTACCCTTTCCTGAAACTGACCCCAACCCTGTCCTTCTCCTCCTGTTCGCTTTCTTCGTCTCTTGTTCCTGTTGATTTGGCCAATGGATATGATGTGCATTCCATCTCCATGCCTGTTCTCCCTAGAGTCTCTCTCCTGCTTCTGCCCCTGTGAGGTCCCCACACAACGCTCTGTGTGAGCATTCCAGGAGTATCCAGCATCCTTTGGCTAAGCATCGGCACAGGGAAGGTGGAAAGCAGGTCTGTATAGGTCGGTTGCAGAGAGTATCAGATGAGGGCCCATGAATGGCAGAAGCCACCAATCCCTACTTTCAGTGATGCTATGCTGATGTCATCTCAATACATGGCCGCAGCTCTGTGGGAGTGTAAGAGTTGATTGATAGGAATGGCTTGAATCATAGACTTGTCACTAGTTAGCTAGAAGACTTTGGACAGATTGCTTGCCTTGTTTGTGCCTAGATTTCACATGTGCAGGGGGTCCCTGAGGTCTTGATTCAATCATGAGTCTTGTAGTGGTCCTGATGACTGACATGCCAAGGACTAGATCTCATGTTGTCCCTTTTTCCTTTTCCTCCTAACCAGCCAAGATCACAGAAAATGACATCAATCCTTAGTTTATTTTCTTGCTCTGGTCATTTCTGTGGCCCAATACATTGTATCTAGTAACTTCTGGATTGCTTCCCCTTAACTTGCCTAGAATCCCCCGAGGGTTGGTGTTCTTCCCCTGATACTATTCCAGTGTCTGCAGCTCTCCCTGGGGGTGGTCTTGTCCCTGTCTCTGCATAGTCCTCACATGAGCCACACCAGAGTCCAGATAGAGTTGAGTACACTGAGGATCTGGGAACCCTAAGAAAGCAACAAGGAACTCTTATCTCACCATACTGGAATTACAGAGGCCAGGAGCTACAAGAGACTCTCAGCCCTCCCCATCCAACTCCCACCACATTTAAAATTAATTGAGGCCTAGGGACCTGGGCTAATTGCTCTAAGGCACCTGGTTCCTGGGGGCTAGGCTGGAAACATAATCATGGCTTCCGAATGTACAATTTGACAATGGTTCTCCACACCCATAATATAAGAAATGAGGTCTTCTAGCACTTTCTATAGTTTAAAACCCTTTCTGAGGCATCACGAAAAAGTACGCAGAGAGGCTGTTGGCCACATCCTCAAACTGATTCCCATTTGGGATATCAAGGAGCACTCTGGGGGGGGGGGTGCTATCAGAACTTCCATGGACAATCATGAAACACTTCTAGAAAGTGTGATTTCATAAACCAGGACTGGAGAAGACTCAAGGCTCTACCAAAGTGGAGTAATGCCACACTTTGACTGGGTTCACAAAAGAAGAAAAGGGCAGATTCAGACAGGGTGATGCACTAGGGTGTAGGGCCGAGGCATGGCTCTAAGACAGCCTTACATGGCCGAGTAGGGGCTTAGCGTGGTACTGGGAAACAGCTCTGGTCACGTGGCTGCTGATGGCCTGCACTTTCTCTGACGGCTGCATCTGCTGGTCACCTCCATGAGTCACATTAACAACAGCTGGACAAAGGGGCACTACTGATGTGCGTGAGCTCTAAGTTATGGGCATACCAAGGAGATGGTCTAGTTAGAGGCAGGGGTTTTGATGTGACTTGCTTGGATGCTGTAGATTTTACTTCATAGAGCTTTACAGTTGACATAGGGCTTTTAAATAGGTGCTGTTACATGAGCAAACATCTGTACACACGGATTTTATATAGGGAACTGTATATTTGCTTTGTCATTGTTTTCACTGAAAACGGAAATAGAGATGTTATGGCAGAACGAGAGCTATGGCTTTTGCCAGCAGTACAAGAACCAAGAGGAACTCCTGGGGCTGCAATGGGTCTTCTGCCATCATGGGAAGCCGTCGGCTGTCCTTCCTTGTGTTTTCCACTGCAGAGCTCTGCATTGGTTCCTGCACCAGTCTGCACTACTATCTACAGAAGGATGGCGGAGCCCATGCCTCAGTCTTCCTTTTTACTGCTCTCCCCGCAGGACCCTCAGGGCAGCACAGTGCATGTCATCGGTGCTAAGCAGAGTCTGAGACTTAAATAACAACAGGAATATAACTTAGGGTTCCCAGACTGCATGCTGGGAGTCTACACAGAAAGGAAGTTAGCAGCAGTTGTGGAAGACTGATTTTGTTTTTAATTATCTGAGGGTTTACTGGAAGGAGTCAAGCCTAAGGGTTTACATGCATGCATATGTGCACACACACACACACACACACACACACACACACACACACACACACACACACACACTGAGACAAAGACAAACTCAAGTTCTCAGAGACAGAGGGGCAACTGAGGTTGGAGCTATAGGCTAAGCAAGGGTACAGGAAAGGGGACAAAAGAAGGAATGTATGGAGAATGGAAGCTCCTTCTTCCCAAACCCAGTGGCTACCCCAAGGAGAATCAAACCAGTGAAAGAACACGTCAGGTCAGTGTTTTGGGAATGGGCCAGGCTGCATGGAAGGTAGTGGGATGTGTGGAGGACAGCAAGAGAATTCCAAACACCTAAGATCAAGTCCCCAAATCAGGTGCTCTGTGCTGTTATTCAATGGTTTCTATCCACCAAAGGTTTATGCAAACATTATCAAGTCTCTTACTTATGGAAAAATAATGACAAAAACTAAATAGTACGTGTTAAGGACTAACAGCAAGAAGACTTGCTTATAGATAAAGAGAGGATACTCAAACATGCCAGGTAACAAGAAGACATGTGCAAGAACTGTATAGAAGGAGGCAGCTCTGGGGAGGAGAGGGCAACAAGGCCGTGGCTGTGGGGCCTGCCTGAGGCCAGGGAGCCAGGGGCAGGTTATGAAGGGCAAGGGGAGAGAGAGAGCAGGCAGGTTCACAGTCCACTCTCTATGATGAGTTCATGGATATGAGGCTCTTACATGGACCCTGTTTCCATGGCAATGGGAAGACAAAACCCACTCAGAAAGCTCAGTAAACTGCCCAGCCACCAGGCTTTTTACTGTTTCTAGAGAGGGAGGACAAGCAAATCTCAGATACCATCAGTACTTCTGTCTCTCAAAGTGCCGGGCATGTGATACTGATGTTTAGTCAAAGCAGACAGAGTTTGTTCAATGTGAAGACAATCAAGTAGTTTTTGGGAGAGGGTAGGCCATGGCTGACAATGCAGGCAAATTCCTAGCCTCAACTCTGGGTGTTCTGCTCTGAGGGCACAACTTTTTAGGATGTCATGGGGATGGAAAGCCAACAGGAGGAGAGGCAGTATTTGGAGGTGAAGTTTTGGGTTAGGAAAGGTTTGGGTCCCAGCTCCATTGGTTGCCCAGAACTTGTAAAGAACCCTTCATTTTCTCACTCCATAATTCACATAGCTGCACCCTCCTATACAGTGTGAGTCATGCCAGGCTGATTATAAAGGGAGAGAGAAAAAGATGCGGCAACCAACACATAAAAAAGGATGTCTTAGTGCAGTTCCAAAGATTAAAAAAAAATTAAAAAGAAATCTCCAAACAAAGCAATAAGAAAAAAAAATGGAACCAATTTAAACAAATTTTAAAAAATGAAATAAAAATAAGGAGGTGGGGCACAGAAAATAAAAATGATAGGCAAAAATAAAGCAGGGAGAAACAAATGGATGTTAGAGCAGGCGGGGTCAGCTGGGTCACAGACACCATGTACTTACGTGTACCTCGGTGATTGCTATATCAACAATGCTACCCACAACAATCAAGGCATCAAATGTATTCCATGCATCACAGAAATAGTGCTGCATGGGGCAGAAAAGCCAGGAAAGAGAGAAGGGGAAAAACCAACAAAAGAGGAGAAAAAAAAACAAAGGGAGGGAAATGAAAAAAAAAAGAGGCATGAAAGAAAGGAGAGAAGAGAAAAAAATGAGAAAAGAAAGAGGTTACGTGGGTATATTAAATACTCTTACCACTCTACAGTTCTGGCGGCTCAAACCTGGGCAACCTGGTTTTCGCAGGATCGAGAGGGAGGCCTGACAAAAGCTAGGTTAGTTCTGAGGCGGGTGGGCCGCCGCCACCCGGAAGGCAGGCAGCCAGTGCTGGCCCCACCGGCGTGCAGCCTGTTCCCTCCGCTCAGCTCTGCGCCCTTGGGCCCAGCGTAGCCAGGACAAGTGGGAAAAAAAGGAGAACAGCTTTCTGCTTTTTTTCCCCCCACAAGACGACGGCAGGTTCTCAATAAAAAGCATGACTGGAGGTGGGTAAAATCAGAAATTAAAAAAACATAAAAAGAGGTAAACAAAGAGTGTGAGAGAGAGAGAGAGGAGTGGAGAGGCAGAAGAGGTGGAAGGAAGGACTGGGGTCCCTGGGGCGGGCAGAGCGGTACTCACATTAGTTTCACTGAGAACGACATCAATTATGCTCCCAATCACGATGAGGAAGTCAAAAACATTCCAGGGATCACTAAAGTAACCCTACATGAGGGAGGGGCAGGCAGGATGGGGATTAAAAAGGAATATTAGACAGACAAGAACAGAGCAACATCACCATTAGAATCACTGTCCAGGCATCTGAGTGTTGCTGTTGGGAGTTTGACACGTCAGCGTCTCGCCAGGAGCTGGGCTGGGTTAGGAGCAGCAGAGAGGCATTCAGTTCAGCCCTCCTGTCCTGCCATTCATGGGTCACATGATCCGCATTCTCTCTACCGCCTCCACAGAGGACCCTTCGATTTCCTCAGGGCAGAAGTGGCCATGGATATAGGGACAAGTGTTAGGAAGACACAGCAGTGCTGGGTGTGGCTGTATTCTACTGTTCGTGTATCATCTCCTATAGTATTATAGTTAATATGCAGTATAGAGCATACAGCATTAGTAAAGGACCTATCAGGAGGGAGGGAAGTCAGTGGCTGATGTCTTGTGGTTGACAGGACTGGAATGCAAGTTCAGAGACAACCAAAGGACCAGATCACTCCAACGGTGTCCACAGTAAGCTGGACTCTGTGTAGACGGAATGGGGTTTAGCCTCTCTTTCCTGCACTGGACATGCCCTTTCGTCCCAGGCCAAATTTGCCTTGTAGAATCTTTCTTAATGGATAGACAGGTCTCCTGGTCTAGGAGGCCTTTCTAGACAGTGTCCTCAGGGGCATCTCTTAAGTACCATCCCAGGCTCCATGGTACAAAGTCTCAGTAAAATGAAAATGCTACCAAAAGTGATGGGCGTTATAAAGGACTGCCCTGGGCCAGGTTGGTGGAGGTGGGATTGGTTGATGGGTGGAGCTACTGCCTTCCTAGAAAGGGAATAAAGCTAATAGAGCTTTGTGGAAGAGAGTTAGGCTCAAAAGGGAAAGACCAGGGTCCCAACTTTACTACTGTTGCCTGTATACAGGGTTTCATTGGTTTTCCATGTACTCACAAGGGGGAAGAGATGGACGTCCACGGAAGACTTTTTGAGGTACACAGACAACTGTGTGGCCAGGAATCCAGAATGCCCAGAGGGCTGGGGACTTCTGGGTAGGCAGCTGCCTTCCAAAGAGCAAGCAGCATTTTCAGGTCTCGATTATTGCCTCTGTGGCAGGAGTGCCAGCTTAAAGGGCCATGTCCCAAGACCCTACAGAGCCCAGAGCCACAGCCCAGGAAACCCCAATAGCAGGACAGACATGTGCCCCTTGGCAGAATGTAGAGAACCTGGGACCAAGGAGACCTGTTTTCTTACAAAAATGACATTTGCTCCTTTTGTTTCCCAGACAATGCTCTCCAATGGGGGCAATTAGCACTGCCTGTGTTTACTCAGCCGGCCCAGGGCCACTGCTTCCATGTCTGGACCTCTCTGGAGATGGATGTCTGCAGGTTGGCAAGAGACTTTGGAAGCAGGAAGAGTGCTCAGAGAGGGTCTCAGCTCTTTGGTCTCAAAGGCTGCCAGCTCTCTTTCACATTTTTTACTCAGAAGAGCTGAGCCTATTTCTTCCATCTTCCTCCCTTTGTCTAGCTCCCGAAACTGCCTCGCTTCCCAGCCATCTCCTTCTAGAGTAAACTACCAGACAAGCTGTCCTCAGGCTATTATTCTTAGAAGAGGAGGTCAGGCCCCAGGGAAAGGGGACTCTACGTTCCCAGGCATTTCTGCCCAAAGAAAACCTATGCTGCCCCAGGAGGCTTGGGGCAGCCAGACTGGGGCTGAGGTTGTCTGGGTCACAGGTCAGATGAGGGTCAGCCTGTGCCAGGGCTCTTTTGCTGGCTTCTTGGAGCAAGGCCCTGAATATCTCAGGCAGGAACTCCTCTCTTCCAGTTAAGTCAATGCTCTAAGCAGGAAACAACCAGTGCACTCCCAGGTTCTTACACACCACTCAGGGTAGAAAGGGGGCACTAATTTGGGGGAGGGAGGGTAGGAGTGAATCTCTCAAATGGATCCTACATATGTGTGTGCTTTAAAGCTGGAGCTTGGAACATGCTGGAGTCTCTCTCTAAATGTGAGTTGTTTGTTTGGGAATAGAGCTATTTCAGAAGGAATATGGAGGAGAAGTCAGAGAAGAGAAGGGAGAGAAACAGGGCCCAAAGTGACACCGCAGGATGTCTAGCACCAACCTAGAAAACGTGGCAAGTAAACGTTATTGGGGTACGGAGCAGGAGGAGAGAGGAGGGCGGGAGTCTTGGGTTTCACGTGAGGCAGTGGAGCTGGAGTCCCTCCATCCACCGAAGACCTGAAACAAACGGGTGGATTGGCCATGTCTGCGATTCCTCTGAGGGAGAAGAGCGGAGAAGGAAGAAGGTGAAGAGTGGGCTACATGGGGGAAAAGCCGATCCACACACTGTTATCTGCTAGTGCGTACCAGGGGGAAGGGCTGAGCTTTAAAGGGACTCTGTCAGCCTCCAGCTGTGCATCTCTGCTCACCCCTTCTTTTGGATTTATTTTTTATAGGCAGAGAGTAAGAAACGACCCTCCATCGTCACCTTCCCCCAGCCATAGCTGCATATCACTGGACTGGCTGGCTAGGCCTGTTGGGATTAATCACACCTCCTGGTTGCCTGTCCCAGGCTGTGTTACTGGGGCCTTTGCTTGGCTTCTCTGTCCTCTGGCAAATTACCTTGAGGAAACCACTGGGTGCAGAAACCAACTAGTTCCCTTGTTGCCAAAGGCTCCGGTGGACCCAGTATTGGCAGACACATGCACAGCTGGAATGCAGAGGGGCCAGAGCAACTCCAAGAGTGGAGAATCCCTTTAAGAGACAGCTTTTCACCACGACCTATAGACCCACCTTCCCATCCCTCTGTCCCTTGGCCTGTTAGTCCTCCCAGCAGGATCTTAAAGATGTCTTCAGACCCAGCTTCCGGGTCTCCATTCCCTTGGTTGGTTTCTTCTTCCAACTGTTTCAAGAACCATGACCTCCTACTTGCCCCACACCAGTTCCAGAAACAAAGCCCATGTCCCCCAATTTGGTAATAAATAGGCTGTCCAAGGGAGATACCTGGCCAAGTCCTTCGATGAGGGGCCTGGAAGAAGGTTTCTTCTATATGCTCTGGCATGTAAGAGTCAGGTGTTTTCTTTCATATGCACACACATGCATGCACATGCACCTACTCCCCCCACCTTTCATTTTCCCATGAGTAATTGGGGCTTGGAGATATAACAGAGGAAGGTGGGGGAAATCACAGACCTTTTCTTTTATAGAATCCATTGACTAGGGCCAGCTTATACTTGCCACCAACCTTTTTTTCTGGTGAGCGGGTTCGTATAGTTGGAGCATCAGGGCTAGAGAGCATTGTGCTGGCTCTCTTAGAAGTGGCAAACCAAACCTCTGAGTGCCCAACTCCTCAGAGCCAGTGAAGGTGGTGCATACATAGAAGATGACACTTGTACAATTAGAAGACTTCTCTTGCTACCTGCAACATCCCACATGCTGAGTGGCCTCCCCTTTCAAATTACTGGCCTCTTAAGATGAAGTCAGAACAGGGGTTTCCCCTCTGGCCTAGCTAAGGAAGGTTGGCATGGACCCCAGTGCCAGAGTCTGATTATCATCGCTGTTTAACCTCCTCCCACTGGGCGAAGCTGCTGAGTAATGGCCAGCTAATTGACATATGCTTCAGCAAATCATTTTCAGGAAGGAAAAATAAATAGGTCCTCTAAGCTTTTTACAAAAGCTTCATGCTATAATACATTTCATATGCACAAGGATTTTGGATTCTCTTCTCTTTTGGATTAGCTATATCTCTATTCAGCGATGTCACGGGAGACCTACCATTTTGACAGAAGCAGTGGTAGTGACAGTATGATCTCTGGAGACAGTGGGTTTAAATCCTATTCTGCCACTTACTAGCTAGGTAGCTGTGTGTGTGAGTTTTTTAATTATCATGACAAAATACATGTGGGGATAGGTAAGAGAGAAAGTTGATTTTGGCTCATGGTTTTAGTTCATGGCATTGTTTCTGCTGCTTTGGGTCTCTGGTGAGGCAGCTCACAGTGGTAGAATAGGTCTGTTCATTGATGGTGGTTGTGGAGGTTTGAAAAAATATGGTCCCCAAAGGGAGTGGCACTATTGGGGGTTGTGGCTTTGTTGGAGTAGGTGTGGACTTGTTGAAGGAAATGTGTCACCGTGGAGGCAGACTTTGAGGTCTCATATGCTCAAGCTTTGCTCAGTGTGATACTCAGACTACTTCCTGTTGTCTGCAAGATGTAGGACTCTCAGCTACTTCTCCAGCACCATGTCTGCCTGCATGTTCCACCATGATGATAATGGACTGAACCTCTGAAACTGTAAGCCAGCCACCCAATTAAATGTTTTCCTTTGTAAGAGTTGCCATAGTCATGGTGTCTCTTCATGTCAATAGAAACCATGAGTAAGACATTGGTAAAGCAAAGGAAAAGAGGAAAGGTCTCTACACTTCAAAGACACTCCTTCAAGGACCTACCTTCCACTAGGCCTCTACTTCTAAATGTCCAACTGTATCTCAACAGTCAAGATCCCAACCATAGCATTAAGAGTGAATAAATCACTTAAACGTCCTGTACCTGTTTCCCTCTGGAGGGAGCTCACAATTCACATTAGCTATGGTCATCATTAGCTAGAGTCAACTTGCCTGCCTCATTGTTAAGCAGCATCTACAAGCTCAGCTTTCTTGTGGGACTGAGCAAAGGGAAAATTGAAACCAGGCATCAAGAAGCAAAGTATGCAGAAGAGGAGGGAGGAAGCTGAAGGTTCTGGGCTCGTCAAGGCCCTTCCTGCTCACCATCTGGTCACTAGTCTTGAGACGCTCTTGAGTGCAGTCTGGCTGCCACTGTTGACACTGTGACAGCATGCAGGTTGTTATGGCTTAATTTTACACAGATAGCTCACTGTGAAGTTGTTAAAAAGCAACTATTCAAACCAGAGGAGATATGGGTCTTCCTTGTGCTAGAAGGCTGGATGGGAAGAGTGCTGGGCTGTTAGGTGGGCCTCTGTCTCTGACACAGAGAGTAAGATCACTGCAGAAGAGGTTGTAGGTACACACCTTTGCAGAATTCTGGATTCTGTTTCTCCTCTGCCCAGACCAGAAACCTCCTCCGTCAGGAGCACAAACTTCTCAACAGGTGGTGTACATGAGAAGCCACAAAAACTCTGTACATACTTTTATTGATATGTCAGCATTATGTTACTCATGCTGAGGAATTTTAAGGTAAAAATTATGTCCTGGCTATTATTTGCTATTTTTGGTCTTCTATGTTCCTTCCCATCTACCTTCATCATCTACCTTATATGGCTCTAGCAAAGCCAAGCAAAGAAGCAAAGAGGAAGCCAGGACCTTCTTGGTACCTGATATGGAAGCTGATACAGTTTCAGTCTCTCCAGGGGCACTGGCCCAGGACTGCCCCACCCCTCAGGCCACTAAGGCACAGGAGAGCCAGGGGGGATCTGAGCTGAGATTAGAAGTAAGACTGCCGACAGAGAGAGGTGAAAAGTTTAAAAAAAAAACACAAACAAAAACTCCATGCTATGGGATGGAGATGACAGACACACCCAGGAATAATGTGAAATATTGTGAAAAGCAATAGATGAGGATGGTGTTGATGAAAAAGGTCACTTACGGTAGGTGGGAAAAGGGGAGACTGTGGAGGATGGGGAGACACAGAACACATAGATGGCAGGGAACAGGGATACTGAGAACAGGGAAAATGCAAAAAGGAAAGGTGGGAAAAAGGAAGAGAAAGAGGAGGAAGAGGGAGGGAGTGGGGCTGGATGTGAAGTACCCGAAGATGGGTGCCAGAACTCTGGACTGACCACGCCGTTCTGACAGGGAAAAGAAACATCAGGCAACATGAACCAGAGGGAGTGGCCAAACACTCCTTGCAGAGCAGGGTCTAAAATGAGAGGGGCAAAAGATGGCCTATATCCAATCTAGGACATGGGGTCCCAAGAGAGTAGAGGTTCCTAGCTTGGGGGAATCAAATGTCTGAAGAAAGATGTGAGGCCTGCGGCTGAGCAGGGCAGGTTGTGAGTTGGTCTGGAGGGGACAGGCACAGTGGAAGGCTGAACCTAGTTCCTAGAAGGAATGATTTTTCTGGGTCCTGGGTTGTAGAGTCAAGACGTGGTGGCGAATTGGGGAGAGGTGCTGAATCTAGCCAGAAACAGCAGTGACTGTGGCAAAGCCTCATTATGTCTGTGAAGAGATGATATTTTGGAATATCATGGAATCAATGGTTAACTGACACCAAGCAGAGATAATATAAATTGTATTACATTAGGGTGCCACTTAGATATAACTAATCATGGAGATTAGTGGCGTCTAGTGGAGAAGGCATAACAGAGCACACAGCTGCTCATGGCCTACAGCCTGAGAGGCAGCGAGGATTTCTGCTTTCCCGTCAGGCCTATCCTGTGGTCTGCTAATTCAGAAGCTCTGGACAGCTTCCCACAGAAAGCTGGTTACTGTAGGACAATGGGCAAGAGCAGGCCAGGGTTGGGTCCTTGCCCTGAAGATGCCCTCACTGGGACAGTGATGTGGTACTCTCAGGATGGATGGAGGAATATAGACCTGGGAATGCGTGCTTTTCATAGACACCTTCTGCTCTGGACTTCCCCTGGAACAAACTGAAGGCATTCATTCATTCATCTCATTAACACACAATGAGGGCTACTAGGAGCATAGAAATATGCAAGGCTGGAGTCCACAGACCTGAATCTAACCCCTAAAGTTGGTAGTCTGTTCCCTGAAGCCAAGAGAGTTGGGGGCTATGGGTTAAGCTCCTTTTGGGGTTTCAGGAGCTTGTTCTTCCTTAGTTGTGCCTGGGTAGACTGGAGGATCCCATAGCTGCTTCTCCCTACTCACATTAGAAGAAATGAACAGATTGATACAAAAGACTCCTCTCAGAGCAGGGTGCCGGAGGCTGGAACCCTGGAGCCAGGCATTGCAAACACCTTCAGGGTCAAGTGCACATTGCCCTACAGTCCCTGGATAAGAGGCCCCGGCAGCAATGGGGGTGGGTATGACAGGGAAGAGCAGGCTGCCCTTTCTGAGAGGGGAAGAGCTTGGTCCTGCTACAACTCTCTAAACAGTGTGATGGAACGGGCCCTGGGGAAGCTTCCAAAACCCAGTCAGGACACGCTCCCTCCTCCCTAATACCCTTCCTCAGCCCCCACCCCCACTACCACCCCTTGATTCCAGGCCCCACATCTGCTGATTTCACAGGTATGATTCAACAGAGGTCACTGGATTCAGCCCCCTGCACCACCTTTGGGATAAGACGCAAATGAAATGGTGGGCCGCTCTCACTCTCAGAGATGAGTCCTGAGAGCTGTGAGCAAGCTGTCTAGCCTCTCTGTGCCCCGGCTTCCTTCCGTGGGGCGTGGCAATCATAACTGCGCATGGCTCTGCGGGTGTGTGAGGTTTGTGCGACGTCATGCATGGGAAGTACCTCCCCGGTCTGGCTCTGAGGAAGTGCTCAATGCCCACTGTTGCTGTCACTATTGTCCTTCCTGGTGCCTCCTGCATCATAGAAGGCCCTTCCTGCCCGGGAGGATCCGGTGTTCTATGGCCACCCAGTCAGGGCCACTGTGCTGTGTGGGCTGAGTTCATGCCTTAGCACCTTCTGGTCTTGGGAATCCCTCTCCTCGTGTGTTCGGTTTCTTTTCCAGTGGCAGGATCAGAGACAGGGAACCACAGTGTACTTTCCCACTGGGCTTTTACACAGTGTGAATACTTTCCCACATTAAATAATTAAATGTAATAGCTAATACTTCCCTTCCCACACTAAGGCTTTATGTAAGTCATATAATTATTTTTTATCATTCATGGTAAAAGCACCATGCAGGAAAGAAACCTGTCACAATGTTGCAACAATATGCAAATCTCTGAGTACAAGAGCTGTGGCGAGGAGGCCCCTCCCGAGGAGCGCATTTGTGCCTGTCTGCTGGGCACTGTGCACATCAGGTGTCCGTGGGTACACCATAAATAAACAATAATCAGGGGAATGCCTGCTTACCAATCAGCCGCTAAAAAGCAAGCAGGGGCTGGCTGTACACCCACAGGTCCCTGGGCTCTCCTAATGAGGTCAGAGGAGTAGAAGGGTAGTGGCATGTCACACCCAGTATCCTCCCTCCCTCCCTCCTCCACTTTTCTATTTCTATTCCTTTAGGTGACATGTGTGGCGAGTCTGTGGGCCCATGGATTCCACTGACAGTGAAAGACACTGTGATTCTTAGTAGCTAGGGTGAACAGATTTCAACTAAATTCAGTTAAGAGGCTGTAAGAAGTCCTGCCTTGCTTTGTCCCACGCACTGGCCTCCAGGGGGCACTGTGGAACTGGGTAGAGCTACAGAGTGGGTCCTGGAAGCTAAAGCCAGCTTTTTGGATTTAGTGGGTGGGAACAGGGACACCGAATATCCTGCTGTGTGGGACAGCTGGGCCTTAAGAGTGATGTAGCCACAGAACTTCTGAGAGACACGAGTGTAGGTACTGTGCACGAGTAAAACTGGCCTGTTGCAACTTCAGTTTTTATTCTAAGGTCTCATTTTCGCTCTTCAACTTTTGTGAAGACTGAATCTTTTACCATATGCAACCTTTCCCACTTACATTACGGCTAAGAGACTCAGTCCTTCCGACATTTTATGTATAGGCATGAATGTTTGGGAATTAAAAAGACATTACAGAATGTTTATCATGAAATGGGGGCTTGCTGGTCTAGAAATGATTCAAGGTCATTAGCCTAAAAATGATGGCTAAGTTCCCATACGAGTTTTAAGAGACAATATTTTTACTTACTCCTGAAGTTTTTTAAAGTGAATTTTCCAGATCAGTGTGGCTTTGAAGAAATCCAGTCCTCTGCACCACTCACAGGGGGGACTAGTACATCAAGGGTCCCCTCCTACTTCCCTGGACAAGCAGGGCAGCCTCCAGGCTCTCTGTTCATCCTCCCTTTCTTCTCTGTGGCTGGCTTCACTCCCCCAGCACTTTAGCCTGAGAAACACTGGTTCTTCTTGATCTCCTGTCTGGGCCATCCCGGCTCTTGGCCTCCAGACCTCCATTTATGTCTTCCTTCTTCCCAGTGCTGCACCTGTTAGCTCATTCTGGGACAAGGAGGCTCTGGGATAGCTCTCTTGGAACTTCTACTTAGGAGGGCCATATGTAGTACTGACTCTTAAAATAGATCTCTTGCCCAGACTACCCGCTCCAGATTTCAACAGCTTTAAAAAACCCAATACCACTCCAGATCCCCTTCAGGCTGGCTTCTCCCCACTGTCCTCAATTTCAATGAATTGTGGCATTGGTCCATTCCCTGAGGGACCGATGCTACAGGCATCGAAACTTTGAGGCAGGAAACTTTGAGCCTTCTTTCATTCCTTGTCTTCATCCTCACAGCTGATTCACCATCAGATGATGTCAGCACAATGCGGACACTACTTCATGCTGCTGTGTTTCCAGCAGACTCTAGTGGACAGCTCATCCCCCGAGCCTACACCAGGCTAGTCCCTACTAAGGAATCAACACACTGGTCCCAAGTCCCCTACTCAGTGCTTCAGGGGCTTTCCAGAAGACAGCAGTTCCCACAGGGATTCTCTAGTCATGGAGGGTAAAGTGAGTTTCAGCCCTACTGGGAACCCTACGAAGCAGAGAGGTTAAAGGCCTTTCATTAGGACACCCCTGATGTCCTAGACCTCCTGTGCTGGCAGGCTCATCGACTCAAGTCTTCACTTAGTTGTTCTCGCTGAACCTTCGACAACAGCAAAGCCGAGGCATTTAAGTGCCGACATTATCCGGCACTCAGTCCTCTTGCTGAGAGCGGAATGTCTGTGGCCACACCACTCCTCACCAGGCCCTGCTCTGCCCTCTCCAGTCAGATCAGAGCTGCCAACCAGAGCAGAAACCTTGAACTCCAAGGCTTCTCCTACTAACTCCATGGAGTCTGCTGTGTGGCTCCTTCCCTTCCGCTTTTCTTGCTGGGGTAGGGTTCGTTAAGGATTTTAATTGGGATTGTGCTGGATCTATAGATCGAGTTGAGAGGAAATAATGTTTTATCAATGGAGAGTTTTCCAGTCTGGGAATTCATCTCTTCAGTTATTAGTTTCTCTTTAATCCTTGTTATAATTTTTTACTTTTCTTTTTGTTATATTTATTTTTAGACACTGGACATTTTTCAGCACCTATCATAAAAGTTTTCTTAATTTTTTTGTAATTATTGACATATTTCAGGTCATGATAGAAATATAATCTATCATATAATTAAACGATTATTTAGTTACCCTTTGAACACTTCAACCAAACCTTTCCCCCAACTTGCATCTGCATATTCATGCAGAACCAAGTATCATCCAGGTCTCTTTAGCCTGTTTTCCCTACATCTAAGGACAGAACTCCTTTGGCATTCACGTATCCTTTCCCACAGATCACCTCTGAATCTCCAGGTTGTCCGAGAGACAGAGGTCTTTAAACTTGTTTAGATTAACATCTCATATTTCTGTGAATATTTTTGTATGAACAAAGTATGGATTTAGGGAGTTAGGCAGTTGGATTCAAGGCAGAGATTTTCCTTGAGTAAACTTACTTTACATTGAGTAGTGAGGAAAACAGATATGGATGAAAAGATTACAAGCATCAATCACTGTAGGGACAATGGAAGAAAGAAACAGAGCCAAACTGATAGATCAACCCATCAACCAATCAGATATGGAGAGGATATGGCAAGGCAAACTCAATCAGGGACACCTCCAGATGAGACCGCCCTGGCTATGGGTGGTGCCAATTGCTGTGGTTTGAATGCGAAGTGTTCAGCAAAGGACCATGTGTTAACAGCTTGCTCCCCACAGTGGTGCTACTGGGGGAAGGTGTGAACTTTCAGAAAATGGAGCCTAGTGGATGGAAGGAAGGAAGAGGAAGGGGAAAAGGAAGGGGAAAGGAGAGAGGAGGGGAAAGGAAGGGAGGTCACTGAGGGCCCGCACTTTGAGGATTGTGGGATTCCAGCCTGCATTCTTGCTCTGATTCCAGGTTACAGATGTGACTGAATTGTTCCTCTACACAACCCTGCTATGACGTGCCACCACCTACCACCCTCCCTGGAATGTGTTGATGGAAACATCTTGCACTCAAACCTTCAAAACTATGTTAGTTGCTCTGGGCATTTTATAATTATAATGCTAGGATGACTAACACATCCACCTTTTACATTCTTGCTAACTATCCTTTCACAGGGAACTCGTACTATACATGAGCAGTTGGTGAAAATGAAAGTCCAGAAGCCATTGGTATTCCAGGTCTGTCAGAAGCTACTCTATTGTTCTTGGGCAAACTCTACACAGATATTTCTACCAGAGTTATGAGGGTTTCTGCCTGAAAATTCAAGGGCACAGTTTCTAGTCTGTTTATCAGTGAAGAATAGAGTTAACGAGGGTGTAGAGGGACCAGGATCTCCTGCATCTTCTTCTCAATTAACTAGTCAACTGTCTTTGGTCACCCACACTAATAGTTTTTACTTCTCCACTGTCAGGGGTCCCTTTTGAGGAATTAACAGAAGAGACCCCCTTGCTGTCCTCTGAAGTTAAAGACCAACTCTTGCTGTGTGAGACACCTCTCTTCTGTACCCAGGAAAAGTTTTTTATATTTTACCCTGTCTTCTCATTATTGAAAACCAGGTATTGAAGAAAATAGGAAACTCTTTATGGTTTAGGCCATCCCAATTGGTTATGTCTTATGAATTGATTTGTTTTTCATATGTAGGATATACCAAATGTGTGTTTCAGGCCAAGGCCCCTGAAGATGTCAATCTCATGGGCTTCTCAGGGCATGTGGCTTGATGCTAGAGAAACATGATTCAGAAAGTTCATGACAAGCTCTACAGATTGCCTCCCACACCAGGATCCTATCTGTCCACTGTGGGATGATTGAAGACTAAATATTTAAGCCATGTGTTTCATGACATGAGGTGGAAGTGATGACAGCTTCCTGAGAGGTTGAAAACTGAGGGTGAAGCCCAGCCATCCGGCTCTCCTGGCCTGGCTCAGGATAATACGGGTGACGCTTCTGCATTCTAAGGCATGGAATCTGGAATAGGGCAACATGTGGGTGGCAATGCTTGTGGGCCCCATAGAAGGTAGCCACAACAACTTGGTGCTCTTTTCCAGGCCAGGACACAAACTATCCCTTAATGGGTCTGAACTTGGAAAGAAATATGACAAAGAACATATTTCCTTCTTGGAGGTAGGGAAACACCATTATTATGGTTGCACCAAATGAGGCTCATGAGGAGCCTTTGAAAAGTATTCAAGATCCCTAGGTGTCCTGTGGTTGAAAGGAAGAAGCAGTATTTATGAATACTGTATGGACTATCTCTAAATGACCCAAAGGTTGTCTCTATCTTTCTGAAAAGTACCCAGCAGAGCCCATGCCAAGGAAGCACCACTGTGAACAGCTCCATGTAGCAGAGAACACACCAGCTCCTTCCCTTAATAACTGTGTAGTTGTTTCTGGACTTGTTGTCAAAAATTAAACATGATATAGCTGGAGACTTGTCTTCTTGCCCTCTGCTGTTCTGTGTTACATCTGGTAAAGCTGGTGAAGGAGGGGGAGAGGAAGCTTGGAAAACTAAGTGTGATTCTCCAGCCATGTCCTTTTCACCACTCTCCAAGAAAACGTTGGGGCAGTCACAGTAGCTCCTGAGGTGGTGTTACAGCTGCCTCTGAAGTAGCTGTCAGTCCCAGGCCAGTGAGTATCAGAGATTCTGGCCTTCTCTGAAGGTCAAGGACTATAGTGGGCACTACTTCTACTAGCCTGCTCTGGTGTCACCTGGGACAATGGTCAAGGCTGGTGAGGAAGAGTGACAGGCAGTCAGCTTTGTCAGCTCCACCTCATTCAGACACTGTTAGCCCCTTCTTTTTGACGAGGTGCTGTTTGCAAGAAGTGACGTAGGGAAATCTGCAGGCACCTGCTCTTCCTGTGCTGGCGGGCAAAGGGGGCAACGTCAATGTCTCTGAGCATGTGTCCATGGCATGGAGTGCTGGGCCCTGAGCAAACATAGCTCAGCCTGGACTTCACACAATCAATTGTTCTGCATGACACATGAAAGGGAGAGGGGTCTATCAGGGACCTTCCTAGATCTGGAGGGGCTGGGCCAGGAGAAGTTTGGCTTGCCAGGTGGTGGGAAATGGGAGGAGAAGGATTGTGGCTTAGCTCATGCAAAGACCACAGCTCCACTCATGGAGGAATCTACTTCCTGTTCATCGTAGTCATGGACAAGACTGCGAGGTACGGTTATGTTTCAAGGAGTTGGCCTGGTTCACCTCTTGGCCAGTGTAGATTTTAGAGCACTCTTCAGAGAAGGGATGGCCCTTGACTGCCAAGTTCTCCCTTCGTATCCCCTGTCCTGGGGACGCATACCCACCCCATCCTGTCAAACAGCTTTTTCTCAGAGGCCTACCTTGGGTTTGAAGGCAATGAGCTTCAGGATCATCTCCACTGTGAAGAGGCCAGTGAAAAGCATGTTGAGTATATTCATGGCAATTTTGAAGAGGCAGCTCTGGCCATAATGCTAAGTGGAGGGAAGGGGGAAGACCATGAACATGAGGCTGAAGTCCTCTGGCTCTTTATCACCGTTGTCCAGCTTTCTCACGTCTACATGTCCAGCCCCCGTGTCTACAGGGATCCTCCCAGAGCATCCTCAGAAGGCTGCCCACCATGCCTTGGGCAGGCAGGTGGACTCTGGAGACACTGCAAGCTCTTGCCTTTCCTCCCATCTCTGATAACTGGGGTGGCAGAGATCTGAGTTCCTGATGATTGGGCATGATGACTTCTGGATGTTTCTGGTACTTGAGAGCCTTGGCACAAACTGACTTCCTTGTAGGTAGGAGTACTGAACCCACTTCTATAGCTCATGATGATGACTCCAGGCTTACTCTCTTGGTTCTCCACCTCCTCTATTCTGTTATCAATCCAGGGCCCTAGGGATTCTTCCATAAGGTCTCAGAGGAGCCTCATCCCTGAGAAGGGATACCTGTCTTTCTCTCACTCTCTGTCTCTCTGACTTTCCCAGCTGCAGGCAGATGACCACTTGACCTAGCCTTGCAGTTCCTTCTATTACATCCTTCCCCAGCATTTTCCCTAGGCTAGCCCCCCACCCATAGACTGACCTGCATGGCCAGGCAGATGGTGTTGAGCAGGATAAGGACGAACATCAGATACTCGAAGTAGGTAGAGTTGACCACGTACCACACTTTATACTGGTGCTGGTTCTTGGGGATGTACCTTCGCAAGGGCCGGGCCTTGAGGGCATATTCCACACATTGTCTCTAGAGGGGAAGAAGGAGAAGTGAAGGCACATGAGGGAAGAGTAGGGATGACGAAGGGTGCGTGGCAGTAAAAGGCAGGATGCATGTGAAACCACAACCCGGGAAGGTGTTCTCGGGCTCTAGCTCACAGATGTGGCATATAATGTCAAGCATGCTTTTCATTTTTCTGGCATCCTTTATCAAGGACAGAGGCTCAAGGACAGAGGCCCCGTCCATCAAATCTTATCCAGATTGCAAGCAAGGAGCTCAGCTCCTTTTCTCCAACTGGTAATGACTGGTGCATTGCTCAGCAAGTGTGTGGTGCCTGATAAATACTGATTGGCTCATAGTTCTCATTGGTTATGTTCCACACCAGGTTCTCCATGGGGGTATCTCTTGTCTAATTTATTTTTTCTATCCTAAATCCTTCTTCCTTATTGTCCAGTATCTACAAGATCAGAAGACACAGAACTGTCAAGAGAGGAACTCTTGTTCTAACTAGAGTCTTGGGAATACAGAAAACGTCAGGCAATAGCTATGCACAGCACCCAAATCTCTAAATCAGGAAGTAAAAAGCCACTCCAGCCTGCTTGACCCTT
Organism: Peromyscus californicus insignis; assembly: GCF_007827085.1. NCBI lineage: Eukaryota > Metazoa > Chordata > Mammalia > Rodentia > Cricetidae > Peromyscus > Peromyscus californicus. Next base: position 133,456,603 of record NW_026294584.1, read on the forward strand.
GACCTCCACGCTTAATCCCCAAGCCTTGCTGATCTGACCTCCTGCTTTTACATCTTCACTACAAAGAACTGCTGTTGAACTTCTCAACTGACTTCTCCCCTTGCCTTCCTTTCCACACCAAGTCTACACAGCAGCCCAGATGCTGACTCTAAAGTTAAGTAGCAGATATCTAAGCCCACAAAGGGTCCAGCTTTCCTGCCATGCACAGAGCTGGGCAGACTGGGCTGTGTCCTCAGGAGCTGGCTTTATTCTGAACATGTTTCCACTGGGAGTGCAAAGGGGGCTGAGGTACCACACCTCTGTCCAACCCCAACAGCACATTAGTCACCGAGGGAGCTGCTAGCCCTTTCCTGCAGGCTAACAGAACGTATTCTAGACCTTGGTATCACCATGTCACCCCCTCTTCAGACTCTCTTCTCCCCACCCCTGCTCAGACCTCTGTTTTGCGTGAGAAGCCATCTAAGTGGTTTCTCTTGGCCATCCCAAGCTCTCATCCCCACATTGCTCTCTCTCCTTTGTCAATGGTGCCAACACACCTGGGCATAGAGTAACTTTCCCATTTTTGGATATAACATAAATTTCGTTTTTCCATGTTGCCTGAAACAAAGTGTCGCTACATGGAAGTGTAACAAATATTTGCTGATTGAGCACATTGTCCTGACCTGGGATTTGTGAGGATTTAATGTCTGTTGGGTCTATGAAATGCTGGATCCATATTTCTGCTGCAGGAATTTGGAACAAACCCCTGTTCTGTCGGATGACAGGACAGAGGATCTTGATATCCAGACACATCTCTCCAAATAATACCCTAGGCTCCCTTCTGAGTGGATCTTGGACAGCCAACCTCTGCATTTTCTTATGTGGGCCCCACTTTCCTCCTCTCCTTCCCGGAAGGCTACCTGGTTCTTGTCCAGCTCACAGTTCTTGTACTCTTGCTCCCCCTGCTCCTGGAAGGTGACAATGACGAAACCCACGAAGATGTTCATCATGAAGAAGGCAATGATGATGATGTAGATGATGAAGAAGATGGAGATCTCCACACGGTAGTTGTAGATGGGGCCCTTGTCTTCTGTGTGGGAGTCGATGGAGCGGTACAGCAGCCTACAGGAGGAGACAGGCTCACAGAGTGAACTGGAGAAGCAGTGTCACCTCCATGAGATGATAGCACCACTGCTGCCAGGGATCCCTGCAATCAAAGGAAACAGCTCCAGGCTGAGGCCAGAGGGTCTGGGCTCAAGTCCCATCCGGGCAAACCAATGAATCTCTTTGGCATTGAGTCCACAACTATCAAGTGGAAATGATAATTCCCTATTTTTCTATCTTACAGAGCAGCTGGTAAAATATACACACCGTGTCTTGAAACTGTCAAGAGCTGTTGAACTGCAACATTCATCACTAACATCAATTCCAAATACAGAAATATTGGTAAATATTGAAACAGCTTTGTAAACTGGCATGGGCCCAAGGAGGTGAGGCCAAACAAAAAGTAAATCTGAGAAAAAATTCATTTAGATAAAATAAAACGAGCATGATCCTAGATCATTCACATCATTTACAGTGGTTTAGATTACACTTATACGTAAGTCTGCCATTCATTACACTCTGGACTATGGGACCAATTGAGCTTGTTCTTCATGGACCAGGATGATTTCCTCTTATTCTATTGTAATTTCCCCAGTATATGCCTATTCTCTGAGCGTCACTTATATATTGCTATATAGTAATGGCAAATCCCATCCATACACTGTTGGATGGGGACATAGCTGTTTAAACCAAGATACAAAGAGCATTAGATTGCCCAGACTGCTACCAGCAATGCTGTGGGGAGACCAATGGGCTGGTCCAGTAGAGAAAATGTCACATCTGCAGAGGTCTGGACGGGACACCTGGCTTTTGTTTCTTTTTTACTCAACAGTGTAGTTGTCAGTGTAGACAAAGCTTTCTCCAAGGAGATGAATACACAGTCTAATCAGACAGACCTCTCAGCTACCTCCACCCATGTCAGCTACACGTGGGGAGTGGTAAACGGGAACTCGGTGGTGATCAAAGGTTTACACCAGAGAAATGCTTTCTGTACTTGACTCTGAAATGTCATAAAGATAATGGCAGGGACTCCTAATCTTGTGACTCATACTGAGCTTGGGAAAAGGAGTTAAAAGGTATCCGTTTTTGGTTGAGGTTTCTAAAATGCTGTGGATGTATTGAGTGGTACAGCACTTGTATAACATACACAAGGCCCTCAGTGAAATCCTCTGCACCCTCCATCTCCAATAATATCTTCATAAGATTTTTTGTTTTTGTGACAGGGTCTCGCTCTCTAGTTTTAGCTGGCCTGGAACTCACTAGGCTAGCGTCAAGCCTCTGGCTCCCCAGTGCTGGGGTTAAACACATGTACTACCATGCCCAGCTAAAAGTCTATGTTTCTGCAGTGATCATGTTCTAGGGGAGTTTTTTTTTGTTTTTTTTTTTTTTTTTTTGGTTTTTCAAGACAGGGTTTCTCTGTGTAGCTTTGCACCTTTCCTGGAACTCACTTGGTAGCCCATGCTGGCCTCGAACTCACAGAGATCCGCCTGCCTCTGCCTCCTGAGTGCTGGGATTAAAGGCGTGCGCCACCACCGCCTGGCCTAGGGGAGTTTTAGAAACAATCTCACTGCCCAAGGACAACACAAGTATGACCTCTGGGTTGTAAATTCAGAGAAGTTATAAGACCTTGGGTAATAATTGGACAGCCAGTGTCTTGACTCTCTAACGTCAGGGCTGTTAGCCTGGATAATCATACTCACTCTGGCCATCCTTCAAAGGTGGAGACAGTGAAGAGGGCCATCATGGCTGCCAGAACATTGTCAAAGTCAAACTTGCTGTTCTCCCAGCTTCGAGGCTGGATAATGGGGTGGTCAACCTCTCCATCTTTGTATGTGATATAGTTACCCCTGAGAAAGGAAGATAAAGGTAATCACAGGGTGTCCCACATCTCTACCATCAATGATTTCTGGCATGCTGGGTGGGATGCAACCACGTTACCCCAGCAATCAGAAAAATCAGTGGCTTGACCTTTGAGGAATGAAGTCACATGTCACAAAAATGAGGTTAGATATTGAGATGGGTGAGAGGACAGTCTTCACTCCTCTCTAACCAAGCCACCAACCTCCCCCGAGTTAATCAGCTCTGGCTCGGGGAGCCTGCCAGCTTAAACTCACTTGCATTCTGCCTCCGTCTGTTTGGAACTATCTGAGCAGGTATAGAGCTTTCCCTGGAAGAAAAGAACAATGGGATTAGAGATGCTCCTCCAGGGATGGATTCAGCAGAAGATGATCAATCAGTATGTCCGGAGCACAGTCCTGAGTTCGAGCTTCGGGGTCAACAGGTGAACGATGAACAGATTCCAGATACAGAGGACACAACCCCCCATTCAGCTGAGAGCGCACTCAAACTCGAAAGCAGGAGCACCAACCTTGGAAGGCTCCGCTCTCTAGGAAGGTCTTGAGAGGAAGAAAGAGGGGATCTGGGCTTGGAGGGAGTTTATGGGAGGAAGTCAGTGGAAATTTACACAGCGGGGGTGATGGGCAGGGAAAGAGCGCTGAGGTGATGGTGAGGGACTAGCAGAACTAAAGAGATGGAAGCTGAAGAGAAGAAAGCAGCCAGGCCTCTGGCCTCAGGCTGGGTGCTGTAGCATGGGCATGGTGCTGTTACGAGTCAGAACTGCTGTGGGCTTTAAGCCAAGGACGGACAGATGGGTACCATAGGATAAAAGTTATCTGGAAAGAAGGGCAGCTAATCGAAGGGTGGTACAACAGAGAGCACAGTTAGCTGGGAGAGGCAGAGCTGACGTCCCTCTACTCTCTTGGTCTGGAAAGCGCAAGTAGGTTGTGGTCTGAGACTACACTGCCTCTCAGTCTGATTGACAGGTTGTGGTCTGAGGTCACACTGCCTCAGTCTGATTGACAGGTTGTGGTCTGAGGTCACACTGCCTCAGTCTGATTGACAGGTTGTGGTCTGAGGTCACACTGCCTCAGTCTGATTGACAGGTTGTGGTCTGAGGTCACACTGCCTCAGTCTGATTGACAGGTTGTGATCTGAGGTCACACTGCTTCAGTCTGATTGACAGGTTGTGGTCTGAGGTCACACTGCCTCAGTCTGATTGATAGGTTGTGGTCTTAGGTCACACTGCCTCAGTCTGATTGACAGGTTGTGGTCTGAGGTCACACTGCCTCAGTCTGATTGACAGGTTGTGGTCTGAGGTCACACTGCCTCAGTCTGATTGACAGGTTGTGGTCTGAGGTCACACTGCCTCAGTCTGATTGACAGGTTGTGGTCTGAGGTCACACTGCCTCAGTCTGATTGACAGGTTGTGGTCTGAGGTCACACTGCTTCAGTCTGATTGACAGGTTGTGGTCTGAGGTCACACTGCCTCAGGTCTGATAGACTGTAGTCAGAGGTCACACTGTTCTGCACACCTGACTTAGACTGCTGCCCCCTCTTGGATCTGTTGGCTCCCTTCCCTGGGAATGCTGATGAGAGGGAAGGAGGCGGGACTTACCTTGAAGAGCTGGACCCCAATGCAGGCGAACATGAACTGCAGCAGAGTGGTGACAATTACAATGTTCCCAATGGTCCGGATGGCCACAAACACGCACTGAACCACATGCTGCAACGGGAAGAGGGAATGGGAAGCAGATAAGGTTTCAGCCTAAGCAGCCTTGAGCTAGTCCCTGGGCCCGTCCACACAGGCAGGGTAGGCAGATCCTATGCTCCAAGTGAGAGGAAACAGACTTCCAGACGCCAGACAACCTTTCCAGTCACACTGACAGAACTCATACAATGCAAAGGGCCCCTTGGACTCTGGGTGGTGACAGACGTACAAGTTCTTCCAAACTCCTGTCTGAGTGGTGAAAAGACCAAACAATGTTAACTCAAAAATGGCTTCTCCCTTGCTTTAACCCTACCTTTGAATCCTACCTAAGTGGAAGGGCACTATGTGTGCTCTGTTTGTCTGCTGAGCCAGCTAAGCAGCAAATGAGGGAAGTTCAACTGCCCCGAAGACCGCTCCTTGGGGCCGGGCCTGACTGTTGGTGGGAGAGAAAAGATTTCACAGTTTCAGATGGGAAGTTCCTTCCCACCTCTCACTTGGTGTGCACTTGTGCAAGGTCTACCCGCTCCTTCAGCGTGTCAGAGACAGCTCTGAGAGCCTCTTCAGGTACAGTCTTCCCTTTCAGGAAGACTCCGATGGAATAGGGACACCCCTCTCTGTTCTCCTTTTCCCAGCCAGGGTTTACCCCTCTCCTTGGGGTGCTGGGGAAGTGTCCCCTTCATCTGCCTTATGCTGCCCTTTTCACTCCTCACAACCGTTTTTCTCTTCCCTGTATCTCTGATGGTTAATGTTAATTATCATTTGACAGGATCTGGAATCACCTAGGAGACATCCTCCAGGCCCAACTATGAGGGATTAATTAGCTTCTGGGTGTGCCTGTGAAAGGTTATGTTGATTAGGTTAATTGAGGTGGGAAACCCTATACTAAAATTTGGGCAGTAACATTCCCTGGGCTTGGGTCCTGGTCTGCATAAAAAAAGAGGAAGCTAGCTGAACACAAGCATTCATCACCCTCCGATTTCTTATTGTCATGTGACCAGCAGCATCAAGCTTCTGCTGGTTGACTTTGCTGCCATTATGTACTGTACCCTTGAACTGTGAACTGAAGTAAATCATTTCTCCCTTGATCTACTTTAGTCAGAGTACATATTTTATCACAGTAATAAGAAAAGAAGCTAAGACACCATAGGTGCTACCATGGGAAATGCTCAACTGATCCCTCTAAACACTCCCCTTTGGGTTGTCTACTCTACTTCATAGATAGGGAACATGTGGCTAAAATGTTGACATATATGCCTGTGATTTTCCTTTCTGGCTAGAATTTCTGATCTGAGAGGAAGTCAGACTTTAAAGTTTCCCCAGGATAATGAAGTTCTCTTCTCCTAATATTTGATAGTTAAATCCTGATTATTCCAAAGACATTCATGTCACTATTTGCACCAGTGGGCTAATCCTGCCAGGACACTCATCATTTTACCACAGAGTTTAAAGCTCGGAAAGATCGATGATTACTTCTCTCCTCTGGTAGCATGTATAGCACTTTCCAGCACCATGAAAACTAGCCAGTAGGGATAAAGCTTCCAGGTCAGTTTGATTTCTCCATGTTACATGACTCAAGTATGTGGTACCTTCAACAGTAGGGTCTTAGCATTAAGCTCTGGAGGGTAACCAAGAATAATGGCAATAGCCTATAATGTTTGGGGGTTTATAGTACCCCACTGGCCAACAAGTCCAAAAGAGGTAACCTACTCCTGGTACTAGATTCTTTATTTGCTGTCCTGTGGTATCTAGTAGGAGCATTGTTCCTGCTCTTGTTATAGGGTAACTCCATTTAAACTGTTTTCATATGTATATATAATGTATCTTAGGAATCTTCTATAGTAGGTTTCCATATGACTTCTTCAAAGGCCTTTAATGTTAGTTCTCCCGTCTCCATAATCCCTCTTAGATCCTGCCAATGTCCCTGACCCATTTAATCATTCCTGTTTCCATAACACATTCTTCCAAGGCTCAGGGGGTGAACCTAGAAGAGCGGGCAGAAAGATTGTAAGAGAGGCAGTGGATGGCAGCAACAAAACTGTTTTATGAACACAACGGGGCAGTTGTACATCTTAACTCACAGAAGTTATGACAACCTGTCCAAGACCTGCAAAAGTTCAAGCCAGAAAAACTCCAGCATGGAGGAGAGAGGTTGGCACAAAGTTCCTTCCTCTAGCCGAGGAACTATTGGCAAGTGATGGCTGTTGGGAGAAGGAGAGCCCATTTACTTTAAGGGTATGACTCCTGTAAATCAGCCATGATCCAGGGGATGGCCTCATACTCAAGAGTATTTGGGCAGCCCAAATCAAGACTCATAGGTTACAAAAAACAGGAGGATATGAAGTTGGGTGGGCAGGGAGATGGGGGTGGATCTAGGAGACATAAGGGGAGCAGGGATGAATAGGATCAAAATATATTGGATGAGATTCTCAAAGAATTAATGAAAATATTATTAAAATATTTTCAATAAAAAGGTTGTAAAGCTTAAAATATAAAAAAAGAGATGACACTGGTATGACTAAATTGGCTATAATGAAAGGTTATTAAAAATTCTTAAGGTCAAAATTCAATACCCCGAGATAAAATTGATGGTTGAGTAGAATTAAAAAAAGAAAAGGCCCAGCGAACAAGGCTATTCTATTCTATCCTTTTATCAAATAAACCATTTAAAACTTAGTGATTAGATTTCATACAAATGTTAAAATACTAAGACTGTGTGTTTACCAATGGGGTAAAGCCTTCTTTAGCTGGATGGCTGCCACCTCAATAATAGGAGAAAGCTTATTAAAAATAATTACTTGAAAAAATTATTCCTACTTGGGGGACATGTTTGTTAAATAATGACAAAACTTATTTTAGTAGACAACATTTAAATCTATTTTAAAAGTTTGATCTATTATACACAATTCTATCCCCCTGCCTATGATCTTCAGTCTCCTAGCTTGGTGGGTAAGTAACCACATTGCACTAGCTGTTGAAAACTAAAGCTTTAGCCGGGCGGTGGTGGCGCACGCCTTTAATCCCAGCACTCGGGAGGCAGAGGCCGGCAGATTTCTGTGAGTTCGAGGCCAGCCTGGGCTACCAAGTGAGTTCCAGGAAAGGCGCAAAGCTACACAGAGAAACCCTGTCTGGAAAAACCAAAAAAAACAAAACAAAACAAAACAAAAAAACCTAAAGCTTTTGCTCCCTTCGCCTATGACATTCTTGTTGGCTCTGTGAAATCTAAGATCTACTTATCCTTTTGGAAAACATTTATTATTTCTTTATAAAATAATTATTAGGCGTCCCATTAAAATTAAGTTAATCAACAAACCATCTTGTCCTTTTTTTTTTTTTTTTAATTTGACCCAAGCTAGACTTATCTGGAAAGGTGAACCTCAACTGAGAAAATGCTTCCATCAGATTACTTATAATGTGGGATTAATGATTTGTGTGGGAAGGCCCAGCCCACTGGGGGCAGTGCCACTTGCAGACAGTTCTGAGTTGTATAAGAAAGCAGGCTGAGCAAGCTATGAAAAGCAAGCCAATAAGCAGCACTCCTCCATGGCCTCTGCCTCAGTTCCTGCTTTCTGGTTCCTGCCCTGACTTCCCTGTATGATGGACTACAACTGTGAGCTGAAATAAACCCAAGTTGGTTTTGGTCATTATTATAGCTAACCTTGGTTGTTAACTTGACTATATTTGGAATCAATGAAAACCCAAACAACCTGGGCATGTCTATGAAGAATTTTCTGGATTGGATTATTTGAAGTGGGAAGATCTCCCTAAATCTGGGCCACACCTTCTTGTGGCAGCCCACATAAAAGGACAAGGAAGAGGAAACTTTTGCCTTTTGTCTGCTTGCACCCTCTTTCACTGGCAAGTGCATCTATCCTGTGCTGAGGCATTCCTTTGCTGGTGACAGAACCTACTTCTTTGGGATTCCAATGAAAAACCAATAGCAGCATCACTCTAGGACTCCCTTGGGACTCCAGCATGAGACTGGGACTGCTGAGACATTCAGGCTCCTGGACTGAACAGCTACAGAATCCTTGACCTTTACATTGTAAGACAGCTATTGTTGGACCTCTTAGACCACAGAGCATAAGCCACTCTAAGAAATTCCATACACATAACTCTACCACACTGCTCCTTTAGAGAACCCTGACTAATACAGTCGTAGAGCTTATCATAGCAATAGAAAACTAAATAGGACAAACATTTTTACCAGGTACATGGGCTATTGCTGTGACCACCTGACCATGTGGTTTGCAGAAAGACTTTGAAACCTTGGACTGGAAACACCATTTAGTGCCCATAGCTTTACTAGGATGTTATAGGAGCTTGGATGACAAGAATGCTGTCAGGGATGCAGATGATAGAGAGGCCTGGCTTGTGATGTTTCAAAAGGAAGCAAAGACTAGCAGGGATGTTTGAGTGACACTTTGAATCAAGAATCTATAGTTTCGGTTAGCTGGAGCTGAAAAATCAGCTGTGTTTAACAAGAGACCAGCACCGTTAAAGTGAAACCTTTGTTTTGATGGGACAATCAATGCTGGTTATCTGGAGCTGAGAAATTAGCAGTAATTAAGAAGAGACTGGCATCACTGAGGTGAGTCTTCTGGGAGTATTTTCTCAGGGTCAGCACACAGAAGCTGTGGTCCAAAGAGGGCCAAGGCTGCATCTCAGGTTGGCAGCTGAAGGTAGTAGTGGTTTTGGAGGCATGAAGGGGTCATGGAGAGTAGCTGAGGCCTGGCACTGGGTAGAAGGGCTGGAGTCCCTGAAGAGAGGTTTGGAAAGGCCAATGGTGAAGGTATAGCTTTAGCTGCAGTGAGGACCCCAGAATACTGGAGATAACAATACCATGGGGTGACCGCCAAGGACCAGCCTAAGCCTATGAGATGAGCTGGAGCTCAGAAGATCATGAGTGAGGCCCAGATGTTAAAGCATTTAACTTTTCACACTGCTTATTTTTGATTTTGCTTTTATTTGATTGTGACTGTGCCCTGGTTCTTCCCTCTTGGAATATGAAAGTATTTAACTTAGTTTGAATTTTATAGGAGCCCACAGTTAAAAGATGGAACTTTTAAAGAAATACTGGATTTTTAGAGCCTTTGGACTTTCAAATGCTGAAAAATTTAAAGACCATGAGACTTATAAAGTGATACTGTGTTTTACATTGTGATATTGATATTAATATTAATATGATATCTTAGGGATAAATGAGAAAGGAAACTTCATGGTTTAATAGCATTATGTTTGTGTGTCAAATTAACAAGGAGCCAATTGTCCCGGGTGGTTTGTCAACTTGACATAAGCTAGAGTTATCTGGGAAGAGGAACCTCAATTGAGAAAATGCTTACATCAGATTTCTGTAGGCAAGTCTATGGGACACTTTTTTGGAATAATGACTGATGTGGAAGGGCACAGGCCACTGGAGGTGGTGCCACCCCCGTATGCATAATCCTCAGCTGAATAAGAAAGCAGGTTGAGCAAGCCACGAAGAGTAAGCCAGAAGGCAGTATTCCTCCATGGTTTCTGCTTCAGTTCCTGCATTGAGTTCCTACCCTGACTTCTCTTTATGATGGGCAACAACTGTAAGCTTAAATAAACTCTTCCTCAGGTTGCCTTTGGTCATGGTGTTCATCACAGCAAAAGAAACCCAACCAAGATGCATCTTTGTTAAAGAGAGACATAATCTGTAAAGAAAATGAAATTACAAAATTCATAGAAAAATGGTTGTATCTGGAAAGTATTATACCACATGAGGTAGCCCCAACTCAGAAGGACAAAAATTGTATGTTTTCTCTCATATGTTGGTTGTTAGCTTCAAATATTGTGTTATGTGTATTTATCCTGGAGCACTTATGGAAGTCTGGGAACTAGCAACGGTCTAGTGGATGGGGAATACACTAATGAAGAGAAGTAGATTATAGAATTAAAGTAGAGAAGGGAGATACTGGGGACAGAAAAGTTTAAGCAGGTATTGCAGTGATGGGGCTGAAGAAAGAAGGGGTTGGAGAAAGGGTGAAGCAAAATGAAGTGTGCATGAAGAAGCCACATGGGAACTATGACCTTGACACCAAAGCACACATTATAACAAAATGGGAGAGTAGAACACATATGAAAGAATGGGGTCATGGATCTTGAGAGATGGATATGAGAACAAGGAGGTTGGGAAAATCAGAGGTAGAGTGGGCTAACCAAAATTAAGGCCATACAAAGAAGTCTTATGAAATTCCACTAGTTTTATCAAAAGAGTTATGAATTCCAGCATGGAGGGGGAGTGGCTCCTGATACCTGACCCTAGCTGAGGAGCTAATGGCTCTTGATGGCTGCTGAGGGACAGGATGGAGAGTCATTTTTCTTTGAAGAGTGGGGGGGGGGCTAGCGCTTGGTAGACAGCCAACACCCCAATAGATACCCTTCTTCCACATGCCCATATGAGCAGCATTAATTGGACTTAATTTGTGAGTTGAGAAGAAGACAAGAAATTGGGAGGGAGATGGGAGATATTGGCAGCAGGTAGTGGAGAGGGGGTAGGAAAGGAGGGGGATGGATAAGGCTGAGATACATTGTACATATGTCTATAAATTTTTCAAAAGAAAACAAGTATAAATTTTTCAAAAGAAAGCAACTGGTACCACATGAAAACATGGTCTTCGCAGATGAGTGGATAATATATATGTGGTACATATACACGGTGGAATTATTTTCATCATAAAGAAAAATTAATGAAATTTGTAGGAAAATGAATAGAACCGGAGACCACTGTATTACGTAAGGTGATCCGGCACAGAAAGACAGCAACTGCACATTCTCTCATTTGGACCCTGGCTTCTAATGAAGTCTGTGTATTTAGGTGGGAGCAAATGTGGGCCATCTCCAGGAAACGAGAAAGGAGACAATGAGATGGGAAGACAGAGGCTTCAAGGAAGGGATAGCAGAAGACGTGAGGTATGAAAGTGGAAGCAGGTACTGAGGGCAGAGAGACACAACGGGGAAGCGGGCAGGAGGTGATGGGGGAGAAGTGAGAAGAGGGGAGCTGATCAATTCGAGGGAAGTAGGAGAGCTCCATAAGGAGAAAACCTGCTATGCTGTAGACCAATTCAAATAATAAGTGAATAAGTAATTAAACACCAACAAAAACATGGTATTTGAAGCACCCAGATTATGATTACTCATATTTGGATCCAAAATAAACTACCTCTTGTTCTCTTTAAGGGAAAATCTGTGGGGTTTTGTTTGTTTGTTCGTTTGTTTATTCATTGCGTTGACAAGGGTTTGGAAGACCAAACGGTATGATAGTTAACTCAAAAATGGCTCCTCCCTTGTCTTAGTCCTACCTATCTGAATGCTACCTAAGTGGAAGAGTACTGTGTGTGCCTTGTGACATCTGTCTGCTGAGCCAGGTAAGGAACAAATGAGGGAAATTCAATTGCTCTGAAGGCCAATCCCTGGAGCCAGTCCTGTGACTGCCCTGTAGATGCCTCCTAGGAGCCAGTTAGGAGAACCATTCAACACTACATGGACGCTAGAACCTGGGAAGGGAGGGCCAGCGGCTTCCTAGTATCTTGGCCCCTCTCTGTCTATATCAAGTCAGTCAACTTCTTTGCTTATGCTCTCTTGATGCAACTTCTTTGCTTATGATCTCTTGATGCATCCCAGCCTCAGTGTCTACCTTGCCAAGAATCAGGTACACAGATATGGACTCATCACCTGAGATATCTGCGGGAGGGGGCACAGCCCCTTGAATCATTTTGCTTAAGACAGTCAGTCACTCTACCATGGTTGACACTCATCTACCCGTCCTGTAGCCCATCTGTCACCTCCACTGCCACCAGCTAGAAGGAAAGCTAATGTTTACTTCATTGATGGCTGCCCACGCAGACCTTCTCACTTTACCTTTAGCCCCTTGGCCCTGTTGATGGCCCTCAGGGGCCTGAGGACCCGCAGCACTCGTAAAATCTTCACAACGTTGATTGCGCTGGACCTGGGAGAGAAACAGGGTGGGCGGTCAGTTCCCCTACCTGGGTTAGAGCAGAGAATGGTCTGGGCAGATGCTGTTCTGACTGACTGGTCCTAGATGGACACTAGATAGATAGATAGATAGATAGATAGATAGATAGATAGATAGATAGGTAGGTAGGTAGGTAGGTAGGTAGGTAGGTAGGTAGGTAGGTAGATAGATAGATAGATAGATAGATAGATAGATAGATAGATAGATAGATAGATAGATAGATAGTGTAGACTCTGTTTTGGGGACTGAGAACTTCTATCACTCACTGCTAAAAACCTGTGGCCTCTTTGTGACCCTGGAACTTTCCTGATAGTAAAGACACAGAAGGAGGAGAGGGGACAGATCAGGGTGAAGGCTTGCTTGGCATGCTTGAGGCCTTCTTTTGACCTCCAGTCCTGGTATAGAAAAGGTTGGGGTACAAAAACCAAGTCATTGGCAATAAAATATGTGAGTTAAGAGGTATCTACAGTGTCAAAAAAGACATGCATGCAGTCCCCACTGCTGTGACCTGCCACCTGAATCACTCAGGACACATTTCTTAATTTTCTGTACCCTGGTTTTTCATCTGGAAAATGGGGCAGTGGTTAGCTCCAAGGATTGTTTCAGGGATTGAAGGAGAATTTACGGACATCAGTAGTAGGGACTTGGCACATATTATAAATCTATCAAGTAAAATGGCAGTTTTCACTATCTTGCCTGCTGAAGACATCACCACGTTATATACCAAATAAATGCACATTGATGGTGAAACTTCAGACCTTGTGATTGGAGGTGGTAGACATGGGGAAGGAATCCTGGAATATTTCCAAACACAATGCCTGGGTCATTGCCCACTACAATATATAAATTCTACCATGGTTCAGGACATGCTTAGACTTCCATGAGGCAGTGGTGTGCCAGAAAAAATTTCAAAGTGGTGTCCCAAGAAACACAGAATGCCAAGGTCATGCCAGAATATCTGGGTGCCTTGGGCTACTTCCTGGTGAGGAGAGGTGACAGGTAACCCCATAAGCCCTTCATCGAGATGGCTAGATGGTGTCCATCTGTCCAACCCAAGTGGAAGTCATTAACCACACTCAGCTGTTGAACAGCATCTGAAGTGGATTCCGACCTGAGGTGCTGTCTAATTAAGTGGATTCCGACCTGAGGTGCTGTCTAATTAAGGCATCTTCTCCAGCATCTGACAAGAGGACTCAACCTTGCCTGGGAACCAAAAAGAGGGTCTGATGTGTTGGAAAGTGCTGATTTTCTTCTTCCTATGTCAAGAGGGAGCTAGTACAAGAATTCAATTTCTCTGGTTCCATGGGTCTTTATTTCAAAAGACACAAAGGAAGTTCCTCTCTGTCGCTGTTCCCACAGCATCCCTGGGAGGCAGGCAGTTTGCACCGCCTCACAAGGGAATAATTTAAAGGACAGATTTGAAAACAAAACAAAACAAGACAAAAATCAGAACAAACAAGAGGTATTGTTGGTTCAAAGTGAAACAGTGATCTTGGTAGCACTGAGGTGGGAATCTAGATGTCCAGGCTCCCAGGGAGAAATTTTAGGTAACATAATTGATGACCAAAGAAAAGGGTCTCACTTCCATGGCCCCCATATCACAACAGGGGCTAACCATGAACCAACCTTGGGAAGGGAGACCCAAGATGCCTGGAGTACAGCCTTTCTTGGCTTAGTCTCCTAATGCCCTGAACACCAAATTTTATAATAGCATTTCCTTGCCTACCTTATAGGTAGGAGTGTGTGTGTGTGTGTGTGTGTGTGTGTGTGTGTGTGTGTGTGTGTGTGTGTACACCATGGAAGAACAGATGTGTGAAAATGTTTTAAAACTCAAAAGTGTAGGATTAAAAAGCACAGCTGTTAGACTAGGTAGAAACTCAGAATCAAATTTCTTTCAAACCTGAGCAAAGTTTGCAACTTGACCTTAGAGGGACTCAAGCTAGAGAGTTTTATAACTCATACCCTGTCCTTGTGCATCTGAACCTCCAGGGGTAAGATCTAGGAAAAAGGCATTCTTTTTAACTTGCCCAGAAGGTTCCTCTGTGCAGCTAAGATTAAGAATCAGTGCTCCCCACTCTCCTCCTTCTTAATCTCTCTCTTCCCCTTCTCTCTCTATAACAGAAGTGCATACACCTCCCCCCGCCCCCCCCCCCCCCCGTGTGTGTGTGTGTGTGTGTGTGTGTGTGTGTGTGTGTGTGTGTGTGTGTGTGTGTATGGGCTTTGACTGAAGACGGAAGTGGGAATCAGAGAAAGAGGCTGAGCTAGGTCAGGGTAGGTCAGAGCAATGGCAGGTTTTGTCAGCTCTAGGGCAGCCCCAGGCCTTATTCACAGTGAAAGAGACTCAGGGAGAGGAAGGTACCGCAGATGTCTGTTTGTTTATAATGGGGCCTGAACCTGCCATGACAAAAATCTAGACATTTAAACAAATTCTTGTGGATCAATACACCCCAGGTATCAGACCATGAAAGATATAGACATAAGAAATTAAGTAGGACCTGGTGGTGCAGGTCTATAATCCTTGCTACTCAGGAGGCTAGAGCAGGGAAAGTCATAAGTTCAAGGTCAGCCTGGGTAAACTTAGTGTGATCTATGCCAAATAAAAAGTAAAAAGAGTGGTAGCTGTTGTTTAGTGGTGGAGCACTTGCCTAGCAAGTTAGGTCCTGTGTTCAATCTCAAGTACCACAAGGAAAGAAGGGAAGAGGAGGAAGAAGAGGAGGAGGAAGGGGAGGAGGGGGAGGAGATAGAATCAAAACAAACATTGTGTGCTCTTTGAGGCTCCACCCCATTCCAATCATAGTCACACTGTGAGAGTCCAGCAAGGAGGCCCTCCGGGGCTTGGCAAACTTCTTTGACACCCACTCCTAGCTGCTTGCCCACATCTTGGGTTGAGGGACTCACTGGATGCCAAAGGAGATGAGGGACACGCTAACCACCAGCAGGTCCAAGATATTGAAGTAGTTTCGGCAGAACGAGCCCTTGTGCAGGAAAGCCCCATAAGCAGTCATCTGTAGGAAGGGAGAGAGCATGAGTGAGTGAGCTGCCCAGATGCCACGCTTCCTGCCTACAGCATCAGCATCCCCGGGGAAGAGCCCAAGCACTGCACAGGGACAGCAGAAAGAATCAAAGGTGACGCAGTGCCAGGAAACTCCTCCACCATTCATTCCACTCCCGAGGAACTTCCCCAGTTCAGGACATTAAGTAGTTCTGACAAACCCAAACCCTTTCCGATCGGCACCATGACACCTCCCTAACACTCCACTGTCCTTCATCCCCAGGCCAACATGGCTTCACCCTGCAGGGTCCTTTGCTGCTTCTGTCTAGGTTATGTTCCCACTGTGTGCAGGCCTCCTAACTTCCTTTCCACATCTCACCCTCTGAGCCAGCTGAGACACTAGGCATCAATGGAAGAATGAGACATGCCCAGATGGGTGTCCAGCTATCCAGATTTGTCCAGGATTTAATTGGATTCACCATAAAAAAAATCCCATACTCTAGAAAATCTCTGTGGTACCAATAGCTATAGTTAGCCTCTCTCTACACATTGGTCTTGGTAGTGCTTAGGATCTCTGTCAAATGTATAAGCTCAATGCTACTGTCTGGCTTCTGGACTATATATGGAGTCTTTTAAAGAGTAGGAACTATGTTCAGAGGGGCAAGGTGGTACAGTGGTATAAAATACAGGTTCTGAAGCCAGATGACCTGGATTCAAAGCCCAACTCTACTATATTTCATGTGCCTCATAAGAAAAAATAACTTTTCTGTGACTCATTTTCTTCATCTGCATCTTAGGATAATGGTAACACTTGCCCCATGGGTTATGAATATCCATGGAGTAATTATACATACAGTACTTAGGACATGTTTCTGCACATGACAAGCTTCACCTAGGTGTTCTCTTTCACTATAACTTGGATTTGAAATCTATACTCTTCCCGTACAAGAGAAGTTGTGTGAGTGATATTTCATGTTTTTGCATGGGTCAGGCAGTAAAACAAAGGGAACAGTCTCTGAAAATGTTCAGAACGAGAACATGTAAGCTCATGATTGTTGTTTTAGGGTCTCACTAACATTGTCTCCCGAGCTGACGATGCTTGTAAGAAACTGTACCCTGTACACTCCCACTTTGCTGACTGAGGTAAAGGCTCACAGAGACCCAGGAGGAACCTGTATAGAGCTACAGGCCATGAAGCATTTGCCCAAGAAAAAATTTGGAACGGATGGTTGAGAGACCAAGAGCAGTTTCCTGGTCATCTGGAGCCCAGTTTTTCTCTTTGGAATCAGAGCATGTCCAGGGTGGTACACCAAAAGACCAATACAAAAGCCAACATGGGAAAATTGGCAAAAATAGCTCTTGTGACCTAATTCTTTCCATTTATCTCCAGCAGCAGGAGATCACAGGGGACTTGGGAATCTGTGTTCTGCAGCAGTTTTTAGAAGTGCAGAGATTATATAAAGGGTTCTGGGGTAATATGGCTACAGATCCCTCCCAAAGACTACAATCTGGAGGGCTCACTGTCCTACGTCTCTGTGAAGACCTGGACCCCAGACAGTAGAGTTAAGTGGCTGCCACAGTTCATATTCACCAGAAAGTTTTGGACAGGGGGACAATGTGGCTCATAGCACAACTTCTGTCTCTTGACTTTGGGCTTGTTTTGTCTGGGACCCTAGAAGTAGAAGAGCCCTTTAGAATGCATGAGAATGTTGGGTGGGAGCAATGGACATGTGCCCAGGTAAGATCAGAGTAAGAACAGGGTGAGAAAGGGTAAGTAGATCTTGGAAGAGAGAACATTTATTTGAAGTCTATGTGCATTCAAGGCGCCAGAAAAAGCCAGGTCCAGATACCTGTGCAAGTGACCTTCTTCTACCCTGTGTTACTGATTGTCATTCACCTGGCCCCTGCTTCCTGAAAACTTAAAGCCATTTCCCAGGAAAGGCCTGGGCCTAATCATCTATATACTGAGGAAGGACTGGAACGAGACAAAAACTTCCAAGTTCTTTGGGCTGTGGGTGAAGTTGTCTCCTACCATCCAACCCAGACCAAGGTGTACCTCTAGGGACAAGTCACCCCGTCACTTCTGTCACTTCCCTGGCCGGTTCTGACTCTACTTTCTTTCTCTTCTACAGAACAGCCCTTTCCATGATTTGGACTAACTGATATGCTCCTACCTGTCCTGTTCTTTTAAAGACAAATGGCCCCAGACCCTTCAACAGTTCCTTAGGGCAAATGATGCTCTGGGCACTGTCACAATCAGTGCCGTGGCATGATACAGGGCCTCCCAACTGGGAGGTGTGGGAAGTGGGCTGAGAATGCAGGCAGGAGTATTCAGAAGCACAGTGAGCGGAAAAGAGACTGGAAGCCAAAGGAAGAAGTGGGGGAGGGCTTGCCATGGCAATGCTTGCAGAGATTCTCACTTCCGCTTGCATGGCAATCTTAAGGAGAAAGCACCATTGAAATCCTCAAGTGAAGCTCGGCATGGGGTCCTGAGAACTGGGTCTCAGAGATTTTCCTGTCCTGGGAAAGATCTGCCAGCACCTGCATGCGACCTCGAGTCTAGGGTGCAGCAGCAAAGGGGCTCACCATGGAAAGGGAGTCCTTTCCAGGAGGAATCTGAATGTCGGCTCTGGGTACCCACTTCCAGGAATCTGTCCCCCGTCTACTCTCTCTGAGCAGGAAAGAAAAACCTGAGCCACACAGGTGGTGAGCAAGGGAAGCTAAGGGTCAGTACCACTGAGCCTCTGAGATATAAGGACATCCTGGTAGGCACACAGATACTGCCCAACTCAAGTCGTATCTGGATGACTCAGAAACGCCAAGCCCACTAAACGGCTGGCCATGATCTGAGGGTTTCGTCAGGAAAAGAAAGGTCTGTAGCTGGCACTGGTGCACACTCAGAGTGGACAGCAGCTTGTATCTACCCCAAGGATGAGCTAAAAGAGAGGCCTGAGATTTTTGGGAGAGGGTGTCCCAGGCAAGGGTCCCAGGAAGATGCTTAAGCTGAAGTCTGTGCTTAGAGACTATGGCTCATCTGTTCTCTCCAAGAGTAAACCCTCCCCCTTGCTCAGAGGAAGCCAATATTACCCAAGGTCCTACAGCTCAGACAGACCACCAAGGCCATGCCTTGTTTAACAGGTGCAGACGTAAAAGTAACGCCCTGTAAAAAGACCTCTCTCATCTGAGCTGCAGGTTACCAGGGGGCTAGAGCAACCGGTTACCAAGGGGTTATACGACTCAGCCGCGATGTTGGTTCCCAATCCTGCTTCAGGTCCATCATTACTATTACACGGCCCCAACTTCTGCTAGGCCCTCATGTTCGCCTTGGTACTGAGGAAGGTGTTGATGACAAGTCTCCCAAGAGAGGGGCCAAAGTGACTCCTTCCTGCTCCAGAGGTTTGGCCTTTCTAGAGCCTGTGTGGCATGTCCTCTATGCAGGAGGAGGGAGGGAGAGAGAATTTCAAGTAGGGCTCAGCCCCCGACTGGCTGGAGAAGGTACGTGCGAACGTGTGTACTGAGCACCGCTGACAGGCAGCATGCGCAGTCAGTGACGGGACAGCACCCAGGGTGACACAGCCAGGGCGTGACTTGTCTAGGCCTAGAACTGCTGCTAAGGGAGCAAAAGGGAGCAGTGTGGTAGAGTAGATTTCTCCTGGCATCTGAGCTGGGGGCGAAGTGACAGCATGAAGTGAGGACACCAGAGTCAGAGAGTGAAGGGAACAGAAGAGTCACCAGACAGAGCAGAGACACAGAGAGACGGAGACACATGGCTCAGGGGCATTACCTTAAGGATAATTTCTAATGTAAAGATACTAGTGAAGACATAGTCTGCATTGCCTAGGATCTGAAAAATAAGCAGAATTGGATTAGTGGCTCTGAGAGGGCACCCACCACCACCAGGAGCATGTGTTAGCAACAAGACAGACAGCAGCAGAGAGCTGGGACTGGCGGACGGAGGAAGGAAGAGAGAGGGAGATGGGGCTTTACCTTCAGAGCAATTTCAATGGTGAAAATGGTAGTGAAAACAATGTCAAAATAAAACAGAATCTGCAAAACAAAAACAAACAGGATGGGGAGGGGGGGCAGGACACAAGCAGGAAAGGGGAGAGGTCAGTGGATGTTCACCAGAAAAGGAAAAGCACTTCAAAACAAGGTGCATCCCCTGCACACCACCAGAGCCTTTCCACGTGGAGACAGGCGAGGAGACAGACAGGAAAGACTTCCCAACATGAGTTCCCACTCAGGGCTAGCGCAGGTGGCTCTGGCTCGGGATGGCGTCTGCAGGCAGGTAGGGGGAGCTTCCAGGGCAGGCCTCAACAGGATCCAGGCCTCAACAGCACCTGTCTGGATGCTTCTGTCATCCACCCAATTTACTTATAAACCCAGAGCAGACCATGGGCTGTTGGTCAAGAGAGCAGAGAATGGGTTGGTTTTTGCAGGGCCACTCGAATGCTCCGCTCTCACGTGGCTGTGGCATCCCATGTCAGAAGAGGACATTTACACTGCTGTCATGGCCTTGGGCCCTAGGAAGGAGGTCCTCCAGGTCAGCCCAGGCTGAAGACAGGCTATAGCACTGATATTTGATTTCATCTTGGGAGATGGACCAGGTCTGAGGCTACTCCTGCTGACTCAGCAAGACAGCCTGGAGCGGGCAGAATCCCAGAGCTGAGAACTTCGTTTATAGACATGGCTTTAGAGAGTGGCTCTTTTCTCCATGCCTGTGTGGCTGAGATTTAATAAAGCTTTGGGATTTTGAAGCAAATTCTTATTTTATATTTAATATATAGCAATTCTTATTTTAGTATTTCATGTTGATCACTAGAGCCTTGGATAGCTCCAAACAGATTTACTCTTGAAGCCTATCACAGTCCTTATTTTTCTTATAAGGTTAGCCTTACCATTGGCACCTAATTGCCAATGCTCCTTCTTAGTCAGAGGGAATGGGAGCAGGGCATGAAACCAGTGGCCACATTGTTGACTTACAGGCAACTTGAGCTTCCTGGGGAACATCCACAGGCAACAAGATGCCTGACCACTGTCCATTATCAACTAGCCAGATGCATTGGGTACATGCTCACTTGCTCAGTGAAAACTCCCAGGCTGGGGTTTCTATCAAAGTCCTAATCTCTTAAAGGACTCTTTGCTGTATACGGATTCTGAGGTTCAGAACAGGCCTCCTAACTGAGCAATGAAGTCAGCAGCAGAAGCCGTGGGCCCGTTCCACTCTCAGAAGGACAGGGTACAGAGAACAAAACAGAGTGCATACATGGTTCCTGAAGGAGGTGTGCTGGACGGGGTCCTCAGCAGCCAGCGAGATGCTGCTGAGCAGAATGAAGAAGAGGATCAGGTTGGTGAAGATGGTGTCATTGACGATGCGGTGGCACTGGAGGCGGAACCTGTGTGCGAAGGAGGGAGAGGAAAGAGATGTCACGAAAGGTGGGGCACTAGCTGAGCCTCAGGAGCCTGTCTCTGGGTCCTTCTAATACACAGACAGGACAATTTCAGTACTGCTGAGCCCCAGTGTCTTAAGGTAAACGGACTTAGTGAAGTATCAGAGGTAGTAACCACGGGCTGACACACATGAATTCACACATGAAATCCCGGGGGAGGAAGTAATCGCAGACCAACTGATTAGCAACCCAGGACTCTCCTAATTTGGTGTCTCCACATAAGTCATGGGGAGCTGGAAGGACCTAGGCTTCTCCTGTAGGTTGGATACAGTCTTGTGCTAGGTTCGGATCCAGGAGGAAGCAGTTTCCTTTCCTCGTCATTCTTACACACCTGTTGTTTGGGCTGAAGATGAAAAACGCACTGGCTTCTGGCATGGGCACTGCCTTTTCCTTAAGGTGCAGTTCAGACAGGGGCCGGGGGCGTGGCCCCACAGGCATCTCAGGCTCCTCCTCATCCTCTTCGCCTGTAAGAAAGAGCAAAAGCTCCATTCTCACCTGTGCCTCCTTCCAGACACATCTTACTGCAGGATCAAGACATCACTGGTGCCTCTGAGCAGTAGAATGCTAATCCAGGCAGATGTTCTGCCCTGCCCCATGAGGCTATCAGAGGCTTTGCTGGAAGTATATAGTACTAGGGGCCATAAGTAGGATCAACAGTATGTTCTAGTTTGTCTAAACTGTTCTGGTTTTCAAACTAAAAATCCCATATGCTGGAAAATCCCCTAGTACTGAAAAAAAAAGATGATTGGTTGCCTTGGTTGAAAGGTGCTAGAGTGCAGGCTGGGATGAAGCCCGGGCACTGCCCAGTGTCACCCATTCATCTTAGATGCAGGTGAAAAGAGGGATGGCTCAGGTGACTTGTGGAATCCCTCCGGCCAAGTCTATTCTTGAAACTCCATTGATCAAATGAGGGAACTTATTATTGTTTGGTATCCAAATTTACATGGCCACAAACTGCCTTCTAAATATTGATCTTTATGCCAATAGACAAATGCTACTTTTAGCTGTAATCAGAGAATCTTCTGGTCGCAATGGGTGGTAGTATGCATAGAGGCTCATGGTTGTCATTGGTGCCGAGAATAATTGACAGTTGCATGCTTAGTCTTAAATAGGACCTTTATATCTAAGACTCAGGGAACATGATAAAAGAATGGATAGAAGGAATATGTGAGCCTGAAGGTAGGAATAAGGGCTGCAAAACACTGTCTTCTGGGTATGACAGCCATTGCAGGTATGATCCCACAGCAGCTGAGGTTGCCTCTACTGGGCTATCATTAGTCAATCACGGATGGGAAGAAGAGACTCATGGGGCCCTACTTCTCTATGCTGAATTATTGGCTTCATTGGCTTCTGGGGGAGGGGCAGTCATTGCCATCAGCTGAATATCCATGGAAGAGCCCCACCAATGGATAGTTCCAATACCACACTCACACAGACAGCTCTGATTAAACTCAGTGTGTCACAGAACCACACAAAAAGACACGAATGTAGGGAAGGGGGTATGTACGGCAGGGGTGTAAGGGAGATGGGAGAGGTGGGGGTGGCAATCAGAGTAACCGGAATGCTCTATATGTTATAAAGATATAAAACTGTCAAAGAGCTAATTTAATTAAAATTCATTTTAAAAAAACTGAACAAATTATACTTCAAAATCCCTGTATGTTCCTATGATTTCCCAGAAAACGAGGCAGGGATAGCAGAGCTCACGCAATGACAAGAGGCCTTTGATCCTGATGTTGGACAATGACATCAAGTGAAGGGCTTCCTTTGCTCTTCTGGCCAGTGGCCAGAGCTTAGGGAAATTAAAGTCGGACAGTTCCTCCTTAGCTTGCCTCACAGCATCTATGGGGGAAGGTACTTCTGGTCAAATGTTCTTGGAAATGCACAGCCTGGGAAAGGTGGTTTGCAATGGCTGTCATATCCAGAAATACCCCAGAAAATGCCTTCATCTAAATCATGAGTCTGTTGCTTTCTGAATAATTCTTCCATTGAGTCTCCCAGTGCTCAACTTCTCCTCCGATGGAATAATAGTAATAGTACACAGGTATTTCAGAACTCTGTCTGGCATGTAGCTGAAGTTACGGAAGTGGCAGCTCTCACACTACCATCTCCACCCATAGGACAGATGCAGAGCAAATGAAATTAGTGTTCAACATCTTTCTCAGTCTCATCCTGCCTGCTCTGAATTTCTAACAAACCATCTGTTCAAATCCAATCATTTCCTGGCCAGTGACTTCAGTGAGTTGTCTAGTATTCTCCAAAAGTCATGCTCACCTAGAATTCCAGAGTGTGACCTTAGAAACAGGGTCTTTGCAGATGTAATTAGTTATACTGGACTATACTGGGCCGTACATCTAACAATAGTTGTTCTTACAAGAAGGTCTAAAGGCACACACAGGTTAGAAGGCCATGTGAATGAAGACAGAGGCAGAGATTAGCATGGTAGGTCTACAAGCTGAGCATTTCTGGCTACCAAAAGGAATTAGGAAGAGGCAAGCAAGGATTCTTTCCTTGCAGAAGGAAAACGGCTCTGCTAACATTTTGATGTCAGACATATGCAAAAGTGTGACAGAATCAACTTGGTTTATTTAAGGCCCCCGATGTGTGGTTATGTCTCAGGTTCCAGGAAGCTATAATACTACACGTGCTTTGGCCTAGGCTAAGGCCCTCCTTCTTTAGCTCCCCTCATTGCCCTCTCTGCAGAGCTGAAGTCAGCTCTGCAGAGACATGAATATGAGACTTGGAGGGGAGAGGGAGAGGGGACTCATTGGGGTAGGAGGGAAACAGGAGAGGGTAGGTAGGGAGATGAGAGTAACCAGAATGCATTATATATGTTATGAAACTATCAAGGAATAAATTTTATAAGAATATTCCTTTAAAAAGAACAAATTATACTTAAAATTAAAAACTAAAACAAAGCCCAAACACCTGCCAGCACTCATGAGGTATAGGCAGGTAGCTCTCCATGTGAGTTTGAGGCCAGTCTGGTTTATACACTAAATTTCAGGCCAGCCGAAATTCTAACCAACTGAACAAACAAACAAACAAACAAACAAAACTCAAAACCAACCAACCAAACAAACAAACAAACAAAAACACCCACCCCTATTTTCCCATTGGATCCCCAGAAAACATATGCTGCAGAGGGTAGTGTTGTGGAATATTATTTTAAGATGTGTTACATTTGTTTATGTTGTGGAACATTTTTTTTTTTAATGATGCAAAGATATGTTGCATTCTTTTATGTTGCATTTGTTTAACTCTGTGAAGTTGTGTTACTTTGCTTATCTAAAACACACGGCTGGTCGAATAAAGAGCTGAACAGCCAATAGCAAGGCAGGAGAAAGGAAAGGCAGGGCTGGATGGCAGAGAGGATAAACAGAAGGAGAAAAAGAGGGATTGAGGCCAGATGGTGGTAGCGCACACCTTTAATCCCAGCACTCGGGAGGCAGAGCCAGGCAGATCTCTGTGAGTTCGAGGCCAGCCTGGTCTACAGAGTGAGATCCAGGACAAGCACCAAAGCTACACAGAGAAACCCTGTCTCAAAAAACAAAAAACAAAAACAAAAAAAAGAGGGATTGAGGAGAAATCTGGGAATAAAAGAACTAGGATCAAGAGAAGGAGGAGGACTCCAGGGGCCAGCCACCCAGCTACACAGCAAGCTATGGAGTAAGAAGTAAAGAAAGGTACATGGGGTAAAGATAAAAGCCCAGAAGCAAAAGGTAGATGGGATGATTTAAGTTAAGAAAAGCTGGCAAGAAACAAGCCAAGCAAAGGTCAGGCATTCATAAGTAATAATAAGTCTCTGTGTGTATTTATTTGGGAGATGGGTGGCGGGCCCCCCAAAAGAGCAAAAGAGCCAAAAGAGTTAAAAAACAAAAAATTACAGAGTAGCCTTTCTCTCAGTGTCCTGAGTAGCTGTGCTTCAAGGAATGACCTCCCCATCCATCCCTCTGTTATATCCCAAGTGCTGGGGTTATATGTGTGTGTTACCACATCGGTTTTATGTGGTGCCCACGTAGTCTGTGGATAGAACCCAGGGCTTTGTGATTAAAGACAAGCATCCTACCATCTGAGCTACACCCCCAACCTAGGAGCCCTTAGTTTTGAAGATGATTAAACTTCCACACTTTCTTAAGAAACAGAACTACACACACCCACCCTTGACCTATGGAGCCTTGCCAAAGGCCCATGTGACTCTGCCAAATGACTTTGGACTTCAACCTCTGAAACTGTGAGGGAGTCAGAGCCTTTCAGCCTTACAGATTCACTGTTTCTGCTGTTTCACCACTGACAGTAAGCTGACCAACATAAGAACGAAAGAAGTAAAAGGACCATGAAAAGTGTCTACTAGAGGCTGAAAAAAAGCCAACACTCTATATTCTGCTCAGAACAATACAGCTCAAGATCATTGCCACAGACATGGGAGGTCAAGCTTGGCTCAGCTGAGTATGGGTGTGAAAAGACTCAAATACAGCATGCAGTGCACGCAGGCGGGGCTGCCTCCTACAGGCTACACGAGCTTGGGATGGGCTCTTTTCAGGGTCCAGAGTGGTGTGCTCTTTTACTGTCATTTCATTTAAACTGTAAAAACACACGCAGGAGTAGACAGACTTGTAGGGTGGCTCTATGTCTGCTTCCAACATCCACTGACATTTGGCTGAGGTAGCTTTACTTATCTTTTCTGATCTCACTTTAGGAGATTGTTGAAATGTTTTTAAAGCAACTTCCAAACACTCCAGACTCTAGACATAAACACTGTAGTATTTTAGAAACAGAATTACCACATTATTATGCTAACATGATTAACAAAAATCTACTTAAAATAATTTAGTTCCTAGTCCATATTCAATTTTCTCCCAATTATCTCAAAAACATCATTTTAAAATAGAATTAATTTATTGGGGACATAGACAAAATCTTTCCATTGCATTGAGTCAATGCTTCTAGCAAGTCTTTAATATTCTACGCAGCCTTCTCCATAAGCCTTTAGGGTTTTCAGACATCAAACCCTGGACACACTTTGCTCTTCATTGTGTGAGCCACAGACACCAAATCTTACTTCCCTTGCAGGGAAAAGAGAGTAGATGGGTGGAGGAGAAAGGGAGCTGCTTCCAGGCAGGAGGCCTAGAACATCTTTGTAGACCCAGCAGAGAACCAGAGGAGGGAAGGCAACAACATGGAGACATAGCTTTACTTAACAACATGGCTTTCTGCCGCCTCCCCGGGTTACCAGCCCAATGCAGTCTGACCTGGTTGGAGAAGAAAGGTCATTACAATCCTCAGTCATTTGCTGTGTGTTGGCTTCAAGCTTGGAGTTTGTGACAAATTGGCAGCTTGAGGAAGCAAGCCTAGGGCTCATGTTGGGATGGGGCTTCCAGAAGCTGGGATGTATATTGTGGGGGCGGGGGGCAGCCAGAGCCTCCGACCTTAAAATCCTCTGAAAGGAGACTGCCTGTCAAGTCACGCATCAGACAGATGCACAGAATCTTGTCAGCAAGAATTCCTTTTGCAACGAGAGACCTGAAAGCACTTTATGGAGCCACAAATGGGACATCTGTGATGGCAGCTGTCCTCATAGTGAGCAATGCCTTCTGAGTAATGACAAGATGGATTCTGGATTGACTATTATTAGGTGAGCATAATGCAGCAACATATGTGATACTAAAGTTGACAGTGACAGCAGCACACACGGCGGAGTGAAACCTTAAACACAACAGTGGCGTAGGAGCCCGGCTTCTTAAACTACGGGTCATGGCCCCATAAGGGGACTTGTAGCTGAATCTTGGGGGGGGGGGTTACAAAAACTTTGCCCATAGAGAAAGGCTTATGAATGTGCAACCACCAACATTTAATTCAGAAGCAAAGGCGAGATGAACTGAAGTTGCTTCCAGCAGCACCTGCTCGTGTTTCACACAGCTTTAGTGTGGCCTAGGTTCTGAACACCCAGCAGGCACTTCCACGGGGTATGCTGCCACCCCACGTTAGGCCAGCGGACACTGCCTGAGACATCGCCACTCAGATTTAAAACCATTGCTTATCATAAAGTACATACCGAATCTTCTGCTGTTGAGGATACACAATGGTTTGATTGTGGGGAACAGGCAATATTTTACTATCATTCCTCAAAGGTAAGAATCAAATTATCTCTCGATTTTAAAAATTACTGTTTGAGCTGCTGACCTGAGTGTCATTAAGAAAAATCACGAAATGACTTTTGGCTTGGGATTAGAATGACATTTCTAGCAATTTCTATATCTGGCCCTAGACAAAGGTTATTGTTTAATACTGTTTATGTGAGATAGTATTCTTAGCACTGACAATTATAAAATAAAAATATTGATCAACTTTGAAAAATGTTGAAGATGCTCTGTGACCTGCAACATCAAATATTCAGCTAAGATTTGTTTCTTTATATAAAAATAAGTCCATCTATCTTATTAGTATGAAAATTTGCATTAGTCTTTAATAACTGGTAAACAATATGTATATGAAAGAATTACTTTATGATAAATTTTTTCCATGAAATTTACTACTATTAGAAAATATTCAATTTGTATCCTGCATATTGTCCCGCCTTTTCTTAAACAATAAAACAGTAATTTAAAAAAGAATAAGTCAAAGTAATAATAATTTAAAAAGTCTTCCTCAAATAAGGTATTATCTCAATATTATTATGAGGACACCAGGAAGAGCATTTCCCCTAGATGGCAACTTGGATCCAGACGTGAGATGCTTAGCGGTGAAGGTGTTCATTGACACTGAAGAAACTTGTCCCACGGTCCCCAGTGTTTGGCCACTCCCACCCAGCTGAGTCTCCACCCACAGCCTTTCAGTCTCAGAGTGAGGTAGTGCAATGGTACCTGCGGTGTCAGGGTTGGAGTGGGGACTCTTATCCTCATTTTCACTGGGCTGGAGGTCATCCATGTTGATCTAGGCAGCCAAGGGAAGGGAGAAGAATTCAGTTAGATGAGTGCCAGGGTTTTCAGGCTGAGAGAAGCCTTGGAATTACATCAAAGTCAGGCGCTGAGCTTAAAAAAAAAATGCATGTTTGTCCCCATGGCTTTCAGCTCCCTTTGGAACATCAGAAAGGCCAAGGTCCACCAGTGTGTCTTTTCTTCCCTTTCTATTCCATCTGCCACTCTCTTCCTCCCTCATCCTTTCCTTCTTTGCCTTCCCTTCAGGTAAAGAACGGGAAGACCCCAATTAGTGATGGCCCTTGACTCCTAAAGAAGCCCCTCACCTTGGTAGTGGGTGGGGACTCTCCATCTGCAGTAATGGACTTCAGCTCAATTCGCTCCTCTTTGGTCTCCTCCACCGCTGGCTTCTCCATCACCTCCTGTTTCTTTTCGGGGCTGGCAGTCCTGGCCGGTCAGCAGGAAAAAAACCCAGAAATGGATGTTTACTGGAATGATAGTGGACAGTGTAGACAGGAACTGCTTGGTGGTCTTCTGGGGGCAGCATGATCAGCCCTGGGTCTACATGTATTATCTTTGCTCAAGGGAACACCACACTTGCAGCTCCATTGTAAGTATCACAGGGCTGGGGCACCCCTCGCTCTGACTGGCACACATTTGACTTCTTCTGGCCACTTAGTGGCTCCCCTTTTAAATCAGAGGATTCTGGGTCTCACTTAGGATTCTTACAGGATCTCGGTTTGGGGTTGAGCAGAGGCATGGCATATGACAGTCCTAGCTAGATAATTATGGGATGGAATATAGAACCTTATGATGTCTTCTTAATACCCCAATGGCACAAAAATAGTGAGAAAACATCATTTTCTGAGCTGGAGTTGTCTTTTCTTCTGAAGGCAGCTTCCCCCTATCTCCTCCCTGTGTTTCCATGGCTTCTCTTCCCAAAGGATGGCCTCTCACTTCCTGGACTGGTGGGGGAAATGCAATGTCTTTGCAGAGACTATATATAGCAATGACTAGGAGCTATGGGAGAAGCCACGTTACTGTAGAAGCTTCACTACAGTCTGTTTCAGCCAAGATGGCCACTGGGTGAGCACCATCCCCTTCTCCTACCAGTGAGGATGACATTCTAAGCTTAGAGGGTTACCTGGCCAGCTTCTTTCTCTCCTTCTCTTCTTCTTCCTCCTTTTGGGCAGAGGTGAGGCTCTCAGCATCAGCCAGGTTGTCCACCGCAATGGCCAAGAACACATTCAGTAGGATATCTGTTTGTGTCCGTTCTTAAAGAAAATGACCCTTGGTTTTGGGAAGCATGATGCCCACAGGAGGCAGGGAGAATACAAAGCATGCAGAAGTAACAGTTCCCCAGGAGAAACCCACTTTGAGGGGTGGAGTCCAGCCATGTGCCTTCTCCTCTTTCCCCATTAGCCTGCTTTCTGTTTGGAGTTTTCTAAGTGGCTGAGACCAGCTGGGCTTTGCAGACGGGAGCAGGGCAGGTCTGAGGTATCAGGCCCCACTTTGCTCTTTAGTTGCTAGGTTTCATTATTCATTTTACCACTGGCTTTGACAGGCAGCAGCAGCATCTCTAGCAGATTGCTCTTAAGACCCACTCACATAACAGGGCACTAAAGAGGTGGCTTGGAATCCCTATAGGTCTGTATATACAGACACCCTTAGAGGGCCTGACGAGAGCTGGATAGACTTCAGAATTCTTACTGAAGTGGTCATATGTCTGTCTCTCCCACCCTGCCAAGCCCTGCTTTTCCACCAACAGAAACACTATGGACCAGAGAACCACAGAACTAAGAAAGCATGGCTGGAAAGGTCTTGTTTGTTAAACGCAATACCCAGTCCTGGGCACCCATAAATTCATACCACTTCCTACACTGAGCTACACAGAGAGGGGTTTTCTCTAGAAGATTACTAGCTTTTGGCCCTTGAATCTGGAGCACAGGCGCGCCCTTGTGTGCATTTCCCCAGCCAACTCACAGAGACCCTTTAAGCTTGCTTCCTATTATCCCAGTGTAAGCTCAGGACCCTTTATTAGAATGCTTGCAGCAAGATCTGGATTTCAATTTATTTTTCAAATTTGGAAATACACATGATGGGATTTATCTTGGGGATAGGGCCCCAAATATATTTGTTTTCTATACATATTTTATAAATACTTTGACATCAACTTTATACAAACCTTTAATACTTTTGTACATGAGATAATCATGTGGTTTTTCTACCTAATGCAACCTGTAGGCATTAAAAGGTTCTGGATACTGGGTTATTGGATCACGGATTCTCAACCTGTCTTGCCCTGTAGGTACACAGAGGAAGAAGGCCTTTGATGTGCCAGAGGCCATCCAGCTGATAAAATGCCAATTTTGTCTTCAGTTAGCATAGTGTTCTTGATTTCTGAACTACCCAAACTAAGGGTTTCACTTAAGTTTTGGGCTAGAGGTGTTTCTATCTTATCACCAAGCTCTAGACTCCACTCTCACAGGCTCAACCAGTGGGAGAGAAGAAAAGCCTAGGGCTGGAGGCCCTGGGGTCCTGTTCCTGCCTCTGATCAGGAAGGAGCTATCAGGAAGTTTGTTCAGCTCTGCCTACAACTTTAGCCCCAAGAACACCTTCAAAGGGAGGAAACTGATCAACGCACAGGGTGGAGCTCTCAAGTGCAGTAGCTCTGGAGTAGCCAGGGCACACATCTCCAGACATAGTACATCCTAGTCTGTGTGAGTTTGGCTGCAGAGGCCACGGTGCTTGGAGGCCTCATTCACGTCATGACCAGAGCACACCTTCTAGTGAGGATGACCCTGAAGTGTGAGTGAGTTCAGGAGTGTGTAGTGCACTGTCCTGTGTCCCAGCTGCAGCATGCACCCAGACCCACACCATGACTGAAATGGTTCTAGGCCAGGACACATTCCCTTCCAAGAGTGGTCTTGCCCAGCTAGCCTGTGGATGGGCAGCCACAGCACAGAGCCCCAGTCAGGGCCTTGGAGCACACATATGGCACTGTGGGATAGCAGGGTTGGGGCAGCATCAGCATCAAAGGATACAATTTCCACAGATGAAGAGGATGATGAAGTAAATACAGACTAACATCCCTGGAAAAGAGGGGCCGCCATAAGCCATGATCCCATCATACATCACCGAATTCCAGTCCTCCCCGGTCAGGATCTGAATGACACATTCCCACCAATAAGGGACACAGCGTTAGACCAACAGCAAACCCCCAAACTCCCCTGCCCTGCCCTGCCCTGCCTGCCCTGCCCTGTCCCACTTTGTTAACAGAAACGTCCCAAATCTCATTTTGACTTTTCTTCCCTTATTCTGGCTCCCAATTATTCTTGGGGACTACAGGCCTGGGTTAGTTAACCCCTACCCACAGACAAAGTGCATAGCCATCAGCATATAAAAAAAGCTTTGTGATCAACACATTATGTTGCTCTTCACATATAGTATAAGAGACGGCTGCCATTAGTTCCCTGGGTGGCAATACCAGGCAAATATGATCACGAGGACAGTGACTGGCTATACCCACGTCTGTTAAACATAACCATTTGGTACCATCATTAAGATTTAAGCAATATAAAATATACACAGATTGTTCCCCTTTATCTATAAATAAGTTTATTTTGAAACTCAAATACATGTTATTCTAACTGTCATATGCTGAAACATTCATGAAAGCACAACCCTGGACCAGCTGTAATTCTTCCAGTGGCAAGGATGCTTGGACAAGGATGCTGGAGAGTAAAGGCAGGTCCTCCACCTCCCCACAAGGTCAGTCTACTTTTCTTTTTGTTTTGTGTGTTCATACAGGTTTTGTTTGTTTGTTTTGGCTAATGGGTGCCATGGCCACACAAACATTTTTAAACCCATCAATTAGATTGTTATATCCTTAGTCTACCCATCTACGTAGCTCCCTGGAAGGTTGAGAGACAAGAAGCAATAGAAAGACCTCCCAGGGATGACCTAGGCTGGCATTACGGCCAGTGAGAGGGTCCTGCTTTCACCACCCACCTTTTCAAGGCTCCTTCTTGCCCACCTCCCACTTGACTCCTGAACTCTCCCCCCCGCCACCCAGTGAGAAGGGCAGCAGCGTGTCCTACCTGAAACACAGTGAGAAGTGACTGTGGGAAGTTGTCAAATGTGCTCCTACGGGTCTGCATCTCATCAAAGTTGAACTTCCCTCCAAACAGCTGCATCCCCAGGAGGGAGAAGATGATGATGAAGAGGAAGAGGAGCAGCAGCAGGGAGGCGATGGAGCGCACTGAGTTCAGCAAGGACGCCACGAGGTTGCTCAAGGAATTCCAGTACCTGGGGACAGACATGGAGTTCAGCTGCCTGTCCTCTGCTGCCCTCCATCAGCCCTCACCCGTGTGCCCCTGCTGGCTCTAACACACAGCTCCATTCTCTGCCATTCCTCCACTCCCTTTTCTGGGTTGAGTAGTAGTGTGAATGGACTCACAATTAAGATGAGGAGTTACAAATTCAGCATCAGTAAGAGGCAACAGTAAGGAGAGAGGGCTCAGAGGCCAGACATTCCCACCCACTCTACCAGCTGCTGAAGACCTGGGACAAGTCCTTTGCCCCTCCCCGCTCTCCTGCCTTCCTGTCTGGAAAGAAATGGAGATAACAGGGGTGTGTACATCCTCATTAGGTAACCCGGAAGATAATTCCCTCTCTCTCCACAAGACAGTGCCCCGTATTCTATCTGTCACACAGTTAATTTAAGTTTATGATCATCACAGACCCCTGTGGTTTTTAACAGAGAAAAAACTCCCCTCTCCAAGAATGCCAGTCTGAGCAGATTGCAGGGGCAGCTACCTGGGGAGATAAGAACAGTATTTACTCATGGGAAGGAGTGGGCAGAGCTTAGTGATGGCCCCAGCTTCCCTGTCATGGTGGTCAGCTTTTAAAAGTCATGCCTTTGGAAATTCTGATCCTCTGTCTGGCCCCAGATAGCTTTAGTTTCAGCAAGAACCCACAGGATTCTGATAATTTTAGATTACAGCTAACCCATCACTCTACTGCGGACAGCTCCAGGCAAGAGTTCTCCAGGCAGTCCTCTGGGCCTCTGTTTACAGTTTATTAGCTCAGTGACCATGGGGAGTAAGCATTTCTTCAAGAGCCCACCAGAGTGACACCTTCTGGTGGCAGAGCTCCCCACCCACAACCCAGATTATTGATTCAACTTCACACGACCATGGCCATCTCGAGTCTTATTCACTATAATTATCCCAGAGTAACCCTTGCTATTTCTTTTTCTTGCACAATTTGGCAGTAAACTACAGAGATAAAACCATTAGAATGGCATGCTGGGCTTTACAGTCAGACCTTGGCTCTGGAGATGCCCCCGGCTCTTTGATACTGTCTTAAGATAACAGGTCCGTTACATCAAGGATGTAGTAACTTTTGTCTTAATCCATAAACTCAGCTCTTTTTTCTGAATCAAATTATAGGCTCCAACTGGCCTGGCTTCCCCTCCAGACCACTCTTCCATCAGCAAAGTCACTCCCAAAACTGAACTGTGTGTAGCCATAATCTATTTCCCTCAGCCTCACAGTAACTTGTTGTCAGTTCTTTACGCTAGGATTGGTTGTTCTGAAAAGCCCTGATGTGTGATAGGCTCCCTGGAGTCCCTAGAGGTCAGAGTTGGTGCTGATCTGCTTAATGCAAGAAGTTAGAGAAAGATTTGGGCTTGGAACACCTTTCCTGATTACACCTGAAACACAGCTCTTCCAAAGCTGCTGGAGAGCAAACGCTGCTCAGATGTTAACCATGTCCTAAATGCTTCTTCTCAGGTCCCACAGGTACCATCAAGTCACACTCTCTGACACTGGGGCTTGAGAAATTCAAAAGCAGTCAATGCAGTGCTTGTCAAAAAACTGGTATTCAGAAACCAGCAACTTTGGAGCCTATTAAATGTCCAATTATACAAGGTGGAGAGCGTCTGTATGTAGACCGAGTTCAACTGTCACGGAAGGTCATAACAGTCAAGGAAAGTCGTGAAGTACACAGGGGTGAGGGAATAGCATCCTGGGCTTGAACTGAGGTTCAGCTATATCTGGGAGCCATGGGGTCATCAGGGAAGACAATCAGGGAGTCTCTGAACCCCAGAGGGTAAGTGGATCTGGGAGGAGTTAGGAGAGGAGAAGGAGGTAATTATGACCCAAATATATTCAATACATGAACGAAATTCTCAAAGAATTAATAAAATATTATAATTAAAATAAAATGAAAATGTGATTTAGAAAACAGAACACTAGTGTGGTTCTGAGGTGAGGAGGCTGGCTGTGTGAGCCCAGCACACCACAGCTGATGGCGGGACACGTGGGGGGTTGGTTTCCACCATGGGCAATATGATGAGATCTGTAGGTACTAGTCAGTAGCGCTGGCAATATAGGTGAAGCCCTCAGGCGGGCAAACCCTCTCAATCTACGTTTCGAGGTTATAACTGCTGAACACAGGATGACGACGACGACCCCCCCCCCCACACACTCCAGAACCACAGTCCTTTTCAGGAAGCTAGCTGGTGCTAAGCCTGACATTATCAACTTTTAGCCTAACTGATCAAAACCATGAACTACACAGACTCACACACCAACAAAGAGAACTTTGGAGAACAAATACTTAGGTCTCCAGCTGCAGATCTCATAGAAAACCTGGGAGACATAAACATCTGTGGTCAGGAGTCCACACACAGCACAGCTGGGACCTCCAGGCCCTCTGTGTAGTGGGTAGCTATTCCAGCTTTGACCTTGAAACACCGCCCTTGGTGTGACAGCAGCTAACTGCCATACCTGCCTGTGACCTGCCCCTGGGGCGTGGCTGAGAGGGAGCCCTTTAAGACTCGAGGTGCATATATGCTTGCCCCTTCTGGATACCTCATGGTCCTGGAAGCTGGATGGCAGACCAAGCCAGGTTTCTTCACTGAATGGTACCTCACCTCTCCCGGATCCTGTAACCAACCCCTATTGGCTGTAAGTTACCCCAGAAATAAACCTCTCTTGATTACCAGATAAATTATGTGGAATTGTCTCATTAACTACAGTTATTCCTCTGCCTCATCACTGTACATCTGTGTTTCTCCTACTGCATCATCCTCTCCAGTGTGTGTTTCTGTCTACCTGTCCCCATCCACTGGCTCTTTGCTTTTTCCTGAACTGTGGTACACTTGAGAAGTTCTGAGCTGGTCCAGTTCCCTTCTACCTAAACCTTCCTCTCCTCTTCACTCTGCCTCACTGGCCTTCTTCAGTTTTTTTTGCTCACTGGCCATTCATTCTTTATTGTTAACCTTTTCCCTCAGTCTCCAGGGTTGACTCAATGCTCTCTGTTCAGGGACATTTTGTCAACATCTTTCCCCTCTGGACATCTGTTTTGGGATTTGGGCCTCTGTAGAATTCTCCTTTCTCTTCTATAATGATCTGAGACTCTCTAGAACCTTTCAGCTCAGAAATCTTTTGCTTCAAAGAGCTGGGGGCCAGCCCATTTACCTTCATGCTGGTGTCGAATGGTGCTGAGCTTGCTATAAATAAAAGATGGTGCAAACAACAAGACTAACTGCTGAGGATGCTTGGCAGTGTTCCACCGTATTCCTCTGTTCCAGAGAGGGTCACCAATGAAGGTAGCCTGCCAACCATTCTTATGCTGAGCAGTGGAAATGTTCTCTTAGTTTTGGTGGCAAGTTACCTATTGCTGGAAGAGTGTTTTTTTTTAAGAGTGTACCAGGGTGCTTTGTGACAGAAGAACAGAAAGGAAGGGATGAGAATCAAGTAAGGCAATATGCGGGATGAGAATCAAGTAAGGCAATATGCAGTAGGCAAGCACAGCCTCTCTCTTCTCCTTTGACCTGCCACAGGGACCCCAGCAGTGGGCATCCTTGAACCAAAACTGCAGTGAACTTAAACCTTGGTCCTTGAGGATGCATCAGACTCTGGAGGTATGACAGGAGCATAAAGTGGTATCTGATTGGTCAGAAGGAGCCATAAGGAATTCTAGTCTGTCTTGGTTAGGGTCTAGGACAGTTTGGGCTCAAGGCACAGTTCCTGCTGGTACCCATCTCTGTCCTCTCCATCCTGCATGGAGAAGACGACTTGGTCAGGATACCACGACTGCCTGGTCTTGACCTTGGGATGGCTTTGGGAAGGTGTTTCTTTGAGGTTCTAGACCAGAGGTGCTCAGCATTACCTGACTGGCCCCCCCAAATCATAAATGTGATAGGGTTTGAGAGGAGGTACATTCAAGTAACCTTTACTGAATCTTCTTAAGCTCCTATAGGTGACAGTTACCACCCAAGGGAATAACTTCCCTTCCTCCCCCAAATGAAAGCATGTGGCTCTTGGGTCTGAGCATGTTCTCCATAGACTCTTGCCTGGGAACTTCACAAACACCAGATTCCTGTTTATTGGTGGCCTTAAAGGAAGTGAGAGGCTCCATGGGCTCCTGAGCAGAGGACTTTAGAAGGTAGTAAAGAAAGCTGGAAGGATTGGGGGGGGGGGTCTGGGGGGGGGGTTGGGAAAGACTCTGGGCAAGGACTTGGAGATCTTTACAGCATGGAAGATTTGCAAATGACACTCACGTAGGGCTTTGGGCACCCCATATGTGGTCATAATTTAGGGTGAATGTGTCTTCCTAAGTCAGCCTAATGACACATTTGAGAGTGTGGGAGGCAGCTGTAGGGGAGGAACAGGGGACTAGAAGAGTATTTTGGTTTATAACAAATGCAGTAGAAACACTAACAGTAACAGATGCTAACATGAACTAAAGCACTCTGTGTTAGATAGGGTAGTCCCAATGCTGACATCCTTTACAGCAACTCAGCCTCAATGACCTAAAAGAGGATGAGCAGAGGAATGATTACAGATGAGCTGACTGGTATAGAGAGCTAAGTCATTTGTCCAAGGTTGCACTGCTTAAGTATCACACTGATGACAGCTAATGGCAGGTCCGTCTCTCAGAACATCCTCTGGAGCTGATGTGCCAGGCTGTCTTGTTGTCTGAGTCCCGAGATAGGACCTAAAGGATTGCATTCATACGCTGCTTGTTAGATGGTGCTGACCGTGTTTGCTTTTCCTGAGGTCTGATAAACACTATTTTAACTTTCAAGTTTTCAATGCCTCTTCAGTAATTCTCACATGGCTCATGTTGGAGGTTGGGTTTTGTTTTTTCAGCTTTGTTTCATTGCTAGATACTGTCATAACATCTTGGAGCAACTGCCCTGTGATGTCCTTTTAATTAGTTTGTGTATTCTCATTGTGAAAATACCAACAAGAAACAACTTTTTAAAGTTTGGCTTGACCAGAGGGCATCCCATAGCCCCCATGCAAGAAGAACTAGCAGTATTTTCAGGCCTCAAAGAGTCCAGAAACAGAATAATTCCATTGTCTAAGTGGGGCTTACTTCTTCAGGTCTCAAATCATCTGGAGATGCATACATTCAGATGTTCACATCTGAACAGTGGTAAGGTAATGAAAGACAGGCTATTCGTGCAGAGTGCAGATTGCTGGGGAACACTTGCTCCCTGTGAACCTGCCTCCAACCTTAAATTTGAAATGCTTAGAACATGGGCTGGGTGTGGGCACTGTGATCCTGCCAGCCTTGCTTGGAGATGGGGCATCTGTGTGCTGTCCTTCCATTAAGCAAGTATATTTCTCCTTCTCAATTCTCCAGGAGTTTACCTCACAAAGTCTTACTACTAGTCACATTTTTTTCCCTAACAGTGCAGTGTGATCAGTGTCTTATTTGAGCTGCTAAAATCCTTAGGAATGGCCAGAGTTCCTGGTCCATGCTTGAGTTCTCATGACCTCACTGACCTCCCCTAATAACATTGACAACACTGACTGAACTGAAGACAAAAGCCTCTGGTTGGCATCGCTGAACTTACATCCAAGTGCCTCTCACTGGAGTCTCAACAAGACTGTGCGCTCAGATGGCCGCCCAGAGAATAATGACAAGAATAGTGACAGCTAGGATGCCTCACAGGGCCTGGTGACTCACTCAAAGGAACACCCTGTGTGAGTTGTGACACACTTGTCCTTGACCTGGAGGCACAAGTCTCCATTCTCATTTCCTAACACAATCCAAGGGAGGGGTTCAATGCTTTTATTTCCAAAGATTGCTCAGAAATCAGATTCCCAAGGGATCTGGGAACTTCTATCTGGAGAAGTTTTGAAAGACTCCTTCCAGCTAGCCCTATCTAAGTTTGTTTTTGTAAGGAGACCACTTCACACATATGTATTATGTATTACTGACAACCAGATACGTATCTCAAAGGTTCTTATGAAATGATGCTCATGGGGTTGTGAGGCCCTCAGGTGTTTTCCCAGTCAATCTCATCCTTTTTATTAAAAGCAATGGTTATAACAAGGAAGAATAGAACTGTGTCATCTGCAGTATTGTGGAGGGAGCTAGAGGATATTACAGTATGTCAGGCATGGAAGAAAAGTGCCACGTGGTTCACTTGTAGGTCGGGCCTGAAACACTGATCTCAATGACACAAAGAACAGGGCGGTGAGGCAGCAGCCAGGGTAGAGGGGGAAAGTGAAAGAGAACAGATCACAGCAGGCAGTGTAAGGTACAGTCACCTCTGATGCTTCTAACACGCAGCAGAACAACTGCCAACAACAGTGAACTGCACATTTCCAAGTGTTTAGTAGAAAGGATTTTGAACGTTTTTAGCAGAAAGACATAAGTATTTAAAGTAAGATGATGTGCTCCATTCCATCATCTGATCA
Organism: Peromyscus californicus insignis; assembly: GCF_007827085.1. Lineage (NCBI taxonomy): Eukaryota > Metazoa > Chordata > Mammalia > Rodentia > Cricetidae > Peromyscus > Peromyscus californicus. Next base: position 133,495,315 of record NW_026294584.1, read on the forward strand.
TTACATGTTGTACACCCATACTGGAATGTTACTCTGTGCTCCATAAATATGTAAACTACCATCTGTTCTTTAAGAAGAAAATAGGTAAAAAGTAGAAAGCCCCAAATAAACCAAAAAGTACACCAAACAAACAAATAAGCCAAGAACAATCAGTATGAGCAGTGGTGAAACTGGAACCCTTAAGGCGTACATCACTGGTGGAATGTAAAATGGTCTGGTCTCTTTAAAAGACAATTTTATCATTCCTTAAAATCTTAACGGGTTTATTGAATAACCCAGAGGTTGCATTCCTAGATATATATCCAAAAGAAATGAACATTATACAGATCTATAAAAACCTGGACACAAATGTTAATATAGGCATTGGAAGTAGGTAACTAAACTCAACGCCCATCACTGAGGAATGACTATGATGAATGTGAGATAGCCATACAGTGGGATATTATCCACCAAGAATAGGTGTGAAGCTCTGATCCATGCTAAAGCCTGGCTGTAACTTGAAGACACTAAGTTAAGTGAAAGAAGCTAGACACAAATGACCACATCTTTCATTATTACATTTAGAATGTAATAATGTCCACAATAGGCTACTGTTGCCCTGATTTATTTTTTCAGGATGTTTCTGATAGATAAATCTGAACAATGAGGAGTGACTACCTAGGGCTAGCATGGAGTCAGGGTTGAGAAATGTGTATCAAGTTTATTTGGGGAATGATGAAAATGTTCTAAAACCAGAATGTGGTAATGGTTGCAAAACTCTGAATCCACACACACACAGAGAAATGAAGTGTACTCTTGAAAGTGGTGAGTTTATGGCACATAAGTTAAATCTTCATAAAATGGTTTAAAAATGATGATGTCAGCCCATAAAATGATTTCACCAGGGCAGAGCTCACAGGCTGCCCACTCCCTGGATTCCTGCTATACCCTCTTCCTGAGGCTCTGCCTGCCCTGTAGTGAGAATGGTGACAGTCTGCGGATGGGCCAGTGGACAGACAGTATGTGTGTGGATGGCCAGATCAAAGCCCTCTGAGGTATAGTTCCTACCCTCTTGACTCAGAGTTGGCCATCTCTGCTGCATTTGTAGCGACCCATGCCTGTCAGAGAGACCTATTTCTCAGCCTTTCCTAACAGCAAGAACAGCCAATGAGACCAGAAAAGCCCTTGATGAGATTTCTGGAAGAGATTTTTTTTTCCATTTTAAAAAGTATACATATTTATTTATTTTGTGGCGGGGAAGGTGAACATGTGGAGGTCAAAGGCCAACCTTCCGGTGTCAGTTCTCTTCCTCTACTACGTGGTTTATAAAGATCGAACTCAGGTCTTCAGGCTTGGTACCAGGCCTTTACCTTCTGGACAATCTTGCTGCCCCTCAAGTTTTAACTAATAAATGAATTGTTTATTTAGAGAGAGCAAGTACACATGTATGGAAGTTAGAGGAGTCAGTCCTCTGCCATGTGGGTCTCAGGGATTGAACTCGGGCTGTCAGACTTGGCGGCAAGCCCCTTTGCCCACTGAGCCACCTCAGCAGCCTGTTTTCCTCCATTTTTTTTTATTGTGTTAAAACACAGAAAACCTTAAAATTACTTTAAGTTTACGATTCAAGGATATTAAGTATATTCATAGTGTGTAGCATCCATTTCTATGATTCTTTACATCTCATAATATTGAAACTCTAGTCTTTAAATAGTAACCCCTTTTCTCCCCACCCTCTCCCCTTCAGCCACTGTCCTATTTTCTGTTACTCTGATGCTATGACTAAGAACTTCAAATAAGTACAATCAAACAGCGTTTATCTTTTGTGACTGGCTTATTTCGCTCAGCATAATGTCCCCAAAGTTTATCCATGTGGTACCACGCATAAAAACTTTCTTTTAAAAGCTCAGTAATATTCTGTTGGATGTAAATATTACCTTTATTCCATCCACTCACCTGACACTTGGGGCGCTTCTACCTTCTGGCTTTTGTAAATAATGTCATTATAAACATGAGTGTACAAACATCACTTCAAGATCTGGCTTTTAATGGTGTGTGTAAATACCCAGAAGTAAAGTTTCTGGGTACTTTGTAATTCTATTCTTAATTAGCTGAGAAACGGCAGCTCTGTTTTTCACAGCAACTGTACCATTCATTGCCCATTTCTACCACACGTTGTTGAATCTTGACTGTCAACTTGGGGAAATTTAGAACCACTTAGAAACAAACCTCTGGGCTTATCTGTGAGGCTTTTTGCAAAGAGGCTTAACTAAGGGGGGTAGGAGCCTTCTTGAACGTGGGCAGTACCATTTTACACACTGGAGTTACAGAGAAGATTAAGGAGAAAATAAGCTGAGAACAGCGTCGTCTATCCCTCTGTGCTTCCTGACTGCGGACACACTGTGCCGGGCCACCTCACACTCTGGGTACCACACCTTCCCACTGGATGGACTCTGAGCCAAAATAAAGCCTTCCTTCCTTAAGCTGCTCTTGTCAGATTTTTGGTCACAGGATTGAGAGAAGTAGCTAACACATACCCAGAGTGCCAGGGTCCCCAGCTCTTCCTGCCCTACCTTACACTTGCTGTCTTGTTGCCCTGTTTGGTTTGGAGTAGCATCTCTAACAATGGGTCTGCCTGAGATTTGGGGGAGCAAAGAAGCTGACTAAACCCTTTTTTGCTTTTCTAGAACTGATAATACCTCAATGTCCAGAAGCCATCTTGTACCCTACAGTTGAATCAACACCAATGCTGGTCAAGTTAAGGACAGGAGGTGACCGAGTCCCTGATGTTTCCTAAAGCCACCTGGCTACCTACCTCTGGACTTCCAGTTACACAGCAGCAACCAGGTTGAATGACAGCAGTCTGGAGTTAAAGGCATTTCCAAGTGGCACACCACCCAAATGGACCACAACTCCCCTTGCTGCAGAGGCTACCTTCCAGAAACTGCAGCTCTTCCCTCATCCAGGCTCATCCTCTCTGACCTCCAGTAGACTTCTCCTGAGTCCCACCCCCACAGGGAGAAGAGGAGCCACACACCTGGTGATCTTAAAGATCCTGAGCAGCCGGACACATCTCAGCACAGAGATGCCCAGGGGAGACATGATCTTGGTCTCCACCAGGATGGTCTCCAGGATGCCCCCACACACGATGAAGCAGTCAAAGCGGTTGAAGAGGGATACAAAATAGGCCTGCAGGCCTAGGCTGTACATCTTCAGGAGCATTTCTGCAGTGAAAAGCGCCAGGAGGGCCTTATTGGCTGTGTCTGGCAGGTGTAGGACAGGGGTGGCATTCCAGCAAGGAACCGAGAAGAGCAAAGAGGAAGGGGAGGCAGAAAAAATAAAACAGTCACTGTCATAGCTGGAGAAGAAGACCCATCCCTTCACCCCTCCCTCTCTCCTTCCCCTCCCCCTCCCTCCTTCCCTTGAGACCTCTCCCAGCTACTTCTGAAAGAACAATCGGGTCCAGATTCTTGTCATTATAACCCTGCATTGAGCATCCACCATGCATTAAAGGCTTAGCATACGTTGTCTTCCTTAATCCCCATAGAAACCTGAGCGGCTTGGTGCTGGTTTTATTAAACCCAATCCTCAGAGATGAGAGAGCAGGTGCAGAGGGGTCAGTGACCCATCCAAGCCAACAGCCAAAGTTGAGACCAGGCTATCTGTCCTGTGCCTTGTTACCACTAGATGACCTACCTCCTCCCAGGACCCCCATAGCCTGAACCATATCTGCCTCACTCCCCAGAGATACTTAGACATGGGTTGTGATTGTCTTCATAGGGGTCCAGGCATGACAAGGGGTCTTAGCCAGCCTCTGGGAATACTGTCCCTTGTGCAGGCTCTGTTTGCTTCTTGCCTATCTTCTTATGGTCTGGGGGAAAGCTGCCTGGAGCTAGAGTAAGGCCAGAGGAACTGAAAATTGCTTCTGGGAAGTTGGCAGCTGAGGGTCTGAAATAGCCAGATGAGCTCCAGCGCCTGTCCTGCTACTGATGGACTCCATGATGACTATGGCTGTGGGGGGATTTGGCGAGAGGGCACATCAGTGCTTGAGGGTCATAACTGTTTATCACAAGGGCCTGGATTTTAATACGGGGCCTGCAAGCTTCCAGGCCCTCGGTCGGATGTTCCAGCATGGCACCAGTAGTCACCAGCTGCTTAACTGTCAATCTCCCCCCAATAGTTAGTCCCTCCCCAGGACCCAGAGCTGAGTTAGCAAGAGTGAACAGCACCAAGCCAGGAGCTGCTCACCTTGTACTTCTGTGAGCCAGTGGGGCTGGTTGTGATGTTCGGAGGCAATGGTGAGTGTGTTGAGGAATACCAGGAAGATCACGAGCCAGTAGAAGACGTTGGACTTGACGGCCGCGCGGCACTTCCTTCTGCAGAATCTATTCCACCTGCGCCAGTAGCGGCTGGAAAGGGCAAGGAGGGAGAGACGGGGTTGGCTGGGAGAGCTAGACTTCTGCCGACCCCGAGCACACAAGGTGACATCTCCCCGGTCACTGGCCTGGCCTTACTACACACCCTGGTGGTGGTGTGGCCAGACCTCTACCAAGCTGTTTAGCTATCTCTGTGGCCTTGGGTCTATCCATGCTGCATTTTAAAGCTTTGATTAGAAGGAACAGGGACAATTTCACGGGATTCTTGTAAACATGCATCAAATGCCATATATGCCATCTGGCATGAGGCCGACGTTGCCCAACAAGGGGAGTTGCTTTTATTTTCTCAGCTGGGGATATACCTCAGTGGTAAAACCAAGTGTGTACCCAAGCCTTGGTTTCAATCTCTGCTACTGAAAGAGAAAGGAGTTTCCAACTCCTTTTAATTTATTTTAATGGCATTATCAGAAATAGTGTGGCGAGCCTAGGGGGAATTAGTCACTGTGCTGGTGGCGGTGACAGCAGTGGTGAATGGTTACCATGAATAAAGCCTTCTGTGGCCTTGGAATTGTAGGACTGTCTCGGGGCTTCTCCAAAAGTCTTTAAGTATCTCTGTCAAGCATGTGTTACCCTGATATTGAGGAGGAAACTAAGGGCTGTTGAGGTACAGCAGCCTGTCCAATATATAGAGTGGTAGAGGCAGGGTGATGCTCTCCCCAGCCCCGCCCCTTCCACTGGACCGGTATCACCTCTCCATGCAGAAGAAGAGGCTGATTTACAGCAGAGGTTCTTTACATTCATGGGCTCTTAGGATCTGTTAAGAACTCAATGAACATTTAAAATTTATGTTTAGAAAGGTGAGTACACCCCTGACACACCACACACACACACACACACACACACACACACACACACACACACACACACACACAGAACCCCTAGAGCTCAACTATTGTCACACAGTATTCCCCAGTGCTCTTGGTCAAGGACTGTCGGTGACTTTCCAGGGTGGCCATGTGTAGAATGACTTGGGAAAGCTTTAATGACCACTCAGCCACCCCTCCCCTCGTACCTCACCTCAGCACCAAATCAATCTGATTGAAAACCGATCAACTGGGTGCTAGGTACATTCAAATACCCAAAAGATGGAACTGGTACTTCTTAAACTCCCCCAATTGGTTCTAATGTATAATTATGGCTGAGAGCCATTAAGCTGGGGATCCCAAAGAGACATTCCCATTTTATGGATCTATGACAGAGGGTTTCAGTGCTCTTTCCCACCACACACACAACATAGAGCTCTGCTGGGGATTCAGAGGATGATGCTTTTAACAGCTGCCTGGAATACAATAAAGAAGTGTGGAGAGTCAGATCACACATGGCCAGGCCAAGCCCCAACATCGGAAGACCCACACAATCAGATTTTATTTCAGAAACCAGACATCAACAGACACAGACACATGGTGAGCTTTCAGATCAAGGTGTAACCAAGAAGACAGTTCCAGCTGTCTGGATTAGTGATGATGTAAGAAAAACTTTCTTAGTGGCACAAAGGACACCGAGGATACAGCAGACCGGAAACAGAGTCAACAGGAGACTGGAATTCAAGAGGAGAGAGAGGTCCTAAGAGGGGTACCAAACTGCCTAGCTGGTGGTCTGGGAGTGTGGCACCCACAGCCGATCAAAATCCAGAGAGGGGTGCTCTGGGAAGGGAGGAGGGGTGGGAGAAGGGCAGTACATTTAGCTTGGAATGTGGTTCAGGGTGGTGGCTGGGCACGAAGGCAGAAAGATCATCAGGCATATAGAGTCCCTGCTCCGCTGGTAAAGAAGGCAGAAGGAAGTGAGACAATACCCTGGTGCAAACATCACAGGCATCTGCATTTCCATATGGTAATTTCTAGTTGTGCCTTTCTAGTCTCGGCCTCTATGCAGGCATGTGGGACCTGCTTGCAGCAGAGACCTGCAAACCTCATTCTGCAGCCCATGAGTGGACAAAACAACTGATAGGCCATGATTGGCACTGAAAAAAGGAACAGAATGAAAATATCACAGCATGATTCAAAATAAGTAGTACGAAATACTTGAATAGAATTCTTAGTGTGTGTGCGTGTGTATGCGCATGTGTGTGTTGTCCTGGGCCAGGATGCAAAAACCAGCCTTCTATTTTAGGGCAATGAAATTGACCTGTAGTCCAACATTCTGAATATGTCTATGTCATTATTCCATATCTGCAGTCTTCTGTCCAGAGATAATCATAGAAAAATTTAGTCATTTCCTCTGTAGAGTTGTGCTGGTGGTGCATCAGTTGAAGAATCATGAATGGTCCTCAGCGTCACACAGTACCACATACAAGCATACCAGAAGGGGTACAGGACTGGCTATATATGTTACATCCTTTGTCCCTAAATTCAGCTCTCTACTCCTTAAGAGAGACTTTTTCAACATCACCAGTTCCATGCCAAGGACAGATTGTATTTTTTGGTCCCAGGGAGACAGACCTCTATATGAATAGCTCTGTCCACTTGCCCACATTTCCTTTTGGGATATTGAATGGTCCTGTCCACTTACCCACACTGCCTTTTGGGGTATTGAATGGTTCCCTACAGTTTACCCACCCTGCCTTTTGGGATATCGAATGGTTCCGTCCACTTACCCACACTGCCTTTTGGGGTATTGAATGGTTCCCTCACTTATCCACACTGCCTTTTGGGGTAGCTTGGCTTCATCTATGTCTCTAACACTGTCGTTTTTCTCTCTACTGTTCCATGGAAAATCCCGTTACCAAGGTTTAACTGAATTCTACAGAGAGAATGGAAGAACCAGAGGCAATCTAAGAACTTGAATTCTTCCCTGAGAACTACCAGGGGGAACTTGGCTTTGGGCCTGCAAGCGGAAGGACAGATAGATTAGTCTCAGTGTTCTGGCCTGATCCATCCTTCACTGGAGGCCCCAGCTTTGCGGGGGACACTCAGCTTAGCTGGTGCTTTAGGGGACTTCACTATGCACAGAAGAGACACCATGCAAGTCAGACATTAGTCTGCCCTTCAGGGTGCTTGAGACATCTAGCCATGCCACATGCAAGTGTGAGGATGGGGCATCTGTGGAGAGGGACAAGTGGCTAGGACAACGAGTCCCAGGTGGATGTAATGGGAAGTGGCCCTTGATATTTGCCATAACTTGATACTGCATAGTCCCGTATTATCAGAACACATCTCTTTCTTCCTATGAGTATTAATGTAGGATAATTTAAAAACATATATTAATTGCAAAGATACATTTTAAAATAGACACAATCCCATACTGCAGAGACCACTGATAATTGCCATGCAGACTATAAAGCAATCAAGGTTGCTTTTACCTACAGTAGGTAGAAACTGACTTGGAGTCCGTTTAATACCAAGAATTAAACCACGGCCTCTCTCTCGTTTATTAGCAGTGGACATCGGTTGTTATAAAGTCAGGCCCGTCCCATGGGTATAAAACAGCTCTCTGCCAGCTCTTTTAAAGGTGGCTGCTACTGCACAGAGCCGTTCTGGAGAGTCACATGGATTTTGGGTTGTGGTGGGGATGGGAGTAATTACTATCCAGGGAAAGTATTTAAAGATAATTGTACATCTCCTACTCTTCAAATGTAGTTTTGCTTGACAGCTGGTTTCCTGGCAACACTTCCTACTACATAAGAAATGGATAGTTTATTAGAATGTGTAAATTTATTTGTGTGTTTACATATGCACAGAGGATATAGAAATTAAATGATAAAATAGGGAGGAGAGATTTGCCTGCTGTTCATGTTGTCTTTGCATCAGCTGGAAGTCATTTACTCTAGAAATACAGAGACGGGGCGAGAAGGATGGAAGTGAACGTGCCTACTGTACCTAACTGTCTGTAGCGCTGTGCTCTGTTCCCTCTCCCTTGGCTCCTCTTATTTTCACCCCACCCCCAGCACAGGGCGTCGACTTTTTTTTTTTTTAGAAACACAGAATACCCTCCCAACTATGAAGGCTTCCATCCTCTGGTCCTATCTTCTAGGTCCTGCTCATCCTTAGGGCTCACCTCAAATCCCAGCTTCTCTGCAGTGGACGTTCTGCTCTTCTAGCCCTGGCCTCCCTGCAAAGCCTGTCTGCATCACACACTTGGTTTGTGCAGTCAGAAACACTTATGTAAGAGCTGCTGCGGACACGGTAAGATAGCAACAGTTAACAGACCCAGTCCTTCCCAGCACAAAGGCCGGCCAGGGCACAGCAGTAGGCGAACATACTACATGCTGGGACTCTCTGCAATAGTGCCCCTAGGCCACATCTTACATAGTCATGGAGGGATCCAGAGAGGTTTCCCCTGGGAGAGGACTTCCATTGCCTGCTAGCAGCAGTTAACTTTTAATGTTTGGCCCCTGACTCTTTACTGAGATAATCAGATCCACAAGAGGCAGGGATCATGTCTTCTATTTTGTTACAGACCCATAGTATTGAGCACAGTTTGTCTCACACAGTACGATGCTCGCTTACAGGTTGTGTGAGATATGACAGAGAGACGTGCCCAGGTCCAACTCCCTGAAAAAGGCAAGGCTTAGAAAGCCCTGGCCTCAGGAAGGGGAAAGGACAGAGCTCCTAAACTGCTTCTCTCGGCATGCCCATGCTGACAAGTCCAAGACATGGAAACAGTAGACACTGCAGGCTGTCTATTGCTGGAGGAAGTTTCCATCTTCAACAGAACCAGGAACAGACAGCAGAGAAAATCCGCTACATTTAACTCTTTTATGAGTAAGTAGCCTAAAAATGGGATCTAGAGATTGGGGCAGACTTGTGTGCCTAGTTGTTTACGGCACAGCAGAAAAGCAAGGACGTGGGAGGCGGTTCTTACCGAAGACTAGGCCTGACGGCCCTCACAGTTTGGAACCCCATGAGGTTTGCTCTGAATTCTTCATAGTTATGCTAGGAAACATTCCAACAGGTCTCTGGATCACTGATGCACAGTGAGTCTCAAATGTAGCCTTTATTTTCCTTTACACGAAAACCTGAATTATCAAAAAACCCCAAGCATCATCTAATTTGTCTCTTTTTTCCCCTGCAAGCTCTATTCAACCGTTCTTTCAAAATTAACCATGACTTTGTATCATCCAGTCTTGCACCTAAAATAGGCCAATTTGAAGCTCCAATTCTATTACTGTCATTATTAGATTGTTTCCCAACTGAGAGAACTATTTGGGAAATGTTGATAATTCTGCAAGTGTTTTCAATCTATTATCATCCTTAGCTATTGCCTAACCAGACACCATCAGTGAGCTGAAGGATGTAGGTTAGCAAGCTGCTTGTGATATTGCTCAGGACTTCTAGGGTCCCCTTGTCTGGGTGACAGACACTAGCAACATGTGGCCAATCCAAACTAAGATATACAGTAAATGTAAGGTACATGCTAAGTTTCAAAAAGTCTTGGTGCAACAAGGAACACAAGCTATCTCACTAAAATGTGTTATATTAATTTCAGTTGAAATGACAATGTTTTCATTACACCGCTCTAAATAAAAATGTTTCATTTCCTGTTGCTCCTTTGGACTTCTTTGACATGGCCACTAGAATAATTTTCAAAGCATGCACAGAAATAGGTTCAGCACACCAGCCAGGACTTGCCCTGCAGGATGGCTGAGCCTATTCCTGAGCTGTGACTTTGGGCTTCTTTAAGCTTCAGGGATCATCTACAGGTGTTTTTAAATGACTGTGCCAACCCACTGACAAGAAGCCACTTGTGAATACAAGGTCATTTTTGTGCTTACCTTAAATTGGAAATGCAGAGAGAGAGAGAGAGAGAGAGAGAGAGAGAGAGAGAGAGAGCACCCCTCCCCCAAAGTAAGCAATTAGAGCCCCATGGCTGGCAGATGCAGCATGGACAAGGTCCCAAGGATCAAAAGACTGTAATTTTTCAAAGACATACCTGACACTGTGGATTACCCAATGCAAAAGGAAGGTTTTAGAGTCTCCTGATAACTCATGAGTGTCCACCAAGTATGGGATCTTCTCCACAAGTCTCCAGATTGTGTTTATTCATTCATTCATCTATGGTTTCCTCATTTGCATGGAGTGAGAATAGAATTTGGGAAATATTTTCACTGTAAAATTTAATCTCTTTACTATTACTATGTGGGGGCTGTGGAACTGTTCAAAGAAACATGTACTTGTCAAATATGACATTTGTTTGAATGTCTGTCAAGTCTACATCTTATCAAGACCAGGTGATTGATCCATCCATCCATCCATCCATCCATCCATCCATCCATCCATCCTATATATTACTTCTCTATATATTACTAAATTCTTATTATATACCAGCTACTTCTACACATGCAGAAGATGAAGAATGAAGATCTAGAGAGGATTCTTTTGTGTTTAGAGCTCTCTTTCATGTAATAAAAGCCAGTACTGGTAGAGCTGACCGTGGATTTTTATATTAAGGAGGCCTTGGTTTGAAAGAACAATAGGGGAAGAAGAAGCATACATTTTCCAGTCCCAGAGGAACATGGGAGAAAGGAGGTGTCAGAATTGGACCAGTGTCACGTACCAGAGTCCTCACTTAACCTTCATACTTGGGTGTGGAATGCCATGAGGTTAGAGGGACTCGCTTAGAAACACCTCGATGTCACAAGGAGAGGTTAAGGGAGCTGGACAGTGATCAGAGAGCTTGAGAGTCAGAGAACAGAAGTGGAGATTTCAAGGCTGGAGGGGTATGGCACAGGGTACATGACATGGCCTGTAGTGGTGGATGTCTAAACTAGACAGACTTGCCATATGTCGAGCTGGCCCACGTATCAGAGCTGGCAGGAGTCAAGAGACTCTTGAGAACTCCAGGACCTCTTTCACTAAGCTCTGATTCTGGGATTGTGGCATTCTCCCCAACCCCCTGCGTATCCAGATCCACTTTAGACAGGAGCTGGGGAAAACGAACTCTGAGCAATTGCACTCGTGACCTCCAGGAACTGCTTAAAACATACTGTTGGTAAACACCTGGTTGAACTAGTTTAGAATTACTCATACTCCCACTACATATGTGATGAGGCTTGGGAGGCAAGACTACGTTATGAAAAATAAATGGCCAATATTTTTTGGTGTCTAAGTCTTGTTTGTGGAATTAAATTTACATTCTCATCCTACATATATAACCAGTCAAGCACTCAGGGAGCTCTCAGAGGCAACCTGTGGGGTAGTTAGGTAGGTACTGAGCAGACTCCAGTGTGCAGACAAAGTTCAAAGGAGGCAACAGGCCTTTGAGCCAATAGCTAGAGTATAACATGGTAAGTGCTAGGACTATTGCATGACCAAACATGTGGGAATGGAGATTGATGAGAAGACCATTTTAGTGTGCTGTGCCAAGGGTGCCACAGATGCAGTAACCTTTGAGCGGATTGACAAGTCTGATGTTTCCAGATAGAGACATAGATGGTGATTTTGGTGGAGGAAAAGCCCCACAAAAGTCTCAGTATGCAAGAGAATATAGAAATTTGGGAACCTACAAGGAGTTGCATGTAGAAGAAAGTATTTGTGCAGACGTGCAGAAGGTAAAGGCAGAGACAAGCCACAGGGTGGATATTCTGGAAGCTTCTGATACTGTCTCAAAGCAGTGACAGAATCTACATTCTGTCTGTAATCCTCAAAGTTGTGAAGTATGCCAAGTAGTAACAAATGTTCGCACATTTATTTTAACTGACTTTATCTTGTACAGGAAGTAGACACCACTCAGAGCCTATCCAAAAGAACCCAAGTTTTAACCCTTACAAAAGGAAGCAGTTCTAGCCCCAGAAGGACCCAAGCTGATAGGAATTACCTTGGCCATCTGACACAGTAGCTGGGGGTCAGGCTACAGGGACAGAAGGGAAGAGGGGTAGTTTGCATCTCACTCACCTGAACTTGGACTTGGAGATCCGGTGGCTGAAAGAGTAAAAGGAAATATTAGCAAAGACAACATATTCACTTTTGTCCATATCAAGAGTGTTTAACCATCCCCAAGGAATTTGATGTTCCCCAGGACGGTATGTGGGCACTGGAAGGATTTGTGGGGTAAGTTATAATGCTACAGAGAAAGAACATTTTGTGTATTTGAATGTGGCTGGCCCAGCTGACATCTACAAATCCAGTATCTTCTAAGCATGGGTAATCCTTTGCTGGAGAGCAGAGCACACAGTCCTGAGAGGATCAGTATCTGCCCACAAACTCCATGAAGGGCTAAGCATAACACCCCTTTAGGAAAGCCATGGAAAATGGAAAGTCTCTCACTGCAGACAGAAAGACCCCACCAACAGAAAACTCTTCGTGCTGACCTCACTGTGGTCTGCCTGGATCTCTACCAGAGCTGGGTTAGGAAGCACATGAAGCCACATGAGTCAGCTGGAAACGGGAAGGCCATCACTTCCCTAGCTCAGAGCTGCTCACTAGATATGAACACATAGCCTCAGGCTCTAAAGGGACATTATATGTGCTGAAGTCAGGTGTGGCCTCAGAGGTCTATGGCAACTTTGGGCGGAAGCACAGGTAGGGTGTCCTTGAAGGATCGTTACATGGGAAGGATCCCGAAAGATAGCACCTTTAAGGGAGGCTTTGAGACTGTCCAGTTCATCTAGGACAGATTCCAGGAAAGCTACACGGAGCTGGGAGGTGGAGAGAGGTCAAGAGAGAGGCTTGTTAATGAGAAGTAGAGAAAAGTGAGGGAGGAGGGAGAAAGGGGAGAAGAGAGAAAGGAGGAAAGAGGGAAGAGAAAGGAGAGGGGGAAGGAGGATGTAAGCAATTGAGACAAAACATTTTGGAAAAAACCCAAACATCTGAAGGCACATGCCAGCTTAGCTTTGATGCTAAGAGAAAGGTGGCCGGGCGGTGGTGGCGCACGCCTTTAATCCCAGCACTCGGGAGGCAGAGGCAGGAGGATCTCTGTGAGTTCGAGGCCAGCCTGGTCTACAGAGTGAGTTCCAGGAAAGGCCCAAAACTACACAGAGAAACCCTGCCTCGAAAAACCAAAAAAGAGAGAGAGAGAGAGAGAGAGAGAGAGAGAGAGAGAGAGAGAGAGAGAGAAAGGTGAACACAGGCAAAGTAACAGGGGAAATCTCAGAAAGCTCCACCCTTAGATGAAGAACTACAGGCAACCAACGCTGCTAAAAGAGGGTGAATGTGTCTTCTCCAGGGACGAGGTCCCTAACAGGTTGTCCAATCTCAAGAGGTCAGCTCTAAACACATCGCACACGAGCAACACTAAATGGACTCAGCGAGTTATATATTTATAAATATATACCAGCAATAATCAAAGAGAACAAGGTCATAAAATTGGAAGAGTAGGGGGCTAGGGAAGGCCTTGAGAGGGGAGAGGAAGGAGTGGGAATGATGTAAATACTGTACTCATGTAGGACATTTTAAAAATGGCCACAAAGAATAGAATTCAAATGAGGAATGGCAATGATCAGAGACCCTTGGAGGGATGTTGGAAGGTGACTGCTTGACGCCATGTTGTCCCAGTCAGGCAAAAAGCAAGCTATGTCACGTAATAAGAAAACATCAACCCTTCCTGATATTATTTTTTTATTAAAAAAAAATAAAGCAGAAGATGTGGCAGGTGGCAAAGTCATCGTGCATGAGATAATTATATCTCCAGGGCACTGAGAAGCCGAGCCAAGTGCCTTTATTGCTCTGAACTGTTAACTAACAACCCTTTTCCACCCCCAAGACTGCCTGCCAGGCTGCAGGGTTTAATCACATGCTAACTGAGCATGTGGGAGGGGGGCCTAGAGCCCAGGGTAGCGTCTTTCATCTAGAGGCACCGTTTAACAGGGGAAGAAATGTTTGCTAGCTGATCAATGGAGACAGGGAAGCAGGTTATGGATATGCTGAGCTCAGGGATCTGTAAGAAGGCCGAGCTGGTTCCAGGCTTTCTTGCAGAGGGTCTCAGTGGTTTCTGGCTCAACTCAGACCCTTTGCCCCCTGCAAGTCTCCCTCTTATTCTCAGTCCAGTTAATTTACAAGCAAAAGTAAGACCTTAGAAACTCCCCTACGAGGAACTTGAGAGTTCTCTTAAGGAAATGAATCTGTAATATGGGATAAGGGGAGATCAGAGCTGAGTGAGTATTTGTCCTCGTTCACAGGTGGCCACTGTTTGGTGTCCTTGTACTCTGGGCCAAATGAAATGGTCCATGAGTCTCCTGCCTATTTGGCTCCAAGTCCTGATGTCTAACCCTGTACACCTCATATGAAGAAGGCTTCTTGTTGCTATCAGGAGTCTGCGAGCATGACTTTAGGTTCTCTGCATCTGAAACATTCCTTTGTTTTTAATACAAGCCCATTTCCTCGGGCCCTCGGCAGCACTTTGGTCCTTGCACTAAGGAAAGGTGTGATGTCACTCCAGGGGGTCCTAGAAGAGTTATACTTAGAACTTTACAGAAGATTGAAGGCTTTGATTCCCTGGCAATCCCTGTATGCAGGAGCAGTTAGCTTCAAGACTTCACAAAACAGAAGGACGCTACTGCTCACAGCCCACTGTCTCCTGTCAGTAGCGACAGTCTCCATGTTTGGATAGCTGTTCTCACTGTGGAGAAAGGAGCCAGAGAGTACTGAGCACCTTAGCATGTCTGTCTTCTACTGATGTTTGAAATCTGTGCAGCCTGTAGAGTCCTGGAAACAGCAGAAGCCTCCAGTGTACCCAAACCCCAGTGGGCATGAGTAGTTTGCTCCAAAGTTTCTGGACTTTTCCATCATTCATATTCAAGTGCAATGCCATCCCTACTTCACATCTCAGGTAGATTTGTTAAGAGCAAGGAAGTGGAGGAGGTTAATAACTAGCCACACATGAGACCTCCAGAATACACCACTGGGTAGGGACTTATCTATTTATCCCCAGGTGCTCAACTGGACCCCTAGGGGCCAACCTAGAAGACCAAGATTTTCCTCCCTAATTTTGACATTCGAAATTAGAGACAACCCTCAAATCATTTTCCCTGTTAAGCTACTGGCTTTGTATTTATCATTATCTGACAAATAGTTGAACTCCTTGGTAGTTGTTTATACATTCAGCTTCTTCTTCCTTCTTTGAGTGATAAGTACTGTACACTTACTACCTACTGTGCAAGAGTTTTCCTGAATTGGCCCCATTTTGCCTTCAGCACACTCAGAAAGATTGCTGATTCAGCTTCTCCGACTCCACAGCTTGATCACAATCCCAGCTGTTAGGACGAGAGGGAGCATATCCTGGAGTTTGCCCAAGCTGAACATGGCTCCAGATACTGGATGCTAAATCCATCTCTGGCCTGAACTTCCTTCCTGGAACCCAGGCTTTGCCTGTAGAGGATCCTCTCGATCACTCTGCCTCTTCCAAAGCTCCCAGGCAAGCAATAGAGTTGACTTCTAGTTTTCAGCTTGACCTTCAGTGATGTCCATGTGTCCTTTGACATAAGGCAGATTACCCACTTGGCCTTGAGCTGGGTCACTGTGGTTAAGCCCCATCAGATTCACATAATTATTGTTTTTTAGTGCTTTTAGGCTCTAAAATGTACCAAAAATATATTTTAAAGATGCCAAATGTACATGGACAGTGTCAATCTCCAGAATGTCCAAGGCTGCAGATCTAGTCGTCCCTTGGTGGCCTTCCCATTTGTATCTTCCGGGTTGTCCTTCAAGTTTCTACAACACCCAGCCTTCACCCCATGAAAGATGATGGATCTTAGAACAATTCCCATCCCTGACCAGTGTTCATAGGCCCTCAGAGCTAAAAGGAATCCTTCATGTCACATGGGTCTCTGCTACGCAATTCCTCAAGCTGTAGAATGTCTTAGTCATTTGTGATCTCACATGGAGCCAAATGTGCCAAGGAGGTGGAAGAAGTGCCCCTTTAAAGAGTCCTGGAAGGCAGTGTTCAGCCTTGGTTTCTGATGGAATCAGTGGTCCATCCTGTCCCTTTCTTGGGAGAAAGGAGCTGTACCTTAGAAAGGGTGCTTGCTTCAAGTCTGAGGTCAGCTCCCTTCCATTTTCCCAGGCAGAGGAAATCTACTTCCTGTGCTCAATTCCTTTGCAGTTTCTTCAGCTTCTGGGTTTTCACTGGCTTCTCAGTGCCTTGAAGACCACCCCATGGCAGTGAAAGCCATCCCTTTACTCCCGTGCCAGCTCCTCCCTTCCCTGTCCCATTTCTCTCTCCTTTGCAATGGCCTCAGTGTTCTGGGGGGTGCCCTGCACTGGCACATTCCCACCCTTCCTGAGACTGGCTCTCAGAGTCAGTGTACCCCCAAGCCCCTTAGAGTAGAGAGCTCTGGGACACCCTGACGATTGGCCAATTCTTTCTGTCCCCACATTACAGCTCTACTTGGGGCCGCCATCATCTCATACATGAGCAGCCACAGTGGCTGCTTCATTAGTCCATCACCCTCTTTCCTAATTGTTCCTAACGTCAAAACGATCTTTCGAGAGTATAGGACTGATGGAACTGATCCCCTCACACAGCTCTGTGTTCTAAAAACCTTTCAGCAACTTCTCACACTCCCATAACACAGACCAAGGTCCTTATGGAGCCCACCAGTTCTTGCCCTGCACCCGAACCACCATCCCTCACACACATGCTGGCCCCTGACACTTGGTATTTCTATTCATTCTTAGTTTTCAGTTTAAATTTTAATCCCTCAGTGAATTTTCCTAACCTGTCAATCCAAACCGGGATTCTCCGCAATTGAGGACACATTACATTTACTTAGGCATCACAACACGCCAGTTTCTAGGGCCTCTTCCACACTAGGTGGTCAGCTCCATGGAGTCAGTGCCACTTTTCTGGATGACTACTATCTCTATAGGCTGTGACCACCATTAAGGTTCCCACAGAGAGGGTTTTCCTGACATCTCCCTCCCACATCTCTCGGTGGAACTGTCTGTTTGTCTTTCTATTCTGTGTGTCAGTTTCCCCAAAGTTTGGTCCTTGTCTCCTGCTTCCTACGCCTATCTGAATAAACACTGTCCTATGACCTTATCAATGGCCTCAAATGCCCGTCTCCATCTCTACTCAGAACTGAACCTCAGAACTTCTCACCCTGCCATCCACACAGCACCTGCGTATCTTTTAGGCTGGACCCCCCTTCTAATTTTGCTTCAGCCTTGTTATCAATTTATCTTATCAAATTTTGGTGAGTTTTTTCTTTATCTCTTTCTCTGTCACTGCATTGCCTCACACTGCAGTCCTTTTTTCTACACCCCTTTGCCACCCACGCGACATCTTTACCCCAGCCTTCTTACAGGCAAGTCCTCATCCCGATCTCAGGACTTTTAGCTCAAAGCTCATAAAACTATGATCTCTCATTCTGCCCTCAGCCTGCTTCTCTTCTTAAGCCGATCCATTGATAGCAACAGCGGCAATCTTAGCCCATCTGTCTTGTGGGGAGATGCGCAAAGATAGCAGTAGATGAAG
The DNA here is from genome assembly GCF_007827085.1 of Peromyscus californicus insignis. Lineage (NCBI taxonomy): Eukaryota > Metazoa > Chordata > Mammalia > Rodentia > Cricetidae > Peromyscus > Peromyscus californicus. The sequence goes on from NW_026294584.1 coordinate 133,513,074, forward strand.
TGTATATTCTAATTCTGGTGCCATAACTATCTTTTGTATGCAGCATAGATGTGTATCAACCTGGGTATGTGTAGGAATGAGAGCAACCATTTCTGCATAACTCAGATGCAGAGCACATCCTCCTAGGAGGTGACAGATAGAGCAGCGATGCCCATTTCCCTCCACAGGGGATAATCAGGTTTGCTTTCCAGCCTAGCATCATGGACTCCAAAATGTACTGCTAAATGAGTTCCTGGTGCCAGCTCCCTGGCCCCTCCTGGTTTATACCTTGGGCCATGCCCCAAAGCCAGCATTATAATAACCTTGATAATCTTTTCTCCAAACTCCCCATCCTTGATGTCAAGCAAGGAGAAAAGCCTGGAACTTATGAGCTAGAAGGGTGCCATATGCTGCCCCTATCATTGCTATCTGGGGCCACCTTTTGTAGACTTCCAAAAGGGAAAAGAAGAAGAAAGGCTGGGAGTGCTGCTTACAAATGTAATTAGCACCATATTTTAACAACACTTTGACAATAATTGCTTCTCAACAATGCTGAGAAATCTGCAGTGCAGACTCCCTGGTGCCACTGTCAGAGTGAGTGATGCCACAGCCCTGTGGACCCTGGAACCTGGCTGCACAGCTCCCCAGCCTTGCTCACCTCCCTCTTTCGGCTCACACACAGGCACACTCAGATTGGCCTGCAGCTACTGTCGTGAGAAGGCTGGGTCTGCATGGCAGTGAGTCATGCTACAGGGAAAGTGCTGTTCTACCCCCAGAAGCATTTGGAGACACAGTTTATTTGGGCTAATCCTACTCAGAGCTTTCTGTTTGCAGTTCCTTCCAGCGGTCAAGGCAAGGTTACAGCTATCACACTCATGGCCATAGGAAAAGCGGTCATCGCCTCCCAAAGTGAAGCCTGGGTGTGGCTACCTAGTGCCATACCCCTTTGTCCCCCAGGCTTTGCTTTTGTGACGCTAGTAATCAAATTGGTTTTGTCAATTTTAGTAATGAAACCATTTCCCCCTTCATTTAGGGAGTGAGGGTCATTGACATGGATGATTTGATCCTGTGTTCAGGACTGTGACAATCCATATGTGAACTGCTCCCATGGACAACAGCTCCTGCTCTCTCACATCTGGCTAAGTCCCAGGTCAAAGTCCCTGGGAGCCAGGGACCGCGAGGAAGCCTTAGCTGCTAAGAAGGACTGCTGCCTCCTAGGCTAAGGACATTCCTGGTAGTATGCCAGGCGCTGGCTCCCCGTCATTAGAAGGGCTGCTCAGAGCTGCACAGGACCACAGGATCATCCCCTGAAGTGTAGTCCCTTAGCTGGTGATTTTCTATAAGGCCATGTTTGTCAGAATGGAAAAGGTGACCATGTAGCAGCAGGGACCTTGACCTACTAGCTCTTATGAAAAAAATAAATGAAAGGGAATAAGAAAAAACAGACATCAGAGCACCCCTACTTCTATACTTCTCTGATGGAGTGAAAGGGTCCATTATCTGAGTTTGGTGGCCCTCCCAGAAATGCTGAAGATGGGCTTTATGTTGAAGAGCCCACTACCACATATGAGATCATCATCCCAGGCCTCTCTTCCCTCCACCCAGGGCACAGGTTGTCAACCAAGGTTCTGATTCTGCCCCTGGAGTGAGGGGCCATCCTACTTGACTCCAAGAGCCAGTTTCCCAGGGCATGCCCCAGGAAGAACTCAGTGCTAAGTTTGCTATGGGTACTCACGCAAGCCTGGCTCCACAGTTTTCGCCCTCGATGTCACCTCCAGCCACATTTTCAGTGTTGACAGACTCAGTCTCACTTGTGGGCATGCTCACTGTGAGTGATGGGGAGGCATGGAAGGCATTGAGGGTAGGGAGAGAAAGGGAGAAGAAGAGCGTTAGTGTAAGACATACCATTCTAGCCCAGGGCTGGCTGGGCACCACCTGCTGGCCTGTCTGTGGGGGCCTGGCCCTGGCATTGTCCTCATCAGGCTGAGCAAGCCAGCTGCCAGGACGCTGTAGATGAGTGGGATTGTAGGAAGGACTCTGATGATCAGGCCATTTACCTTACAGGACACATCTGGACAAGAATGATGGTTGCATCCTTCTTGGCCCTCAACTTTGGAGTTTTTCCATTTGCATCCTCAACTGACCACATGGAGAGAAGCTCTTAAAACACAACTCTGCCACCTTCTTCCTTTCTTTCCCCTACCAGCTCCAACCTAAGACTGGAGTCTAGCTTGCTTGCAGAAAGGGTGCTTCTGCTACTCAAACAAATTTCCTGATGGATTTGGGGACATTTTTTTTCCTGCAGTGCACTGTGTCATAAAGCAATGACACTTAGGACCACACCTGAGGTGGTGGTCTTGAGGTAACTAGCCACTGTCAAACTCACATGTTTGACCTTACACAACATGGCACACACAAAGAATGGAGTCGTCTAATTGCAGGATCCACAAAATCAGGCTTAAATGTGGGCCAAAGAGAACCTGCAGGGATACCATCTCTCTTCTTAGAAGTCCTGGACCCCCATCTAAACAGAGATACTAGCTACCTGATTGTCCCAGAGCCAACCTGGCCAAGCAATGGCCAGCATCTTACACTAAGGCAGCAGCAGCCTAGGAAGGAGTTTTCCAGCTTAGACTCAGCATGGTGGCTTAGGTCATTTATTTTAGTATTATTTATTCTATAAAATTAAAGTTTAGCTCAAAGAGTTCTTCAAAGCTGCCATCATCCTTTTAATGTAATATGAAACCATCCATCTATATATATACACTATATATATGTATATATATATATAAATACACATATATATACTTTAAAAAATAAGATATGGTCTTGACATATTCCAAGCTGGCCTCAAACTTGGCAGTCCACCTGCCATAGCCTCCTGAGTGTGGCATTAGTGGTATACACCACAACTCCCAGGGAGCTTCTTGGTTTTACCAATCCTTCTTTAGAGCAATGTGGACTGGCACTCCTTCCCGAATAAACCTCATCTGGTAAGAAATCACTGGCCCTCAGCAGCCACAGTGTCTACAACTACTGAGACTGTGACAGGAGTGACAAGTCTCCATGGACCACCACAGCCCAGGGGAGACGTTCATTGGTTACATGGTAACGTTGATAGAGATGGACTTTCCCAAGTTTCTTTTCTTCTGGTTTATGACAAGTCAGGCAGATGAAAAGAGTTTCATTTCAAATATGGAAGACACAAACAGAGAACCCATGACTTACTATGTTTTGACGGTCACATGGAATAGTTCTCTTTGACTTAGGATTCTGCCTCAAAAATGTTGAGAAAAAAGAATCCAGACACCATCTCATAGATATTAAGGGCTGGAGGAAACTGTAAAAATTACCCAGCTCTAGCATGTCCCCCTTATGTCATAGGAAAGGAAAGTGAGGCTTAGAGACTGGGTATGATGGTCAAAGTCCATGGTGCGCCTAGAAAGGACTAGTGATTGAGCACTGTCCCTGCCCCATGCTCACCTTGACCACTCCAGTGTTGACCAAGTCTCTACTCTACATCTAGGGTAAGTCAATGACTGGGAGGCTGAGCCAGGCTCTGGACACACCACAGGATGGCATAAAATAGACCAGCAATGTTGTTCAGATTTATAGCGCTGACATTCATATCGCAGCCTAAGGTCTTTGGATGGGACTAGTCATTGGAGGTGACTTAGCACTGGGAACTGGGAATAGGGGCCTTCAGAGGTTTCCATGGGCTGTGGACAATCCACATTAAATAAGAAGCTATAAAAGTGAGGAGCATTTGGCCTTTCAGTTTGTTTATCTTTAGCCACTCTGGACTCAGGCCCCTTTAACTCTCGGAGGTCTGAGCTCCATGTAGAAAGCTTCCTGACTTTGTGATACTTGGCTCTCAGAGAACCCCTTGTATGTGAGTACAGTAGTGTGAGAGTAGCAGTGCTAGGCTTGGAAAGACACTAAACTTAGGAAGAAGTTGCCTGGGCCTTAGGAGTAAGCATATCCTCTAGTCAAGGCCCTTCCAGCAGCGGGGCTCATTCTGCATTTACAGTGACTGGTTGTGGCTGTCACTATCCAAAGGAAAGACTCCATCTTCTATCATGGAACAGTTGGTGCTGGTTGTCAAGCTCGCTGACTCGATCCAGTGGAAGAGATGAGGGTCAGTGGTCTTCCCCTCACAAACACACACACACGTGCAAACATATCCATACCAACAGAAGAGCGCTGGTGTGCACCCACACAAACACACAGGCGCACACACCCCAGACATCAAGAGCAACGTTCTCCCATGCAATCTGTATGGACCAACACACATTTACACACAGAGAGCACAGGAGACATTACCATGGGTTTCTGTAGAGTGACTAAACCAAGCAAACTTCCCTTTCTTCTGATCAAGCAAGCCCGCCGCTGCGCCTCCTTTCACAGACAAGATGGCCAGTGTCAAGGTCAGGGACAAGACATCAACAGAGAACATGCAATCAGCACAGGCAAAAGAAATAACAGACTTCTTACATGAACACTTTTATCTCCAAAAATTAATAAAACAATGAAAAGCATAAACCAAGACGTATAAGAAAACGTAACAAAATCTGGTGAAACTTTTTAAGTCACATGAATTAACAACATAAAACAAATGATGGACCCTTAGTGGAGTAAATGGCCGACTCTAGAAGAGGCTCCCAACCACACTGGCACATGTACCTGGAGACTTCCTAGTACCTGTGTCACCTGAAACCTTTTACAGATTTAAGTAGGTTTAAGATTAAGCTGGTGCCTGATTTCACCCATCCCACTGGCTAGATGGCTCAAGCTTCTCCCTCCCAGGGACCATGAATGCCAGCTACAGTGGGCTCCCATGCTTCCTTCCCACTTGTCCCCGGATGGTGTCATTTGTCTATTTGTCTACTTCTCCCCTTGTCTAGCTCAGTCTTTGTGTTTCGTTCAGTAAGTGGCTATCCAATGCTGCAGTCTTGGTTACATCCAAAGCACATGTGCATCTGCTTTACTTCGGATTTCACAAATGCTTACTGTGTTTAATTCTGTATGCACTATGCATGCAATTCATATACAGTACATTTCATAGTCTGTTTTCTTTTGAAGAGGAATAACCTGAGAGTCTGGTTCGAGTACAGAATAACTAAGCTGTCTTGGGAACCCACTTTTCATCAGAGTTCAGTTTCCTGTGCATAGAAAGCCTTAGGCTCTGCTCATGTCTGGGCTTAAATGCAGAGGAAGGAGCCAAGGGACAGAGAAGTCTGTGCTGTGCAGCAGCCTGACGTCCTGAGAGCCAACGCGTTAGCTGACTCCCCAGAAAGGGGGTTTCTCTTAATAACACTCATGCTTGTGTGCTTCTGTGACAAAACAGAGCAGCTGTCAGAAATAAGTGATGGACATGTACTGGGCACAGCTTATTAATGAGGAGCAGCAGTGGGTGGATGCAGGAAGTTACCAGACAGTCCTACAAGAAAGTGCTCTGATGAGGACAGACAAGTGGCCCCATGTGCTCTGGCGAAGGCTGTGAAGGGAGCATCTTTCATCCTAGTCTCCTGCAACTTAGATGATAACCAATGAACTTTTGTGTTAGTGGGGATTCAGAAGTCTGGCTAGTCTTCGAAAGGGGTCAAGCTCATTGCCAACCTATAGGGAGGTCCACATCTCCAGTGTGCAAAACACAGAGTAGAATAAACAGCAACTCTCAAATCCATTCTGGGGCTTCTCTTTCTTCTCAAAACTCCTTCCTGAATCGAACATTGGAAGTGAGTCAGGTCCCATTTCCCTTCTAGAGAGGTACATTTTAGAACGAGAACTAAAGCAAAAAAAGGGAGCCCGTGAGGACCGTGCTTTCTGTGGAGATGTGAAGAGGAAACAGAAAGCTGCCCATCGCCAAGCTCCTGGGGCTGGTGTGAGGGTACAAGGATTCCAGTCAGTGGTTCAAAGCTCAGAGACCTGTCAACCAGGAGCATTTCCCAGCATTTGGCTTGACAAAAAGTGCGTCATATCTTGTTCGATATTGGAAATAACTATAGGATAACTTTTAAAGTCATAAGAAGAACCCGATAAACATATGGGTGTTCAGATGGAACCACCTGTGGTCAGGATGCTCATGGTGGGATGTGGCCGAACCTCTGGCTCAGTTCTCTATGTGCATGGCCTGCATGGTCTCCATTCAATCTGCTCTGTGGGTCAAGTAACATCTCTGAAGGTTCCTACCTGAAATGAACATCTCTCACCAGAAAGGAGCATTTATTTAGTTTATTCCGTAGGCATCTGGGAGATAAAACAGCTGAAAATGAAGTGATCCTGTCAGTAAAGGATCCCACGGCCATGCGGCAGTTGCTGTTTAAAGGGAGGCTTCTGGGGAACTCTGTGCTCAGATTGTGTAGGCCGAGAATCACAAATATGAGACACGTGCCCCACAGGTGAGCTGGAAAGCTTGAGCACCTACGGTTACTTGGCTGAAGAGGCTGGCTGAAAGATGGGGAAGCCCTCAGGGGTCAGAGGACACCCCATTCCAATGTGATTGTATGATTGTCTGTGTCCCTCCAGACAGGTGAGGATATACCCTTTGTAAAAACACAGTGTGTGTGTGTGTGTGTGTGTGTGTGTGTGTGTGTGTGTGTGTGTGTGAGATGTATGGTGTGTGTGCCTGTTCATGTGTATGCCATGATAGCCTGTGTGTGGATGGAGGTCAGAGGTCAATCTCAAGTTCTGGTGGGAACTAGAGTTTGCCAATTTGGCTAGGAGAGCTGGTGAGCAAGCCCCAGGTGTCCACTCGTCTCTGCCTCCCCAGCACCAGGACTTGAAGCGCTTATCACCAGGCCCAGCTTTGGTGCGGGGCTCAGGCTCAGGTCCCCACGCTTGCGTGGTAAACACTTCACTGGCTGAGCCTTTTCCCCAGCCCGACCTGATGCAGTTTTGAGGGAAAGATGCTGAGGAAGCAGCTGAGATGAAGCTCATTTTCTGACTTTACTGCTAACAGGTACTATCACCAAATGTGGACCTCTGGGATTTGAGGAGGAAGATTCTAAAACAAAGCAAAAAATAAAGATTTCTTGAGAAAGCAATCCATAGTTGTTGTTGCAAGTGATGGGTGGCATCACTATTTTCTTAGTTTTAGCAGCAATGGCTAAAATGAGTTGTACCAACTCTATTCTTTCTTTTTAATTTAACACATGGGGTCCTGTGATGCTACCAGGATGCCTGAACTCCTTAACTTAAAGAATCTCTACTCTGCCTCCCAGACAGCTAGAAGCCACCATGGTCACTCAGGCAATGGCTTGTCAACAGCTCGTTGCATCCTTGAATTAATTGTGTTAATTGTGTTCTAACCCTCCATCCCTCTAAACATCGACTCTCACTAGCCACTCTTACTTGAGTAGCACTTAGTAGTCTGTCTCTGTGTCTCAGGAGAGGTGCAGTTAATGTCTCTCCTCAGTTTGCTTGGATAACAACTGGGTAGATGCCATGGTCATCGTAATAAATTATAAGAGTCTCCATATGTAATTCCTCCATAAGACAATGTGGAGACCACACAATAATATACCTCAGGGGAGGTATATTAGATTGAAGCTGTTGTCCAGCTGTCCTGGTGCTTCCTGGCATGTTTGGGTTTATAAACCCTCTGAAATCTTATCCACTGAGCTCTGGGACTCCACCATGAGACATCAGGTGGTGTCTTTAAATTATGGTGGTACAGTTGATCTGGTAGTCTTTCTGCTGCTACGGTCAATGAGGAGGCTCACCGCTCATGACCCTCATGGTCCTCTATAGGAAGCTAGGTCTCCATAAAACTCCGTCTGGATGGACCCTCATGAAACAGATCCTCAAGTGGTAGGGCTGATTCCGACTGGCCCAGTGATTCAAAACTCACGTTTTCCTTAAAAGGAAATTAGACTTGTTTGATCATCACAATATCAGCATAATATATTATGTGCACAAGAGATGGACAGATGCATCCACAGAAGTAAAAAAAAAAAAATTTACTCATTGGGGTTTGGTAAAGGCCTGAGAGTCAAAGCAATCTGTGCTTTGGTAAAGGAAAATATTAGTATGTCACTTAGCAAGGGAAATGGGAAGATTCTGGGGATTTCCTTCATTTTTTTCTTCTTTCCCAAACTCAAGGCTTGGAAGAGAAAAAGGGAGAAACAGTCACATATAAGACATGTAGGCTGGCTGGGTCTCAGATTTTCTTAGGTATTCTTACCACTTAAGAGGCACCAGAGAATGTGAAATGAATTTGGGGAGAAAGATGAAATATGCTAAGCTCTGAAACTTTTAGGTCCCGCAAACAGCCCTGACTTTGTCCCAGCGGTGGAGTTCTCTAAGGTCTTCATATGACATCAGCGGGAACAGCCAGCTTCTCATGAGACTTGCAAAGAAAAATGTTATCCTCATTTTGCAATGTAGCTGTTAGGCCATTATGCAAACTCAGAGAACTCACCTGCTACTTCCAATCCCTCCTCACCTTCCCCGTTGAGAAAGAGTTACCGCACCGACATAGACGTTACTGGCAGTGGCTGAGGGTGTTTCCCCATGAGGCAGAATGCTGGCAGGAGTCCCAGGTGACTCTTGGCATCCAGCCTGCTGGGCTGCAATGGCTCAGGCTCATCCACTCCTATATGGAGCCTTGCCATTTACTTGGCCAGATGCCCATTTTATTACATTTTTATATTAAAAATGGTATAGCTAGCATTTATTTCCTCAAAGTACTAATGACAGCATGGCCCTGCCTTACAGGCTATACTCACTTTAACTTGGGCATCTCATCTGTTATGGATTGAATTATGCCTCCTAGAAACCCGCATGCTGATGTCTTAAACCCTCTTACTAGAATGGACTTTTTTTTTGTGGACAGGGTCTTTAAATATGTAATATAATTAAATGAGGTCACAATCTAACATGACTTGTACCCCAACAAAAAGACATTTGGACAGAGACAGAGCAGAGATCACAGAAAAATGCAGCGTGAAGACAGTGCTTATTAGCCAAGGAGAGGAGTCTACGATGGACCCTTTCCTTACAGCTTCCATGGAGACAGCCTGATCTATACCTTGATCTCAGATTCCAGCCTCCAGAATCAGGAAAACAATCCATTTCTGTCATTTAAGTCTATAGAACTTTATTAGGAAGCTTAGGCTACAATGGTACCTGTTTCCACCCATCCTGAAGAATTCTCTAGGCAAGCTGAGCTGCCTTACCACTGTCCCTTAAGGTACTGTCTCTCAGCTGCTGCCCACGTGGCATCACATAGCACCCATCTCTCCTCCAGGGAGGGTCTGGTCCCTCCACCTCACACCCTGTAGGTCTGCAAACTGTTGCTTTAAAGCCAAGTCTAAACTGCCACTTATTTCTGTGAATGGAGTTTCCCTGGGTCCCAGCAGTGACCCTCTCCCGAGGCTGTTGATTGGCCCCTCATTTTAGACAGCAGAGCTGAAGACCTGTAAGAGACACTGCAGGCGGGTGGTGGCACACACCTTTAATCCCAGAGATACTGAAGGGCCTGCAAAGCCAGGGGTACTAACTGGCTGGACCATCCCAGGCAGTGCTGAATCCCTATCCACTCATTCATTCTGGGAGGTCCAGTTCTAGCCTTTGGTAGCTTCTAGAACCACCCACTGCTGAGAGTCCTTCCTCATCTCCTAGAACACGTGTGCCACTTAACAATTTTAAGGAAAAATCTAGATGCCAGTTCTTGTCCCACCATCTACCACCCACAGGACTTCAGGTAAGCTACTCAACTTTTCTGGACTCCCATTTCCTCCTCCACAGAAAGATCATGATATTATTTACTCAAAGATCTTTTGGTATGGGTTAAGTGAAATAATATTTGTAAAAAGGACTTTGTAAAATGGTAACTGACATAAACACTCGCTAGTATTATCAACTCATTTTAAACTGTTTTTCTTAAAGTTTGTTATTTCTTAAGTAAATCCAAACTTTCTCAAGGCTAGGGACTTGGTCTTGGAATCCTCTGAAGCCATCGTCGGATTCTATGCAACAGCAGAAGCAATGTTTCGCACTGTCATGGTTCTCAGGATGCTCCTACGTGCTGCCTGCATGCCCGCCGTGCTGGCACTCCAGAAGGCTGACCTTTGCACACCATATCAAAGGTTCTTTCTCCGAGGCTGGCCAGTGGGACACACTAGCAAGAGTCTGTGGGTAGGTCAGAGGAGATGGAGCTCAGGTCCTTACTCTGCTGCTTCTGGGTACAGGGCGCACTGGCTGCATCTCAATGCCAAAGGCCATGGGTCTGGCCATGTAGCCCTCTTTACACAGCTGTTCTCTCCTTTGTATCTGCAGGCAGACCCATAGAAAAAGCTCCTCTATTGCTAGTTTACGGTGCTGTTCTGACTTCCTGAATCCTCTGCCCAACTTTCTTGAACCCTGACTCCATCTTCATCAAGATTTCTCTAAACCACCTGTCTAAAAGCACTTTCTGTGAGGACCTGACAGACGTGCTCCTAGGGTGCCATGCAAGGACGTTAATCCCCAGTGACAATCCAACGGAAGATAGGTGCCTGAGGGGAAAACCAGCGAGAATGGATGGCCATGAGTCTGGGGCTTATCGCCACATCAGGTAATGCCTGGACAGCTTGCTCAAGTCCACACTGTGAACTGTGAGAGAGAACTGGTAGCTCGCTATGGTGCAGGGGGACACAGCCCGGCCAGGAAGGAGGTGGATGTCCTAGAAGTAGATGCTACACTACTGACTCGGGAGGAGCAGTGGCATGTCCCACGTGACTGTCTTTTCTTTTGCAGAATAGATATTTGCGTTCATCGTTTTTCTACAATTGACAAATCAAACACACAGAGAGATCTCTCACTCTGCAGGCTTGTGCCCAATCTGAAATCCAGGACCTGCCACCTCCAGTGCCACTAGTCTAGGACACATGAAGGTACTCCTGGCCTTGGATATTGAATGGCTCCAGAGCACTGATACATTTCATGACAAGCTGAAGTTCTGTGCACCTCATCTCTTATGTGGGCGAGTTCATATACATGACTGGTGAAAGGCTTTCTTAGGAAAGTGTGGATGGGAAGAATCCAAGGCTATGGAGAAAGAGGGCAGAGGCAGTAAGAGAGAAGAAACAAAGGTGTACCACATGACAGCAGCCTGCCCCAGTAGGAAGGTCACAGGAAAAGGCACCACTACTTCCAGAACCTTCTCAATCACTTCTTGTCAGCCCAGCCTAGCTTAGCCTCCTCCACATAAGCAATTAAGCTCAGGCTGATTCTAAGCCAGCAAGGTAAACATAAAATAAGATCAAATATTAAGAATCCAAACAGAGGCCTTAATTATTAAAAAGGAGCAATACAGGTGTGGTGCGCCACCATCATAATCATTATTGCTGCCGCTAACTGGGAGTAGGTATAAATGGTTGCCCCGGGTCTGCAGCTATAACTCTAAGAAGGAAACCAAGGTTGCTGCGATCCCAGCAGGTTATAAGCATCCAGCACTCCAAGCAGAAAATCCCTTTCCAGCACGATGGCACTGGGGCTGCGGGAGGGCAGAACAGGAGGAGGCGGGGAGGGAGTTCAGCTGCACCAGACGAGCTGCTGAATGTGGGTGCACATCTCTCCTCTCCTTTCCCACAATGCCTACCTTCATTAGGAGTGACAGGGCCAGGTACAGCTCCTCTGCAGCCCAAAGGGATGTGGCACAGATCCTCTGCACACAGATAGAATGGCTCTTTTGTAGGGCTCTTCTGTGAACGCAGGTATTTTAAGCATAAAGTTCTTCCCAGGTTAGAGGGGCTGTTTTTCTAGTTACCCAGGCTTAGAAGAATATGTCGCCTACCTGGCATGATGTGAAAGGAAAAAGAAAAGATGTGTGTCCCTGGTCCCTTTCTAGTTTGGCCCAGGGCTATGTCATGTCATGTCACATGTCTGTTTTAGGCTTTGTCCTCCAGCAGTATAAACAACAGTATCTTCTGTCCTAATCCGAACAGTCCAGTTTTTAAGCATTTGCTATGTGCTAGCCTCTCTTCCATGTTTCACACGTATGAAATGAGAATACCACAAGTGAGGTATTACAGGAGTCCATTTTACACGAGAGGAAACAGGCTTGGAATTTAATCACTTATTCAAAGTGAGCAGCTAATTAGGAGCACCATGAGCTTTAGAGACCAAACTTCAGGCAAAGTCACCACAGGATGGAGTCCTGGTCATGATGGGTGGGACTAAGATAGGCTCTTCGTGGAAGGGAAAGGATGCACGCCCCACTCTTGCGGACTGTGGGGCGTGCAGATGTTTGTGAGCTGTGTAACAGCATTGGGACCCCTTGGACAAAGTCAGTCAGCTCTGCTGCTGTTGCCTCTTGCATTGTGGGGGTGATAATTGCAAGGATAACTCACTGAAAGGGACCAAAGACATGAGCAATCAGGCACACAGAGACTGGCTGGACAAAGGGGGAGGGGAGGAGGAGGTGCTGGCTAGCACGCTGTAACCAGGAACATGAAGCTGGAGCACCAGCCTCAGGAGCCTCACTGGGGTGTGGTACTGTAGCAGCCTAGTGCTTCCAAGGGCCACTGGGGAACTGACCAATGGGGGCACGGCAGGAGATACTTCCAGAAGTATAACCACTAGTGGGAACATGAGGCAGATGAGAAGGCAGAGAGAAAGCAAAGCAATTAGAGTAATTAACCATTCAAAGGTAATTAACAGTGTTGCACCCACGGCACCTCAGACCAGCACAGGGGAGTCACGCAGCTACGGGTGTCAGCTGAGGGCGAAGAGAAGTGCCCTAGGTTCTTAGTAGCAAGCACTTCCTCTTCGCAGCCCCCTGACACCCAGTCAGAATGAGGACAGTGATCCTCTACAAATTAGCACAGTCTCCTCCCTGGAGCGGACACACATCCATTCTGGAAAAGGGAATTCAAAGAGATGGACAGCACCAGAGAGGTCACTCAGAGGGTTTGAAAGCCCAAAGATGTACAGAAGAATTGAGCTGATCTGTGTATTATTTTACAGGGCAGGAAACTGAGGCTCAGGAGGGGATGGAGGGGTTGTCTGAGGACACTGAGCAAATTCAGACTGAAGCCAAGACCAGGAACCAGGGCTCCTGACTTGCTCACTAGGACTTCTCATCCATCTCTCCATCATCCATCTTTCCCAGTGGGCCTCTTGCTCTGTCTCATCTGGCAAGAGATGCGGAGAATGGGTTTTAGGGTCCAAGGATACATACCTTGGGGAGAGCTAGTGCATGCCTCCTGTGAAGTAGTCATCCACTCTCAAGTAAATGATCTTAACCTGACCTTTTCAATGGAAAATGGAGAGATAATCCCGCCACTCTGGGAGGGTTGGGTGAGGATTGAAGACAATCCAGCTGAGATGGGTTTAATTAATCATGGCTGTCAGTCCAAATACTAAAGAACGATATAGTATGTGTGTGGAGAACACTGGACACTATGTCTACCGGGCAATGCAGGAACGAAGTGTAGGCTGACAGAAGGAACCTCAGGGTCACATACCTTGTGCCTCAAAGGGCAGCAGGACTCTAGGCACTTGGTGGCGATGACAGCTGGCTCAGGGACAGTCCCTAAGAATGACAGCAGCCGCCTGGTCCTTTGGGGGCTGGCTGTTTCTTAGACGCATCCATCCCTGCTGTCTTCTTAGCATGAAATATTTAAGAAGCCTCTGTTGTGTGCTAACATAAACTCATGTCATGGAATGCTTAAGGCCTCGTGAAAAGACTGCAAAGTCTCAAACTTTGGCTAACATGAAGAAGATTTAAACCCAAGAGGAAAAACAGAGATTCTTTAACTCCCCATTGTGCCTCCTGAATTTTTTTCTTTAGAGACAAGGTTTGTCCATAGCGTCAAACTCTCAATCCTCCTATTCAGCCTCCCAAGTGAGCCACCACACTGGGCTTGGATGATGATGATGATGATGATGATGATGATGATGATGATGATGATGATGATTATTTTCAACCTTAAACTGAACCAAGGCTGCACCAGACTTGGTGTTCTGTTCTGCTCTTTTAGCCTGATCTCTAGCATGTCAAAAAAAGTTATCTGTGACCACCATCTGGGCTCTGCGGTGGGCCATCTGGCTTTGCCAGTTAATCAGTGAGGTCAAGCTGACATCTTGGAAGACTACTACTACAGATTTCTGTGTTTTAACTAGAAAGAGATTTAGATTCTATGAACCAACGAGACCAGGAACAGGGCAATGCACAGCTTCAGCTCCAGTTTGGTTTTAAGTAGATTAAAGTCTAAGTGTATTTTTCAATATGCAACAATTGGGTTAGTCTAATGACAAATGTCATTCCCAACTATTGCCAGAGCAATATGCCATTTCCATTAGGAGTGAAGTTTCCTGGCCAGATTAAGACATGGAAAATAATTTTTGGTTATCAACAATTCCCTTCAGTCTCACTGATCAGATTAGGCCTAGCTACGGAAAGAGGAATTTACAAATTAGATGCTGTTCTCTATTTATTACCAAAATGGTCGCTTTCCACTCCATCTAGGAGGTATAGCAGAGATCTCATTAGGTCTCAGCTGCTGGTAACACCCACTCCATAAATCAATCTCCTTTGCAAGCCAGTGGATGAAATGAGCATTATGCTGAAGACCACAGAGTGGATGAAATTAAACCTCTGTACCCCTGGAAGGAAGCTAGATGGGAATTTCAAGCCTTAAATGCTGTCAGTGCTCTGGACCCAAAGAAGCCACAGGGCATCTATCCTCACTCGTCTCTTAACCATTTGCTGACTGCTATTCTTGGCTGGCTAGCTGGCATTCCTGAGACAGAGTGAAGAGTGAGAGGTATTTCCAGAGCTCAACCTTCACATATTTGAAGAAGAAAGGGAAATGAGTTAAACATGTAAAGAGAAGCATTATCGAATAGCCTTGCCCTCCCAGGGAAGTGTAAAAGAAAGGCTGCCAGACTAAAAAAAGGGGGTGGTGGTGGTGGAAACTTAATTTACATATCTGATTCATCATATATTCTCAGCTGGACCAAATCTGGCCTACTCTGGCTTCAGATCTGACCGAGCGACAACTCAGGCCCGAGTCCCCACTCTTCCTCTTCTTCTCTCCCTTTCTAATCAATATTTACTGTCCACCCATGCTCCCCCAGGCTCTGCTAGTGCTGGGCCAACAGAGGTGCTGCTTCCAAGAATGGACAGGCCAGCACATCATCAGACAAAACGCAGAGAGACACAAGTCACACTGAAGAAGTGCTGTGCAGCAGGTGGGCGAGCATGCTGGCCTGAGTGAGGGGAACATAGCCCTGCAGGGGAGGGCTGGTGAACAGAGCTGCTAAGAGCAGTGGGAGAGGAGAGAAAGGTTTATAGTTAAACAGTGGGTCAGGCTTTCCATGCAGAGAAGTTAGGTGTGTGCGGGAGTATGGGGGGGGGGGTTGGAGGAAAAAACAAGGTGGCTTTGGGGGTACAGACTGTTCTGCAGGGATCCCATGTCATTCCAGCGGTCTAGGGATGGCAGGATTCTAGACATTCTTGAATATCTCAGTGGTCTGAGACTAGAATGAGCACTCCAGGTCTGTTCAAGATACCTTGGGCTAAAGCTAATAGGCATCACCCAAGCGCCATGGAAACAGCTCAGCAGAGCTGGAAGGTTTGTTTTTAACAACCAATCTTCCCCTTCACTATATCACCGAGGGAGTGTGGAGAGGCAAGTTAGAAAATATAATTATATATATCAGTTTATTTATTCTTGAAGTTTTCATATTGCAAACAATGAAACATGACCATATCTATCCACCACTTTCTCCCCTCTAAATCCTACGAACATGTCCCCCTCCCAATTTCGCATCTTAGTTTTGGGTAACTCATTAAGTTCAGTCTGTGTTGCCCGTATGTGAAGAGGTGTAGGGCCATCCACTGGAACAGGGGAAACCTAGCAGTGGCTGCACACTGGAAAAAGAATGATTTGCATCCAGCAGCTATCAACTGTCCATAGCTGTTCAGCGAGGGTGGGCCCTAGAGAGCACCTTCCCAGGACGGTGTTATTCTTGCATTGATACATTCTCAACTCCGCTGGTCTGTGGGAAAGGACTTGAATTCACAGGACAAGGGAAAAGATTGTGGAAATCAAAGGTAGATACAAATGATTTTATACCTTCTATAGGTTCCACAGAAAGTGCTACTGTTTTCAATAAAGCTTGGGATCTTCCTGGGGGGAACACAGGCACTCTGCCTCATCACTAGCAGCTGACCCCTTAACTTCCTTATCCATGCAGAAGGGCAGAGTAAGCTGGGCACCTGGCCGCAGGGACCCTCTGCCATTGACTGACTTCCATGCCGAACACCTGTCCACCCTCTGCTGGGCACAGACGACACCATAATCTTCTGCTTTAGCAGGACCCAGCTGATCTCAGTGAAAACTAATAAATACAGGGAGAGGCTAATGAACACTCCAACAAGAAATGAGTCCTTGATTTCTTTCCATCCTGTGCCTGATGTGTGTGTGTGTGTGTGTGTGTGTGTGTGTGTGTGTGTGTGTGTGTGTGTAAAATAACCAAAACCAAAGAAACTCATCAGAATTCAAATATATGTTTTCAGAAATGATAGACATTTAACCTTACAAAGTTTATCTAAGCTGGGCATGGTGGCACATGTCTATAATCTCAGTACTTGGGAGGTGGAGGCAGAAGGATCAGGAGTTCAAAACCACCCTGGACTAAATGAGCTACCATCTCAACTCACACTCCTTCCCTCAAAAAGCCCATCTATTCGTTATCCATCCAGCGAGTCCTGAAGATCTTTGATGGGAGTAGTTTCTGTCGGTCTGAGGAAGAACTATGAACGAGTCTAAACTGCAGCAAATGCTTGTTTATTTGTAATGAAGTAGATGGCTAACATTTTCCCCCTGATAGATCAAACCAAAAATTCTTTGGTTTTGGTCTATCCTGATGACCTCTCCAGAGCTCATCCATGCACTGTGTACATCTGGGACTCAGTTAGAAAGCTGACTTCTTTAATAATTAGTCCAGGAAGTGGTTTCTCATCTGGGGCTCCCACTTTATTACCCAATTCTGAAGGCAGTTTTCAGGGCTTAGGGGTCTCACTTGAATTGCTGGGGCCTGAGGACCTGCATCTGGTTCAATGGCCTCATTCTCCTGGGAGCACTGGGAGGTCAGGGTGGCCTCTGGAGCATGCTGACTTGAGAGTACCCAGTCAAGAGCACCAAGGAAAACAATGGAAGTGGAATGTCTCCTGAAATCTGAGCCAGTTTTCAAGGACCTCTGTCACTGGTAAAGACATGTGACTACCCCGGGCCATAAGATGACTACATTTTTAAAAAATATATTTTGAGATCAAATAATTATGTTCATGACCTTGACATATATCTAATGTAAATCAATGATATTCAGATTATGCTTGTAAACCACATGGGGCTTTTTGTGGGCAACCTGCAGCTCTCCTAGGCCCTCAGATTTCTGTATTTCAATAAGGCATCATCCTGAGTCCTGCAGGGCACACAGCAGGCAAATGGGTCTGCTGGCTAATGATGATTGCAGAAACAACACTACAGAGTCACGTGACCAGCCACCGCTCGTACAAATATTTCATCTCCCTTATCTGGGGAGAAGCTCCGTGTTTGGTTCTACTGTATGCCCATCTTTATCTGCTCATCCAAATAAATACGTCTCATAGTAAATTTCAGAAGGCTACGTCTGTACGTAAGTTGTCTTGGTGATATGAGAGAGCAGTTCCAATGTGAGTAGACATTTAACAGATACATTTTTTTATCTTGAAGAGAAAAAATTCCTAATTCTGTCTTTCTAAAAATTGTATTTATTAGTCTGTGTGGGTGGGGGGTGCATGTGATCAATGTGACCATGGAGGTCAGAGGCCAACTTTGTGGTGTTGTTTTTCTCCTTCCAAACCATTGTGGGGGTTCCAGACAGAGAACACAGACTGCGGGTATGCATAGCAAGTACCTTCACCTGCTGAGCCGTAGTGCTGGCTCCCCATCTCTTTATACCCAGCTTTTCCCTCTAGTGTCTTCTATCAGAATAGAGACTGGACCTGGAAAATGGACTGTGTCCTTGGAGCAGGGCATCTCCACCAATGACAATGAGATGTGTGTATCAGCAATAGTCTTCCAGGGATGCCTTGGAAACAGGTGCTCACTGAAGCCTAGAGGAAGGCTAGAAGTAGCCAATGGGGTGGTGAGATCTCATTCTTTACCAGACAGAAGAGGAACTTGGAGACCAAGACTGCTCCCTCACATGGAAGCTACAAATGCCCCTTTCTTGTTTCTTGGGATGTATGGTCTTGGGATGGCTCTTGAGTATCTATCACATCCTTCTTTGTCAAGGCTGTCTATGAGCAGTTGCTGTGGCAAGGCCTGGTGCTGACGTGGCTATGGATGGTGGAGACAATTAAAGACTGGGATCCAGCTATGGTCTTGTCTGGGCCACAGCTACATTGGACTGATGGAGTGCGTCTCTACTTCCCTCTTTTATGGGATCATGAAGGCCTGAGTCCTCGGATCTCTGGCAGCTAACCCATGCCAGCTGAAAAGGAGGACTGTGATCATGCTTAGGGCCATCCTAAGATGACTAAGAGCCCAAGAGACTGAAGAATGCCAATGAGTAGCCCCCAGGCTTCGGTCAGCGTTCCTGCCAGTGGTTCCTCACCTCACTGGCATCCAGCAGCACTGCCCTTCTTCCCTGGATTCCTGCTAGTTCTCTGGTCTCACTTTGCAAATCTTCTTGGCAGGCTCTTTTTTTTTTTTATCAACCAGTTTCCAAACCTTGGTCTCAGTTCTTGGTTTTACTTTATCTCTAGTCACTCCTTCCCTGGTGATTTCACTGACAAGTGCATTTCAGTGCCTTCTCTATGCTGATGACTGAATGACAGCTCAGTGCCAAAGCTTTCCCTTGAACTCAGTCATTGCCAGTCATCTACCTAACATTTCCTATTATACATTTCATAGGCATGTAAACCTAAAGGTCTGAGTTGCCTGTCTTCATATCCTTGCCCCATTTGGCTCTGTTTTCCTTATGCCAGTAAAAGACAACCCCATTCTTACACTGACTTGGAATATCATCGATGTTTGTCTCTCATGTCCCATATTTTATCTGTCAGCAAATGATGTTATCTTGAATTCTGACCTCCCTGCCTCCATTATTGCCGAGAGAACATCCCATCATTTCCCAGGGCGTCTCCTCTCAGCTAGCTCCTGCCCTGGTGGCCTCCATTTCCCTCTACACATGGTGGCCACAGGGATCCTGTTAAATGCATGTCAGATTGCATCACTGCTCTTCTCAAAGCCTCCAGTGGCCTGCTGGCTTACTTCCAGCCCAAATCCAGGACCTCATGTCAACAAATTACACAATCCTCTCCTAGCTTCTCTGGCATCCTCTCCACCACTTTCTGCCTCACCTCTACCCAAGACCCAACTGCATGAGCCTCTTTTTTGCTCTCAGATGTACCAGCCATGCTCCTTCCTTTTACATCACCCTTCCCTCTCCCTGGGACGATCTCTTTCCAAATACCTTTGTGCTTCCTTTTTACCTTCAAATCTTTATTTAGATACCACCTTCTCAGTAGTGTGCCATGACCACCTTATCTAACACCAAAACCCAGCAATACTTATCACTCTGACATACTGTTTAATATATTCTCCACCTGTTCGAATAGAACCTCTCCAAAGGCAGGGAGTTGTAACTGCTTTCTTCACTGTTATATCACTAGTGCCAACAACAGTGCCTTCAAGGGTAGACATTTAATTTACAGCAGGCTGGCTAGCTGGCTGGCAAGAATAACTGGAGTCTGTGTTTACATAAAGTTAACTGTTTGTACATAGTTTACTCAATTTTCTCTAATCTTTTAAGGGAAAATCTCCCAACTAAATGCTTTTTCTCTGTTATCTTCCAACCTCTAATTCTTCCACCTCTCAGTGGCTTTCTTAGGAAAGCTGACTGACAGGTCCACTTATGTTTGTTCAGCTATTGCACAATGATGTGTCTCTGAGTTGTCCCCACAATGCAGCGAGCATTGCCTCCAAGTGACTGGCACTAGTGGCCATGGTCTGTGCTGACAGGGATGCTGGCTGGGGCAGAGGCGGAGTCACCGGAAGTGTGATGAAGTAATCACACACCTTCTCTCTACTTTGTGAGCGGGGTGACAGCTCGGTTGGTAAAATGCTTGATGCACAAGCCTGAGGACCTGAGCTCCATTCTTGGCATCCACAAAAAAACCCAGGCAGAGCAGCCAACACTTGTAATCCTAGTGACGAGGAAGTGGACACAAGCAGATCCCTACAGCTTTCTGGCTAACCAAACTAGTCAACCAGCCCCAGGTCCCAGCGGAAGCCCTGCCTAAGGAAACAAGGTGGACGGCTCCTTAGGAATGATACCTGAGGTTGACCCATCCTTCCCGTCCTTCACATGCATGTGATGGTGTGTGTATGCATCCACACACATTTATCACAGATGTGCATGCACACACACATACAGTCTCCTGCTCTCTCTCTCTCTCTCTCTCTCTCTCTCCCTCTCTCTCTCTCTCTCTCACACACACACACACACACACACACACACTCACTCACTCACACACAATTTTATTTCTGAGTTGAAAAGAGTTGGCAAAAATCCCATAGTGTAATCTTTTAGACATTTCAAAAACTAGAACTACACTAATTAAAACGCAAGCATTTCTCCCCCTTGTATTTGCTTCAAAGGGCAAATCATGAAGTCCTAAAGAGAAGAATATATTTTCCAGCCACAGAATTGCCTTTTCTGCAATTAAACTATATATAAACAGTAAACTGTCTATAAACCTAGAATCCAGTTCATCTTTTCATCCATCCACAAATAGACTAAATGTTTACTCTTTGCAAGGTCTTCCTTGAATCCAATCATTAAATTTCATTTACTCCATATTTATTGGGAATCTTATGGGCTCATTCCAACTTTGTTCTAGAGTCTCACATTCCCTTTTATCATGTCTAACTACTGTACTTCCCATTTCTTGCTTCTTTGGATCTTCATTCCCTTGACTCACCCCCTGGAACAACTCCTCCATCTTTGCATTTAGTTAGGCTCTAGAATCCCACTCCAGTTTTCCTAGGACAGGGCTGGCCAGGGACAAGAAGCATACTCCAAATGTTCCTCCAGCCATAAGGAAGCAGTATGGGGTGAGGTGACTCTCTGGAGTCTAACCCTATCCATGTTTGGGCTTCAAGAAACCTTAGCAGTGACCAGCTACTGGACAAGCCTGTTAGTGCAATCTGCTCCAACAGCAAGGTATGCCCCAGGCTGGGAACTCTCCTTGGAATTCACTCTTATAAAGGACAAGATGGAGAAGCAGCGTGTGTTTTTTGGAAGCTCTTAATTTAACAGGAAACATAACCCTGTGTCTCTGTGAATGGCAACTGGCTGTGAAGCATGTTGTGAGTATTGCCCGTTTCCACATGACACATCCTAACAAAATATTTATCCTGATTAATCCTGAGCAAGGGCAGAAAGAGAGCCAAGACATCAACCTCTCCGCAAGCCCTTCTGTGACTCACAGGCCAACGGACTTGTGTACTATTCCACTCAATGCCACAAACTAATCAACTGCCCTGCAGTTTCATCAACAATGTAACAGAAGCTGTCATGCATTTTTCCAGAAAAACCCTCAGTGGCACCATTGCTCCTTGTAATAATCTATCAAAGGCCCTATCTTCCAGCTTGCAAAACTACTTAGTGGAGCATGAAGGCTTCCTTGGGTTATTAAATTACGTTGTTACCAGTCCCTTGCTGTTTCTGTGTTTTAATTTTGTCTTTGTACCTTGAGCAGGGTTACTGGGAAGGGAGTAGTTGATAGATTTATGACATCGGTCTTTGGAGCGAGAGAGCGAGAGTCTGCTCACACCCTTGCTGTCTTCTCCCTCCACCTGTTCTTCTCAGGCAGAATCTCTTCTGAGTCCCTCTCTGCTTAGGTGCAGATTCTATCTTGCTACCCTCACCTGCATGGCTCAATGCTCGCCCAATGTTTAAGAAAATCTGTCTTTAAATCATGCTGCTTGGAAGGACAGAAATACAACTATTCAAACATACAAAATGCAAGAGCATTGCCGGGCGGTGGTGGCACACGCCTTTAATCCCAGCACTCGGGAGGCAGAGCCAGGTGGATCTCTGTGAGTTCGAGGCCAGCCTGGGCTACCAAGTGAGTTCCAGGAAAAGGCGCAAAGCTACACAGAGAAACCCTGTCTCGAAAAACAAACAAAAAAAAATGCAAGAGAAATGCTGAGCACAGAAGAGGCAGGATATTAGATCCACAGAGATCAAGGTCACAGGAAGCATGCACTGTTGGGATAATCTTTTTATACACTGTGTAAAGTTGTGTCTCTGTTTTATCTCACCTGCATAAGGCATCTTCTGATTGGTTTAATAAAGAGCTGAATGGCCAATAGCTAGGCAGGAAGAGGACAGGCAAGACTTCCAGGCAGAGATAGGAACTCTGAGAAAGAATCTCAGGCAGGAGATTCGCCAGCCAGACATGGAGGAAGTAGGACATATGGTACCAAGGAGCAGTAATAAGCCTCATGGCAGAACATAGATTAATATAAACGGGTTAATTTAAGTTTTAAGAGCTAGTTGGGAACAAGGCTACACTAAGGCCAAGCTTTTATAATTAATAAAAAGTCTCCATATCATTATTTGGGAGCTGGTGGTCCAAAGAAAGACCTATTACAATGCACAGTAGTTAGAGCCAACCCAAAGGTTCTAAAACTCACAGTGCATCACAATCCTTGGTTAACTCACCCTAGGGCTCCTTAGTCAGTGGGTTTGGGCAGGATCCTAAGAGTCTGCATTTCTACTAAGTTCCATATGCCACCATTGATTCAAGGATCCCACTCTGAAAACTAGTGGGCTAATCAGATTTAAGTTTGACTTTCCATGATTTGTTATCTTAAACATTTACAGTTACCTGTTGTTCCCATTTTTCTCCCTTCTGTGGGTTTTCCAGCAATATGCCATGAGAAAACCTAGTGGAAGAGACCTGGCTCTGTGTTTATAGTCTAAGTGGGTTCTGTGGAATTCCTGTGTTTCCTCCAACCTTCCCGAAGCATTTCCTTGGATCCTTGACAATAACTTACCAACTCAATGAGAATGTTCACTCCGTTCCTCTGGAAAAATCTGGAGGGAACCTGGAAGGCCACTGCCAGTGTGGAGAGAATCCTGCCCAGCACACATTTTTTTTCCAAGCAGCTGGCTAGTGGAAACTGTTCCCAAGGAACAGGAACAGGATGCCTGTCCCCACCTCAAGGGACAGAGCCCACAGGAGAGGCATGTCTCACTTACCTTAGCACAAACTCAACTGTGTTTTCAGGTCAAAGCTTCTAAATGGAATATGAGGTTTTCTACATTAATCGCAGTAATTGCCCATCTGACTAATTCCTATGACAGCAACCATTAACAATGTTCCTCCAGGAACATCAACTATAGGCTAGAAAGAAAGGTCTGCATGAAATACCTTCTCCTGGCTCACTGCTCTTCCCATCTCCCAGACCCCAGTCAAAGAGAAGGTAGTTGCTCACTGTTTCGGGGCTTGTCTTCGTCCATCCCCTCATCCTCATTCTCAGGGTCAATGTCTTCTGCTTGGGTGATCCAATCCAAGTAGCCTTTGAGATCTTCTTCTAGCTGCTGCTTCTCTCGAAGCTTCTGGAAATCCCCCCGAGCTTTGGCTTTCTCCCTCTCTTTGGAAAACTCTCTAGTGTGAGAGGGAGGGTAGGGCAGGGCAGCACAGAGAGTCCATCCAGGAGGGAAGATGGAGAGAAGAGGAGACAAGGCAGGTATTAATTGCTTTGTGTGGAGAACCCTTTCCAAATCACCCCCTTTCTACAGACAGCTACCTCCAGCACCCAGTTGTGTCTTCACTCCCACGAGAGCAGGGAGCACTGAGAGCATGCCCTTGACACAGGCTGGGAAAATCTATAGGGAGGAGGGCTGTTCATTCACTTTCTAGATCATAATAGGTTTTGCCTGTGAATAACAGCTATTCTCCAAAGATCCGGAGACCCCTTCCAGTCTCTCTACTGCCCCTCTACAACAAGGAAACACGTGTCACCCAGGATTAGGTCATACCTTTTTAAAAAAATGACAAAGCATCTTCAAATGACAGAGATTATTGGGACCCAGTGATGACAGAGCCCACTTACTTGTACTGGGTCTCTGAGCCAATAATGCCTTCTTTTCCCAACTCTGGCTTCAGGGATGTCTCCTTGATAGTATGATAACAGCTAAGTTTGGAATATTTACACCATGAAAGCTAGCCAATGCAATTGATTGATCAGGGCATTTCCCCACAGAAGGGCAGTAAATTTTTACCAGTACCCCCATTGTCTAGGGGCCCAGTAGGTTTGATCTCTTCAATCTCTGTCTTCATGGCTACAATTCACTCTACAGTTCTTAGCATGCCTGGAGGGAGTTCATGGGGATACCCATAAGGATTCCAAACACAAGAAAATACCCTGGGGCCCACTATTTGGGTTAAAGCAATCTATCCAGGATAGAAAAATACGTAAAATGCAGTTGATATCAAAGTTAATGTTGCAGTTTAAAGCAATAGTCAACAGATATTGTAGTTTGCTTGGGACTTGCTAGAAGAAAGAACCCTGGAGGACATTCTTATTTGTCTCTGACATAGTCCTTCTTTTTCTCTAGCTCTGAATTCACTTTAAGCAAGGCTGGGGCTTGGAGCAGAGGCAGTGACAGATAAGTTAGTTCCCAGCTGCCACCGCAGGTGCAAGCCCCTTCTTTCTATGGGTAGCAGGAGAGTTTGTTTTCTTTGGGTTTTTGACCCACTGAAATTGGGGTTCTTGGTGGTAGGGTGGGGATAGGGGTGGGTGGGGTGTGCATGTGAATTCTCTGGTGTCTTGACTAATTCCCGGGCCATGGTTCTTGCCTTTCTTCTCAGTAAGAGCCCGAATCGGGACAACCAGCTATGGAACCCAGTCAATAGAGCTCCATGCACAAGCTCGGTGCTGCAGAGGAAAGGCGCCTTGGAGGTAATCATGTCACCTATAAACCTTGGGGGACAAAAGGCTCAGTGAAGCCCAGTGTTATATATGGGAGACTCTGTCACCACATACCACCCACCCAGTGTTTGCATTTTGTCTGTGGTGTTTGGCAACGCTCAGGCTTTCACACTCTCACGATTGTGGTGAAATGGGGTTGAGACCTGGGAGGAGCCCAGGGAATGTTTTAATTGGGAGAAGGAGAATTGGGGGGCTCTCAAGCTAACGAGGCTTCTTCAACTATGTCCTTAACAATACTCTGGTTTGGATTGATTTTTCTTCTCAAATCTGATTGAATGCAATTATAATCGGATTGAACTTGCTATTTCTTGGGCTTTCTGCCAAGCAGTGGGCACTTTTATTTCCTTCCCAGAAAGTTGTATGCCAGGGAAGAGGCTCTAGATTGGCAGATCATGGTGAAGGTAGGATCTGGCTTGGCTTTGCTCACCTGCTTTTGTTATTGGGGTGGCCATGGAAAGATGTCAGTCCCTCCTTGTCTTCCCTTCTTACTTTATACATGCCTCCCCTACCTTGACCTCACTCTCCAGAGACAACAGATTCAGAGTGCACTCCCTCCCTAGGTAAATAAACTAAAAACAAAACAAAAAACCCAGTACCTTGAGGATCCTTTTTTACAATCTTTCTGCAACACCCATGTGCTTTTTTTCCTTCCTTTACTCTAGAGTGGGTTTGGGTGAGTTTCAAAGGGATGAAGTTTCTAAGGGAGTCTTTTAGTTCTGGATAATTTCAGAGAGTTCAGCTCTGGTTATCAGACGCCCATCACCCCTCTTATAGTGTTGGAAGAACAGGCCCTAGATTCACCTGGAGTTAGGAAGTGGTCCTGGTCCTGTTTTACAGCATCTGCCCTTGGAGTGGAAGCTGAAGTGAACAGTCATAGGGGACAAAGGCGAACAGGGTGGTTGCATGTTTCTATGAGACTTGCCCTCTTTTGCTCCTGTAGAGGAAGGGCACGCTGTGGCAGGATGAAGATGTGGTCTGAGCAACAAGGCAAAATGGGGCTTTGATAGTGCCACGGGCAGGGATGCAGCCAAATTGTGGCTGCGTGGAACTCCAGGCTGCACATGGTGGTGATGCACTGGTGACAGTCACCAGTTTTCTTTCCTTTCCTGGATGCTGGCCATGTGACAGTGATGCACTGCGTGGCAGCCTCTGGGTCTCTTTCCTCTCCTGGATGCCAGCCATGTGCCTGCTCTGGAGTCTGAGCTGATGAAGACATGAAACCCCAGCCTGACAGGCTGTGCCCAGCCCAGGTCCAGAGCCAGCAAGACAATCAGTTACTACTGTGGGATTTGTCACAAGGCAGGAGTGCGGCTGTCACTAGCAATGGCCAAGATAAAACATGGGAGGAGGGGTGGTCGGTGCTCAGTCACATAAAGCATGCAACAGGATGTGGTTGGGGCGAATCACGTGGGACACTCAGCCCTTTGAAAATCAATACTGAATAGATAAAATTTGTTTGCTAAAATTTGTTCGCAACCTCCCAATCAATGCTCATGGCACTTTCAGTCATGTATAGATATGCATGGAGTGGCAAACAAAAACCCCACAACCCACAAAAAACCAAAAAAAAAAAAAGTCCCATGCTCCCTGTTGAGGTCAGACAACATAAAATACTTTAAGGTGCTCTCCATAATTCAGTTGCCATAATGTAAGCAAATGTCTTTCTTCACGGTCAGTCTATTTAGTGTGTGTGTATGTGTGTGTGTGTGTGTGTGTGTGTGTGTGTGTGTGTGTGAGGGTGTGTGTGTACTTTTGTGCTGTTTATTAGAGATTTTGCTGCTTAAAGGCCCCAAGCACAACTCTAATGATTGAGAAGGCTGTGACTTGTCTTACAGAGAAACTGTTAGATAAGCTCATTCAGGCACGAGTTCCAGTGCTGATGGCTGTGAGTCTAACGTTAACGCACGGGTGACAGTTACTAAATAAGTTGTGGACAGAAACACACACTGGGCGATGTTTTAATGGGTTGTCAATGTGATCAGATACTCATTAACAGGAATCTAACTCTGCACTTTGCATTGGTGGTCCAGCATTCACTGGTACATTGTCCAACATGAATCGGCAGAACATAACCACTGAACGGTGAGAATCTACTCCGGATGGCCACTTCTGCTGCTGCCATAGCATGTGCTGGCCTCCTTCTCACTCTGGATTGTTTTGTCTTAACACTGGCATCATATTCCAGGTATCCTTTCAGGCTGTAACTGTCCCACTCATCGGGGACTCTGCTTTTGTAAGCAAGAGACATGACTATTTCCTGATGTGGAAAAGGATGGGGCAGTTACCCAGGTAAGAGATTCTAGGTACAGACTCATCCAAAGGCCCAGACTTCAGAGTACAGGCTTCTACTCCCCCATCTACAGCTTCAAATACAATTTCAAAAGTTTCACTGTCAACTGTTATTTCTATTCTAACAGGTTAGCGACTGGGCTTTCTGGATTTCTAATCCAATTGTTACCTGTATCGATGCAGTCCTGTGCCTTGCATAGGGTAGATTTGAGGATCACTACAAAGCTTGGACGATTTCTGAAAAGAGTCCAAGAGCTGTGTGTTCTTCACACTATGTGGTCCCATCAGAAGGCAGGCTTTCTGGATATGTGAGGGTTGCAGATAAAGGATATAGACCCCTCAGGTAACCCAAATCTTGGAATTTCTACTTTAACAACAGAAACTGTATGGAATGCCATCCCTACTCTGATCAGCACACACCAAGCACACTTTAGCCTTTCCTTGCTGGCTAAAGGACACAGTTTATGAGGATGAGTTATGTCATGGGGCTGTAAAAGAGTATTATTCATTGGTGGATATAGGGTTCACACCCCAACTCTTCAGTCACAGAATACCTCACAGCCACGGTGGCATTGCCTCTGCTCTCAGGGCCCATCAAGTTCTGTATAGTTTCCAGTCTGAACACCTGGCCCCACTGGGCCAGCCAGGTAGCATTTTCCAGCTTAGACCTTTTCTGTTCCCTGGCTGTGTCCAGATGCTTGTGGACTGCTTCTTTCACATCTCTCCATCATCCTTCCACTTTTATAATGTCTGACTTTTACCACTCCACTTCCTCCTGCAATGGGTTAGGGCAGGAGTAGCATGAAGTTATAGGAAGAGCCTGTGGACTGACGATATTCTGGCCCAGCCCTCCATCCTCTAATTTTTCCCATCAGAATGGATGTGGCTTCCTCATCTAAGCCTCATTCTTTTATTCTGTGAAATGAAAATATGAGTAGCATCCAGTTCATGGAGTTGTTATGGATACTAAATAAACTAATACATGAGATATGCAGAGCACAGGCCTTGGCACAGTTTGGGGGAGACTGTTCATGCTATCCTTGGGGTAGTGCATTCCATGGGCTCTAAGACTTTCTGAATATTCTGGAAGGTTGGTCTAATTAAAGTCTAATTGTTGAATGAGTGGGTGTTTCCCCAAACACTTGTGGTTAACTGTTTTCTGGATTAATCAAGTTGCCAACTCCAAACCATCACCACTGTGGTCAACCAACAGGAGCCTGTTTCCAGGTTTGACACTGCCCAGGTTAGAGGCAACACACTTGGAGAAACTGGCCTTTGACACAAAGCCAGAAGGGGTAGACAACTTTTTACAGACACCTGCCTGGCTGGGCAAAGGGTCCATGAATGTTCCTGGAGCTGCCAGAAGCATGCTGTAACTTTGAGGATGGCCAGGTACTAGAAGGCTCCAGAACAGACCAATTGAACTCTGGATCACAGATGCAAAGGTTAAAGAGCCTCTATATTCCTGTCCCATGCTAATTAAGTGTTTTGAAAACTATTAAGTGTCAGAATTGTGGATTCTGTACATCTGTCCTCATTTGATCTAAATGAGATCAAGGTATGCTATCAAAATGACCTTCCCTTCTGCATCAGCTGCTGCTCCTCTGACACTAGCAGGCTGGTCATTCCTCTGGGAGGAGGGGACAGCAATGGCTGCCAGCTGAAGAAGGGGCCTTTGGAGGCTGGTCCTCATTCTCCATGTTGACTTCCTGGAGAAATTTTACATGCTAAGATTTGGTTCCTAACATCTGAGGAAAGAAAATGGAATTTAAAGTTGTTTTTTTTTTTTTTCTTTTTTGGCTTAGAGCTCTGGACTGTGCTAAAACTAAGCTCACTCAATGTAGATGAAGCAGGGGCCATAAGAAAACAGGGGCCAAAATGAGACTCCAGGCCCAGGTCTGCTGAGTGCCAGCAAAGTGATTTCTCTTGGCTTGTGCTACTTATCTTAAAAGAAAAGTCAAAGTAAGCATCGCAGTTCCAGCACCGCCAGGGCCACATCCTAGCCCTTGCTCTAAGTACTCTACATGGACATTCCTGTTCACTCTACAGTGACAACCACCTAAGTACTCTACACGGACATTCCTGTTCACTCTACAGTGACAACCACCTACGAGTTGATGTTATCTTCATTTTTTTGACATGGAAAACGAAGGCTTAAAAAGATGAAGTTGCCAGATACTATGCATCCAGCAAATACAGAGCTACGAAAGCCAAATTTCTGTCTTCAAAGGGGATAATGAGTTTGATTTTTTTCCAATGCTGTCTGTGAGATTCATGTATAAACAACAGGCCATTTTCTTGTGTTGGAAGATGAAAACGAACCCCCTGTCCCCTCCAGGCAGCTAACTAGGAACTTATATATTTCTCCATCTCCCTTTCATCTTGCTCCCTTGTGTGGTCTTACCTTGGCAAAAGGCAAGATGCCATCCAGGGCCGTGGGAGGGGTAGGGGAGGAGTAGGTTCTTTCCTTCAGTCTATTCTAGACTGAACCCCATGCCCTGGCCATGTCAGTCTGCACTGACAGTAGCCTTCCTTCTTCCTGAACTGTCCCCAGCAGGAAGTCCCTGGGTGTCTGGGAAGACTACGAAAGCAGCAGGCCTATCCCAGCAGAGCAGAAACAGATCCCCCACCTACCTCCCGCTGTAACAAAGTCAGTAGGTAGGTCCCCTACTAGAGGGCCAGAGGGTCACCAGGAGCCTTTAGGTGTCAGGTCTTGGCATGGCTGACATGAGCTAGTAAAAAAATAAGTGGCTTCCATGATGAGAAGGGGGCCATCCTTGGGGTCACTTGATGCCCCAACCATGATCGATTCTTTCATTTCTAACTGCATCTGAGCAAGGGCTGAAAACTGGTAGGTTTATATCTGTGGCCATCTAGCTAGATTTAAAGGAAAATAAATTATGCCTCATCTGTAACTTCATAATAGTAACCTGTGGCTTTAAATAGTTACGTGTCCTTTGCATTCAGAAAAGTAAACATCAGTGATGGAATGCTTGGCCTTGACATGAGAACTAGTGTTTGCTTGCAAATATATGTACACACACACACACACACACACACACACATACACACACACAGCCACAGAGTTTTAGCTGTTTCTGTTTTTGACAATGCTGGGCCAAAACCCCAACTCTTCCTTCTCTGGTCTGTTCACTAAATAAAAGTGATTTAAAGTCTGTATTATTTGCCTGCAGATGACAACTGGCTCATGACATCAGACCAGTATTTCTTTTCAAGGACACTGTGAGTGTTGTGTGTGTGCGTGAATGTTCTTATAGATTCCTGCTGGGAAGCCCTTCCCACTCAGGGATCTTTCTGTGCTGCTACTCAGGGTGAGTGAGCAGGGCACAAGGGGAAACAGCCTGACTATCTGAGCAGCTACTAGAACTGGGAAGGGCTTGGTGTGTATGTTGGGATAGGGGTGGGACTGAGTGTTTCTTTTCCAGGGTCCACCACTCATACCAATGAGTTAATTCCTAAGCAGTCGACCCTCTTCACAGTCAGGCCAAAGACCTTCACTTCGAGGCTCCTGAGTGACCCTTTATCCCAGGTTCATCAGAGCCAGAAACAGAATAGTGCCAGGAATAGCAGAAAGAATAAATAAAAATGAATGGAAAAATCAAGACCATTTCCTTGGTCCTGCTTACCCGCTAAGAACACCGAGAACCAAGTTAAGTACAAAAAATGACCCTATGATGATTAGTGTAACAAAATAGATCCAGGGCCAGTCCCTTCCTACGGCATCATTGACCTGGAAGAATGGAATGATAGTTAGTCGGGCACACACAGCAACCGAGCACGGCCAAGCGCCAGCCACCGGCTCCCCAGCGCTGAGCTGAGCAGCGTGGGACCCGGGATCCTCAATGTGTAACTCAGAAGGCCAAACTGCCTGTGCAGCCAATGGTCAGAATCTGTGCTTGCATGGAGAATTTTTTTTCCCCCGTTTTCCTGGGCCTGTTAGGGTCCTGTCTCTGAGGATGCTGCATTGAACGCAGTGGAACCTGGGACCTTGCTCGGCTGCATGGTAAAGAGGACACAGAAATGGTCAGCTTACCCGCTCAAAACACCGAGAACCAGATTTAGAACGAAAAAGGATCCAAAGATGACCAGACTGACAAAATACACCCAGGGCAACTCATAGCCCATAGCGTCCTGCATCTGGAAAGACGAAGGAGAGTTAGGACAGGCAAGCCGAGTAGAGGGAGAGACAGACAGGCGGGAGTGTGAACAGATCAACAGGAAGCAAAGGGGCTCAGCCGGGGTTTGGGTAAGTGGATCAGCAGCTGCCATTATACTTGGCTTCCTCCCTATTTAAATTCCTTTCCTACAACCTTGACCTGAGCTATAAGGACCTGTGCAGTGTCGCTCAGGAGTGGAAGGGGGGTCTTGCCTGACTTCTCCTGCTGCTTAGTTTTCTGGGAAAGAAACAGAATCCTAGTGCCTTTCTACTCACTTGTCTAGGAAGGTGGGTCACCTCACAAAACATGGTTTTTCCATCCTAGAGCGGGCTTAGCTCATTTGGGCTTCTGTAGCTATTACATCTTAAGCTGGACCCTAAGGAGGGCTGACCTTGGGTTGTGAAAAGGGCTAGCTTTACTGACAGGGCTAGAGACTGAAGCTTACGTCACATGAGAAAGTGATCTCCATTCCTGGGCTCTGGGGAATAGAGTGCTCAACGTGAGTGCGTCACAGGCAAATGGGCCAGGAAAGGCAGTACCCTCCCTGGCTTATGTGTCAGAGAAGGGGCCTTATCCCTGACACCACAGCTTAGATGGAGGAGGTGCCGAGCCTGTGACTGATGGGCTGATGGAGATACTCTGTGGCAAGTCACAAACGCCTGCAGGAATTAGAGGCAATGGAAGCCAGAACTGGCTCCTTCAGGCTGTGGGGAGTTTGCTGTGAGAACCTCTTCAGAACTCCCTGTCCCCTGACTTCCACCCTCTCCCTACAGCTCCTGGATGTGGCTGTCAGATGTCCCCTATACTTCAGGCAGGAGGGAGTGTGAAGACAAGTCACAGGACAGTGTTTCTATCAAAGAGGAAATATATTCTGATTCAGCTTCTCAAATCTATTTCTTCTGATGTTTTCCAAGCACAAAACACACTTTACTTTTGGTTTACTAACAATGAACCCCAAGGCTGTCTTTTGTGAACCTAGCTTATAAACTCTAGATTCTAAGGTACCAGCTTCCTAATTGATTTCCATCAGCAGCTCTCAAGATGTGGCCTCAAGTACCAGTATCATTAGGTGCTCGTTTAGAAATGCTCACATTCCACCTCACCCTGGAGCTCTGGGGGTGGCAACAGCTCTTACAAGCACTATAGATTAACTGGATGTGGGATACACCACACAGCTTGGGGACCCCCTGACACATATCATTGTCTTCATGCTACCAGTTGTATCTGGAAGGACATAATAATGCATCCCCACTACACTGGGCCCTAAGATGGGGACAATTTGGGACAATCAACCAAAGTAGACTCCTAGGTCTTGTCTCATAGCCTAGGAGTTCAGTATAGTTAGTCTGTCTGCATTAGGATTGTAGTCCTGGTCATCCCAAGTGATCTTCCCAAGGAATATGAAAATTGTTAACTGCTGCCTCCATTTGATTTCTATCTTTGTGCCTCGATTGAGTTATAGATGTGTTCTCTGTGTGATAGGACCAAAAATGGAGAAGCATTCAGAGACCCGCCTGCTCTGAATGGCTTGCTGTTTTATAGTTAGAGACATTGTGTAAAAAAAAAAAATGTGCCTGTGGCTTACTGGCTTGAGCTGAGTCAGTGCAGAAGAGTTCCCCACATATGTCCACATGGCAGTGAAATTCAATTTAACAATTTGTTGAGCATCCCTATTCCCACACGCCTTGCTCTATTTTTCCATAGCATTTATCACTTTATGAATGTGTGGGCTCCTTACATGTCACAACAGGCATTTGTTGTCTTAAATGCCATAGTGTAGGTTTCATGGGCACAGGTGGCTTTGGTTTGTTTAGGTCACTGGTGAATCCCAAGTGCCAGGAGCAGTGCCTTGCATTGGATAGGTACTCAGGGAATGTTTGAGTGGGATCAATGAACCTAAGACCTGCTAGGCTTTGTACTGTAAATAGGAAGTCCCCAGTAGCTGGGGACACAGACATAAAAAGCAACGATAAAGACAGGGTAGGAGATGCAATTGTAGGAGGAAATAAGAAGTGGAGAGCAGGAAGTAGAGAAGTAGGGCTAGATGAGGCTGTAGAAACAAGGGCCAGATCGGACAGGGCTGTGTGGACTTTGCAAGATGGCGTCACTGACAGCAGAGGGAGCTATGGAACAGGAAGGAAGTCAGGGGGTCCAAATGACCCAGTGGTAGCAGTAGGTAGCTCCCCCCCCACCTTCCAGACTTGGCCATTGTTATAACCATATACATAGCTGTAAAGCCTTCCTGGCCATGGAATGGCTGTGAAGGAAAGAGTGGAGTATTCAGGAAAGCAGCAGTGACTAGCAGAGGAGGGGCAGTCGGTCTTTATATGGTTCTGTCCTCAGGGCCCTTCCTTGACCAGGAGGAATCGCTGAGCTAAGAGTACCAAGGCCATCGGACTAGAGAAACTAGAAGTTCAGTGTGTCTCCATGCTAGGAAGAGGAAAGCAAAAGAGTCAACACAAGCAGGAAAGATGAAACAGTACTAGGGAGAGAAAGGCAAGGGAGCCATGTACCCAGCCGCAAGGCTTTGTCACGCCAGGGCCTGTAACACGGGGCCTGCACAGGAGCCTGTTGCCTGCTCACTAGCATCCACCTTTATTCACCAAGTGCTTGCTGTCGGATGTGCAAGATGTGGGTGTTGCATTGGACTAGAGGCTGTAGTAAAAGAACTGGGTGGAGAGCAACCCCAGCTGGGGTGCTGGCACCTGCCAGGAGAGGGATTCTAGGGAAAGCTGGGCCTTGGGTGATGAGCATTTTTTGTGGTGAACATAAGTCAGAAGCAGGCTCTCCCTTTTCCTCTAAGTGCTTCTGTTGTGTTTAGGGAGAGCAGGAAAATCTGGTGGGAATAACAGACTCTCATCAGAAAACAGGCAGACACAGCACTCCGGGCACCATGCCGCAGTGTGCCACCCCTCTGGAGCCCATACCCAGCTCCTGGGTTACCAACCTGCCCTAAGGAAGCTGGAGGAAGCCACTAGCCCTACCTCTGGCTTCCGTCCCCCTAAACTGCCCTGCCAGCAGCACAAGCCCCCTTTTGCCTTAGAGGTTCCCTTGGGTTCTTGATTAGTCTGGGGGTCCTTTCCTCTGGGTCACACAAGACTTAGCTTCATCAAGGATTGCAGTGGAAAGCGCCGCTTGGCTCTTCCCTTTATTCCAGGCCACACACTTTCGGGCGGACTGGGTGGAGAGGACACATTGGTGGCTGTCTCTTAAGTAGGGTGATGCTGGAGTGGCATGGTCCTTATCTCCGATCTGGGAACAGATCTTCTCAGTAAAAAAGAAAAATAAAGCCACACTGAAAAGGGACCTGGCCTGCTGTCACCCTTATCTGGAGAGGCAAACAGGGCAGGTCTTGGGTCTGCCACAGAGAGAGCTCTGTGGCTTTCCTAAAGAAGGTGAGAGATGTCCTGGCTCCTCGTGTCCAAGGTCAAGCAGTTTTCAGGAGCCCCAGACCTTAGACTACGGATGGCTCTTCCTTTGCTGAAACAAACACAGAGCCTTCCTATTCAACCCAGACCAAACAAAGGGAATACTAGAGGGAAAATACCAAAGACCTTTCTGAAACTAGCATCTAACTGGGTGAAAAGACCCCTGCCTTGTACCTTCATTAGGGGAAAAAATAGGAGAGGCAATACCTCTACCATGAACTTCTCAAGGCCTCTCTGATCCAAGCTTATTTCCACGGATTTTCACATCATGTGTACCTTCTCTTCAGTATAAGCACTGTGGATCTAGAGACTAGATGGTTTCCACAAGTACCAAGAGAGGCCATTGTCTGTCAAAGAGCAGGTGCAAGTCATAAAAGCCACAGTGCTTCCCACTCAGTGTCTCTGGTGTCAGTGAATGTCCTCAGGGCAAGAGCTCAATGTGTGGTTGCTCTTGATGACCTATGTTGCCTGGAACATGAGTGGCCACCACATGGGTCACAGAGTAAGAAGCAAGTTGAATATTGCTCCAGCCCTGTGCACCTACCCATTCTTTGCTGAAAACTCCGTAGGCAGCCAGAACAGTAAAAGCCTCATTCAGGGAGGAAAAACCACCCGATCCTAACATCAGGCAAGCCAGCAAACCAAACTGCATGCATTCAAACAAGCTCTGAAAGCAATGGGCCGGTGTCCTGACCTCATGCGGAGCGTATGAGCAGGGAGAGTGGTATCCTGGTCTGAGCACCATGTTGGGAACAGCTGACTTACAGATGGAAGGACTGCTAGCAGGTGTACGGTCTTCGATGGTGCCTGAAACTATATCCCACAGCCACCAGATACAGTGAGCAAGAGCGCTCTGGGTATCATGGCGGTTTCTTAGGTTTGCTAAGACAGTGAAACAGTTTACTCTAATAGCCAAAGCTACTAAGGAATGCTTTCCCAAGGTATGGGCATCTGCTCTCTGGTTCCCTGTCCAGCCTCAGGACCAAAATTTCCATGTCCCCCCAGAGTGGTCCATCTCCTGTACATCCCTGCCATTCTATCAGGGAGCCTGACTCCTTTGTGAATACTGCATGCCTTGTATTCTGAACTCCTGGAAGGCAGGTCTTATTCTTCTCTGCCCCTGCTTCTGGGAACATAAGAAATGCTCAATAAATATACGTTAAATTGAATTACTGAACTGCAAGAATTCATCTAATACTGGTAAAATGAGTGAAGGGAAACAATGGGTGAATGGATAGATGAATGGATAAGTGAGCAAGTAGATGAAGACTTTGAGAGACGCTAATTCTCCTCATTGTTGTGATTATAATCCACCAGCACACTGTTTGGGTAGCAGATTCTCTGTATTAAACAGCTGTCTGGCTCAAAGGTTATAAAAGATTCCCACATCTGAAAAAAGATAAGAAAATCAATGGAGATGGTGTTTGACTCTAGATTTTTCCTTCTCTTGGTGCTTTTGACACGTGGGCATTCTGGGAGTACATGGTGAGGCTTTGGTTTAAAGAGTCATTTCCTAAGAAAACTACATAGGAGCTTGAGTTTTGGTTTAGTTTCTTTTCCCTAGAAACATCTATTCAGCTATTTGGGTATTTAAAAAGACCCCAGCTCTTGGGGTTCCATTCACTGCTACACGGGGGAGTCTTCACTGCTCCTCTCTGGTCATCTAGACTTGTATTTTACACTTGAAGGGAAAGGCATCCTTCTGAGTAAACAACCCACATGCCCATGCTCCCTGGGAACTAGCCTCAGCCTGGTTCAAATCCAGCAGCATCCTAGCACTGTGGAGATCCAGCTGGTCCCATTTCTAGGGCTTCAAACTCAAACTGGCATCATTACACCTTGGAGAACTTCCTCTTCGGACACTAAGTTCCTATCCGGGACTAGTGGAGGCAGCTTGGAGGGCATTTATACTTAGAAAGACTATGTTTGATGCTAAAACATTCTGAGATCCGAGTCTCTTGGTTAGTGATACAAATCTAGAGTTGAGGAGGAGGACTGCCTAGGGGAAAGAAAGGAGGGGAGAGAAAGAGAATAGAAAATGAAATGAAATGACCATAGAAAGGTCAAAGCAATTAGAGGCAGGAGCACTGAGCTAGGAGGTGCCTCCATCATGAATAACCACCAGAGAGCACAGTCTCAATGCGTGTGTGCGTGCTCACGTGCACACACAGCTCACATAAGCACATGTGTGCACACCGTAGTCTGATTGCTTTGGAAAGATGCTGGGAATGTCGAAGTGAGAGACATCCTCGGATCCTGGACCTCTTTCACCGCTGACAATTTTTCTCTCCTTAGCCTGAGCTCCATCACACCCCCGGGAGAGAAGAAGGTACAACACAGCTGCTGGAAATTGGTAGTTACTGTTGTGTGCTTCTTCCCAGTCCCCACTCTGGCTGTCACTGTGACAGCATCTTAGGGTCACATCTGGCTGGGATGGTATCAATGACTTCCAGTGAGGCAGGGGGAGGGAGGGAGAAAGGCAGATCAGAAAAGTACACCAGGGCCATCAGCAAAGTAAATTATACTTATTCCCTCCTGCCTGCACCTGCCCTCAATTTGATGCTATGCCAGCTTTCCAACGGCTACTGAAGGCATGGGCCGAGACTCCCACGATGAGACTCTGAAGCCCAACACCGTACAGTCACACGGTCTACGGCCCACAGGTAGAAATTTGCCAAGAGACCTTTCTGTCCATGGCTCATCAGGACAGAAAGTAAAAGGTCCTTTGTGCAAAGTAGAAGGGATAGTGAGGGCCACTTAGGAGGTGGACCTGCTCTACTAAGTAAAATAATTTGTTTGTCTAATTATGGAAAACCCAACTTCCATCTTCTCATTGTCTTCAAATTATAGAAAACCAGGTTCTTATCGACAGTAAGGCTGAAAATGTTCCCCAATGTTTCCTTTTAGTTTGAGGAAGATAAGGATAACAACCAGTGTTGTCCGCTGACAGGACATTGACACAATAGCCCTGCCATGGCACAGGCTTCTGTGTTACTCAGCTCAGAATCTCCTCTATTCTCTAGACCGAGCTGCTTTGGCCGAACTGGATCTTAGTCATTACCAAGTCCTCAGTGCCTAGAGCACCCTGGCTCACAAGGACACCCAGTAAACATTTGCTGGGAACAAGGTAGGGGCAAGCTGCAAGTCGTCACTTCGAGAGAGGTACCAACTTCACAGTAACACTGGGCTCTGACATGCTAACAGTGATGTCAAGCTGGGAATGGGAGGGTTTGGGATTTACAGGAGACGGTGCACGTGAAGACAGTGGGAAGCTACATCTCTGTGCAGCTACAAAACTTGCTTGGATTCTTGGAGAAGTCAGCACTTCTCTTGGCCCTGCTTCGCTTCCTGGCACCCGACCCCGGGATGTTCCTTTGCTTCTCTCTCACCGCCCTGCTCTAGTTTGCAGACAGGAGTATGCAGCCTCTCAGATGTTTTCACCAGGGCTGAATGGATTTGACTGTTTGAGAAACTTGGGAAAGATGTTATTTTCAAGACTGGCAGCACGCTTTATTCACCCAAAATCTGAAGAGCAACACTGGATTCTGGCAAGTCATTTCTCATGCTGAAGTGGGAAACACCACATCACAGAGATGGTATTTTCCGTGCTTTTTTTTTTTTTTTTTTTTTTTTTACAGATAATGGACTCCATTCTGACAGAGTGAAGACAGCTCAGATACGGTATGTGGATTACTGGCACTTCAAGGACTCAGTGGTGGGCAGAGCAGTGGTGGCTAGTGAGATCTTCTGAGGGCCATTTTTAAAGTTAAAGGAAATATACTCAAGATGGGTTGGCACCCGGAATGTGTATTTCTAAATACGCATTGCACATCGAGCAGAGAAGTCTCTGGCTGACTGTGAGAGGGACTTTGAAGGAGTAGTATAATATGTTAAAACTAACATGAGAATCAAAACACAGCAGCATGCCACAAGGCTACATAAGTCAGTTTTCTTTGTGGTGTTTCCTTTTAGATCACACCTGACTTTTCTCTGAGAATTCTGCCTGTAGCTTCCTTTTAGGTAAGAGACAGGTAAAGGTGAAAAGCAGAAGGAATTCCAGAGCAGGAAGAGGAGCGGGACGGAGCTCTTCTGTCAGGTGTAGCCCAGCTCATGTGCACAGCATCAGCTGCACACCAGTGGCCCAGACCATGGTTGGCAAGCTAAAGGGGACCCTTGCTAAGGTTGGTGGGGGGGAACCTTACAAAAGTGGACATGCCAGGCTTTGTTCCTCAGGAAAGTGCTAGAACAAATCAAAGACATTCATTGACCACCATCTCAGCTTGTGGGAGCACGTGTAATCCGATATCATGGGTAGGAAGATGAGATGTCAAGAGAGGCCTCAGGCCCTCCACATGCCCACCCTCTAAGTGCCCCAACTGCGTACCCAATACAGCACGTCTGTCCAGCCCTCCATGGTGATGCACTGGAACACCGTCAGCATGGCGAAGGCGAAGTTGTCGAAGTTGGTGATGCCATGCTTGGGCCCGTCCCACCCGGGCTTGCACACGGTCCCGTTCTGACACTGCCGCCCATGGCCTGTCTCCAAAGCACAAGGGGAAGGGTCCTCTTCTGCTGGAACATCACCACCAAGGAAACAGGAGACAGAAGGAGGAGGGGCAGTGATGGGCAGAGAACGAAGAGAGAAAGTTAGAGAGAAAAGTAACAGGACAAGGCTGACGAGTAACCACAGCACCCATGGCACACATTTCATTTAGTGCCCTCACACGGGCGTTAAAAACACATGAGCCCAGACATTCATTTCAGGGGCACAGTGACATAGGTCAGTATTTTCAAGCAAGTGTTGTGAACACGGCATTTTAGTCACAATTGACTTCACAGACACCAAGGTATTGTCTAGTCTGCCATAGCATGGCATCCTGTCCGAGCGGCCAATTAGAAAGTAGTAACGATGCATCCATTTCAAGTGGACGCTGCTCTGGAAAGCAGGAGAGAAAGTAAGGAATTCAGTTTGTGAAACCGAGGGTTTTATCTTGCCTCTGTAGAAAGTAATGGCAATAACAAACAGAAGACCCGAGTTTGAACAAACAATTGCCTCTGACGACGCCGAAAATGCAACTCCAGAGAGAGAATTTGCCTGTGGTTCTTCATTTAGAGATAATAAGATACCCAGAATCTCCTCTTCTTTTATAAGGATCCAAACCATCACAGTGGGATTATTTGGCCCATGGGATGCAGGCTGTTTATGGAAGATGACTAGCTGGATGGCTGTCGGTGTCTGAGGCCCCTAATTGAAACAGTTTACTCTCAAGAAAAAGAGAGGCAGAGAAATGTTAACCCTTAACTGTGCGAGGATTCTTAGGAGAATGGAGGCGGGGGCTGTGGTTCAAACGGTGTGCCAGTATCTTCCTGGGGACAGCAGTGACACCCACCACTTCCTCTTCTATGCCACTCCCGTGTCCTTGTTAGTGGTCCATTCTTGCTTCTGTCCCCAACTCCTAACAAGCTGATTTGTTTTCCATCTTCAGAGCTTGCCTTTCTTTAAGTGTCATATAAATAAAATCACACCCGAAGAGGCCCTTTGTAGGCCCCTCTCGTCTTCGGCACAGTGCTTCTGAGTTCAACCACGCTGTCGCATCTCAGTCCGGCCTGTTCCTTTGTGTTGCTGAGCAGTATATTTCACTGCATGTTTATACATTCTCCAGATGATGGGCATCTGGCACACTCCCAGGTTTGGGCTGTTCAGAATAAAGCTGCTTCCTGGCTTATTCTCTCTGCCTGGTGCTATATTCAGTGACCAAGGGGAGAGGTCTACATTACTGATCTCCGAGCTGTCTGAGGGTAGCAAGTGTCCATACCATTTTCTTATCCCCGGTCTGGCTTCCAGAGGCTACATAGTAAGGAAGCTGAACTGAACTACCCCTCGTTACAACTTTTTTTTTTTAATGACTTTTAAGATTGTCAAATCTTTAGAGATGTGGATTTAAAGCTGTTGAAAGTAGAGAAATGAAAGTTATTTTCAAACCTAAATAATACGTTAAAAATAGCAAAGCAAAGCTTCTAAAAAATGAGAGTTGAAAAATGGGGAAACCAAGAACCAAAGAGACCATTAATTCCACTCTATTCTGGAACCAGCTTTCTAGAGTCAGAGGGAACAAAAGAGGGGGTGAAAAGAGAAAGGGAAACTTGCATTTCGCTCGTGTTTATTTTTCACATAGAGATGCGGGTATCTATCATACTGTGGCTCCTAGGTGGACAGTCTGTCCCAGATCTTCAGTTACTAAAACAGTAGAAATGGGGAAGGGGTGGGGTACTGCCAAAGCCAGCTCTAAGTGCTCGCAGGGAGGAAAACGGATTCGGCGAATTTACAAATATATGTTAGAAAAAAAATGGCACCAAGGGGCAGTGATCTCACGGATAGTGGGAGGAAAGGAATGGGCCTCGGGAAGATCGTCCACAGGCTCAAAGGCTGCTGTGCTATTTTAAATCTCCCCTGAACAATAAAAAAAAAAATCACAGAACAATTAAGAAGCAGCGATGATCCAGTAAAAATAGGTATCTATAAAAAGGAACACTTGAAAAATGTGAACGCACAGATCAGCAGGTCCCAGTGACATGCACGCCAGGGCGAGGGAACTAAGCTTAACCATGGGATGTGCTGGTTTTCTTCTGCAGGGTCATGAGGGCCTAGGTAGGAAAATAGGAGAAATAAAGCTATGTGGACTATACACTTTAGAACAGAATTGAAGAGAATAGTCAGTGTGGAAAGATCAAATTAGTGTTTGGTAAAATAAAGGAGGTTTTAGAAACGGACTCAACTTCGGCAAGAACGGAATCCTGGGGGAGCTGTCGGCAGTGTTCCAAGGAAAAACTACCAAGACAACAGCAATTACATTTTGTAGGTCTCATCTTGAAGGACAAAATAGAATGGTAGTGATTTCATTGCTAGGTTTAGCCAACAAATTCTGTGCCAGTCTCAGGGGTAATTATCGTGCTGGGGCGAGCTACCGAGTGCCTGGCTCCAGATCCCACCGGACAGATGGGACACCAGAAACAAAAGGTATCGGCATATGGCAACTTATCTGCTGAGCAACCAGGAGGATGCCTTGCAGTTGCTGGAGAGATTTCTGGAAGACAGCCTCTTCTGAGACCAGCACCATTGGACACTGGACATAGAAAGAGAAGCCTAAAGACAGAACAATAGCTCCCTGGCAGGCTCCAAAAATTCCTTGCAGGGATCTTACAAGAAACATGGATTAGAAAGTTTAGAAGACTATAAAATTCAGTCTGTGAAATAATA
Organism: Peromyscus californicus insignis; assembly: GCF_007827085.1. Taxonomy (NCBI): domain Eukaryota; kingdom Metazoa; phylum Chordata; class Mammalia; order Rodentia; family Cricetidae; genus Peromyscus; species Peromyscus californicus. Next base: position 133,555,195 of record NW_026294584.1, read on the forward strand.
TCAGAGTTTAAAAGGAAATATATATACATACATACATACACCATTAATATTATAACAAAGACTCACTAAGCCTTTTGTAAAATTTAAATATGACAGAAAATATGCTAATTAAATCTGAAGTCTAAAATATAACAACAACAAAAAAAAAAAACAAAATAAAAACCCAAGCAAACAAAACATCCCAAAGGTTCTATAGAACTCTGAAGCACGCCGATGCTGGTTCTGCAGGGTTTTGGACTTCCTTGTCTACAGATAGGAATGTGACAAGATCCCTGTAAGCTGTCTCTTCCTTACTGGGAATACTCACCTTGTGGGTACCAAATGATGGGTTTTTTGTTTGTTTGATTGTTTTTGTTTTTTGGGAGAAGCTAGAAGACTCTGTGTTGTGGGCAGACAGTGTGAAGAGTGAAGAGGGAGGAAGTGGGAAATTTAACTGCTCTGTTCTGAATGTGAGGCTGCTGCAGCCAGGAATCCTTGACCTCTTTCCCAGTAGTGGCTCTGGCTCCTACAGGAGCCTCATGGCACCTTTCTGAGGGACATCACTCTCATTGCCCTGACACCCTGGTCATTTGGTTTCCACCCAGGAGACTAACTGGCCTCTGAAGCTGCTGGATAGGGACTAAAAACCCATCACAGAAATGATGTCATGAGTGTTGTGGAAGGATACATGAGGTACTGCCAATGATTTTCCTGACCCTGTTTACTACCAAGGCCAGTATGGCCTTACGCTGACCCCTTCAAAAGTTGAAGCCCAGTATGGTCTTCTAAGGACAGACAAAGCAGGTCTTTGGTTCTGGAGGCGGCTTTCTACAGGACTTCTGGCTGGACTCTAGGAAGAGGTCGCCATCTTGTTTCTTGGACTATGACACTCACCATTTTCCTGCCATTTGAGGCTACTGAGACCCAGTAACAAACCTCATGATTGTAATAATTATTCAAGGCTGCATTCTGCTCACAGCCTTGCAGGACCCTTGCCAGCAGGAAAAGACATATTTCTGCCATCATCTTTCCTTTAAGATGACAGAGATGGCTGAAGGTTTTCAGCAGCTCTCCATGGTTTTGTGGTACACCACACCAATGTTTGATGGCATGGTACAGTCGCTGTCTTTGGTTCTATGACAGAACCTGTTTCTCCCTGTTTCATTGGTGAGTGTCCCACCATGAGTCACTGCCAACTTGATGGGGAATCGCTGAGATTCTGTGTCTCTGTGACAGTCTGGCGAGTTTGGGTTCAGTGGGTCACTGGTCACATAGTATAACTGCGTAAATTTACTCATGATGTGGCTCGTCCTTAAGGAGCTCCAAACAAGCTCTACCAGTAACCGAACTGGTTAAGGGTTAGCTAGAGATCAGTTAGGTAAGTTACTGGTTTGGGGTTAGCTGCAGATCAACTGAGAAAGAAGAAGGATTTGAATTAAAAGGAGACACTGATCATTATGTTGGCTGGTATTCTTTAAAGCTGGGCTGAATGTCTCAGAATTTTGGCTGAATGCAGGAACTTGCTCTTCCAATTAAAAATTATGTATCAGCTAACATATTTTAAATTGTCACCATTTTCACACAATTACAACTCAAACAATTTGGAAATTCTCTTCAGAGTGAAAATTTTAATCTTACACAGAATCTTTTTTTAAGTAAAAATAAGATGATTCTGTAAATATAGATTTATAGGTGTGGTATGTCTTGCTGTGACTCTCTGATGACTGAGCAACCTTGAAGATGCCTAGCCAGTCAACCTAGTCACAATAACCTTTGCATACTAGGTAGTGATGTTGGCTTCTGGGTGGGAGTTTTTCATCTCTCTCTGTCAAACAGATTGGTGCCATCACCCACTAGACCTAACTTGCCGCTTGGGCTAGATGGAGTGAGAGTACACAGAGGAAGGAAGTCTCAGATATCAGTGCTCTCCCTTTTCCTGAATAATGCCCAAATGAAAACGACAGACCTGCTTTTAAAAATGAAATAATGTAACAGCTTATAGCTTTGGAATCCAATGTTGTGTGTTGTATACACATACGTGTGTGTGTGTGTGTGTGTGTGTGTGTGTGTGTGTGTGTGTGTGTATAATATATATACATATATATGACTACTTTATTTGTCTGTTTAAAGCCTTATTAATTTCTGGTTTTTTTTAAGAAAGAGAAGGGTTAATAGTTCTTTTACTTTATTTTATGTATCTGAACATTTTGCTCCCATGTATGTCTGTGTATGATCTGTGTACCTGGTGCCCTCAGAAGCAGAAGAGGGTGTATAATCCCCAGGAACTGGAGTTAAAGAAGGTTATGAGCCACCATGTGGATGCTAGGAATTGAAAGTCTTCTGAAAGACTCAGTGCTCTTCACCACTGAGCCACCTCCCTAGCCTCCTGTTTAATTTTGTTAAAGGTCAAGTTAAAATACTAGCCACTTAAGAGAGCAGTCTATAGCTTATCCTGCAAGCCAAAATTCTGGTGCTTAATGAGCCAGCACTGCCTGTTAAATTCATTGATTTATGGAAGGAACACAAAGAGGGGAGGCTCAGAAAGGCAGGATTGATGGTTGTGACATGGAGCTGAATGAACCGTTTCTTCAAGGAACATAGATTTTACTGGTGGCAAGGGGGTGTTCAATGGCAGCCTCTTCATTCATTCTCTGATAAGGAGGGACACTGGGGGTTCTGCCTTTAAATGGAGAAGAAAATAGTAGCTGCAAGGGAGCCAGGGACAACTCTAAGAGGGTAGAAAGATGGGTGGTGATGGGGGTTGGTGGTACAGGCTCCCTGAAGGGCTTGGATGCTGGACCGCATTGGCGTACTACTGGATACACATGCTCAACAGTTCGTAGTGGCAGCTCACATACACAGAATCAGCTTCAAGAGTGAGAAACTGATACAAGATTGGCGCTTAGTCTTTAATTGCCTCTCTAATTGTGTAGATCCTTGACGTGGTGTATAGCAGTGCTGGACAAAGCTTACACCTGCCGTTTGAACAGAGATTTGCAGTCGTGAAAGCAGACACTGGAAATGAGAGGGGGGAAATGCCGACCCCTGCCTTTCATTGTGCTTTGAAGTGTGGGAAACTGAATGCCTCATCCAGTTCAGTAGGACAGGTGGCTGCAGCCATCCACTCCATGGGAAGCAGCTATGAGGAGAGCACCCTCCTCCTGGGTACCTGCTGCCCAGAGCCCCACCTCTTACCTATGATGCCCTCCGGGTTGTAGCAAGTCTTGTGCATCTTCCCCATGAAGAGCTCCAGGCCGATAATGGCATAGATGATGATGACGAACAGCACGAGCAGGGCGATGTGCAGCAGAGGCACCATGGCCTTGATGATGGAGTTCAGGACCACCTGGAGACCTGTGCAACAGAATCATCAACAGTAGCAGCGGCAGAACCTCCGCCTCCTCTTTTGAGCCAGTGCTGCCTTAGGTACCACGATAACATGGCCTCCTGCAATCTTCTTAACAACTCGAGTGGGAGTCACCCGTCCCGTGTTTCAGATGAAGAAACAGAGGCTCAAGGTCACAGCCCATGAATGAAAGAGCGAGAATCTAAATTCAGGTTGGCTTGACTCCAAATCTGTCCTGGAGGCACATCCAAATAAAAGGATCAGCAGATGCTGTACTTCCAAGGGGGAGAACATGTTGTTTTCATCTGCAACTATCAAGATTTTAAATAGCCCATCTCAGAGACAGTGTGTTTTCTCCTAGAGCTCAGCACAAAGAGAACTCACTGTGACTACCCACAACCACACAGGACTTAGTCATCTCACCAGGCTTCTCTGTGGTGGATTACTAGAGCCTATCATCAGCCCACCTGCTCTAAAACACAGATCAGCCCGATGGGAAGGAATCCAGGAGGGTGTGATATCCAGTGAAGAAACTACCTTCCCAGCAGGATACATCTGAGAACTACTGTATTAGGACCAACAGTGTAGCTCTAAAGGTACCCTTTTAGTAGTAAATAAGGGGACCACTGAGTAGTACACAGTTCTATCAGGGGATACATCATCTGAATGTCTCACACTCAAAAGCTCCATAGAAAGGGACTTCTTATTTAACAGCATGGAGTTTTGGTTTGGGAGATGAAGAAAGTTCTGCAGATCAGACGACACTGGAGCAAATATACAGAGAGCCCCTGAGCCACACTCATCTTCTCAGGGTACCCCAGAGTCCCCAGAGTTGGCAGGCTTGTTCTGATGTTCTAGGGGAGAGGGCTGGGCATTTAAGGGGTTGCACTAGGGATGCTCACTAGGAATGTTACCAGGAAAGGGCTGTGGCAAGATGATGAGGGATGATGACAGCTTACTCTGGAGCCTAAAGCAGTTCCTGCGAGCTTTCTGTGAACAGCAAGTACATTGGCATCCACGTTCCAGGAGAGCAGGGTGAAGACAGTCACACAGAACACCATCCCGAGGGCACCTCCGGCACCCACAGGACAGCAAAGCCCCTGAAGTCCCACACGGGGCTGGCATGTTTATAGTGTCTTCATAGGACTTATCACCTTTTCCCATCCTCTCAGATACCAAGATCTTTCTGTTCTGCTCTGTTCTGTTCTTTGACACTCATCCATGGCCCTGCAACCCTGTATAGCTACAGCGGGCCACATTTCTCAAGCCCCTAAGCACTCACCAAAGCTCTGAGCTGTGGCCAGTAGTTTTCACAAGACTAATTAGAAGAACTCTCCCCAGCTATTAAGCCAAGCCAAGGAAAAGGAAAAAAAATAAAAAAGAAAGCTAGAATAATGTTACCTGTGAATTAATGTGAGCACTTTGCAGGCTCCCATTAGAGCAAGATGTTTTCAGATCCAAATGATTCCATTAATTAGCAAGTTGTATACACATTAGCATTAAAGTCTGCCAGGCCATGAGGAAAGTTGAGTTGCAAAGCAACTTCCAGAAAAGGCTGATAGGTGCCGAGGAGCCTTCTAAGTACTCCCCACAGAAGCTAGGAACCCCATCTTGGCTGCTGGGCCACCAGGGCGACATCAGGCCTCCAGCACCAGCCTCAAGTGCCAAGAAACAGACAGGTGACAGACACAGAAATAGCTGTGACCTGGAAGGAAGCCAGACAGGCCACACAAAGAGCCACTCAGGAACCTTCAGTGCCTCTTAGGAGGAAGACCAGGACATCCTAGTGCTCTGCAAGGCACCGTAGGGCGCAGCCCATCCCCCTCTCCATACAGTCCCTGCCCTATCCCTCTCTCTGGATTTCAGTCAAGTAGCTTTCCTCTTAGATTCAAAGATGCCTCAGCCATGTGCCACAGAACGTGTGGTACCCGAGGACTAAAGCGGAGCTCAAAGTGCCTGTTGCTTGCTGACATCATGACTGTCGTAACACTGACCAAGACACGTACCCCTCACATGACTGCGGTGCTTCCTATGACAATCACATGACACACCCAGTTATGGACAGTATGTCATACTTAAAGATGATAGTTGATGGCGGTGTGACTTCTTAATGTGTTTACTGTACTGTTGGAGTTTGATCTCTGGGGGTCCCATGGATGAAGGAGAGAATCGACACAAGTTGCCTTCTGACCTCCACATGTGTGCTGTGGCACACCACACACACACACACACACACACACCACACATACACACCACACACACACACACACACACACACACACACACACACACACACACACACACACACCACACACACAGACACACACACCACACACACCACACACGCCTCACACACACACACCACACACACACACACACACACACACACACACCACACACGCCTCACACACACACACACCACACACACCACACACGCCTCACACACACACACACCACACACATACACACACCACACACACACACACACACACCACACACACCACACACACACCACACACACACACACACACACACACACACACACACACACCACACACGCCTCACACACCACACACACACACACACACACACACACACACACACACACACACACACCCCACTTAACAGATGAATGAAGTAACATGTTTAAGTCATTTTGAAATGCTCGTGATGAATGGTGTGGTGACAGCAGGAAGTACAGCATCTTGTACTTGCTCCATCTCTGTATGAAGAGGCCACCTCCAGCAACTGACCTGTACCAAGGAGGCTTGTGATAGGTCATTCACTCGATGATGGAAACACCTAGTGTACCTTTCTCAGACACAGCATCATTAAGGATGGTGCGGCTGTATTTCTACCCCACCGCCCAGCCAGGGGCCTAGTCCTTCCCCTCAGGATGCCTTCTCTGAATGTTCTCGGGCACCAGTTCTCCAGCTCTCAGCCCAAGCAGCTCCCTCCCCAAGAATCCTGCAAGCCCCTCATCAGAGCCATTTCCTCTGATATATGCCCTCTCAGAACCATTTGCTTTCCTTTGTAACATTCCATTTGAATTGTATGTTTTGAATGCCGTGTGTGTTACAGGGATTTAAAACCATTTATGTCTGTCTTTCCAATTAGGTGGCATTTTGTGAAGATAGACTGTGCCTGCTCTTTTCATCACACTGGGTAAATATTTACTGACAGCATGAGAAGTGTGTCCTCTGAGTGGCCGTACCACAGGGCCGGGTTCTAGAGTAGTGGAGTCAGTTGTCCAGTAGGTGTAGGATGGACAGTTGACTTCATGAACCATGAGGCACCACCAGGAAGATACCAACCGGGAGTCATAGCAGCCCATGTGTTTCACTCCATCATCAACAGCACCAATGAGGTATACGCTCTGTTCCTTGTGCCCCCTACCTCTTTGGTGGACATACCATGCACATGAGCATCAGCACTAAAGGTTCATTACCCAGACTCTCCTGCCAACCAGATTCCAAATCCTGCTAGCTTGATTTTCAACTATTAATAGATATGCATAAATTATTTTACTATATAAATAATACATGCTTATTACAGAGAAAACAGAAAATGCTTATGAAAGAGAAATTAGAAAACGTAGTTGGGAGAGGTACAATCACTCACTGTCTCGACCTCACAGAGAGAAGATCACTTAGCTTTTCATGTATGTTTGGGGGGACTTCAGTCCATGACTTTCCCCCCACATCACCAACCTTTCCGATGTTCAGTTAACCAACTTTCCAACTCTCATGCCTTCCCTGTCCTCGTGCAGGAGCCAGATTGCTCTTACCAAAGGACACACGGAGGCATGTCACTTTTGAAAGTGCATCGGTGATCCCTGTCATTAACAGAGTCAAGTTCACCTCCTCCTGTGCTGTTCTGGCTTCTACGGTTCCTAGTTTCTCCTTACACTCCAGCAGCATGCCCAGCCATCTGGAGGTCCCTGGCTTCATGCCTCCCTGCCTGAAATGCTGCTCCCTGCCTGCCCTATCCAGAGCTCCTGGAGTCTCAGCTCGTCTTCCCACCTTTGTATTCAGGAGTGTCGCAGAACTCTTAGAGGGAAATAGTACTAAGCACAGGGTGTCTTCAGAAAGCAAAGGGGCAGCAACCAAGGGGTCAGCAAAGAGAGCAGCTGTGCAGAAAACTGAAAGTTACATCAGCAGAGAAGACGCATGAGGTGGGACAAGGACACAGGCGACAGGGCTTGTGGCTATCAATCATTCTCCCATGACTTAAGGGGCTGTTCTGAGGACAGTGGAGATAATTGTTTGGGTATGACCACAGGATGGAAGGAGGACTAACTAGCAAGTATCCAGGAACAAACAGAATCTTCCAAGAACATACCTGTGTGCAGGTGGCATGGGGTCTCAGGATCCGCATGGTAACTCACTGAATGAAAGAATGAACTCTTGTGAAAGGGCTTGGGGGATTGCAAAGACTGGGTGAAAGATTCCACGGACACATCAGAGCCCTGGGACCCCCTGAATCATGTCCTGAGAACACCCCAGCTGAGGTGCAGTCATCGTGACTCTATCTGACCTTCTGGTCACAACTCAGAGAGCTAGATGCTACAAACCATAGCTGACAAAGTGCCACAAAGAGAGGAAATGGCCCGATTACAGGGGCACAGCTAGTGGATGGTGGCATTAGGAGCGGAAGACAATTCTGATTCGGTTTGTCTGGGGTAGGACATGAGTTTGCATTTCTAACCAAGTTGCAACAAATACTAATGCTACTTGCTGGTTCAGCCACCACTATGCAAGGCAAGGAAGGTCCCAGAGCACCTGGTCAGCCAGGAGCCACAGCAACTGCAGCCACAGCCTTCCTGAGAGCTCCGAAGCAGTTCCAATACCGCGGTAGGTGTGAGTAGATTCTAGTAATATCACACCTGTACGTGATTTGTAATTAGTAAAACGTGAAATATCCACGCTAGGTAGATACTGAAAATCACACCGCCAGCCTGACTATACTACAGACTTCTCTATTATGTTGTTTGTTTACTTAGTTTTGGACATATGAGCACTGCAGAGGATGACATATTCCTGTACCCTTCACCCGGGAGCGTAAGTGATGGGCACTGGGGCCACTATTTCTGGCAGCAGTAAGAGCCATTCAGCAGAGTTATGGGTGAGGCCAATGACAGTATCCAATACTACAGTATGAGAGCCATGTGCTTAGCGTACTTTTTCTCGGACAGTGGCCTCTACCCTTATCACTCTTGCCTAGTCAGCATCCTCAGGGCTGCTCACCACCTCTCGCCAGCCAGCCTCGGCCTGTGTCGCCACCACTCTTTCCTCGCCTAGTTGCCCATGATACATCTTCTCTTAAAAACTCTTCTCGTCCCATCTCTAACAACTGTAGCTTTAGTTCTTCTTGACCTGGATAATTAATTCTTCTCCTTCATTCCCTCCTTCCAGGACCCTTTTAAGTCAGAAGCAAAGAGGCAGGCCTGTCCACAAGCAGTTTCCAGCTAGACAGGGAGGCAAACATGTGGCCGGCTGTTTGCAAAGCCAGCTAACCATCGTCCCAAGAATTATAGCTGAGTGCGAGTGATGTAAGTACAGCTACTTATGCATGAAATTCTCAAATAAAAAATTAAAAAAACTATAACCAAAGACTTGCCTATTACTATAGAAACTTCCTAAAACATAAATACATACAAAACTTGAAATGAAATTAACCTTTGACAGGGGGACAATACCCCAACTAGACACTATATGGCTAACAAATAAAAACCCCAGTAGCAGGAGTGAGTTTTATCTTTTTTAATTATTTGCCAGTGGAGTCCCACAGACCCCCAAACATTACAGGTTATTGCCATTGTTCTTGGTTAACCCCCAGAATTTGATGGTAAGACCCTATTGCCGATGACATACTCTAAACTTGAGTCATGAAACATGGAGAGATGAAGTAGGCATTTGGAAACCTCATCCCTACTGGCTAGCTTTCATAGTGCTGGAAGTGCCAATGTATGCTACCAGAGGAAAAACCAAACGAATCATCAGTCTTCATCAACCCAACTGCAAACCCTCTGGGCCACAGCAATGACTGCCTTGGCAAGATGTGCCACCCACTGGTGCAACGGTGGCATGAAAGTGGGTCACCAACCACTTCCTGATTGGATTTAAGGCCTGATTCACAAGATGGAATCTGTACCTGGCACCACTGTTAAGGTAAAATAAATAAATAAATAAATAAAACCTGTGGCTAGACAGTTATAGGCTCCAGGAAGAACGTACTACTATTAGTCCACTAAATGAACATATTTAAATAAACCAAGTCCTAGTGACTTACCAGTATACCTGAAGATTGGTGGGCCCTCGTCAGAGAAGTTTCTTCTTGCAGTAGATGGTAATGAACACAGAGAGTAAGAGAATGATTAGCCCTAAATGTGATATTGATGTCACACCCCTCCAAGGCTCAGGGATCTCCATAGAAGAGAGAGAATAATATGGTAAGAACCCAAGGTAGCAGACTCATATAAGCACGCAGTGCTTTCTGGACACCGAAACACAGAGGCCCACGTGAGCTCACAGCAGCTCTGACAGTATGCACAAGATTGCTCAAGTTTAAAGTCAGACAAAATATCAGCACGGAGAGGGGAGGGGAGCACGAAGTTCCGCCCCTAGACCGGGAACTACTGGCATTTAATAGCTATTGGAGAGGAAGGGTGAGTTCTCTTTAAGGATATGACCCTTGGTAGGTGAACCATATTTCAGGGCAGGCCCCACAGTAAAGAGTATTTAGGGAACACAAACTGGGTTTGGAAGAAAGAAAGAAGGAAGGAAGGAAGGAAGGAAGGAAGGAAGGAAGGAAGGAAGGAAGGAAGGAGGGAAGGAAGGAGGGAAGGAAGGAGGGAAGGAAAGAAAGGACCCAAAGTTGGATAGGAGTTGTAAGAGGTAAATATCGACAAAATACATTGTATGAAATTCTCAAAGAATTAATAAACGAATTTTTAAAAAATAGTTCAGTAGTCAAAGTCAAAATCTACACCAACATTTTCTTTGTCTTCTCTTCTAACTTTACATCATGCGTCTCCTACCATGTCCTACCAACCCATCAAAGTCACAGACCTAAACTTGAGTTTGTCTCCTTAAAATCAGTCCCTATAAACATGAAAATGTGCAGTCATTTAGGCCTGCCTGTTTGTTTATTCGTTTGTTTTTGTTTTTGAGACAGGGTTTCTATGTGTAACAGCATCGACTGTCCTGGAACTCTCTCTGTAGACCAGGCTGGTGTTGAACTCACAGAGAGTTGATTTCTTTTGAGACAGGGTTTCTATGTGTTATCAGCTCTGGCAGTCCTGGAACTCTCTCTATAGACCAGGCTGGCCTTGAACTCACAGAGATCCGCCTGCCTCTGCTTCCTGAGTGCTGAGATCAAAGACATGTGGCACTGCCGCCCGGCTTAGGCCTGCTTCTTAAACACAGCATCTGTCATTGCCAGTTTCCACTGCAGCCACTGCTGTTCCTCCTGTCTCCTGCTTGGATCGGAACACAGGACGTTCTCTCTATTTCTTATACCCCAACCCATTCTGCGGCCTCACCCATGATTCATTCCTAAATGTTGCTTCCATCACATCACGGCCCAGACCAGAAGCCTGCAGAAGTTCTCCACCTAGATGGCAGCTACCAAGTCCTCTTCTACAGGATTTGCATGTAGTAGAACTGAAAACTTCTTTTGAAAAAGGATTAACTCTCAGGATAGTAGGTCCCAGCAAGAAATGAGCAGCACACTCAGATCAGGAGCATCCCCAGGGCTCCCTTTTCTATGTAGGCAAGGGCAAAAGGACCACAGGCAGAGTAATATTCTGGGGGAGACAGTAATCACCCTCATCCTGAAGAGGTGACAGGGAGCAAGGTAGCAAAGACGACCTGGTGATGCTTCCCAAGGAAGGATCTGGGAGCACAATATCGGGGTTCTACAATACCCTCTTCCCTCCTGAGTTTCCACTTGCTTCTCCATCCACTGAACCCAACCGGAAGCTGGCAGGAAAGGCAGCTTCGTAAGACAGTGCCTTCAGCTGGCATACCTGGCCAGACAGCAGAGCGGGGAGGGCTGGAGAGCCAATAAGGCAAAGCTAGAATGGGGAGCAAAGTGTCAGCGCTTCCATGTGGCACCATCACCCATCCATTAAAGTCAGCAGGTGTTTCTCTGTTTGGAAGCTGGCTGAGATTTGTGAGTCAATAGCTTCCTTCTGAGGGAGTGATAATAAACAACCTTTGACCCTAACTCACTAGTCAACTCTAGGTCCTCATCCCAAAGCTGTACTTACCCCAGGGTAGAGCACATGACCTACCAACACTGGTGGATGTGCTAGTCACAAGCACCACGAATTATGACTACTGACTCATACTTGCTTCTGATCTATAGACACCTGTTCATACTCACTAGAAATTAAGAGACATGATGAATCTCACAGAACTGAAGTCTGATTTCCTTTAGCTAATGAGACAATAGACACTTTTAAATAGTCTCATAAGTCTAATAGCTTTTGAAAGAAAATAGGTCTGAAGCTTGGAAGGGGGGTAATAACTTGTTCTTAGGTTAAGGAGTAATGGCCGCACAGAGCTTAGGGATGCTAGCGTATTCTCTTTCTGGAAGAGTCTTCCTGTTGCATGGGAGGAGTTCTTGCCTGTATTGTTTCCTAGAGTCCCACATCTTAGGATTTTGGCATGTTGTCATGTAGATGTCCATGTTCAATTATTTTCAGTGTAATCCTTCCATTCAAATGTATTTCTGTACACAATAGAGATTTGCTGAACTCCAAGAGAAGGGGTATCCCTGGGAAAGACGGTGGTTACCCTGCTGACTAATGACTTTGAAACAGAAAGGATCATTAAAGTATTCACCTTCAGTGGGCTCTGTATTTTTATATTGGCAATCTGGGTTAGAGAGAGAGGCTCAGAGAAAAGGACATAAAAGAAATCCTGATGTCAGAAGAAAATTGAACAAGGAAGAATGGAGACAAGGTGACTGGAGTTAGCTATGCTTCCTGAAGATTCGCACATGCTAGACACTGTGCTAGTGTGTTCTATACATTATGCTACTGAAATCCCCCCACAGCCCTCCTAGATAGAAATGAACCAAGGTTTGGATGTAATAAATAACTTGTCCAAGTCTATACATCCACTCAATGGTAGAGCTGAAGTTAAAACTTTGAAACTCACACTCCTTAGTAACAATCCAAGCAAAAAAAATGACAAACAAATTGCAAATAAGCCCCGCCCATGCTGCTCCATGTCAGATGATGTTCTCTGTCCTCTGGTCCCCAGTGAGGCCTCATAGTGCTTAACAGCACATCTCCCATGATAACTCCGATTGACCAGACATCCCCCCATCACACCGTGCCATCCTTTCCCTCCTCCTGCTGCTTGCAAACTGTGTCTTTCAGACATAAGCAGAGCAGAAGCAACCTGCCTTGGGCAACTTCCGGGGGCTCAGAGGCATCATCAGTTCCTACTATTTCTTATTCTCTTTTAAAAACTGCAAAAGTAAGGGCGTTACACAAAGTGATTTGTCACAGGCCAAGCAACCAGCTTACTGCCACTCAGGACAAAAGAGATCATTCCTAGCTCCTGTCCTTCTCTGTCAGCATCCTCCATTATGTCAGGATAGTCACTGCACTGACAAGTTAATATGTAATTAATCATATGATAACAATTGTGAATAAATGTAGAAGAAACATTTAATAAAATTCAATAACCGCCAATTCTTTAGTCTTATACTTTTCTGGATTGCTCATTTTTTCTCCTTTTTTAAAAATAAATATTTTTATTTTATAATTAATTTAATTTTACATATCAGCCACAGATTCCCCTGTCCTCCCTCCTCCCACCCCTCAGCCTTCCCCCACTAATCCACTTTCCATTCCCACCTCCTCCAAGGCAAGATCTCCCCTGGGGAGTCAGCCCAGACTGGTAGATTCAGTTAAGGCAGGTCCAGTCCCCTCTTCCCTGCACCAAGGCTGAGCAAAGTGTCTCAGCATAGGCCCTAGGTTCCAAAAAGCCAGCTCATGCACCAAGGACAGGTCCCGGTCCCATTGCCTGGGGGTCTCCTAAATATTTGAAAATAATCAACTGTCTCACTTATCCAGAGGGCCTGGTCCAGTTCCATGAGGGCTCTTCAGCTATTGGTTCACAGTTCATGTGTTTCCGCCAGTTTGGCTATTTGTCCCTGTGCTTTTTCCAATCATGGTCTCGATATCTCTTGCTCATATAATCCCTCCTCTCTCTCGCCAATTGGACTCCTGGAGCTCCACCTGGGGTTTGGCCGTGGATCTCTGCATCTGCTTCCATCAGTCACTGGATGAGAGTTCTATCATGATAGCTAGGGTATTCAGCCATCCGATCACCAGAGTAGGTCAGCTCAGGCACTCTCTCGATCATTGCCAGTAGTCTGTAGTGGAGGTACCTCTGTGGATTTCTGGGGACCTCTCTAGCATTCTGCTTCTTCCTATTCCCATGGGGTCTTCATTTATCATGGTATCTCTTTCCTTGTTCTCCCACTCCTCCTGATCCAGCTGGGACCTCCCACTCCCCTAAGCACTCTTTCCCTCAACCCTTGCCCTCCATTACCCCCTCACATCCAGTTTGCTCATGTAGATCTCATCCATTTCTCTGTCGCTGGGCGATCCCTGTGTCTTTCTTAGGGTCCCCTTTACTAGGTAGCCTCTCTGGAGTTGTGAGTTGCCATCTGGTTATCCTTTGCTTTACATCTAGTATCCACTTATGAGTGAGTACATTCCATGTTTGTCTTTCTGAGTCTGGGTTACCTCACTCAAGATGATACTTTCCCCTTCTTGTTGAATCTTCTTTCTCTATCCTCTCTACAGCTCAATAATTCTGGTTTCAGCTGAGTCAACATTGACTTTGACAATGTTTTTCTACTTTAGCTTTTGTATCCTTCAGTTCTAAACTTACATCTGGTTGTTTCCCACATCTTCCAGTTCTCTGGGAAACTACTGACTTTGTCTTTGATGTCTTTAAATGCAGCAAACAACATTCCACATCCTCTAGCTGGCTAGTATCAGTACCTGGGTCTCCTGTGCATCTCCTTCTCTATAGACTTTGCTTATTTTCACTTATTTATTTTGCTTACCTGTGTACCTAGTTATTTTGTATAATGAGGCAGACCTTATTTTCAAAAAACTGCTTTTCAAAATAATTTGACAGCTTTGATGGTGTGGTATCTCCCCAGAGACATTTCACAATTGTTACTGTCAAACATCTTTTCCTAGTGCTACACAATTCAGAAGATTTTCCCAGCATATCAAATGCTGTGTTCATTGGGACAATTGGTCCAAATTACTTCACCTGATATTTCCAAAAGAAAGAGTAGCCTGAACTTCTGAAGAGCAACATCATGTGGGGAAATCCCCCCACTGTTTTCCTGCAGACATCACTCCCAGAGCTAGAGAATTTGGTCTATGAATGCCCGTATAGATTCTAGAAGGTTCTCTGGGCCATACCTTGGCTACTTTTAGAAAAAAATTTCTGGAGACGGTCTATCTGCAGAGTGATCATCTATGATAAGGTTAGACAGAAGGGCAGGCAAGATGGTCTGGTCATCTCATTGTAGGTTTTTATTCTTTTCTTAAAAAAGCAGAGAAAGTGCAGCTTTGAGGTAAAATGATGAATTTTTCTCATGGGTTTGGTGGTAAATCACTCACTACAGTGCTACCAAACTGAGGTACCGAACTAGCCCTTTACATCTTTATACCTATTTCTCCAACAAATACTTTTCTATCCATTCACAACTTTCTCTCTCCTAGATGAGATACTGTGAAATCAAGAACTATGTTTTTGGTTGCTGTCTACTCATGGTGATATCTGTCCATTCTCCTATACAGTTTAAACAAAATGTTCATCATATCTTCATTCTGGTCCAACTAATACATCAATAGAAACTCTGCTACTGATAATTTTCATGGAGGGGAACCCTCCAAACTTAAAAAAAATCATATAATAAAAAAACCTGTATGTTTTTCAGGTTGAGAAGATGGCTCAGTAGAAATGGAATTTGAAGGCTGAGGGGATTAGTTTTTCAACTGATCTACACCAACAAGAATAAAACCAAGTCTACACAAGCTCAGAATCTGAGCTACTTGCTGAAGTATTAAAAAGCTTAGCAAGATGGTAGATTATAGTCTCTGTAGTATATTATCCATGATTCCAGTGCTCATAAAAATCACCAGGTACACAAAGAAATGGGAAAATGTGATATATATCCAACACAAAATAAGACTGTCTAGATGTTAGACTTAACAGACAAATATTTTTAGATAGTTGTTATATGCATGCATGTATGTGCACACACACATGCATGCACACTCAAACACACATAAGAAAATATATCTAGTGAAATAAGTATATTGTATTAAAGAGGGAACAGAGGCATGCCATAGGTATTTGGGGGACTATATTAAATAATGACACCTAACGTAGGGCCTAAAACCTGAGAAAGCTTTAAAAAAAAGATTCTAAAATGGAGCTAAAAACAGCTTCCTAGTTGTGTCTCTCAGGTCAGTTGTGAGCTACAGTATGGCAGGTTTACAGTGGTGTGTGGGCTTGAGTGCAGCATGGTGGATTTCTGCCACGGTACACAGTGGCATCTCCAAGCCACACAGTGCACTGCATCCTGACAGATTTAGCTTTTCCTAGTACAGGAAAAAAAGAGGCTTCTGGGCATGCTGCTGGATGGAAGCACAGACCCACTGATTCCCATAGTCAGCAGTGAGCCTGGTTCCCAGAGCTGGCAGTAAACGTAGTTCTGCCATGTTGGGAAGCTGAGGTAGGTGGAGTCAGCAGCCCAGGCTGCCATTTCAGTCCTAGTGATGCTGCAGTTTAAAGCAATAGATTCACAGTAAGGAAGATTCAGATTGGAACAAGACTTTAAATGTATGTAGGCTTGGAAGAGAGAAGAAAGTGAATATAGACAGTTATATAAAGAAATCGTTTTAAAAAATAAAGTCTTTAAAGAGACAGTAAAGGTAGTATAAAAAATAAGCCACTAAAGATGGATATTACACAGAGAATCTGGATTGTGTTGTCCTTGATATTTTTAACTGCAGAAAGACATTTGAATGTAAAGCCTGCTCAGTTAAACCAATATGTATATTTTAAAGGTATCTTGACTTTAAAATTTGGATATAAGGATATGTTGCTTTGGAAAGGAGGCTCTGCTTTTGTTTCCACAGGAAGCAAGAGGCTATGGATTTGTTCCAGGTTTAGATGGATCAGATTTGATCAATCCAGACCTCCTGAACCTTAACAGGTGTTACCTATCAACAAAGGTCATAGCCAGTCTTCCCAGGACTTGACATATTTTCTCAGGATCCTCATAAGATTACCCACTATCAGCAGGAAGTAGCCTAGAACACTACGCCCACATTCCCAAAAATAGATTATGGATGTTTGTCTATGTTTAGGTTGTTGGTTACAAATTGTTATTGGTCATAGTCAATCTCTTTCTAAAAAAAGAAAGAAGGTATGATATAAAAATAAAAGATATAGATATGACAGGATAAAAGGGTAGATTATTGAATCTACTTTTAAAGAGCAACAAGTTGCTTAAAATATTTTACATTGCTATGGATTTTAGTTTACTAATACAAATTTAAAGTTATTTTTGTTATACTGTATGTATATTTCTACTCTTGTTTAAGGTATTATGTTTGTGCATCTCATTAAAATTACAATGTATAATTAAGAAATACAGATTAATAATTAGACATCTATGATAGTCAAACTTATAGTCATGTTAGTTAAGTTTTCTAGGTATACATAGGTATAATTCAATTAGGTAGATAATCTTCAAACACTTCAAAGATCTACAGAATATGACATTTAAAATGTTTTAAAAACTTAAACTTTCTGGACAATGAGACACGTCTGCTCCTGACAGCACTGATTTACTTCAGAGAGGAGGATGGGCATTGAAGACACTTCATATGAAGTTTATCTTCTTCTTGGCAAAAATAGACATTTGGGCAAGAAACTGTTCTTGCCTGGACTGCTTGACAAAATGTTGCATCGACTAGACATGTAGGACCCATAGGAAGGTGATCACTGAACTTTGCAAGGCAAAAATGGTCCTTTAGATTCCTGCTTCTCAGAAGAAACAGTCAGACATTCTACAGGACACAGAGAGAAGTGACTAAGAGACTCTAGGCCTATGGGCTGAAGATGGATGCTCCAACATTGCAGAAGAACTTTGGGTGACTGTCCAGGCAAGCAGGCAGCTGTCTCTGTCATTCTAGATTTTTGAAAGTTGCTTACAATGGACTTCCTGTTTACTTAGGTAATATTATATCCTTCTGATGTCTTTGATGTAGTTAAAGACTAGATAGTTATAATTATGGTTTTCCTTAGTTATGATAAAAGGTAAGTTAGATATAAAACCTTATAGGGTAAATAGAATATTTCCTTGAATTTTACAAATATAGACTAGATATTGTAACTGTAATTCTTGCTTGATAACTGTTTTGTTATATATAATTTTACTATGTTAAAGTTAAAACTTTCCTTTTTAATTAAACAGAAAAGGGGAAATGCTGTGGAATAATGCTTTTGTACACTGGTTTAATAAAATACTGATTGGCCAGTACCCAGGCAGGAAGTATAGGCAGGATAAACAGACAAGGAGAATTCTGGGAAGAGAAAAGCTGAGTCAGGAGATGCCAGCAAGCCGCCCAAGGAGCAACATGTAATGGGACGCAGGTAAAGCCACAGAACATGTGGCGATACATAGATTAATAGTTATGGGCTAATTTAAGATACAGAGCTAGCTAGCAAAAGCTTGAGCCATGGCCATGCAGTTATAATTAATATAAGCCTCTGTGTGTTTACTTGGGCGAAAGTGAGTGGGAGGGATTTGTCCCGACTGCCGGCAGGCCGGGACACAGGAAATCTTCCAACTACAGGGAACCAAATTAAAATTCTATAATTAAAAATCAACTGAACTAAAGACTAAAATAAAAAACTCACTGAATAAGCTCAAGGAGGATAGAGACAGCAGAAGAAGAAAAACTAACAAACAAAAGCAAGTGAACTGGAATGATAAAAGAAACTATCCAAGCTGTGGAACATAGACCAAAAAAGAAGTTGGGAAAAAAAAGAACAAATCTTTAAGGAAAAACGGAATAATCTGTGTTGGCTAAACGTGTGCACTTGGAGTTCCAAAATAAGAGTGAGGGTGGAGCAGAAAACAGTGTCTAAAGACGTCACAACCCACTTATACAGCAGAGACCCAGAACTGGCAGGTGAACAGGCACATAAAAGTCTGTGTTTCAGTTTCTTCTGTAATTTACTTAAGCCATCTGATTGTTTATTGTGAAACAGTAACATGGGGCATGACTATAAAATATGTACACCAACAGGACAGAAGGTTGTAATGAAATTATGCTATCATAAAATTTTAAGAGTATTCCATTTGCAACTGTACATGTAAGATCTACTAGTTTCATTGACTATAATCTGTATTTCAGAAAAGCTGGTACATTCTGGATCTTGACTACATCCCAAAGGTCCATGCATTAAAGGTGTGGTCCCGGGGATGGCATTGAGAGGCGGTGGAAGCTTCAGAGGCGGGACCTAGTGCAAGTCTTGGGGTCACTGGAGTGTTGTTACTTTGAGGGGGATTGTGAGACTCCAGTCTTTCTCTCACTTTCTGGTCACAAACTGAGATTTTGCCCTGCTGTGTGCACCTCACTGTTATGGCCCATCCCCCACAGGCCCAAGAGCAACTGCATATAGTTCTTTCCCAGACAGAAAGTATCACTGAAATTCAGAACTTAACAATAGCAATTAGTTGGATGAACCTTGAGTGGTTGGAGTACATGCAGAGAGGGAATTACTGCAGGGAGTTATGTCTACCAAAGTTGCTTCAGTTCTGACTGTGATTGAGCAACAAACACCTGGAATTTATCTTTGTGTATGCTCTGCAGGGGCAGCTAGTCTGTTTTGAATTTGTTCTAAAGTCCAAAATTATCTGTCTTTGTGACTGAGAATACTGTTACTTTCCTGTGTCAGTTATGAAAAATATTCTAATATTATTAGAATTATACAGCTTAAACAGAAATCATCTTCCTGACCATCCACAGCAGTATGTGTGTCCAAAGATATAAAGCACACTACCAATGGACTGTGGAAAGAACCCCACAGCTGTTCTTTTTAGGTAGGTGAGTGGTGGCACATGAGAAAGTTACAGACAGAAAACAACCTGTTTCTACAGCCAGTGACCCCACAGACTTTGCCTAGTGGGGCTCCCCAACAGAGAGTTATTCATCGGGTGGGCTGACCTGTTAAATACTAGTTGTCACCTGCTGTATACTCCCACGGCCTCTGGTAAAGCCATTACTACCAGCAGCTCTCAGCACTTTCAATGACATAGAATTTCATTGCCATTGGGAGTCTATCTGTTTGTTTTATTTTGCTATAATCAGCTCTTAATTCCTCCTGTGTACATCTCCAGGACTATACTGTCCTTTCTTTTTTAATGTCCTTCCTTGTTTGTCCACTGAGATTCATTCCAAAATTCTACTTCCTCTAGGAAGGCTTTCTGATCCTCAGTCCCTACTCTTGGATGTATGGCATCACCAAAGCTTACTCATCATGGCACTCCTTACTCCTTACCTAAACAGTTTTTGGGATGTCTTGTTTTTATTCTACATATCATTTTTAATGAGTATTTTTTTCCTACTACAAAACCTTTGAGAACATACTTAGCAGAGATTCACGCCTGCATCTTGGCCAGCAACTTCTCCCATAAGGTAAGGTCTGGAAGAGGCTGACTCACAGGGCTGTGGGACTGGTAAGCACAGCATGTGAAATGGTTGTGGCTGAGTAGACAATGATAGTTTAAACTGCACTTAGGAGGCTTAGCTCCGTGTTGCTTTTCAGTCTGAGATGCTCGATAACCTCTGCCCAGGGAGTCCCCTGAGCAAAGCGAACAACCACTGTCCTCCTCTGGTTTACCACCTTGATACAAGATACAGTCATCTGGGAAGGAAAACCCCAATAGAGACAATGTTTCCATCAGATTGCCCACAGGCCAGTCTGCAGTGCAGTTTCATGATTAATGGTTGATGGGGACAGGCCCATGGGGGTGTGCCACCCCTGGGTAAGTGGTCCTGAGTTGTATAAGAGAGTGGGTTGAGCATGCCATGAGCAGCAAGCCAGGAAGCAGTATTCCCTGTGGCTTCTGCTTCAGTTCCTGCCCCTAGATTCCTGTCTTTAGTTCCTGTCATGACTTCTGTCAGCAATGGAGTGTGACCTGAGAGTTGTAAGTTAAAATAAACCTTTTCCTCCACAAGTTGCTTTTGGTCATGGTGGTTTGTTTGTTTGTTTGTTTGTTTGTTTTTTGTCACAGCAATAGAAACCCTAACCAAGGCACCACCTCCTGCTTTCACCTATTCTGCAAGTTTCCCCACCTGGGCTAGATATATGTCTAACCACTGAACAGAGATAAGGTAGTATAAAGGGCACAACTCTGTGCTTCAAGGGCCTTTACTGCAGTTGAAGAGACAGGAGACACATGCAAACATCGAAGACAACCAAGAATGATAGCCTTAATTCTTTAAAGATGGTGTGGTAAGGCAGAAAGGGCAGCTGGGAGACCAGGTCTAGCCCCGACTCTGCTGCTAGTTAATTAAGTCCCCTCCCCACCCCCCCCCCACCCCCGCTCATTCTATATACATACAGAAAGAGGAGAACCACCAGGCAACATCCTGGGGCTTTATGAATTTAAGATGCTATCAAGCAGCAAGAATGCACTCAGGTGCTCAGCACAGAGCAGATAAGAGGGGCTATTTATCAAAGGACAGTCTGTTTCCCTGCCTCTGGCCATGTGGCCACCTAAATCACAGGTTGATGTACTGACCCAAGACATACAATCTCAGCCAACAAGCCCAGATTTCTTCGCAGATTTACAGATTGAACAGGATGAGAAAGAAGAACCTTATATACTCTACAGTATAGAGGTTGCTTCCCCAAGAACAGGTTGCTTGGGGTTTGCTGCAGCCAAGAGGTACCCAAAGCTCCTGAGCTCAGAGCCTCTACATGAGGAGAGAGGGAGTGTCCATGTGGCTGATATCCTGGAGGGCAACAAGTCTCCCCATACCCAGTTCTGAGAGCTTGGCCTCATACCCTGGCAGAAACCATTTTCTAGATGGCAGATATCAGGTCTCTGTGTGCAGCTCAGGATGCCCCATGGGTGTGAAAAGAGGAAATGGCTGGGGACTGAGCTCTCAGAATGTCCAGTGATGCTTTCTTGACATTCTTTGGGGAAAATACAGAGAGCAGAATTAATCTCAGGAGCTAAGGCAGTCTAGGGGTTAGCCTTCTGTGGCCCAGGTTCCTCTGTTGTAAATGTGTTCCTTCTTATCTTGGCATGCAAGACGCATATAGCCTGAGGGGCGCTGTCTCTATGTGGGCTGTCTTCCTTTGACTATGTGATGACTGGAAATACTCTCTGGGTTTCTACAGAAGCTGGGCCTCATGTGTTTGGTGCATTTGTACCAGAAACCCAACTTTAAATCAGAGATTTGTCTATAAGAAAACTTTCCACTCATAGAAACCAGGTTCCTCCGCAAAGTGCTCCTGGCAGTTCAGCAGAGGGAAGCGGGCAGTTACGAAAAGAACACTGTCGCCAGGAACGGGGCTTCACTTACTTGGGACTCCAGACACCAGCCGCAGGGGACGAAGCACGCGGAAAGCCCTCAGCGCCTTCACATCGAATCCAGCTCCTTTCCCTCCGAGAGCATTGGCCCCGTCAGCTTTGGTTGCTTGTTCTAAAATTGCACTAAAAAGCCTAGAAGAGAGGGGAGAGAGGAGCCATCAGGACCCCAGCTGCTTGCTCAGCTGGGCTCCAAACCAAGAACACAGCCTAGACTGCTGGAGTCTCGCAGGTGTGGCCACTGGAGGCCCGTGAAAGGGGACAAGTTGATATTCCCTCAGCGGGTGTATCACGCACACGGGGAGGGGACACTTTCCACGGAGAGTGCTGAGTGAGGCACGGGACAGCCTTTTGCTGTCAGTGTGTTGGTGTACTTGGTCTGGGCGAGCTAGGGTCCTGGCACCACTGTCCAGGAGCAGGGACAAAGCAGGGAAGTCCACTCTCTCTCTTGGGTGCTGTCATCACTGCTGTGGAATCCAGCTTCCCTGCCATGAGTGGCAGGAGCCATGTGCTCCTGGCCTACGCCTCCATCCTGATGACCACCTTGGAGCCACGTGCTCCTGGCCTCCACCTCCATCCTGATGACCACCTTGGAGCCATGTGCTCCCTGCCTACGCCTCCATCCTGATGACCACCTTGGAGCCACGTGCTCCCGGCCTACGCCTCCATCCTGATGACCACCTTGGAGCCACGTGCTCCCGGACTACTCCTCCATCCTTATGACCACCTTGGAGCCACGTGCTCCCTGCCTACTCCTCCATCCTGATGACCACCTTGGAGCCACATGCTCCCTGCCTACTCCTCCATCCTGATGACCGTCTCAGTGTGATTTGTTCCAGAGAACAAACAACCTTAGAAATCCACCTCACTTGTGCGGGAGACCACCACCCAGGAGCCACATGTTGAACAAATGGATGAATGGCTGAAGTGGGAGAGCTTCAAGCCGGACCCACCAACATGTGAAAGCACGACACTGAAATGCACAGATTTCCGCTCCAACAGTGTGTCTGTGATTGTGCATCTCCTCCAAACACAGAACCTACTGTGTGCAGGTACTGTGCTAGATACTTAGGCTGGAGCAGAAGAGACATATTCTGACCCTTGAGGGAGTTCACATCTCTAGGGGCAGTCAGGATCTGAGCTGTCAGTCACTAGACCTCACAGAGTGTGATACTTGGAAAGAGGAGGGGCCTGCAGTGACAAGAGGAAGGGACCAGCCTTTGAATAGGAGGTAGCTCAGAAAGCAACTCTGCTCTGGTGACACTTTAGAAGAGGCACAGAGAGTGTGTGGCCTCTGCAGCTGTCTGGGGACCACTCCAGGCAGAGAAGTAGTTGGGACAGTGATCCTGGGAGATGCAACGTGAGATGTTAGGGGCCAACACTGTCAGTACAACTAATGCAGAGAAGATTGAGGGAAGATGAAATTGGATAGGAAGGAGGGGCCCCACAGAAACCTTGGGCAGAAAATGGACACAGTCTGAGTGAAGTCTAAGCCCAATGGTGCTAGCCGTGGGCAGGGACAGAGCAGGCTACCACAGTGGCCCAGGGAGAAAGGCTGGGGCTCGGGCCAGGTGGTAATTTGGGAGATTGTGAGCATCAGATACTGGATTTATTTTTAAGATAGAGCTAGCAGGAATGACTGTTGGACTAGCTGGTAAGTGTGAAGTGACAGGATTGAGATGGGACTCCAACAGTCTAGGTTGGAGCAATAAGAACGATGGGATACGGTGGTATAGGCATCCACATTCTACTGCCACCTTCTCCAAGTCTGGGCTGACTGTTGGATGTCGGATGGTTTTTCTGAGCTGGTGTCAATATGTCTGGAGGTCAGAAGGAGGTCTAGAATAGACAAAACTGTTTTCTGTACAGGGCGTATTTGGAGTTGGACAATATGAGGTCTGTTTGGAAGCTGAATGGGAGAGGACTGGGTCACAGGGTCCTCCCATACTATGGAGGCAATCAGAACAAATCAAAGAAGGAGACCGATGAGGAGTGGATTGTGGGCAGGAGACTTGACACTCCATGGAGACTGTAAAGAGAGATGGCCATGATCAACTGTCCAGAGCTGAAGATACATATGGGAAACTAACCACTTCATTTAGCACATCCAAGGCCACTGAGACCTAGAACACATCTGATTTGGGAATAAGGGGGAAAGACCTCGTAGAGAGGTCCGGGAAAGAGTGGCAAAAGCTGGAGCCAGTGAGAATAGCAATCCCTGCCTGAAAGAAACACAGGCAAGCCCAAACGCGAGCCAAGCGAGCAGCCTCTCCAGCAACCATGCTAATAAGGTAAAGGAAGGTGAAATTAACTATGGAGACACATTTTATCCAGACCAACACCATCAAAATACAGCATTCCAATGTGAAGGAAGAACAAGGAGATATTTGTCATCCTTTGTGTTATACTCTGTGGTGGTATTTTACTTGTACTGAAATGTGATTTAATTGTATGTTAATAAATAAAGTTGCCTGGGGGTCAGAGCTATTAGAGCCATAGCTAGTGCGTGGCAGCGGTGGGTGGCGCACGCCTTTAAGGACCTGGAGGGCGGTACATACAGGCAGTGATGAGGCAGTCACATGTTTGGGTTTACAACCAATGAGAAGGCAGAACATCTAGAGTATATAAAGACATACACACAGGAAGTAGGCCCCTTTTTTTTCGGAGAGCTCTCTTGGCTGAAGAGGATCGCTGAAGCAGGAAGGGTGAGGCTCTTAGCTCTGACCTCTTGGCTTTCTTCTCTGAATCGGCTCTGTGTTTCTTATTTAATAAGACCTTTGGTTACATCTACAATACTCAATTTTTGAAACATGTACAGTGCCCCTCAGTTTCGGCTGCTGTGGCTGCATTTGACTAAAGGTTAGTGTACAGCAACTCTTTAAAACTTCCTGCAATTATGAGCAGAGAAAAACAAAAGTGGGTGTGGCATAAGAGTTCTGGGTGAGATGGGAGTCACCTTATGAAAAAGCTGGTGATGCAGAATGCAGAGGACTCACATCCTTCAGAAGGCAGGAAGTGTGTGTGTGGGGGGGTTTTGTGGCACCCTGAGGATGCTGGCTTTATATGGGGCAAAGTTCAGTTGAACAAAAGTCAACACACCTTCTGGTGGAGAGAAAGGAGAAGCCCAGCTGGGTGCTCATTTTTCTCTCAGAGACCTAGAGAGGTACATTATAAGGTCATAGATGTGGAATGGAGACACAGGAAAGCCTCTTCTGTTTGCATTTTTCCTTGGGGAAAGTCTTTCCCAGGGTACCAGATGGAAATCTGAAGGGAGGGACATTCTGGAAGAGTTTGAAGAGGGTAGTGAAGCTACAGAAGAGTCACCCAGGAAAGTGAAGAGGGGATGGAGCAGGAGTGGGGACATGAGGAAGGATTGCTGGGTATCACCGAAGGCCAATTTGACACTGGTGATCATGAGTGGGAAGCAGAGCTGTCTTCAGCTTTATGGATTTCTGTGTTCAGGTACCAAAATTTCCATGTGTTGGATGGGATCTGGGTAGGTGTTTTTCTCCTGGTGAACAAGTCAAGCAAAGACAGGAGCGTGAAAGCCAAGGGTCCATGCTAGTGTGGCTGTGATGATGGGGAGTGGCCCTAAACTGATTGGCAGGTGAAAAGGACAGGCTGGAGAAGGGAAGGGTCCACACAGAAGGTCGCAGGGCGAAAGAACTATGGGAGTCACGGCCTTTGAGGGGGGAAGTTGGAGAGAGACGGTGAGGTTAGGAGCAGCCTGCGATGCGACACTTTGACAAGGGAGGGCATTTTATCAGTCATGACAGAGAAACTAGCTATAGACAGAGGAGGGGCAGTTGAGATAGGAGTGGGGTCAGGATCCCTGCGGAAAACAGTTGAGAAGGGAGAGGCAGGACGGCAAGTGAGTAGTAAGAAGAACCAGAGTGGCCTGTGCCTTCCTGGACAAGGAAGGGGGACTCGCAGGGGAGCAGAGGGTGGTGACAAGGAGAGGGTGCCGAGTCTGATGACACATATGACAAAGGTAAGGAGGCATAATCTGAAGGTAGAAAGACCAACTCCCTCCCACACCCCCAGTAGAGGGAAGCCTCTGCCCCCTGAGGGACTTGGGGGGGGCGGCAGTGCACTGGGGAGAGCCAGATAGGGAAGGGGGCAATCAGACACAAAGCCGAGGGTTCAGGGCATGGGTAGGTAGGCCACCTGCTTGCAAATGAAGTTTAACCGAAATGCACTTCGACACTCTCATTTACACACTGTCAGGCTCTTGGTACAGACAGGCCTGAGCAGTGAGGGCAGATGCTGTATAGCTCTCGGGCTGTTACCATCTGGCCCTTTCTAGGCAATGTTTGCAGACCCCTGGGATAGGTGGGTGTGTGGGTGGTCTCAGCAGGACAGGAGTGAAAGGAATGGCTTAGCCAGAGGATACCTGATTAGGGATGGCTCATAATTCTAGGTATTTGGTATCAATGGAGAGAAACGGGGAGAAAAGATTGAGCAAGTCCTTCATACCTAGAAAGGCTATAACTGTCAGCAATCACTGTCAGCAAAGTGTGCTGAATGATGTGGCCACATTCCCAAGTCCGGGGTTATGGAAGAAGCCCGCCCTGTATTAGAATTGGGTCCACTATCACAACCAGCCAGGTGATGGCCAGGGCAACTTTAGATCTCGAGTAACAGCCCCCTTAAGTGACTCATGTACCAGGGAACTAGTCGGGAAAGCAAGGACCAGGTGTAGCTGGAGGCTTAGCTTTGCAGAAGCTCAAGGCTAGGCAGAGCCAGGGCCACAGGGGTCATGGTCTGGGTAAAGAGTTTTCAAAGTCTCTCCCATGGAAATCCTCAGGGGCAGGGACAGCTCTGACAGCCTGGCCATGGCTGAATGCCCTAGGCTCTGAGCTATACACTTCTTGGGGTGCCTTGGGATAAAACTTTATGAGGGTTCTGGCTAAAAGAACATTTACATAACATTTACAAAATGCCAACTCATATACCCCCAAAAGAAAAAAGAAGTTTGGCAGCCTTGGGCAGATCAGATCTAGAGTCTTCCAGTTCCTTCCCTCTGCTGGGCAATCTGAGTGTGTGTATTGTGTGTGTGTGTGTGTGTGTGTGTGTGTGTGTGTGTGTGTGTGCGTGTTGCACTCATGTGCCCTGAGTCTCTGTGTATTGCACTCACGTGCCCTGAGTCACTGTGTGTTGCACTCACGTGCCCCGAGTCTCCGTGTGTTGCACTCACGTGCCCCAAGTCTCCGTGTGTTGCACTCACGTGCCCCGAGTCTCCGTGTGTTGCACTCACGTGCCCCGAGTCTCCGTGTGTTGCACTCACGTGCCCTGAGTCTCTGTGTGTTGTACTCACGTGCCCTGAGTCTCTGTGTGTTGTACTCACGTGCCCTGAGTCACATGCCCTGAGTCTCTGTGTGTTGCATTCACGTGCCCTGAGTCTCTGTGTGTTGCACTCACGTGCCCTGAGTCTCTGTGTGTTGCACTCATGTGCCCTGAGTCTCTGTGTGTTGCACTCACATGCCCTGAGTTTCCGTGTGTTGCACTCACATGCCCTGAGTCTCTGTGTGTTGCACTCATGTGCCCTGAGACATTGTGTGTTGCACTCACATGCCCGAGTCTTGGACAAAAGCTCCAGGATGAGCAGAGTGGGTCCACAAGGGAAAATTCTTTCCACTGAAATCTAGATCCCTGAATCCCAAACAACGAGATGCCAGTTTGCAAGTTGGTCAAACAACATTCCAGATCTAAGCTCGATTTTGTTCACAGCGTGTATGGAAGAAAGCAACAGACTTACCGGAGTAAGGGATGTTCACAAAATAGAGTTCCATGAAGGGAGCAGATGTCTAAGACTTTCTTCTCCTTAGCCCCACCCCCTCCAGCTTAGAACACTTTAGTAAGGGTCTGTTTTTAATGCAGGAGGGATAGAAAACTCAAACATGTTGTAGGAGGTGTTCTTGGCTAGGAGCACCCACTGTATATAACCTGGATTAAAAGCTGTGTCCCTGATTCCTCAGGGCTTGGTTCCAATGTCCTGCTTGGCTGGAAGCATGACAAGCCAGGCATTAGAGATTTTAAGAGAGGAAGATAACAAGATTCCAGAGAGCCCTGAGAATCAGATACAGAGCCACCATCCTGACAGGGTGTGGGGATACAGCAGTAGGCTTTGTGGCTGGCTAGAGTCTCTTGAATGGGGATCTACTGAGGAGTCCTTATTTCTTGGGTTGTTCAGGAGCAAGTGGCACACAGAGAGGACTCTGAAGTCCCTTCTATACTCACTCAGTAACCCTTTCTTCCCATCAGACCAAAGAGACCACTCCACTTTGGGAAGGAAACACTTCTTATCTCAGGCCACCAGGATGGCAATCAGACACATGAAGGGCACTTGGCTGTAGTCAGAGTCCCGTCTGATTTGTAGGCGGTCTTAAGAAACCTTCCCAGAAGTAGCTTCAGAGGAAGATACAGGAGGAATGATTTCTCAAGATAGAGAGGCAAAGGAGAATCCATTTACTACTGTAAAGGGGCTGAAAGGAGGCATGGCTAGAGAGAATTGGTAACTCACATCCTCTGAGGACAGGGAATGTTTTTCTAGTTAGAAAGATAATCTAGGATTTAAACTTAATGAAAACTCATAGGCTAGTACCCCTGGTAAAGGAAATATAGCTAATAAATATGGCTTCATGTGAGATCAATGAGGGGTACCCCAAAGGCCACAGTAGACTGCAAGCTGAGCGAGTGTTATTTGAAAGACTCCCAAGTCTGGATACTTCACATCTCAGCCCAGACTCCAGGAAGGGATAGGATATGGGCTGACTCCTTGAAAAGTTGTCTGAGTTATAGCAGTCACATGCTAAGGGGTGAAGCAGAGGCCAAGAAGGTACTAACAGACAAGTGTTGGCCAGTGATGCACTATCTCCTGTGGCCTGGCCAGGAAAGTGCTGAATCCCACCTCTACGGCTCCTGGATGAGGTCCCTCACTAGTCTGGTTCCCACTTCCCATGCTCCAGCCAAGGCCAGGAATGGGCCGAGCACATCCAATGACACTCAGCACCTTCAATAAGCACGAGAAGAAACGTAGTGTCTGCCTAAGGCAAGTGGTCCCTGCAGGTCACAGCGCTTCCACTGTGCCCAGAAGCATTGGCTCCTTTCTGCTTGTGTCATGGGCTCCCAGGACACTCAGACCTTGAGAAAGATGCCAAATTTCCAAAAGGTTTAGAGGGTTGGGAGCAACTCACCATTGAGACAGCTGCTAAGGCATGCTTGGCTCACTCACGCCTTAGTTTACTCTGGCAGGAGTCAAATCAATGAAACCCCTTACACAAGTGTGTCCTTCCCCAATCTTTGAACCAGATCTAGACCTGGCTGATAACTGATGACCTCAGGGCTCCTTGTCTCTCTTGAGTATACCCAATGATCATGTGTCCAAGTGCATCATTCACTGACCAAACCATGTGAGATAAGACAGAAAAAAAAATCTCAACCCTTAGGAGCTGCCTGGATGGCCAAGGACAAGGACATCCCCACGAAGACCTTCTTTGTTCCCGTGTTATTTTCTGCAATGACAAACAATTAGGTGCTCCTCAAACTAATGAGCAACAGGTGCTCTGGGGAAGCCACCAAGGCCTAGGTCTCCACAAGGATAGCACAAAGGAGTCACCAAAAATAAGCTCCAGGGATAAGAGCCTCCTGACATCCTGCACTTGGCACTGGAGCCTGCCAGACTCAGGAAAAATAATTGGCAGAGTGGCCGTCCTGAAAGTGACTGCCAGGCTTCCAATGGTGCCAGCTGAGAGGGGCTGGCGTGTGGTTGGTGGAAGCTGCTGCAAAGGCAGCTCCGTTTTCAAAACACTCAGGTAGAGCTGGAATTCCATCACTGTCTTAATACTGTACGCTCTGCCCATATACGTGGGCCTGTTAGGAACAGGGATCTTATGGAGAATCTTTTTGGGGGGTTGCTAACTTCTCTTTATGTTTTCAAGTGTCTGGACAAGGCAATACTTTACTCCTGGTCAAGAGGGTGAGCTCTGAAAAGCAAAACACAGAGAGACAGGAGGGGCCCTTGGTGTTCATTCTCATGCAGGTGCTGACTGTATCTTGTCCCACTGTCTGGAGTCTGACCTCAGGGGGAGTGGGGGCTGTCTTAAAGGAAGGGATGCACAGGAAATGAACTGGGGAGGGGGTCAGTCATTTTAATCAAGAATGTAGCAGGGCTTTTGTGTGAACAAAGGTTGTATGGGTGTGTGTGTGGAATGAAAACATTTGTATAAAACTTTTACAAGTTGGGGAAGATAAAAAAAAATCTGAATTCCTTATCATAAAACACAAGTAATATAGTATTTGATAGGAAGGACTCAGAGTAAATGTTTCTTACAAATCCCTCCTCTCATTTTTGAGCATTCTTTTTCTTCACACTAATTAAGATGGCACTACTTTTCTAGCCTATCTTGTAGCAAGAAACTGCACTAGGCAGGGGTACCTGTTTAGTAATGGTTGACTCAGCGCACCTGAGTTTGGCCTCCAGTACAAGGAATTCATTATTCCATGGATTTCATTAGCATGGGTTAAGGTGAGCCTGCCTCCGGGGGTGGTCCCTCGGCCAGGACATTGGAACCAATCTCCACCCCGGCCAGAGATTTACTCTCTTGACCAGGATGAGTTTTCTCTTAACAGGCCTTCATTGCTACTTTTACATTCTGCCTCCCTAAAGTTTGAGGTAACCGTGGAGTCATCGAGGAACCAGTTAGAGATCAGAGTCCCCCCAAACACTTGCAGAATCATTGGCTTCCAGCAAGGGTAGAGCTAGCGAGAGTCCCAAGGACATTTCTGGCTTTTAGTCAAGAAAGAAACTGGTCACTGTTCTCTGGAGAATTTCCTAACTTCTGGATAAAGAGATCATGGCTTTCAATTTTTTAAACTTAAAAGTTATGTGAGCTTCTATTTGTCTTTATAGTTTTATAATTTTAATTTTTGAGAATTTCATACATATAAACAATGAAATACCCTTCCAGCTCTCCCATATTCCCCCAACACATCTCCCTCCCAACTTCATGTTTTTTATTTATACACCAGAGTCCAGTCAGTACTGCCTACACGTGTAGGAGCGTGGGTCCACCCACTGGAACATGGAAAACTTACCAATGCTCACACTCTTAAACAAGAATAATTCTCCTTCTCCTGGCAGCTATTAACTGCTGACAGTTCCTTGGTGAGGCAAGGGGCCTGTGAACCATCTGCCTGGTAATTGCCTGTTCTTGTGCAGGTGAGGACAGCTGCGTGAGTTCGTCGTGCTACTGCCCTGTCATGTCCACAAGAGGGTAGGTCACAGCACTCCTCCTTCTCTGACTCTCAAATTCACTCTTCCTCCCTTCTACAGTGTTCCTTAAGCTGTGATGGTGGGGGCGGTGGTGGTGGTGGTGGTGGAGGTGGTGGAGGTGGTGGAGGTGGTGGAGGTGGTGGAGGTGGTGGAGGTGGTGGAGGTGGTGGTCATGGTGGTGGTGGTGGTTGTAGTCATGGTGGTGGTGGTGGTTGTGGAGGTGGTGGTCATGATGGTGGTGTTGGAGGTGGTGGGGTGGTGGTGGAGGTAGTGGAGGTGGTGGTGGAAGTGGAGGTGGTGGTTGGTGGTGGTGGTGGTGGTGGTGGTGGAGGTGGTGTTGGGGTGGTCATGGTGGTGAGGGTGATCATGATGGTGAGGGTGGTCATGGTGGTGGGGTGATCATGGTGGTGAGGGTAGTCATGGTGGTGGGGTGATCATGGTGGTGAGGGTGGTCATGGTAGTGGAGGTGGTGGTGGTTATGGGGTTGTTCTAGATGCCTTGTTTAGGGCTGAGCTCTATGTTTCTTATTCTCAATGGCTTCCAATTTCTACTTCGATTCCCAACACACTATTGCAAAGTAGCATGTTTGGGGAAGGGAGTGTCTGGTTTTGGTGTGGTTATCTATCACCTCTGCCTCTCAGACTTCACTGTTTTCTTTGTACCCAATTATCTCGAATAGTCTGGGTTTCTGGAGCCATAGCACCAAGTCCGCCATGGAGGTGAGGAGGGGGATGGGTAGTGTGCATGTATGTTCTGTGGACCACAGTCTGGCAGCGGAGTGCATGTCCTCAACATATCCCAAACTCTAGACTGCATGTACTACAGGCTGAGTAATGGCTCAGGGATATGGCAGAGAAGTGGTCAGATGTGGGCTGAAAAGTGAGTAAAAGCCTGTAAACAGAAAAGTCCTCACCTGCAAACAGAATACTGATTCCAGCAAGAACACTCAGAGTCATGTACGTGTATGTGCGCATATGCATGCTCATGTGTATAAATACACACTTCTCTGCGTTCACGTGTACACACATGGGTGTCTGTATATGCACGCACATGCACACATACACTGACATGGGAGGGGTGATATGTTTGTAATTTCTCTCTTGGGAGACAGTCTGAATTCAAAGTGATTTTAACAGATCCTTTCATGGTTCCTGAAGACAAGTTCAGTTAGATCAAATCAGAGGTAGGAATACAGAGGGAAAGAGGCATGGGTGGGGAAGGTTAAGAAAAGGAACAAAACTGCACTTACCCTACAACCACAATTATAAAATCTAGTAAATTCCAACCATTGCGGAGGTAAGCGTTGGGGTGAAAGAGAAGTCCATAGGCAATGACTTTTAAAAATGCTTCCACGGTAAAAATTATGAGAAAGAGATATTCCACTCGTTCCTAGGAAACAAAAATAGAAAAGAGAGAAAAGCCATTAAGTTCAGAGATTTGGGAAGTGCAGACTTGCAGAGCTCACAGGTGCCCTCACACTCAGCACAAGGCTTCAGTCTGCCATGGACTGTGTGCTCAGTGTGGTCCCAACAAAGCACATGACCTGTACCCTCACAGTCACAGGTATCATCACCTGTAAAAGTACACTGTGCTGTTCACTCGGCGATGAAATGGCCTAGTGATATGCTTCCCAGAATGCAATGCTGTGGCCAGCAATGGTGAGCACGGGTGGTAGAGGGCTGGACATGCAGTCTACAAGCTAAAACTCCATAGCCCACTCCAACACCAGAGCTCCAGTTCATGGAGAGGAAAGAATTGTGTTGTTCTTGTTTTCAAACACCACCGTTGTTAAAATGTAAATTAAGGCAATACAAACATTCACACTCTTCCTTCCACCCCCAAAGTCTCTTTTAACCAGATAACAGTTTGTTGTGCCTTCTAAAGTGAGAACTCATATAGGCTTGATCTCCAGGACAATAATCCAGGATAGCTGGGGCTGCTGAGAAGCAGGTGAGCAGAACCCTGGCAATACTGTGCCATGATTCCGTTAACAAGCCCCAAGGACAGCAGGCTGGGTTTGGTGAGGGGACTAGCTGACATCCAAAATAAATACAAAACACTACCCCAAAGAAAATGAGGGTGTCAACAGTAGCCCAGAGACAATATGTGGATCCAGACATTTGAGATGTCTCTTGTGGGAAGATAACTCTCTGTCTAAAGACACACTTTAGGTGAGCAGAAGAAACCAACCTATGATGAGTTGAGCAGGTACTAGGTGGTGAATATGAAAGACTGCTTTTTTTCTCAAGGGGCAGAACTGCCTTCTCTCCTCTATTACCTAGAAAGAAGATTGGAGCTTAGCATGCAACTCTTACCTAAACACACTCAACTGACCCGGCTCCTGGTGCTCACATCTTTTCCTCCTTAGCTACTGCTTCCCTCTCACTACCCTAGGAGAGCCTTGGTAGCACTACCTGGTGCAAACTGCTTGGGTGCCTTCATGCTCCACTGCTCATCTCTGCAGGATCTCAGGCTGCCTTTTCCTGGAGCTATAAAACACCAGGGACAGTCTCTCCCAGATCACAAAGCAGGCCAGGTCAGGTCACAGCCTCCAGGAGGCATTCAGCTCAGGATCCTATTACCCATTCCCTGCTCCTCTACCAGGGTAAGGAGAGTTCATTGAAGACCTCTGGGCCCACACATATACAAGCTACATCCCAGAGAGAACCACTGCCCATGAAGGCCTGCCACCTCCCATGATGGCCTTCTGTGGGGGCGGGGGTAATCTGAGCCAGGGGCTCTGGGGGCCCAGTGGGAAACTAGGCCAGAACAGATGGCCGGTGCTTCTTGTTACTTTTCCCATCCCTAGACATTTAGGGAGCACCACGCTCATCGTGAGTAATCCTGGGCAAAACAATTTGAGGCTTTGATGCTAAAAACTACAGATTCTAGGCCCCACTCAGACCTGCTAGAGTAGGGCACCTGGCTATAGTACCTAGGAATGTGTGATCTACACAATTCCAGGGGTGCAGGAGATACCTCAAAGTCTAAGAACTACCAACCCACATGCTGTTGAAGCCCTCAGGCAGGAAGTGCTAATGAGGAGGGAGTGGACGGGCCAGGCGGGTTTAATCAGCACCTTAGGTCCTTTACTTTCTACTTATTTTAACACCATATGTGCAGGTGTGACTGCCTTGCTGTAGTGAGCAAGACCAATCTGCCCCGCATGGTAGTGTCAACATCCTCATATGAGATGGTGCTGGATCAGAACAGAGCCCTGTAGACCGAAGGGAAAAGCAGGCTACAGAAGGCGCTACGATAGCTGTCAGTCACTCAGTCCATCTCCACACTCTACCGCAGGGGTGTTCAGAGCTTGCATTTTAGCACCAGATGACAAGTCCATTCCTATTCATACTCCCCCAAACCTCTACAAATCCATTCCCGTCCGTACTCCCGCAACCCTCCACAGAATCTCACTCGGTTGGAGGTGTGATGAGAAGAAAACTAAAGGGGACAAATACAAGTTGGGTGGGCACCACTAGGTTCCACGTGTTCTCATGTGCTCATAAATGCTCTCACTGGCCCACCCACATACCCAACTACTACGTATACATGGACCTTTCTACCCATCCATCCGTTCCATTCACCATGTATGCATCAACCCATCTACCCATTCATTATCCATCCATACACATATCCAAACATTTATCCATGCCTATGTTCATGCTTCCGTCCACTCTCCCATTTACCTATCCACCTCACTCAGTCATTCATCACCACTATGATACAATCAGATGAATGCCAGAAACTGACCCTGGAGCTCCCTCTCAGCTGTCTAGACAATAAGCTTTCTGGAAGAGACAGCACCAGGTTCAGACGTTACCCCTCCTCAGGGAGAACTGCTGCAATGTCCCAAAGACTCCTAGGGCCCTATATTCTGGGAATCCTGAATTCCTAGATGGCTTTCATCAACTGCTGGAACACTTGATTCCGACTACCTGGCACCAAGAAGTCTGTTTGTTCCCACATGCACAGGCCTCTTTCCTGGCATGAGAAGAGAGCATCCTGGGGAGGTGGGCCCTCCACTGTGGTGCAGATGCACAGCACAGGTTTGCACATCCTAGGTGTAACATACTGCTCTGCTCCGTGTGACGGGAGGGTGGGAGATTTGCCTCCTCTTACTGAGCACTGGCTTGGGGAAGCTGTCTCAGTAGAGCCTCTTCTTTGTTCCAAGTCATTTGAATGAATCAAAGCTTCATGAAGACGGTCCCAAACATGTTTGTGTGTGCTGTGGCATGCTTGAGATCCTGGCTCTGAGAGGGTCCCAAACATGTTTGTGTGTGCTGTTGCATGCCGGAGATCCTGGCTCTGAGAGGGTCACAAACATGTTTGTGTGTGCTGTTGCATGCCAGAGATTCTGGCTCTGAGAGGGTCACAAACATGTTTATGTGTGCTGTGGCATGCTTGAGATCCTGGCTCTGAGAGGGTCCCGAACATGGTTGTGTGTGCTGTTGCATGCTTGAGATCCTGGCTCTGAGAGGGTCCCAAACATGTTTGTGTGTGCTGTTGCATGCCGGAGACCCTTTGAGGTGGGGGCAAGGCTCTGAAACCGACCTCAGGGTCTGATACGACGGAGCAGGAGCTGCACATGCACGGACGGGGCTAGCACAGTGGTGAGCGGTGCTGCAGGCAGGCACATCGGCTGGGAAGAACAAAGTCTGGGTCTGAGCAGACTCTGTAAGGGTGGAGAAGGTGGGGAAGTGGGAACAGAGTGTGGCCTGGAGGCCGGACATTCCAGGAGAGAAGCTGAAGGGGAAGACAGAGCCACGGAGAAAATTCAAGCAGCTATAACACAGTGTGGTGGGAACAGACCCACAGGGTGGCAAGAACAAGAGAGTTAGGGCGTTGGCGGGCTCCTTGCCCTGGGGTGCCTGCTGTGGTGCCGACCTGCGGAACGCCCTGGTGTCTGTTCACTGATGTGAGCGTGCCAGAGTGAAGGAGGAATCCATGCAGAAGCTACAGACTGGACAGAGATAATGGAATGTTTTCTCTGAGTCTGTCAAATGCAAATGGACTAGACATTGTTTAGGTATTTATTGCTTGTATATATTGTATATAGTTACTGTACTTATTGTATATAGTTTTTCTTATATTAGTTATAACTTTTTTCCTTTTTTCTTTTTATCAGGATGAAAAGGGGAAATAAGGTGGTAATTTATTTGTGCTGAAATTTGATTTTATTTGTATGTTAATAAATAAAGTTGCCTGGAGATCAGAGGTCAAAGCGAGCCATAAGCAGAGTCAGGCAGTGGTAGTATATGCCCTTCATCCGATCACACGGCAGGCAGAGTCTCTGTGTGGTCAAGGACCCAGCCAAGCGTGGTGACATGAACCTTTAATCCCAGTACCAACCATAGAGACCTGGAGGTCTGTATAGACTGGCAGTGACAAGGAAGTCATGTGGTTGGGTTTAGAGCCAATGAAGAGGCAGAACAGAAAGGCAATAAAAAGACAAGTCAGACAGGAAGAAGCTCTCTCTCTGGGGAAGCTATTTCTGGTAGTAAGCTAAAGTTAGTCGTGGCTATTGCTCTGATCTCTTTGTCTATTTCCTCTGTATTTAGCTCTGTGTTTCTTATTTACTAAGACTGTTTAGAATTTTGTCGACAGGACAGGACTGGACAGACTGTTGACGAGACATACAGAGTTCCGTTGACAGGCAGGACTCAGTGAGGCCCCCTAGGGAGGGCACAGACTAGGGAGAAGTCTGGAGAACGGTCCAGTGTAGGAGGAAGACAGGGAAGCACGTGCACACTCTGGCAGACCTGCTAGGACCCTGCATAAAGTCACAGAGTGGCTATAGACGGTCTAATTAACCTCCTCTGTGACACTGAAAACAGACTGAGGCCAGCGAGAAACAAGACAAATGCGAGGATGGGAACCCAGGCTTCCTGATGTTCATTCAGCCCAAAGGTCTGTTCAGCTTGTGTTGTCTCCCAGGAGCCACAGAACCTTTCTCCCTGGTTCCCACTCACTCTCCAAGAATAGGGTCAAAGCCCTTGTGGTAAGTCATCTAAAGATCCAAGACAGAACTGAAAGGGGCCCACACCTTTAATCCCAGCTCTTGGGCGGCAAAGCAGGCAAATCTCTGAGTTCTAAGCCAGCCTGGTCTACATAAGGAATTTCAGGCCAGCCAGGGCTGCACAGTGAGGTAAACAGGGGCAAGTGTGGGAACAGTGTAGCATTTAGGAGAGCAAGAAAGGGTAACGTGCTATGAGATGTTCTGTATGGCAAATGTGTTGCTAATTAGTCAATAAATAAAACACTGATTGGCCATTGGTTAGGCAGGAAGTGTAGGCAGGACAAGGAGGAGAATAAAGCTGGGAAGTGGAAGGCTGAGTCAGAGAGACACTGCCAGCCGCCACGATGACAAACAGCATGTGAAGATGCCGGTAAGCCACGAGCCATGTGGCAAGGTATAGATTAATGGAAATGGGTTAATTTAAGCTGTAAGAACAGTTAGCAAGAAGCCTGCCACGGCCATACAGTTTGTAACCAATATAAGTCTCTGTGTTTACTTGGTCGGTTTGAGCGGCTGTAGGACTGGCAGGTGAGAGAGATTTGTCCTGACTGTGGGCCAGGCAGGAAAACTCAAGCTACAGTAATGTTCGGTGATGGGAGACAGAATGCAGGCACATGCCACCATCATGAAAGAGGACATGAAGCTAATTGTGTGTGTTTGAACTCTACACACACACACACACACACACACACACACACACACACACACACACACACACACACCATCTTTCTGAGGATAAGTCCACAAAAATGTAATTGACAGTGAAAGTGTGAAGCTCTGTGGCTTCGGAATGGCTGTTCCCCAAGATGCACAGTCTGGGACTGGGCACGTGTTTGTTGGGCTACCTTAATCTAACTGTGCGATGTTCTTATTTATGAGTTCACTACAATAATATGAGAACAAAATGCAGAGTCCAGGAACTGATAAAAGGAGGTCTGGACAAGAATCCAGAGATGATGGGACAGCTGCCTTTTAGTCACAGGCCTGGGACCCAGTCATGGCACAGCCTACGAGATCGGACAAACTTGGCAGCCGGCTGGTTGATCCCTTCAGAGCATACACTCAATTGCCACAGAAACATTAAGGGCCCACAGGGGATGAGCAGAAATCAAGTCTGTCAAAGAGCATTCTTTCAGGTGCTCAGATGCCTCTGGGCCCTGAATACACACACAATCCCTCACAGCCCTCCCAAGGCCTCACAGCTGCCTTTTAGTCACAGGCCTGGGACCCAGTCATGGCACAGCCTACGAGATCGGACAAACTTGGCAGCCGGCTGGTTGATCCCTTCAGAGCATACACTCAATTGCCACAGAAACATTAAGGGCCCACAGGGGATGAGCAGAAATCAAGTCTGTCAAAGAGCATTCTTTCAGGTGCTCAGATGCCTCTGGGCCCTGAATACACAATCCCTCACAGCCCTCCCAAGGCCTCAGTTCCAACACCAGAGGGCTATGTGTGTCTGGATTCTGAACAGCACACAGTTCCCTGGGGACATGGTATAAGTCTGACAAGTGACCCATCCCTTTCTGTGATCCTGGCACTTGAGAAATGTCAGAAGCCAACCAGAGCAGACTACAATCCCCGCTCGCACTGTTCTGGTGGAGGACGTATTGACACCTGCCGCAGAGGCTAATAGAGCTTCTCTGGGCTTCCTGGGGACTCTATCTGTTCCTCTGACGGCGGGGGGAAGGGGGTCCTCCCTGCCTGGGTGCAGCATGATGGCTGCCTTCTTCCTATCACTTCTCTGCAACTCCGTATCATTTCCCCTCATCCTTCCCTTTCAATTGTCTCCTCACTTTCTTCTTTGGCCATTTTCTAGCTGGTCTAACTGACAAATGGAGGCCCATGGTTGCACTCAAGTCTGAAATATTCAGAAGAACTGAGTAGAAAGGGCCATGGGTTAAGGAACATGACATTTTCCAAACACCTCATAGAACTCGGCATGGGTATGTACAGGATTTCTTCCTTTTTCCATTCATCTTTCATTTATGTATGTCTTACCAATTCAGCTACATGGGAGGCTCTCAAGGGACACAGTCAATGATGATTAATCAATCCTTTTGATTCCAGCACTGAGTGGCTTGTGTCTTTAGACAAGTCACTTCACTTGTCTGAATCTGTTCTGTCACATGTAAAATGAGGAGAAAATCCATATTTCTGCACTGAGCCCTGGGCATCCCAGGCTGTGGAAAGCACAGAGACAGGGCAGGAGAAGCCAAAGGCAGTAAGACTCTCAAATGTTAGCAGGGCTGTGCTGGCTCAAAGTGGTTTCCAAGGGTCCTGACCCAGGGGAATGGAGTCCAGGGGCCAGTCTGATGTAAACAGAAAGCATGTACAGAATGCAAGGGCCTCCCTTTTACTGGCCAGTCTGGAAGACTTTTGTCAACTTAATATGTTGGTGTCTGTCCGGGATGTAATCCAGAAGCAGGAACACTGCTCTGTGACCTTTCTTGTAACTTGAAATCCCACCTCTTGTCTCTCCAAAGTGCATAAGGATGGCAAACTCAGATCTGGTTAAGGCCAGGGGGATACAAGGACATGGAGGATATCTGTCATTAGTGAAATCATTGTTCTTTGTATGTTAGGGAACACATTCATGAGCAGAAGCCACATCAGAGTAGGTCTTCTAGGATGGGGACAACCATAGAGGGCTAGACAGGCTATTCACATATGTGTGCTTATGCAGCACACACATACCTAAAAGAGCCAGGAGGTACTAAATGCCACCACCCAAAGTTAAGAATTCACACCAGACAGCTTGTGGGTACCAATGTAAATTTATGTAAGTGTATTTATCAAAGCTGCCAAGAAGCCTGCCCCAAGCAGAATTGATGAGCTCAGTTGCACAACTGCATCTCAGGACAAGGTACACAGACAATGAGTACAATAACCCCATTTCACACAGCATGCCATATTCCAGATTGCTTCATAACGGGAGCACCATTCACCCTGACCTCTAAGCACAGCCTTCTGTCTATTCTCCAGTCCAGACCAAGAAGCGGAACACCTTAGCTCCATGCTCTGTGGGTCTTCTCTCACACATTCATTCTATGCCACTAAATCTTTCCTGAGTTCTGCTCTGCCTGAGTCCACATGGCTGCTTTCTCGGGACATTGATGGGTTTGTGGGATATATGAAACCAGAAGAATTAAGGCTCACATGCCCACTGCTCTCTGGACAGCAGAGAAAGCCCCATCTGGATGGATATCTAGTCCAGATATGAGCTACATTGCAACTGTTGCTGTCCACACATTGACTGAAAGAAACCCCAAGTTACTATGCCTGTTAGTATATGAAGAGCCACCTTCATGCATGATTATCAAAGTAGGTAGCATAGACACTACAGTGAAACCCACACCTCATCTGGGGTCCCCACTGGTGCCTGAAATGCTTTCCTTCTATGCCCAAAGCAAGGAATAAACAGAATGTGGAAAATGCACATGATGGAATTATCTAGCTGTAAATAGGAATGAAGCTTTCAATTATGCCACAACGAGGGTAATCATTAAAAGTTTAAGAAGCCAATCACGAAAGAGGGAATATTGTGTGGTTCTACTTACATAAAACACCTACACTGGCATTCACAGACACAGAAAGCACGTCAAAGCACTGGGGGCTGGGAAAGGAGATGGGGCCATGTTTAATGGGTGTAAAGTTTCAGCTTGGGGCAAGGATGACTCTTGGGGTTTACCTAACCTCACAGAGTCAGACACTTATCTGTGGTCAGAATGGCAAGTTTTATGTTGTGTCTTTTTGCCACCGTGAAAATGGAAAAGAATCATTCATTCTTCAGGACACTGAGTGCTTCCCAGCCCTATGGGTCATTTAAAGTCCTGAGGTAAGAACTGAAGCTGGGTGTGTTCCACCTTGTCAGGGGTGGACTCCTCAGAGGTGGGTTAGGAGGCTGTCTGGATGTGGGTGGGGAGTCCACATTGTGGAGAATGTAAGTGGGGAGATTGGAGGGTAAGCCTCATTCAGAAGCCTCATTGAGAAAGTGTGTGGGGTTTCTAACAGTTTGGCCTTCTCAGGACATGGCTGTAAAGGGCAAAGGGGTAAGAGAAACAACAAACAAACAAAACACTTAATGTCCCAAGAGTAAAAGTAGACTTAAAAAGAAAAATACTATTAATGAGGGCAAGGGGCAAGCGCAGCTGAATGAGTGGACAGTATGAGATCCCTGGCTTTTCAGTAGTTATATGCTCCCCCACATCCTTCATAGTGAATTGCTTTGTGCTTGCCTTATACGCAGAGTTGAGTGATTTACCAGTTTCCTCCCTGCACATCTCCTTCCCTAAGGGCTCATTTTACTTCAGTGCCCAGGAAGAGCAGGCCGCACAGGGGCTCAAATTAGAGTGTGGGCATGAGACCTGCTCACCAACTCCCAGGCCCACCCGACCTTGGGCCTGTGTCCCCCTTGAGCACATGGCTTTCTAAGTGTAACCCCTGCCAGGAGACAGGCTCCTCCATTCCTGCTGATGTGTAGCATTTGAACCATCAACCTCTGCGCTTTGTTGCCTCTGTCTTGGAGACAAAAGGAAGCCTGAATGTCACCCAGGACAGTCTCTCCTCCCTTTCCACTGAATCTCCCCACCCAGGGACACTGATCTCATAGGAGTCTGCTGGAATCCTTTCCTCTCTTAGGTGAAAAGATGATCATTTCTTCAGGGCAATGGGTAATAAAAATTGCCAATTAGAGCTGGATCATGTAGGGACAACAGGTATTGGTGTGAGTGTGAACTGGTATGTAATTTTCCAAATTGGAGACATATGCAGCCAAGGCCTTTAGCACTCTACTATCTCCCCGCCTTCATTTGAGGTGTGCAAGAACTAGCCGGGGCAACAGGTCTATTCTCTGCTCATCCCACTGCTACCCCCCATTCAGTATTCTAATAGTCGTTGAATATTTAGATACTGTCTAGTTAGGGTTTTTATTGCCGAGAAATAAAACATGACACCATGACCACAGCAACTCTTATAAAGAAAATATTTAATTGGGGTGGCTTGCTTACAGTTTCAGAGGTTCAGTCCATTATTATCATGATTGGGAACATGGTGGCATGCAGGCAGACATGGTGTTGGAGGAATAGCTGAGAGTCCTACATCTTGCATGAAACAATAATTCGACTTACATACTTGGAGGTATCCTGAGTGCAGGAAACCTCAAAGCCCACCCCCACAATGACACACTTCCTCCAACAAGGCTATACCCATTCTAACAAAGCCACACCTTCTAACAGTGCCACTTTCTATGAGATTATGGGGGCCAGTTACATTCAAACCACCACAGATATTAAAGCAGCTTTTTGCCTGGTTTACAGCTATCTAGGCAATTTCATTGCTCAGACACCTTCATTAGTTCCTCGGGCCCTTCAAGTGAGTCCAGCTTTCTGAGTGTGGCTCCAGGATCCATCACAATCTGGCCACATCCCTGACCTCCATTCATTGCTCCAGCCAACCCCAAACCTCATGACCCCCAAACCAGACTGGCTAGTTGTGAAAGGTCCCTTTTTTCCATTCCTCCCTCCTCCTCCATCACCTGCAGCCTCTTTCTCATCCTGAGGTGTAGCGCAATGTCCCCCACCTGCCCCCCTTGCCTCAAGGGGTTGAAGGAGCCCATCTTGGGCCCGCAGCACCCTTGGCACACAGTGCCATCACAGCACACTTTATGGTGCATGTGGTTGCTGTGTTCTTCTCCACTCCAGGGAATCAGCATCTACAGGGCAGAAGCACATGTCTTTGGCATCCATGGCTCAGAGGTGCCTCTCCACGAAAGGCAAAGGATTAGAAGAGAAATGGTTCTGAGTTCATACATACCAGGGATTAAGCCACAGCTACATAAATTGTTTAAGGTCCAGTTTCTTTGCTAGTGACATGGGAATAATCATACATGCCTTGGGGTCACCCTGAGAATGAGAAATCAGAGCTGTCACTCTGAGTGGTAATTGCTGCCATGCATACTTGCATTCATGGCAGCTGGCACACAGAAAGTGTGCAACACACCTCTGTTGAGTGGACCCCTCATCTCTGCGCTAATGGCTCTGAGTATCCTCCCAGAGGCCCTGGCCCTTTCTTCATCCTTAGCGGCACTGCTGAGGGCAGCAGTCAGCAACACAGCCTGATGCCTCCATCTCTCCTCCTCCCTGGCCACATCAGCTGTCCTCCCTTCTAAGTGGTGGCATATTCCTGGTCCTTTTTTTGACTGTCATTATTTCAACAAAAACAAGGGGCATGAGGCCCCACATTTGATTTCTATTATCAAAACCACATGAAGGCAATATCAACCCCCCAACCCCCCGCCGTGTTCCGTTTGCTAAGTTCTATTTATTCTGAACCCTCGTGTGCATCTCCTTCCTCAGCCCTTTGATGCACAGGAATCAGTTCCATTCTGGTTTCACAGGCTCCCAGCCACAGCTGTGTGCGTTCTCCTGTATCTCCGGAAACCTACTGTCCCTTGGTATGAACGAGGGGACTGAGGAAGGTCTTAAGTGGAGGTCCCATGTCTTCAGGAGGTTTGATGACCATATGATCATCGCCACAGTGGCAACTCCCTGGGCAGGACTTGATCTTCCAGTCAGTCCTTTCGCATCCATTTGTAAGTACGTTGAGTCTCGGGGCCCCATTCGGAAAAGGAAAAGTGAGTACTTTTCCCTTCTTCCCGGTCCTCTTTACATCACACTCTCACCATCATCACATCATTATCACCGTTATCTCCTCCATCTTCACCTCCATCACACCACCATCACTGCTACTCTCATCACCACCACACTACCCCCACGTGATCACTGCCACCATTACCCCTGTCTGCAGCCCATCCTCGGTAGAAACATTTCCTCTGTCTGCACTGCCATTAGCAATAGTCTGAGGCCGGATTCTCCAGTCCCTATCCTAACAGCAACGTTGCATGAGGGGTGCAAACATTATCTCCGTGACTACATATGCAAGCTCATCAAAGAGGGTTAGAGCATCTTCCACAACACGACGTAGTTAGTGAGAGGTAGAGCTTGGACAACATTTGATTTTTTTTCCACTGTGGGGGTTTATAGAGAAAGCTGAACCCCATCAAGTTTCTCCTCCACTAACCTAGGGCTTTAGCCCTTTTGTC
Source organism: Peromyscus californicus insignis (assembly GCF_007827085.1). NCBI lineage: Eukaryota > Metazoa > Chordata > Mammalia > Rodentia > Cricetidae > Peromyscus > Peromyscus californicus. The sequence continues at coordinate 133,599,587 of NW_026294584.1, forward strand.
ATAACGAGGATGTGTTTGGAGTGGAATGACTGGTCTCTGGGTGACACTCAGCAATGTAAGCAAGCCTGTGACAGAGTCCCCTAGCCCAGGACACATGGATGGCGTTTGAACGCAGGACTGTAGAAGTCACCACAGCTGTTGTACAGACCCCATGGTCTTTCCCCACAACTTGTCAAACTCACCACCCTGTGTGGGGTACAGCTAGCTACAGACCAACCACTGGTCTCATTTCTCATGGGATTCCGTTCCTTGTCACCACCCACTGTGGTATGCGACCCAATCTAAGAGACATGGCAGGAAGGAAAGTTTTCTGATTGATGCTCTGGTACTGGTCACACTCACGTTTGCAAGAAAAGTTGGGACACAATTGGGACCATATGGATACAGGGTGAGGGCAGGAGCAGTTTGCTGAGGGTGACAGGAACAGAGTGGAAAGACCTCAAGTCTAACACAGGTTGCTGGGTGGTGAGTTAATTCTGACGCCGCCCCAGTTTGGGGGCTCCTTTACTGAGACCCTGTCCTCACTGGAAGCTGTTCCGGACCTGCATTTTCCACCTCCATCCCACACAGTCCACTTCACATTAAAATCCAGTTCACTCTCACACATCAGAAAAAAGCAAGAGTGCCTAAGCCTGGCCCGAGAAGAGCATTTCAGACCCTGGTCTGACTAGACCTCCACTATGGCCTAGACACATCAGAGGGCAGCCTGCAGGTCTCCAAGCTCAGCTCTCGTTGCAGCATATGATTGACAGTGGGGTCACGCTGCAGGAGGCAGGTGCTCATAGTACAGTCCTCGAAGCAGCCAGGCTGGGTCGCTTTTATCTCACCATCAAACACCCAGGGATGAAGAATGGGGTACACAGACTCGGTGGCCCCTGTCTTATCTGAGTATTTTCTTTTATCTTATTTTTATTTTTAAGAAATTTTGTGTTCATTTTACATACCAACCACAGATGCCCCGCTCCTCCTTCCTGCTGTCCTCCCCAGCCTTTCCCCCAACCCACCCCTCATTCCCACCTCCTCCAAGGCAAGGACTCGTATGGGGAGTCAGCAGAGCCTCGTTCATTCAGTTGAAGCAGGTCCAAGCCCCTCCCCCTGCACCAAGGCTGTGCAAAGTGTCCCACCATAGGCACTGGGCTCCAAAAAGCCCACTCATGCACCAGGGATGGATCCTGATCCCACTGCCAGGGGCCCCTTAAACAGGTCAAACTAAACAACTGTATCACCTATTCAGAGGGCCTAGTCCAGTCCTATGGAGGCTCCACAGCTATTGGTCCACTGTTCATGGGTTCACACTAGTTTGGTATGGTTGTCTCTGTAGGTTTCCCCATCATGATCTCGATGGCCCTTGCTCATAGAGGGGATGAGAACATAAAGGAATGGGATGATTGAGCTGGAACAGAAATGGAGTGGGGGAGCAAGGAAAGAGACACCATGATAGAGGGAGACATGAAGGGAACAGGGAGAAACAGGGTGCTAGGGAAGTTCCCAGGAATCCACAAGGATGACCCCACCTTAGACTACTAGCAATAGTGGAGAAGGTGCCTGAACTGAGCTACTCTGGTAATCAGATTGGTGAATACCCTAACTGTCATCATAGAGCCTCCATCCAGTAACTGATGGAAGCAGATGCAGAGATCCACAGCCAAGCACCAGGCCGAGCTCCAGGAGTCCAGTCGAACTGAGTATTTTCTTACCTTCAAAGGATGAAGGAACTTTTGAGCAAGGAATGTCCCATCACCTCACACTGAGTGCTGCATTTTTTAACAGAGATCCCTAGTCCTGACTCATCAGGCGCCACCTCTCTTCCCTCCCCACCTGCTGTCCCTTGTCAACTTCCAGTGCCACAACACCAGTTAAGAGACTTAATTCCTACCTTCCTGCTCCCACTAAGGCCACAGGGCCCCTGGCTTGTGAGGCTCCCATTTCCCACCTGTATTCACCACCACCCCCCAGGAGAAGATTGTTCTGCTTTCTCCAGACCTGGAGACCTCCTTCTCCTGTGCTCACTCTAGCCTTTGGCCAGTCTGTCTGTCTGCTTACTTAGCATATTACTATCTGGCTCCACAGCCTGTATGACAAGCTTCTGAGGGAAGCTAGTGAATGGCTAGAACCTGGTTCGCTCTAGGAACTGAGTACTCTAGAATTACATCACAGGATATTCTGTCCCCACAATACACTGTGAAGGGCCAGGAACACACATGACTTCCCAACATGAAGGACAGTGAGAGTCACCAAGGTTAATGTCCCAGCTCTAGCCTTCCTCTCGTGCCCGGAGCTCCTCACAGCAGACAGCATGCTTTCCTGTCCCGGGCTGTTTCACTCAGCACTTGGTGTACAACTCCAGGCACAGTGACAGATGGCCTCCTTCTTAGACAACACTTCTCCACCCTCACCATGTGAATTAAACAAGGAGCCCCATCATTGTCAACATGGAGAACAAGGACTGGGGACTCTCCACTCCTGAGGCACAGATACCAAGGACTCCACCTGTAAGGACTGTATGTCCTCACTCACATGTGGAGATCAAGTCTTTCCTGTAGAAAAGACCCAAATAATCACTAGAGACTGGGGGTGCAGGCAAAGAGTGTGGCCTGCTAATAGGCACCAACACATAATAATATAGGAGCAACCAGTTCTGGTGTTCTACAGCACAACACAGAGACTGCGCTGTATAACCGGGCACAATACAGTCTCTGGAAGCACAGCACAGTGACCACGGTCCCTAGCCATGGATGCTATACTCACTAAAAGCAGAGACAAGGGATCCTGACTCACCCAAGTAAAAGCAATTTGAGGAGGTAAAAATGCTAATTACACTTAGTTTATCATTATGTCTTATAGATATGCTCACAATTCCCTTATTGCAGCCCATAAATATGTACAAATATCACTTATCAATCAGGAAATTAAAGAGTATCAGATGCTGCCTCTGCCCTCTGGCCTCACAGTCTGTAGGAGGCTGGGCGGTGTGCATCGTGCAAACAAATGATCATGCAGGGCCACATGTGGACAGGCCACATGTGGACAGCCCTTCAGTGATCACTACAGACACCAGATGTGCAGGACAGGAGAAAGGGTAGATTTGCTAGGCCTGGTGGCTGGGGTGTATGACGTTAGATAGTGGAGTCTTCGTCACATGTGGGCAATAAGGTTTCCCAGGAGACATAAAAGGCAGAGGCTTTTTGCCTTAGTTTTCACTGTAGAACAAAATGGTAGATGTATGTGGTGAAAAATATATGAATATGTGAACATATCATAATGATGATCATGACAGGGTTTGCTGCAACAATGAACTAACTAGCTACTGACATTTTGTATTTATTATAACCTAGAATATGGGCTCAATAATGCCAGGTAGAAAGAGAAGGCTTAAATTACAGCAGGTTTTGAGGGATAGCACAGAGTCCAAATTTTATACTGAGGATATTATACCTGGGTTTAACACCCACTGTGAAGGGCTCAGGCTGTAACTCAGTGGTGGAGGCCCTGTGTTCAAATCTCAGTGAGATATGAGAGAGAGAGAGAGAGAGAGAGAGAGAGAGAGAGAGAGAGAGAGAGAGAGAGTGAGAGAGAGAACCACAGTGATGAAGTGATGACGATTTGAGACTGAAGGATAATAAGTGTTTTAGGAAGATAATAGGTAAAGCAATGTTTGGATGCCCTCGACTAAACAGGGAGACACCTACAGCGTGCCAGGAGTGGAATAGTGATGGTTGACTAGAGAGGGCATGAGCAGCTGGGAGAGCAGGTATTCTGTACAGCCCACAGGCCACAGAGGAGCCATGGCTAGAGGGCTGCCTGGCTATCCCAAAGGCAATCTAATTTTAGAAATGTTTCTGGTGAGCTTTAAACAGTCATAACTTTGGCTTTCTGTTGGTGTCTCCTTTTCCCTGTAAAAATGGGCCTGTACGTCTTGCTGATCAGTTCAGTTATGGTGATATGAAACAGAAAGCAGGAAGCTGTGGGGACATGCCCTAAAATGGGGTAGTTAGTAAAGGTGACTCATGACCTCTTCCTTCGGGGACCTTAGCAGGGGGGAGGTGAGCTTTGGGTTGTCTCCCCAGGTGAAGATGAATTCAGTGGTGGGAGTCGTAGGACATGGAGCTCCAGGGGCCGTGGATTAGAGATCCCTGCAATCGCCCTGATGTTTTCTAGGCCGTGTCACAGGGTCTTCATTGTAAAGCAGCAGAGAGGCCACTGTGGTGTTGTTTGGTATGGCTTGCTTGGTCGCTGTCATAGTGGAGAGGTTGAGCACTGACCCAGAATGTGGCTTAGTCAATCTGAACTCCTAGCTCCTGGTATATGCTTCCTGCCAGGTCCTGGGCCCAGTGCTTTGCATACATATTTTTGCCCCCTGGGAGGCAAGTTGACAGTCACTTTTTACACGCTCAGAAGCCCGGCCTGCCCGGCCCACCTTGCTGTACCGACCCTCACAGCATGGCAGAGCACACTGAATTGTTGGGTCCCATATGGCCGCTGACTGTTTCTCCCCCTAGAAACACAGCTAGGCAATCACTAGGTTAGAGCAGTAACAGCATTGTTCTCGAAGTCAGAACCCTGGGCTCTAATTTTAGTCTCACTGATGTCACCTGGTGACCTGGGAGAGGTCACCAGCCTCTGCGGATCTGATTTTCCTCATCCGTGAAATGAAAAGGCTGATTTATCCGTAGCTCCTAAACTTGGCTCTCTCAGACACCTAGACATGCTCTGGGCCTCCATCCAAGATCTGTTGAACCAGAGTCTTCAGGATTTGGCTATCAGAACTTCTGGCAAGCTCCCCAGCTTGGAGAATGTAAATAATCTCCATGGCTACTTCCAGCCACAGTATTCTCTTTTTTCTTATATGTATTTCCCACCCATGGCCCTCTTTGGCACTGGGGAGGGAGAACGCAAGCAAGCAATCAGCCTGAGCTCCATGTGTGGGGTGTGAAGAAAGGGCTGCCCACAGAGTGGCAGTGTGGGGCTGATTCGCTGGGTGGACAGAATCAGCATCAAGCAGCCTACAGGTAAGAGGCGCTGGTGGGCCAGCAGCCAGCAAGGGCAGCATGCTGACTATGCTCCGTGTACACTGCTTCATGTCGAGGACTGTGAGGAACACACAGAAAGGTCTGTACTCGTGGGGACTGACCCGCACACAATGTGACCACTATAGACCCAGGAATATACAAGTAGCAAGTACTGACTGAAGAAGAGACTGGAGCTGCTCAAATGTAAGCAGTGTTTACATCTAAGACAGTCCAGCATTGGTCCTATGGGATGAGTAAGTGGAGGTAGGCACTCTGAATGATGTCTTTGCCTCCCAGGAGGAACAATCTTTCCTGCTCACTCAGGATGAACCTTAACAGCAGATCTACGGCAAGTTAGGAAGACTACTGTCTGAGTGTTTGTGCCCGCCCCACCCCCAGTGCCTATGCTGAAATCTGAACCACCAGGCTAATGGCTCAGATCTCAGGCCTTGGTACGATTGGCACTGCCGTCCACTACCTAGGATGGGTTGTGGTGGGTTGTATGTGGTACCAAGTTCTTGAGTTCTATCAAATGGCACTAGAACCTCCTATAAGTTTCTCAACTTGATACACAGAGCCAACCCCTGCAAATAGGGAACAGAGGATGATCCAGAATGTGGGTGCCACTTAGAGGCTAAAAGGGGGGGGCGTTTCATGTTCATGAGTATATTTCATCACTCTTAATCCTGCAAGGAAGGAAAGCGTATCTGTCTTCCAATGTGAGAGGGGAAGAGGCTGAAGTCGACTTAGCTGCTCCATGGTAGACAGGTTTATACCCAAGTTCTCTGATTCCAAGCTCTGTCTCCAGAGCAGCCTGATGGGTGCTGAATGAATACGGGGCCCAGCTTCACTCTAAGAGCCAAGCAGGCACAGCTCCTTCCTAGTCTCCTGCTACAAAATCTAGGCCTCTGTGGGTTGGCATAGTGTCCCCTTTCCTCAGAGCCTCAAGATGAAACCTTATCTGGAAATAGCCTCTGCACACAGAACTGGACAGTGTGAGGTCATGCCAGAGGAGGAGCCTGGGAAGCCACACGCTGACAGAGGCAGCGAATGGAAGTCCGGTGCTTTCACAAGGAAAGCCAAGGTTTCTGGCCATAACCAAAGCTAAGGGAAAGCTCAGGACAGCTCCCCTCGAGAGTGGCCCTAGCTAAACCTTAATTCCAGACTCTGCTCTCCAAGATATAAAGGAATACTTTGTCTTAAGTACTCCCCTATTTTTCCCTTAAGAAATAAACACAAAGCCATTACCTGTGAAGCTCCAGTCCCTCTACAGTGTAGAGTCTACACAGACCACAGAGGAGGTACCAGCATGGGATAAACACTCCTCTCCCACCCCCATCTCCCTGCCCACCTCCCTTCAAAGTTACCACCACTGCAGACTGGGGACATCTCTAATTTTTTTTAAGGAGCTATCCCATGTCCTGCCACTTGGTGACACATGATTGGGACCCATGTTAGAGAAGCAGGCAGCAGCAAATATGTGTTGGATGGCTGGCCCTCGGGGCGGGGCTTCTGCTCCGCTGTGGAGAGCTGGGCTCCCCTCCAAGACAGCCCTGTGGCTAGATGGCTTACTACTCTGGGTCTAGCTCACCAGGTGCCTGTGGCACTTGGATCTCACCTCAGAGTCCCCAAGGAGATGCATACTGTCAGGAGCACAGTTTTCTGCCATTGTGGGGAAAGTATAATCAATAGCTCCAAAAAAAAAAAAAAAATTGAGCAAAACAAGGCTGGGGAGATGTTCCGGTGGTTAAAGGGCTTGCTGTGAGAACATAAGGGGCTTGTGTTCAGATCCTCAGAACCCACAGGAGGCTGGACACAGTGGCACATGTAATCCCCACACTCCAACCATGGGATGGTAGGTAGAGGCAGCCCCAGGAACACCTTTAATAGCAGCACTCTGGAGGCTGAGGTAGGAGGATTACAGGTTCAAGGTTAGCCTGGGCTACATAGTGATTCTCATCAAGAGTCAATGTTCGTTCCCTCACCTCTTTAAGCTGAGGTGGCTCTGTCACTTGCTGTTTGACCAAGGGAACACTACAGAAGTGACAACGTACGTCTAAGCCTTGGGCTCTCAAGGTACTAGAGCATTTCTCTGTAGGAACAAGCATCCGACAGACTTCCAGAAACAAGGACACAATCATCCAATCATACCTGGGCTAGTTCCATCCAGCATCTCACCAGCGCAGTAGATATCTGAATGACCTGGCTAAGACCCCTATGCCACCATCCAGCAAAAGCACACAACTGAGTCCAATCCCAATGACCAATTTAGATGTGAGCTAAATAGAGAGTGGTTGTTTAAAGCCACTATATACGTGATAGGAGAGGGCACCATTTTCCAGCCCTAATTTGCATAGTTCTTCTATTCCGTCCCTTTCAAATAGAAGTGGGGCTTCCCAGTACCTGGTGCTTTACCCAAATCAGTCCCTCTCCAGCCTCAGTCCTGTAATACCTGCTGTTTCTAGCCTGAGACTTTATCCATTCTTAAAGAGTCAACATTCCATATCACTTTGTTGGCCTTGATTGCATACTGATCACCTTGTGATATTTCTTGCTATTAATTTGTTTCTCATAGTGTTAACTTTACATGATTTATGACATGTTGCCTTCTCAATTAGATTGCCGTCTTTCATGGGCAAAAGCTTGTCTTCCATTCAGACTCCACTTCACAGGGTTGGTCTATTTTTTCTTATTGGTGAGATCTGGCAGCCCCACAGAGACCTGAACACAAGCCTCCTGGGTCGCTCCTCCTATCCCTTTCTGAGCTGCATTCTGCTTCCTACAACGCTTTTCCACCAGGTCTGTGCTCATATCTAGGTCTCACCACAAAGGAGTTTTCAAACACGGGGAATGGTCACTGTTTCAGCTCCATTTCTGTTGCTGTGATAAAATATCCTGACAAAAACAGCATAGAGGAGGGAAAGGTTTATTCGGGTTACAATTCCAGGCTAGATCTCGTCCATCATTTCAGGCAAGTCAAAGCAAAAACTGCAGTGAGAAGTCACAGCTCATCCTCAGTCAAAAGCAGAAAAACAAATACACCCTTGCTTCCCACTTGTTCCCATCCAGCTTTCTCCTGTCTCACAACTCAGGAGCCACAGCCTAGGAAATAGTACCACCCACAATGGGCAGGGTCTTCCTACATCAATCAACAATCAAGACAGTCACCCATCGGCTTGCCCATAGGCCAACCTGATTTAGATAATTCCTCATTAAGACTCTTTTCTATGGGTTGCAGAGACAGCTCAGTGGTTAAGAGTGCTTACTGCTCTTGCAGAGGACCTGAATTTGGTGTCTAGCACCTATGTGGTGGCTCACAACCACCTAGAACTTCAGTTCCAGGGACTCTGATGCCCTCTTCTGGCCTCTGTGGGCTCCTGCACATATATAGTGCACATAAACTCATGTAGACTCATACATATACGCATAAATTTAATATTAAAGAAAGACTCTCAGGCTGGACAAATGGCTCAGCAGTTACGAGCCCTTGCTGTACTTAGAGAGAATCCTGGCTCAGTTTCCAGCACCCACGGGCAGTTCACAACCATCTCTAACTCCAGTTGCAGGGAATCTGACCCCCTCTTCTGGCCCCCTCAGGCACTGCACACACGTGCTGCACAGACGTACATGCAGGCAAAATATCCATACACATAAAATAAAGATAAACAGATCTTTAAAAAGGGAAAAGCAGAGTCTCTTCTCAGATGAGCCTAGGCTATGGTGGACTGACAACTAAAAACTAACCATCGCAGTCTCACAGCCCCCACATCCCCTTGTAAATACCCTAGAAAACCAGAGAAGCACCCAGCCCAAAGCAAGTAAAACCTCACTTGCAAAATCACTGGTTTCTCAATCTGTTAGGAATTTCTTGACCTCTCCGGAAATGTCCCCCTTTTATTCAGGTGACCTCCATTTGTCTCAGGTACTGGCCTTGGCTAATGCAGGCTCCCAGTGCCTTTCAGTCCTCGCTAAGGTCTTTCAAGTTAACTACAGAGCTTTGAGGGGAAGACAGATAAAAAGCTTAGCATTGCAAATGAGGAGAACTGAGCCAGTGCAGAGAAGGAGGAAGGCATTTAAAGCAGGCCTGAGGAGGCCAGCTGCTAAGGGTAAGGCGGAGGGAAAAGGCAGAGGCCCCGCTGGGCTCACCCCTGGCCTCACTTTTCCTGTGTGGCCAAGAATAAGTGAGGGTCAGGCGTTTTGCTGGCCCTCCCTCCATCCTCCATCCTCCTTGTGAGCTCTGTCCCTACCCAGGCAGCACCCTCAGCCGAGCAGGTTTTCCTATGGGCTTGATTCTGTGTGTGTGTGTGTGTGTGTGTGTGTGTGTGTGTGTGTGTGTGTGTGTACATGCACACACGTGTTACTCTGGGGCTGAGGTTTCCATCAGTCTGATGACTTTAGGCCTGTCTCTCACAGGAGAGCTCTGATACTTGACCCTAGCTGGGACTCTCTCCTTCCTACTCAGTTACCCAGGTCAGGGGCCCTATATTCTCTTGGGGTGCAAAGTAACTACAAAGAGCCCGCTACCATACTGCCAAGACCCTTTACCAGTGTGAGTACTCTCCCTTCCCTGTGCCTAGGCCTCTAAACCATGGCCTCTGCCAGCTCTCCCAACCATAAAGTTGCCTCCTTGCCACGGACCTTGATACTCCACAAACTAGCAGCAGAGGCAGGCAAGACGAGGAGCCCAGAACCCTGGAACTCCGTGACACGCTACTGCTATACTGCACATGCTCTCAGAGCTCTGGTCTCAGCATGACCTGAGACTTGCCCCATCCTCAGCTGAGCCCTTCTGCAAAATGCTACACTACTTTTTGTTCGGTTGGAACCTCCTGCTCGCCCCTGCACTGTCTGTTCCTGTCTCTCTCCAAATCCCTGCCTGCTGAGACAGTCTCCGAACAAAGGAACCAAAAAGCCCAGTTCTGAATTCTTGGCGCCTACTACAGCTTCCTTCCTGAAGCTGCCAGTCGCCCAAGTCCCCGCCTAAGCACTCAGTTTTTGACCATACTTGGACACAAACCCAGCTTGTGGTGGACACATCATCACTCCTGGCCTACAACCCATAAAATCTCTCTGCTTTCATTTGGGGGTGCAACTTCTCAATCTCTGGGACCTGAGCACCGCCCAGGAGATACCTGTTGCTATTCTTTTTCAGTTCAGTTTGATCTGGCTTACTGTGCCAGCAGAGAAAGTTATTTGTTGCTTGAGTTTTCCTGCCTGGCCCACAGTCAGGGCAAATCTCTCTCACCCGCCAGTCCCAAGCCGCTCAAACCCGATCAAGTAAACACAGAGACTTATATTGGTTACAAACTGTATGGCCGTGGCAGGCTTCTTGCTAACTGTTCTCACAGCTTAAATTAATCCATTTCTATTAATCTATACCTTGCCACGTGGCTTGTGGCTTACCGGTACTTTACATCTTCCTTGTCCTGATGGCGGCTGGCAGTGTCTCCTCCCTCAGCCTTCCACTTCCCCGCTCTATTCTCCTCCTTGTCCCGCCTATACTTCCTGCCTGGCCACGGGCCAATCAGTGATTTATTTATTGACCAATCAACAACACATTTGACATACAGACCATCCCACAGTAGTTATTATGGGGTGTGGGGGCAGAAAACCTATTACTTTTCATCTCCTAGTTCCCCGACACCTCTCAGCTGACCTACTTTTTAGACAAGGCAGCAAACATTGAAAAGTCTGCTGCATGGCCCATAAAGACAATCCCTTTCTCATGTTTGGAGAGTTCTAGTTTCTCTTCCCTTCCATATCTTTTTCCCATCCTCTTGACCCTTCTAGCCTTTCTCTTTTCCCAACCATTCCTTCTGCCTCCTTTGGTCATCTCATATTTACCCTCCGTCCAGAGAGGGATGGACATCCTGTCTCTAGGAACTCAGCTAATTGAGATATTTCTTGTAAAAACTGGCTAAAATTTGAGCAGACTCCAACAACGGAGATGCTTAACACTGGCCTGTGCCACTGGCAATGAACGTGAGCTCTCGCTACTGACGGTCTGAGGGAAACTTCTGACTAAGATGGGACTATATAATGAGCAAGGGTCACCAAAGGGGCATGGGCATTTTATTTGGGGGCACCTGAGAGAAGAAGAGAGAGAGGGAGCAAGGCACATATGAGTTTGATCCACTCACCAAACCACAGCCCCCAAGCCAGTGTCCCAAATACCTTGCCGCTGATGTGACTGGAATGACCCAGAATGAGGGAGGAGTTTTAGCCTTCAAGCTAACATTCTTTCAGTGTCTACTGTCAGCTTTCTGGTGCTATAAATGAAACCTCTGAGCTAGTTGACTTCTAAAGAGAACAGGGTCATTTTGACTCATAGTCCTAACGTTTCTGCTCCACAGCCAGGGAAACCCCTACTTTGGGTCTCTCATGTGAGATGCTAGAGGTCAGTGGCAGGGAGCATGTGGGACAACAATCCTTCTCCCCACCCCCACCCCACGGCTAGGAAGAAAAAGAGGAAAAGGGAGGTGCTGGGGTTCCACAAGGTCCTTGGAGCCTGCCTCCCCTCCCCTCCCCTCCCCCACAATGATCTCAAGCCTTCCTGCGAGTGCTCCTCTCTTTGAGTCCTACCACCTCATACTTCAACACTGGAGCCTGTGACGGGCACTCAGCATGACGCCCTGACAGGAATAGGTGAGGAAGCACCTCCTTAGACATTGTCTTTGTCTTTCTCAGGAGACCAGCAGCTCGAGACTTGTCCACACAAACACCTTTCAGACAAGGTGCCTGAAGTCTGGTGCCACAGTGTCTAAGAAGAGTCAGTGAAGACTCCAAGAAGAGCAGTTCCCTGTTGGGTCTACCGATTACCATACACTCACTACCACCTCTACCATCTCTGCCAACTCATCCTAGAGTTCTACCAGTGTCTCCACAACACCACATGAGTTATTTCACTTATGCTCACAATAGAATTACCAGCCCCTATGTTCTTCCAGAGGACCTGGGTTTGGTTCCCACAACCACCTATAATTCTAGTCCCAAGGGATCTAATACCCTCTTCTGGCCTCTGTGGATTCCTGCACACACAGAGAGCACACAAACTCATGAAGGCTTACACATTACACATATGAATTATTTTTTAAAAAATAAAAAAGACACCTTTCTCAAGTGATTCCAGGTTGTGGCAATTTAGCAAGTGAAAACTAGCCATCAGTCAGTGTCCTCTGACCCCTGTGTGAATACTCTAGAAAACCAAATAAACACTCAAGCCCAAAGCAAGTATATCACTCCTGCCCCAGAGACGAGGAAAATGAGTTAATACAACACAAAGCTAATGTGCTCAAACCACACAGATTATCAGTATGAGGACAAACGTATACATTTCTGGCATCCAGCTAAGTTCTATAATTTAATCTTAGTTTTAATTTCATCTATAAAATGAAAATAACAAAAAATGAAGCTTGAGTCACGTGACTGGGCTACATACATAAAAGTGCTTTGTAAACTGTAAAATGTGTCATGTAAATACCAGGGGGCATCTGTCCCAAAGCAGACCTCTACTTTGTGGCCATGAGGGCTTCTTAAAAGTATCATAGGCTCACACGATTCTGGAGTTGGGAGGGAGTTCAGATGTCACCCCACACAATTTCCCAGAAGGTCCATGATTCGATGAGAATCAGAAATTGAAAGAGACTTACAAATAACCTGGTTCCATGTCAGACCGGGGCAATGACCCACCCAAGATGAGATGGGAAAGGAGGAACCAGCTGGCTCTGAAAACCAAACATCTGGACTTCTGTCCAGTGCTCAACCCAACTAGGAGGTGCTGCTGACCCAGTACCTCAGCTTTACTTGCTGAGCTATGACAGGACCTCAGACCCCTTAACATCCCACCAACACTGATGGAAGTGAATGCCCTTGGTTCTCCACCTTGTATCCAGTTGGCCACACAATTAATCATTCAAATAAGAACCTTGTGAAAATGGAAAAGGAGTGCTAGTAACAGTTGTGTGGGGACACAGGTGCAAAGTAGGCAAACTGGAAAATACGATCAACATCCAGGACAGGTCTTGGTTCATCTAGGGTAGAAGTGCTGTGAACGTAATTTGGAAACAGGCTTGCCATGATCCTCCGTACAGATGGTGGTGGGACACTCAAGGGAAAGAACCACAAGTCTCTGGGTAAGAAAAGAAAAAGGCACACCTCTGGCTTATAGGAGGTCTGCAGAAGCAGAACACTGTCAGTTCTTTTCCCTCACTCCACTGGCTGGGATGCCCAGCGCCTTCCCACTGAGAAGTCATGCAGGTCTGCTCTGCTGCCTGCCTTCTTTTCTGATCTCTTTCTTTATGCTGAATAATTGGTTTTGCATTTATTTAATTAGGTAATTATGACTGTGTTCAGGTATCTTATGGAGGAAGAGTCACTTGGTTTGCTCAATAATCAAATAGGTTGCTTTAGATTTCTGGTTCTGAAAATTTACAGCCACTTTATTTTCTAGATGGCAAGATTTAAAAATGAAGGTCTCGTTATGACAGAGTTCCAAGAGCAGAAGAACTGAGAAGGGCATTCTGCTCCTGGCCAGACTCACCAGGGTGCTTTGTTCCTGGCCAGGCTCACCAGGGTGCCCTGCTCCTGGCCAGGTTCACCATGCTATCATATAGTGAGAAGAATCATGATCATAATCATGTCAGAGGAAGCCAGGAATGTGGCTCAATGAATAAGGGGCGTACACAGTAGCGGTGGCTCTCAGCCTCTCGGCCATACTATTGGGCTGTCCTGACCACTGTCTTCCATCTTGAAGGCCCGTCAGATGGCTGTTTCCTATGAGGAATCCCATTGGTTCCTTGAAACAAAGAGATTTAACCAACAGTCTAAAAGGTCACGTATGGAAAGCTCTAACTGGTATTGCTTCTGATTTCTTTTTTTTTTCCTCACTTACTTTTGTCACTGTGGATGAAACTCAGGACCTCACACCTTATCTGAGGTACCACGCTGAGACACATCCACAGTCCTTCGAATTTGCTTTTACTTTCCTTTAGCTTTCACAAATGCAGAACTGAGGACTGTGCGCGCCAGTTAAGGGCTCTACTACTGAACTCTCCCTCAGCCCTCGATCTAGTTTTCACCTTAAGAAAGAATCTCACTAAGTTTCCCAGACAGGCCTAGAATGTGCCTTCGCCTCTCTTATAGCTTGGTCTCAGGCTACTGGGCATGCCTGCCTTCCTATTCCTTTTCTTTGCTCTTTTGTTTTCTCCTCTATGAAACAACGTTTTCAGAAGCTCTCTAACTGTTAAGGGAACTGGACAGACCATCCAGTAAAAAATGGCTGCAATACCAATCAGCATAGAAAATCAATTACAACATGCTCTTTGGTTAGCTTTAAATTTTCTTATTCTCTGGACTGGGAGTGTGAGAACTGTATTAATGACGAGTCTTTCATGATAACCCACAGATACTGGACCAGCCATGACAAGTCTTACTGCTGACGTGAACGTCAACTCTGCTGGCCACTTTAGTTCTGCGGCCATTTCTAACCATATCCACAAGACCTGACCACAGGAAGCTGAGTTTATGCAAGGGTGAGAGACTGGGCAGCAACGTCAAATGTGGAGCATCGTGTAGTCCTTACAACTTCTGTAGGAAATAGATGTGTGTTCTCCAGATAGGGAAACAAGGCTCAGAGAGGTTAAGTCACTGGAAGAAAGTAAGAGGGAGGCAAGATTAGAACCCAGCCCCGACCTCTCCTCAGCTGTTCTGCCCAGCTCCCAGGCAGCTGATGCCTGCCAAGTATGTCTGTCCATCAGTAAGCCACCATCCAAGATTTCAAAGTACTTAAGAATGTTCCAGAAACCTGCTTACAGAGTCCTTGCGAGCAAGACAAACTTCAATCTTGTCCTTTAGAGACCCGCTTATAAGAACTTAAGCACCTTGGTCCTGGTTACCTGATTCAGGACTGAGACAACCAGCCCCTGTGTGAGAGAAGAGCCCATGACCAGGCAGAGCACAACCCAGCGAGGAGTAGTGTCCCTTCATCAGACACCAGCTCTGAAGGTCCGCAATCAGCCCTCCTACCCCTCCTCCTGCTTCCAGCATCACAGTTGGGGCAAAGGACAGGCTGTGCCTCCCTCGGCCAATCTCTCACATAAATTAACAGTGACAACTGATGGTGGTGCGGGGCGCGGGGGATGGGGGGGTCACAGAAGGAAGGCAGAGAAGCCCTCTTGGGAGAGAGAAGGAAGGGGTAATTGGAATAGTGGAACTCTCAGCTCAAGTCCCTTTGTGGCTCCTTAGCTTTTCCTCTTCTGATACTCATTCCACTCATCAAATAGTATCCACACCATCTTCCCTAGCACAAAGTACTACGTCAGCTACATTATCTTGACACTGAGACGCACAAAGCTGTAGCCAAGATGACCGAGTAGGACAAAGTTGGCAGCATGCACAGCAAGGCTCAAGTAGAGGCCAAGCTGGAGCCTATGAGAAACACAGAGATGATCAGGAAGTGAGCCTTGAACAGATATGGCCTGGACATCCACTGGGATGTGTCTGTGATGCACACGCCGCCTCAGTCTAACTGGCTGCTTCTCTCCAAGGGATTGAAATTGGAATCTCTTCAGAAACGAGGCATTCCACTCTCATCCCCTACTGTAACCATTATTAACAGAGGGCCACTGTGTGTCTACAACATGGGTTCCTACTAAATGGAAGTATTATTCTTTCAGCCTCCAAATCAAAATACACAGACAACGTTGCACCTGGAGGGTCTTGGAAAATCCCAGGCTGTGTGGCCCTTGCTTGTGCCCTAGAGTCTAGCTGGTAGTGGCAGTGATTCCTAGTAGGCCTGGGATGACAGGAAGGACCATGGAACGGACGCTGTGATAGCTAATCTTGATTCTCAACTTGACTGCATCTAGAAACAACTGCAAAGCCAAGCTGTTGGGAACTCCTGCGATTTTTTTTGAACACATTATTTGAAGCAGGAAGAGCCACCCTAAATCTGGGTGGCACCTGGTGGCAGCCCAGGCGAAAAGATGTGGATGAAGGAAATGTTGCTGTTGCCTGCTGCTCTCACTCTCACTGGCAAGTCCATCTATCCCCACGGCTTTGGCATTCCTTCACCAATACCAGAACCAACTTCTCTGTGATTCCAGAGACTGACGCCCAGCAGCTCTCCAGGAATCCTCCAAGCCTCCAGGGTCAGATTGGGGCTGTGGAGACACCCAGCCTTAATGGACTGAACAACTACAGAATCTCGGCCTCTCCAGTGTGAGACACCCATTGTTGGACTACTTGGAGCATATCCTGTAGTAAGTCAATCCAATAGACTCCCATATCTGTCTGTCTGTCTGTCTGTCCATCCATCTGTTGATCAACTGATAGATATAAATCTATCCATATTATTTCTGTTTCTTTAGAGAACCCTAACTAATATAGGTCAGCAAGTTACTGGCTTGCATTTCCTAACTTATCACATGCACAACACCATCCCTCAGCTTTGTCCAGGGCTGATGTTATAACGCCAATTCCTATACTAGGCTTGCTCTGAGGGTTTGTAGGCATGCTTCCACCAGGGCCCAGGATGTGGAGAACCCCTCTGCTAAGTCCCTTTCAGTGGTTAGAGCTGGGTAATTAGCATTTCCCTCTGCGGTGAGCAGGGGAGAGCCCCCAAGGGTGAAGCTTTACAACACCAGGTAGTAGAACCTCCACTACCCCTGCTACCCAGTTGGCCAGTTGCTCAGGGCTTCAGCTCCTTGAAGGCAGTGATCACTTCCATGGATGGGGTCTCCTTGTGGCTCATTTTACTTCTGGGAGGAATCCTGTGCCCTTCTGGGATGGTCTTGTCTCCAGGAACCTGTTTTCTTCCTTTCCCACAGTCCTTCTCTCTCAGCCCCAGTACTCAAATTCTGGCCTCCTCCATGAAGTTCTGGTCTACCAGGGCAAAGGTGACGCAAGCAGAGCTTTTTTTCCAGGGTTTCCTGGCCGTCTGCCAGCCCCACCTCAGTCACGTTCTCTCAAAACCTGCTCTTAGGACGGAACAAGTTAGTCACTTCCACCTAACCTTGAAACTAAATCCTGAAGGTCCCTCTCCCTGGGAGTAACTGAATTAACATCCATCCATCCATCCATCCATCCATCCATCCATCCATCCATCCATCCATCCTTGTATCATTTGAAATAGGGAAAAGTGCTCCCCACCCCTAGAGGCAGAACAGTGCCAGGATCCTGTGGCAGCCACACACGATACTTTGGGAACTTTGTAAGAGGCTCCAAAATCAAGGGGCTCACGTAATCCTAGCAAAACCTCCTTGACCTTAGGGCTTAATGTTGCAAGAAGCTGGTGGGATCATACACTCAGGAAAGAGGCAGCACTTTGGTTCAGTGATGGTAAAAGTAATTATTATAACAGCATCTACTTCCTCACTGCCAACAAGTCCAAGGAGGGCAGGACCTGCCCTGTGTGGATTACAGCAGAAGCCCCCTCAGCAAGTCATTCTGCCCCAGGGTAGCCTTCCCAGGTCTGGGTATGCCAGAAGAAAGCCTACCAGTCTTGGAGCCTGAATTGCAAGCAGGAAAGGTGGCCATTTACAGGGGAAGCAGGGTGTAGTGACATGTCCGCTCAAAATAACTCTCCAGTCAATTCCCTGAGTACTCGACATTGACACCACTCCCTTCTCAAGGGCCCTCTCAAGGAGAAGGGATTTGTAACCGAATTAGACTCCTGGGAGGTAGTGTGCATTGCACATCTCTGATGAAGAATACCCTCACCTTCCCCTTCTCATCTGATGGGACTATCTCACAGCCACAGTCCATGCCATGAAGACAGGGGCACAGAAATTCAGGGCTCCTTGCTGTGAGAGGCTGGAAGAGGCCATCAGTGTTGACCTCCTGGGGAAGAGAGTGCCAGGCCTGTCCCAGAGATGGTATTAACTAGGAGGAGGACATCATTTTAAAAGCACACCATGGACTACAATGGCAGTCAAGGAGGAGACCTCTGGCCCAGACACGGGTATTTAAAGCACTTCCACTGGGGGCCTGGAGGCCAAGGTTAGTTAGTAGCAGTGAGTGGGTCAGGCTGTAAAGTTTACTGTGCTAGGAAAGCACTGGGTAGGACTGACAGGTGCAGACACTACTGGGTACAAGGAGGGTCACTCCCGAAGGAAGTCCCATTTGGTTCCACATCAGAATGGCTTGAGCTCTTCTTGCTCCTTGTCTCCTTGCCTGAGGGATTCATGTCCAATGCTCTGTAAGATGACCTCAGCACCACACTAATCAGCTAAAAACCATGTGTGTGTGATATGCATATGGACATGTTTTCCAAAGGAAAAAGCACCCATAAGTCAAAAGGAGCATCCATGGCAGGAAGCTTCAGCAATGGACTGTGAAGGGCGCTGCATTCACAGTAAGAAGCCCTGGGCACACTGTCCCAGGCCCCAGTCTCTCTATCTCTGAGTACTCATTTGTAAAGGGTCATGATGGTGACACCTTTGTCAGAGGTTTGTGATACTAATGAAACCTTATAGACAATAGCGACTTCTGCAATAGGAACCAAGAGCTCGTTAACTGCCTTCCTCCTGTGGTGACAGCCCCTGGTCCAGGGGATTGAATCCCAGTTGCCACTGGCAGGACTCCAGGCTAGGATGGATCAGAGCATAGCACTTGTGAGCCTGGTTTCCAGAGAGAAAGACTGCATGCCCCCTTATCAGCACATTAATTCGGGCAAGTTGCATCAATACCATGCCTTAAGCTTCCTTATTTATCCAGCGGAGGCAACAGAAGCCAGCTCGAGTGGCTGTTAGAACTTGTGAATCTTCATGCTGATCCCACCTCTGTCTTTTCTCCACCCTTCCTCTGCCCTCCCCCAGTGGAACTTCGACAGTGTGCTTCACACCGTCTCCGCCCCGGGCACAGTGATCAGGGAGAGCGAACAAGCAGCGGAAGGCCTTGTGTTTACTGAGCTTGGACTCGGCCAGAAGAACTGGACATTAAGTGAGGGACAAACAAGGCATTTCAAAAATAGCAGTGAGCTGTTACCAGCTCAGCGGCATTCAAAGGCAATTTGTACGCAAAGACAAAAGGGGGGAGGGTCGGGACTGAGTCCTCTATGTGCACTGGGGATGCCCTCCTTCCCACAAATTATCTGTATGTAAGCTGGCCCTCACTCCTCTGAAAGGTCAGGAAGAGAAGGCCATCATGGGCATGAAGGTCACTAAGATCACCAGGAGAGGGTGGCAGATGAAGAGGCCTGAGGAAGAGACTGGCGGCGGCGGGGGGGGGGGGGGGGGGGGGGGGGGCTCTGCAGGCTGACTAAGAAAAGCATGCAAGAGAGATCTGCTGGTTAGAAAAGTGAAGGAGAAAACCATGGTGGTGGGGGTGTATGGAGCACTGCCAGCAAGTAACTGTGCCCCGGCAAGACCAAGCACACCCACACAGACTATGGAAGGTGAGGGTGGAAGGGGCCCCTGAGCCACAGCTCTGTATCCTCTCCTGCTGACCACTGTGCAACACGCCAGCCACCAAGGCAGAGTGACTGCTGCTGCAGCTGCTCATTCTCTTCTCCCTGGGCCTGCGAGGATCAGAGTATCTTCCGACATGGAAGAAAGGTGACTGCCCCCACTGTAATGATCCCATTTAGAAGAGAAGTCCACCTTATTGTGTGTGGGGGGGGGGGTCACAATAAGGGTCGGGGCCACACTGGGAATGTGGACAGCAAAATGGAGCTATGGCTTTGGGACCACAAGTGGGCAACTCTCATCTAAGGAGAAGAAACAGAAGAGAAGATAAAAAAAAAAACAAGTAAAATTTCCCAGGGAAATCTGAAAATGCAAAGGAGAATAAAAAGGTAAAACAGCCGGAAGAAAGAACACAAAGAGAAAGCAGAGAAAATGCAACGATGGACGGACACTTGGTGGTTCAAGTCCCCGCATTCACAACGCCCGGGGACCCACCCAGCAGAGGGGGTGCAGCTGGGTAAGAGGACTGCATGGTACACTCAGTTGTGATCTCTAAATCCATGGCACCTCATGCTTTGTGGCAAAGGCCTGGTGGGCACAAATTCAGCACAGCACTGGCCAACGTTTGACTCCAAAAGCCCAGAAGGCAACTCCAGGCGATGAGCGCTATACTGATGTCTCTGAGAAAAAAGTTGGCCTTGGAGAAAGTATGTCTGTGACCAGAAACCAGAGTCACTCCTGGCATCAGACCTCCCTCTGGCTAGAGATCACATCTGTCACTCAGGTCTGCCCATATTCAGTAAGACATAAAATGCCTTTGGGAAATACCAGCTTACACAATGATAAAAGATGTCTTTGCTACAGGACTTCTCAGAGCCTCTGTACACTCTGTGATGGTCAGAGGAATAGGCTGGGGTATAAGCATTAGGACATCCAAAGTTTTATCTCAGAATAGCTAGTCATATTTCAAAAGACACTGGCTTTCCCAGGATCAGTGGCTGGGAGGTCCTGGCCTACGCATAAGGACACTAGTGGAACCTGTTAACTGTGCCAACCTGCCCAAGGCCTCTTCCTTCAGCCCTCAAAACCCACAGACTGCCCACTAAACACCAGTGATCAAAAACTGTTCATCCCAGGTAGCTGGTGCCCTTCCCATGGCTCATGGCTCATAACCTTTCGATCACCGTGGTAAAACTTTCACAGTCAAGCTCAGACTGTGAAGGACCTGAAAGGAGGCCACGCTGTGCAGGTGGTCAGCCTTTTAAGAGAAATACTCAAAGTGACAAGAAGCCAGGAGGATCAAAGTAGCCAAGTGACTACCAAGCAATCAGGTAATTCTCATAGCTCAGGGGACAGTGTTGGCCCCATTTTATTGGCAAGGAAAGCAGAGCTCAGAGAAGCCAAGAATCTTACCCCAGGCCCTATGGCTAGCATGGAGTGGGGATGTCAGTGTGGGATGGTCTCACTCTGAGCCTCATTCTCTTATCGCTACTTCATGCTACGTGCTGCTGTGAGTGAGGAGATATTCAGGGGGAGGCTATTTGAAAATTCAAGAGTCTTAACTTTGGAGGCCTTTGCAGTCCCACAGTAGAAGAAACTGTGTGCACAAATAATGAGCAGACAAAATGGTGCCCAGGACAGAGGGAGAGAAGCAGGTCTCCACTAGGGGTGAGGACAGATGCATGGAGGGCCCACATCTGGGTTGGACCTCAATGGTCAACAAGTTCCCCTGACTAAGATAGCCAGGGAGGGCTTTCTGCATGAAAGGAACATGGTGACCACAGGGCTGGAAGGGGCAGGGTAGCTTTGTGGACTTGTGTGGCCATGTGGAGCTGAGGAAGAAGCAGGAGGAAGAAGAAGAGACAAGGTGGAGGGGGGAGCATCCAGCTAAAGCCACCACTAACTGTAGCATGAAGATTTGGCAGTAGTGGGGAGAGTGGTCTCAGGACAACTGGGCTTGGGGGTGGAATGCCAGTGGGCTCCAGCAGCCTTGCTGGCAACAAACTGGTGCATTAAACTAATCCTTCCATTTCAGCACACTTTTTTACAGAAGCAATAATCGGTGTGGCAATTTCCACAGAAATGGGGGAAGAAACTTGGGGGACAGTTGGGGTCTGGGGAGTCACAGGCACACTGAGCTCCATCCAAGAGCTCATTGATTTGATGGTCATATTTCTGCTGGCTCATACTATCAATTTCACCTGCACTCCTTGTGTTAGGCTTGACCAAGCGGCCCGCCTCCCACTCTTCCCTGCAGGTGTACCCTCTCACCTGTTCCTGCAGAGCAACCGTGGCCCTCCTCGACAACAAGAGAACCCAGGGCTCCGAAGCTGGATTTCTCTCCAATCCCATGCCCTTCCTCAGGCCCTTGCAGCTCGCAAACGTATCAAATCAATTTTTATAGGCACCTGTTAAGCAGCTCTTTTACATATCCCTCCAGATAGCCACTCTCTGGCTGAAATGATTTGTTGAGTATTCTATGAGTACTGGAAATGGTCAGACTAGGCTGGGCAAACGGCCAAGATCAGGCCAGAATGTGAGTCCCTTTATCTGCGCCTTACTGCTCTCTCTCCTAAGTTTCTAAGCAGAACGTACAGCCAGGCCCGCGGCTTGAAGTCGTGTGGTTAGAGGGCTTGTCTCATGGCAGACTCTTATTGTTCACACGTTCCTTCTTCCTGGAAAGTAGTGTGTGAGCAACCACATCTGCACCTGCTGCCAGGACTCAGAAAAACAGCACTTAGTGGAGGGCATCACATACCTCAGCACCTGACCTAATTCTCTGGGAGCCTGGCGTGAGACACTTGCACCCAGTATAGGAGCCCTCTACTCGCGTGCCTTAAAGAGACCAACACCCATCCTGCTCCACGGTCCTCTGGGTGTCTGCCTCCATGGCACCTTCACAAGTTCCACTTTCCAGAATGTTTTCCCAGGTCTTCATCAGGAATGAGGCTAACGGAACCTTTGCCCTGCTGGCCCTGCTGAGAAACATCTCTTAAGTGTCCAAGGACAAATGTCAGGGAGGCCAGTGTTTGTCATTGTTCCCAAGCAGCAGCTGGTGATGAGACTAGCCAGCTGTACAAACCTGTAGCAATGATCACAAAGGGACCATGCTGGTGCTTAGTTAGCATGGCTGGGTAAGGCGTGAAGGTAACACCTGTGCCAGGCTGGTGTTCACTGGAACCACAGCATGGGCACCAGCTGGTTTCATTTGCTGCCTGTCTGGCTGGGCAGGAGAAGTCCATACTTGTGATCTGTTTTATTATCATGCCCCAAACATGAGAAACACATAGCCTAGCACACGATTGTAAGCAGCGCCTACTGCTACAGAGAGAGAGAGAGAGAGAGAGAGAGAGAGAGAGAGAGAGAGAGAGAGAGAGAGAGAGAGAGAGAGAGGATGCACAGAAGGTTTATGACAAAGGTGATAACAATTGGATCATCGTCAAGAGGGAGGGCAGGGGCCTTGGCCGCTGTCTCCTACCCTTCCTTACAGATCATTTCCAAGAACCAGTCCAGGTTGTCCCATTCCTTGCTAAGTGCTGAGGTTGATGTCCACAGGTACTCAAGGCTACTCAAACACCCTTGCACCCACAAAGCCTGGCTCAGGGGCAGAGTGGGTCACAGGTTACACAGGGGCCTGGGCTACCATTTGAGTTCTTAGGAGTCTACTGGTTTTCTCCTGGGGACTGCCTTCCAGCAGGACCAAGGAAAACCTGCAGAAGAGAGGCTGCCTGTCTGGGTTGCAATAGCATGGTGCTGCTCTCCCTGAAGAGCCTCTGGCCTGCAGCACCAATCAGCATTAAAGGGGACCTGGGGCAGCAGCATGGGCACCTCGGCCATGAATGAGGACCAAGCTCCAAGGAGAAGGCAGCTCTGGAGCCCAGAAAAGACTTTTTCTGCCTCCCAGTGAGAGCCCCGGGGAAGATGGGGATCTAGATGACTCCCTGGCTTTCTTTCCATCGCCCCAGATGAAGAAAAACAGACACAACAGTTGCTTCCCTGCCCTAGGCATTCCTGTGGAGGGTAGATTCGGAGACAGAGAAAAACGATCACAAGAGCGGCTGGGGGAATCGCTCACTGGGTTAATGCCCCCACATTGTCAAGGGCTCTGCAATCTTATTCTCCCTAGAATTCCCTTCAGTGTGCTCAGGGACTTCTAGGGCAGTGATTTGAGAGGAAGAAGACATGGTTGCCTCCTGAAGCAGCCAGAAGGCCCCTCCAGAGACTGCTGAGTCAGGGAAGCATAGCAAATAGTTCAGTACCCTGGGGCCCCATCTGGCTTTTGGTCATGCACACCCCCTTATAATAATGCATCTGGGCATCCGAGTCTCTTCACCTGCACATGCTATGCACAATCCCCCTCCCCACACAATGCACCTTGCATCTGCAGAACAGCCTTCCCCCAACCCATACCTGCACCATACACATTTTTCCACCTCTCAACAATTGAATAAGTTCCTCCATCCTCCGTCACAATCAAATTTAGACAGTTTCTATTCAAGTGTATTCCCAATGTTTGGAAATGAAGAAAAAAGGACTGATCTGGCCTGAACTAGTTTTGGATGCATGCACAGTAAGGCAAAACTATATCTTCTAATAACCTTTTAGGGAGAAGCTTCTATTTACCAGTTTATGTCTATACATAATTAGACATGCATATGATTACAATCAGATGCATTATGGGAAAGGACATGGAGAGTACAGAAATGATTAAATAACCTAATCTATCCATCAGAATGAAGAATGACCCAAATTATGTGTCCCTTAGTAACCAGGTCCATGTTTCCTTTGATCCATAAAAACCCCTTGGGTATCTTACTCATGTCAGTCCTGACAGTGGACCCTCTTTAAGGTGGACTACCCCTTTTCTCCAAATAAAATCATCTTGTTTCTTTGTAAATCTGCAAAAGCCTTTATTTTTAATTCTTTGGCTAAGAGACTCAAAACTTTGGAACATCTGACCCAGACCCCAACCATCAGTAAAATGTGTGTATCATGGTGGGGGGGGCTGCGGGGGGATTGTGGGGGGTGAGACAAAGGAGACAAGAGCAACTTCCCTTGTTCTGTTCCTCAGGTTTTGTTTGTTTTGACTCAGGATTTCACTTTGTAGTCCTGGGTTGGTTGGTTTGTTTGATTGTTTATTTGTCTTGAGGTCTGACTATGTAGCCCTGGGTGGCCTGGAACTCTAACAATGCAGAGTAGGTGGCCTCAAACTCAGAGATCAGCCTGCCTCTGCCTCACAAATGTGGCCTCTTCGGTATTTGTAACAGCTGTGTTCACAGAGTCCATCAAGTCACCTAAGCTTCTGGAGGGAACAAGGTTTCTATGGTAATGCTAGGTGGGAAATAGGAAATAGGAAAGTAAGTACTCATCTGCAGCCCCTAGCCCTCAAATGCCTTGTCCCCAAAGGTCCCAAGTTCTATGTCTTCCTGGGAGTTCTATCTGGTCACTTTTCCCATAACAACTCAGGACAAGAGTTGCTCACCTGACTGCTTGACCACACTCCCAGGGAAGGGAGAGGCAAGGCATACATGCTCTAACCCTTCTCTTTCTTTTTCCAAGTGGTGGCTGCTCCTGAGTTCCACAGAGTTGAGGAGGTTGGGAAGAGGAAGGCTTTGCTCAGGTCACTTAGAAACACACAGCATGCATATCCAGGGAGTCTGGAGAGGCACCATGATGGTGTCATTTGTACTGGCAGGCATGGGAAAGGGACTGTTTCTCTTGCTTGCAAAGTTCTGCATGAGGCAGTAGGAAAAAAAAATCCATGCCATAGTAGAAGGCACAAGGAGAAATGAAAGAAAGGAACCATCCTGAGCACTGGGGTCACCTTCTGAAACACACACACACACACACACACACACACGCATTCACACTCACACATATACACAAATACTCATAAACACAAACATATTAGTACATATTCACACACATACACATACATTTATAAACGTATACATACACACAGACTTACACACATATTCATATATGCACATTTACACACATATATTCAGACTCTCACATATTTATAAATGTACATATTCATACACACATTCATATATACATATTTACACACATATAATAGTCACGCATACACACATTCATAAATACACATATAATCGCACAATCACCCATGAATGTTCACATATACTCACATTCACACACTTATAGAGATATACATACTTATGCACACAAACACACACTCATATATACACACATCATATACATTCACACATATGCACATATTCACACATGCACTCACACACCATTCACACTCATACTCATACTCACACATACATAGTCCAGATGCTTTTCACTCCAGGCATATTTTTGCCAGCTCACTTTAAACATTTAGTTTTGGTTTCCTTTGCACAAAAGGATTGACAGAGATCATGACCCTTTAAAAAACAAAGCCATATTGCACACTGAGTTCCTTGCTAAGGTCCATTTCTTGAACACCTCTATGGTAAGTGATTCCTGAAGTGAGACACAGCGGGCTGGGTGCACAGCCAGAGACCGTGTCCAGGATGTGTGTGGTGGGGCTGTGGCAATGCACGCTGTAGCAAGTGAGGGGATGAAGATGTCGTGATCACTGTACCCAAGTAACTACCCTAGAGTGACCCTGTCCCTCTGGCCGAGTCCAATAGTCACAGATTGCACAATGCTGCCATTTGAGGCTGGTAGACAAACACAAGCCAGAGTCTCTGAGGACAGCAAGTGCCAGCCTGTTGAGGCCTGTAGCTGACGGGTGGGAGGGCCTGAACCAACAGGAACCCCTCCTGCTTAGAGTCCAGTCCCCCAGTCCCCGCTCATGCCTCTCCGTGCCCTTTCCCACCCATGCTTCCTCCTCTCTTGCCAGGTTTTCTTTCAAGCCGTGTTTCCTTTTGTCCTCTGCCCTGACATCAGTCCTGTGTGCATACCTGAGAACCTTCTAGTGCCGGCCGGAGGGAACAGGGTTGAACTGCTTTGTTACGGGGAGCACTTCAGTGTCAGGAAAGAGGGTGCAGGATTCTAGAGGAATCAGTAAGAGGGGAAAGTCCTGCAATGAGGGGCCTAACTTCAAATCGTACCCAAAAGTCACTGATAACTTTTGTGGTTATCTCGGGACAAGTGCCAAAGCGAATTAAAAATTCTGGGCAAGCCGGGCGGTGGTGGCGCACGCCTTTAATCCCAGCACTCGGGAGGCAGAGCCAGGCGGATCTCTGTGAGTTCGAGGCCAGCCTGGTCTCCAAAGCGAGTTCCAGGAAAGGCGCAAAGCTACACAGAGAAACCCTGTCTCGAAAAACCAAAAAAAAAAAAAAAAAAAAAAAAATTCTGGGCAAAACCTGAAATGGGAGCCTTAATGAAAATTCTACACTTACTGCCATACACTATGGGTGAACATCTGTCGGCAGATTTCTCTAGGGAGCCCAAGCCACCGTACGACCTTTGTTCTAAGCTCATGCTCTGATTGTCTTGGACTTCACTAGAGGTGATCAGTCTGAGAGCATGGTGTCTGCAAGAGGAGACCAGAGAGCTGAGCTAATGTATTCTCACTCCTATGAGGAGGCTCTGAGGCGCATCAGCCCTGGGAATGAGCTTGGTCACCAAATAGGGACTTGAAACCAAATATCCCACCAGAGCTCCTTGCATTACAGTAACACCAGACTGTCATCCAAGGACATTTTTAAAAGTCAGAAGTCTTGAGGGGGGAAGGCTGGGGGGTGGAAGGAGGGAGGACAGGGGAATCCGTGGTTGATATGTAAAATGAATAGAAAATCTCTTAATAAAAAGAAGAGAAAAAAAACAAAAAAAAGTCAGAAGTCACGATAAAGACCAGGTAAAGTCAACACAAGGACTATTTGATCACATGCGATCATACAGAAGGCAACAGACTGTGGCCAGGAGCTGAAGAAACTCATGTTTACGTCAAGAAGAGAAGGGACAGCATAAGTAGAATAAATTGGCCCATGATGGACAATGGGCACAAGCTAAAGCTACCTGGGACCATCATCACTCACACACAGTCAAGAAAGGTACTCAGCAATGAGATGTTCTGGTGGATTATAACATGCAGCTTATCTGACAATACAACTGCTGTCCCGGAAACTTCAACAGAAGACTTCAGCAGTAGAACCTTTGTCTAAGAAAACTGAATTTTTTTTTCAAGTGTAAAGTGGAATGGATGAGACTCTGCTACCTAGCAAAGGAGGAGGAGGAGGAGGAGGAGGAGGAGGAGGAGGAGGAGGAGGAGGAGGAGGAAGAGGAGGAAGAGAGGGTGACAACAGAAGTCTTCATAGAAAATAGAGTGGCCTGGGAAACTGCTTCTGAAAATATGCATAGATGTATTTTCCTCTATATCTCCACTAAGCTAAAACAAAACCAGCTGGGCTGTGGCTCAGTGGCAGAGCACTGACCCAGCACATGTAAGGCACCATGTTCCATTCTCAATACAAAACAATACAAGTAAAAGGCTTTACAGCTGGTGAGAAATCTGACTGGCTAGGAGCCACAGGCCCTGAGGAATGGTACCACACTGTGTAGGCAGAGTTTTCCCGTCCTGGGAGTCACTTCCAAATTACCACACAGAGGTTTATATTAACTGTAAATGTTCGGCCAATAGCTCAGGCATATTACTAACTCCTATATTTTAAATGAACCCATATTCCTTATTTATGCTCTGCTGCATGGCGGTACCTTTATTAGCATGGCATGTTCATCTCCTGCTCCCTTTGTGTCTGCTGATGACTCCTCAGACTCCACCCTTCCTCCTGCCATTATTCTCAGTTTGGCTTTCCTGCCTAACTTTATCTGGTTCAGCTATTGGCCAGTCAGCTTTTTTATTAAACCAATTATAGCAATATACATTCACACAGTGTATAGAAGGATTATTCCACAGCAACATTGAGTTCTTGATCAAACCAGAAACACAGTGAGTGCACAGAAGACAAGCCCAATTAACGTTTCCATTCCTCAGCCAAAGAGTCAGGAAAGAGAATACCTATCAAGAGAAATATTTTCTTAAAAGTTGTCATAAAATTTAACAAAATTCACTGCTGTAGTTTGATTTATGCTTTTATCATCTTTTTTTTTTCCAGATAGACTCTCATTATGTGGCTCAGACTCAAACCTGTGATCTTCCTGCCTTCCAAATACAGGGATTACAGTATGTGCCACCAGGCTCCCAAGTTTTGTTTATTCATTTTTGGTTGTTTGTACTTCTATAGTTTGATTCTTAACTGTCCCCTAAAGGCCTATGGTGCTATTGTGAGGGGGTGAGACTTTTATTAGAGAGTGGGGCCTAGGAGAAGGTGGTTAGGTCATGGGGTGGAGGGGGTATCTTTGAAGGGGATAATGCCATCCTCTCGCCTGACATTCTCTCTTGGCTTTCTGACTGCCACAAAGTGAACAGGCCTCCTCCAGGTTCCCCCACCATAATGTACTATGGTGTATTAAACCTGGAACGTGGAGCCATGTGGCCACAAACTGGAACCAGAAGCCCAAACAGACCTTTCTCTTGCTATATTACCTCAAGCACTGTGTCACAATGAAGATTAACACATATATTTATTATTTTAACCATTTTTTAAGTGTCTGATTCTATAACATTACCTAATTTGCATTGCTGTGTTACTGTCATTGTTATCTATCTTTAGAGCTTCTTCATCCCAAACTGAAGCTTGGAACCTCTCAAAGGATAACATCCCATTTCTGTCTATGAGTTTAAATTTTCTAGGTGCCTCCTCTAGGTAGAATTACACACTCTTTGAACATCTGTGACTGGCTTATTTCACTCAGCACAATGTTTTCAAGATTCATTTATCTGTATTGTGACAAGCCAGAATCTCCTTCCACTGAAGGCTAAGTCATACTGCACTATTTATATCTACCATCTTTGCTTATCACCCATCAGTGGCATTGAAGGGCACTGTGTCTACTTTTTGGATGCTGTAGATAATTCTGCTATGAACATAGGTGTGCAAATATCTTCTCAACCCGCATTCAGTTCTTTTATTTACACCTAGAAGTAAAATTTCTGTGGGATGAGGTAATGTTAATTGTGTGTCTTCTCTTCCATAGGGCCCAAACTTCTGCATGCTTCTACTAGTAACGATCGACAGCTCGGGTTTCTGCACATCGCCTCTAATGCTGCTTGTTTTATTTCCACTGCGGCTGTCTTAATGGGAGTGAGGTGACGTTTTACTGTGGTTTTGATTATTGGCATCTCTTCATGGCATCTTGGCCATTTGCACATTTTCTTTGGAAATGGACCTCTTCAAGTCCTTTACCTTATTTCGATCGTTAGTTTTGCAAATTTTGGTGATACTTAGAATTAAATCCAGGGCTTCATGCATGCTAGGCAGGTGTTCTACCACTGAGCTATGTCCTATATCTTTACCTATTTTTAAATTAAGACAGACAAGTTTAGACAATAGTCATTCTAATCCTGCCATTTACCAAATGGTTCCACCCCCACCCCCCTCAGCACAGGCTGAATAGGGTATTCTAGACTTTTGACCTAACCAAGCTATAATGAAGCACCCAAGCCCTTTTGTAGGGTGGGATCAAGATTAGCAGGGAGTTAGGGTGTTCTTTCCCACTGGGTGGTAATGAGGCATCCCAGAACCCCTGTAGGTGTTGTGAAGAAACAGAACTTCTATCCTGAGAGGAGTTAAGATTTTCTTAGTTGCCCAGTGGCAATGAGGCTTCCCTGCATTGTGGAGTAGTGGGACTTCCTCTTTCTTCTTTCAGGGTGGTGCCACTAGAGGCCGGTGGGAACATGAGCATGAAGAATAGCAGTAACCAGGAGCCCGCCCCCTGATGCATGTGAGCAGACACCAAATGGGAAGCTGGGCCTCCATCTCCACCCGGCAGTAACAAAATGAAAACATGCTTCTTCCCTGTTGTGTCGGGGTCAAAGGAAGCAGCTGTAACTGGTTTAAAATAATAACCAGGATAAAACAATACATAACATCCAGAATATCCAGATTGAAACAAAAACCATCCATTACACCAGGACACTCACTGTTCATCTGATTGAGAAAGGCGATCAACAGCTCCAGCATGAAGTGACCCGGGTTGTAGAATCATCCAACAAGGATAAAGTCAAGCAGCTATCACAAACATATGTTGTCACAAAAATACTAGCACACTTAAAACAGTGACACAGTGAAGCAGGAATTCTCAGAAAAGAAACAAATGTCTCTGAAAAGAAAAATGCTGAAAAACACAATACAGGACATGAGAAGACACACACAGGTCAGGCTCAGAGGAGAAGCGGAGGAACCAGAGGAAGGATTTGTGAACATGGAGCTAGAACAATAGAAATGCCCACTGAGAAGTGTGATGGGTAGTGTTACTAGATTAAAATCCCCTGGAGGTGGGCCTCTGGGCAGATTTATGGGAACTGTGTGGATGACATTAATTGATGTGGGAAGACCCATCTTAGTTTTGGATGGGAACTGGGCTGTATAAATGAGAACATAAGCCGAGCATGAGCACATGAGCATTTCCTTCTGACTGCAGGCACGTCGGTGGCCAACTGCCTCAGGCTTCGGTTGCTGGGACTTCCCCTGGGCTGGTGGACTTGCACCTGGAACTGTGAGCTGAACAAACCCTTTCTCTCTTAAGTTTCTTTTGTCATTGAATCACAGCAGTACGAAAAACAAAACAAAACAAAAAAAAACGTAAGTGCAACATAGAGAAAACATACTTTAAAAGTGGATCGAGTTCAAGAGACCTATGAGATTATAATGGAAGACCTACCATCCACGTCATCCCAGTCCCAGAAGAGGAGAATGGGGATAGAACCACTCAAATAAACAACGGCTGGAAATGCCTTAGATCTAACAGAAGACACAAACATACACAATTCAAGAAGCTGAGTAAACTTGAAACAGGATAAACCCAAAAGAAGTCTACATTGGGATGCATCATAGTTGAACAGTTGATAATTAAAGCCAGTGAAAAAGTCTTAAAAACAAAGTTTCTCAAGGGAAATGGCACCTTACCTAGATGGGAAAACGAGATGAATGACAGCGGATTCCTCATTAGAAACCATGGCTGTCGGAAGGAAGTAGCACAACATTTTTCAAGTACTAAATGAAAAGAACCATCCACTAGAGTGCTATACCCAGGGGGAATATTTTTCATAAATAAAGGAGAAATAAGACTAAAAGTGCTTACACAGATGAAAGAAAGCTCAGCTCTATCACCCACAGACCACCCTAAAAGAACAGCTAAATTCTCTAAGTGGAAAGAGATAATTTCTTTAAACAAAAGAAAAATGCAACAAATATCTTTTAAGCCCCCTTGAATTTTCTAAATTGAGTGTGATGATTAAAGCAAAAGCCACGACTCTGATGTGTTTTTCATGCATGTGGAGAAGATATCCAAGGGAATTATATTCTAAATGAAGGAAGGTAACAGGAGATAAAATAGCTTCACTTCATCTGAGTGGGGGAAAAGTAATATCACTATACCAATAAATATGACAAAGCATGCATATATACTATTTAGAGCTATATACAGAGATACTAGGTATAAATAAAAATGGGGTTCTGGAAAATGTTCCCATAATCCTTAGGAAGGAAAAAAGCCATTTATACAACATTGATAAAATGACAAAATGATACAGGTGGAGCATGAACTATCTGCCAAGAGCCAGGGATGAAGAGCAGTGGATATGAGTGACGGGCATAAGCGGGTCCTCCAGAGCAATGGGACAGTCTGCATCGTGATCGCAGCAGAGCTCACAACCTACACAAGATGAAAGAGAAACAACCATACATACACATACCAGTGCCCATTTTCTGGCTTTCATCTTACACTGTAACTATGTCAGAAGTGACTACTGGAGAAAACCGAGGAAAGGGCACAAGGGACCTTTCTGTCCTCTTGAAACTTTGCATGAACCCACCATTTGCAAAAATTAAAATCTAAAATGACTTGGGTCAGTAGAACCAATCTGTGTTCCTTCCCAGGTTCCTCCTGATTTCTCACAGTGGGCGGCTCAGCTCCAAAGAATCAAGCAGAAAGCCTTGTTTGGCAGGTGGGAAACAGAGGCAGGGGGCTTCTCAATTAGAAATGGAGCAGTCACCCAATCAAATCTATGTCCTTAGCACTGTGGCAGGATCTTCCTTCAAAGTCCCACAGCGCTCAACTTCCCTGAGCCTCTCCAGGCTTTGATGACGCTCGGCCTTCCACAAGCTAAGTCATGAAACCAGAGCCATAGGTGATGTCCAGTGGGATTCTCAAATGACTCTTTCCTCACACATCACCAAACAACCTCCCAGAAGTCAGCCAGGTGCATCATCTGTCCCTGTATCTGTCTGTTCCATCTTCAAGTCAACCTAGCTCAGTCACTAGGCTGCCCCAAGTTCTTACTTCCTAGGCATGGGACAGGGTCTGTGCTGGGAGGAGCAAGTGACACTAACCAGGGTTCTACTAAGAGGGAATTTCTCCTCCAATGAACAGGACCATGCACTGAGTCACTGCCCTAATCTTGCCTTAAAAACGATAATAATGCATATGCTGGATGCTTGCCACCCCATGCCTGCTAAGTAGGTCATTTGTGACTTGGCTGGGGAACTCTAGAGAAGTGAGACACACAGAATGTCAGTCTGTAGCAAGAGAACATAGGGTATGTGTTTCTCTCAGAAAGAATTCATGGGGCGTCAGTCTTATCGGTCTTTCTGCATGAAACGTATTTTCCCATATCCTTCTCTCAAGACTAGCTTCCTGTGTGTTCTCTAGCGCTTCCCTCTGAGGCACAAGGGACCCATACAGCAGACACAGCTTAAGGTGTCCACCATGTATGTGTGATAATCACTTTCAAAGCAAGATCATGTCAGTGACACTGAACATAGCCCAGTTCACTGAAGGGGAAATCCTCTGTCCTCACTGAGCCCTGGATAACGGTACATGAAGATGCAGAACCTCTCCCATGGCCTGGAAGGAAAAACTGATCCCTCGGCTGAGAGGAATCTTTGGGGCAGTGCAAATGCCCGAGTACCATGGCAGTGTCTGTAAGTAATCATCTCTGCTTTCTGGGAGCAGGGACAGACACCTGCTCTTGTGTTCCTGAGAAGCCAGCAGAAGTCCACCTGCGGCTCGCTTGGGATCTGTGGGACAGGGGTGGGACAGGAGGAGGAGGAGGGCCCTTCAGATTGCCGGAGTCATCTTCTCATCTGTTATTTACCACTGCCTTCTTAATCATATAGTGCCAATACAGCTATAAATTATCTTGTCTCTCAGCAGCTGCCAAGAATGATGAAAGCTGTCACCTCATCAAGAAAGTTTAATTAAAGAGGGAAAAAAAAAGACAGAGAAGGAAAAGCAGCCTTGGGATGGCAGCCCAGACCTCGAGTCTCAGAGGCAGAGAGGCCACGGCAGGGTGGGGGTTGTATACTCCAGTCTTGTTTCTAGAAACCACCTGCACACTCAGCACCCTCGCCCTCCCCCAGAGCTGGCCCATGCAATGGCACAGGACTAGTTAGCCATCAGGCAAAGACTGTGGTCAGAAACAAATGCAGCCTGGGTCTTCAGAGCTGGACCTGCTCTGCCTTCACTTTGGAGGAAGGGCTGACTCGGGGAATCCTGCGAAGTCTGGAGCTTGTCCGTTGCTCTCTAGGCCTTTATCTCAGGCCCATATCTCTATGAGCTGCTACCCATATACCCGACTGCCCCTTCCCTTCCCCATGATGACATTCTAAGTTCTCTCAGGATGCGGCTGAATTTTTTTTAACCTTACTTCCAAACAAAAACAAAACCCAAAGAAAAGAAAGCCTTGCTCTTTGCACAGGCTCACATGGGGGAGGCAACTAATGAACCTACTGTTCATAAGGTCTTATCACTGACAATGACCTAAATCAAGACCCCCCTCCCCAAGAATAACCTCAAAGAGACAGAGACGTTCTGGTGGCTACAGTACTAAGCCCTCCTGTGACCGGAGACTGGGAGGCAAGGCTGAGGAGGCTTCTGCTAGCACTAAGATGCTCCAGGCTGGCTCCCAGCAAAAGAACAAGAAAGCTGAGCATACCTTGCTGCTGGCGAGTGAAGTCCCTGCTAGTATCCTGCTGCCTGTCTCCACTGGCACCTTAACGTCTAGAAATGCATTTCACTTGGGACGTCAGCAAGGCCAGCATTACAATTCTCACCTTGTAGAAACCAGAGAGGGTGAATGTTTGGCTTAGACTCACACAGTAGCAAGTGCCAGAGAGAGACCTGAGAGCTCCTGCCCTTTACTTTCCATATTCACTCAGTCAGTAGCTTTCCCTGCACACCTCTCCAAGCTAACACCTCTAGCAACTACTGGCACCAGCCACGTCAACCTGTAGAAGCGCACAGAGTTGCCCCTTCAAACTGATGCTCCCTGCCAGCCACACTGCACACTGCACACAGCACTCTATTCTCGATTCTTATCATCCTCCAAGTGCCAAAAACAGGAGAGGTTTCACCTGAAAAGCCCGGAGCATTTTTATTTAGCAAAGATTCAGAGTGATCACATGTCAGACACATAGGTTGATACTTGTTTGTAGACATTAATTCAGTGAATCTTACAATGAAGCAAAACGAGCATTACACCCTTTCCAGGAATGGGAAACACACACACACACACACACACACACACACACACACACACACACACACACACTCGTGCACGCAGAAGTAAAGCAACTAGCTATGAAGACACAACAGAGCAAGGAAAGTGGCCAGGGTTCACTGTCTAGCTTCCAGGGCTGTGTTTTCTTGCATCCTGAGTGAAGGGTCACTGTAGCAGTCATGAGAGGCCCAGCCTGGGCACTGACCTTAGGTCAGTGAGGGAGGAGAAGAGTACACACACAGAGGGAAGAGATCATGGAATGAGCAGAGTGCTGTGGTGTGCAGAGAGGGAGAACACAGACTAGTCCATGTGGTTAGAAACTATGCCGCTTGGCCAAGCACTTATGTGCGCCAGGCCATTCAGTTTCATAGCAGCCCTGTGAAGGTGACTGGGTTACAGATGAGGACCCGACACTCAGCCAGGCCAAATCAAATAGAAGATACAGTGAGTAGTGGAGCCACCCTCAAACCCAGTGCCCACACGTCTAATCACGTGACAGAGCAGAGGTCTATTATGGGCCACACACCACCTGCTGCACAGGTGCCATCTGAGATTGGTGGCTTGCTTTGCTGTTCTCAGAGCTGCATACAGGGAGTTAGCCTGTACCATAGGAGAATGGTGATGGAACACAAAGAAATGGTCTTCTTCCTGGAGCTAAGCGAAGCTACACTTGGACTCTGTGGTCAAATGGTTTAACCTCAGTTCTCTCCCGGGTAAAAAGATTCCAAGCAGACTCAGGGCCCTTCCCCCACCTCAGCCCTGAGAGTCACCTTCAGGGAGGGTGTTTTGTTGTTTTGTTTCTAATGGGCTGTGACTGCTACAAGACTATCTAAATCTCTTAAATCCCTGACTAAGTGGGGAACTGAACCCCTGGTGCATAAAACAGATGCCGGCATTAAATCCAAACAGCCAGGAGAGAGGCAAGCTAGGGCTCAGCTAGCAAAGAACAGCCTATTCTGAGTAATTAAGGAGCCGAGGATGCTGCATAGCAGCTCTTGGGCGAAGCAGAGGATGCTGTGGAGGAAGGATCTGAAGACACAGAAGCTGCTCTCCTCTCAGGTCTGGGACAGTGACAGCAACCTGGGCCCTGAGACAGCATCTCTGTCACTACTGATACAGGGGCATCTCGGACACTTCTTGGCTCCCTAGACTCATCTGTCCTCTCCATACCCTGTGTTTGTTTCTGAGCTACAGCTGGGTTGAATGGAATTCCTGGCCGAGTGATAAGGAGAAGCCAGGGAGGTGCAGAGTAGGACCTGGGGGTCCTGTAGAGAAACCATAGTGCATTTGAGGCTGGGCAGCCCCTGACCTACCTCTGGCTCTTACTTGCCCTCAGTAATGTGAAAGGAATTCGGTGAGGGAGGGTAAGAAGTCCTTCTGGAACACCCTGCAGCAGGCTGTCAGCTCCTGGCAAGGGCTCCACTTGCCTTCTTAGAGCACTTGTTCACGTATTTCCCTTGTGTTCCCAACAGTCCTGGATCAGAACCCTCCGATCTTTTATTCCCTCCTTAGTCAAAGTGAAGGTAAGAAAGTTTAAGTGATGTACTCAAGTATGTCAAAGGGTGGCACCTCGGGCTCGAAGAAGGAGCTGTCCGATCCTCATACAGCCTCAGAGCCACAGCACAGGCCCGGCTCTACCTGGGAAAGCAGCAGGACCTCCGTGTTTAGAAAAGCAGTCACTCCTGGGCAAAGGCACCTTCCCCTGAACAGCTGTAGGCGCTTCCAGCTTCCCACTTCAGTGCCTGTCAAGGCCAGGCCAAGTGCACTTCATCCCTAGTCTAATCGGTTTTCAAGGTGATATGACTGGCCTCCCTCTGGGTGCCAGGGTAACATGTTCAGGATTACTCATAACAATCCTGCTCTGTACATCAGAAGTGGCGAGGCGCGACTCAGCCCTCTCCTTCCCCCAAGACATTTTCACCTGCAGCCTGCTCCTCGTCTGTTTCCTTTATTTCCAGATTCTGTCCCTCAACAGATCCCGGAGCCAAGCAGCTCCTACAGATGCTGGAGGGGTTGGACAGAGTCTTTAAGACTCTCGCAGCCCTAGATGGAGCTAGGAGTCACACCTGTGAAAAAAGCTCTCAGGGAGTCTGCCCCAGACCTTGGAGACCCAGCCAGGAGTCATAAGAGTTCTCTGGGTGAGCTGCCCCAGATTTCTCCTCCCGCACAGTCCCTCATGCCCAGGCCGGGCTGGGAGTCACACTCATGTTCTTGCTGTTTTGGTGAGTTGCCCCCAAACCCACTCCCAGTGTTGTCTCTCTGCACCCAAGCACAGCCATGAGTCTGGTCGGTGACCAGGTGTTTTTTTTTTTTTTTTTTGGTGAGTCTGCCCCAGGCCCTGCAGGCAGAATCAAGTGTGTCCTCTCTCCATAAGTCTGCCCTGGCTCTTGCCCTGGGCTGTACCTCCATGCCCAAGGCCAGCCAGGGGTCACACTTGTATTCTAGACTTGAGTTTATCATAATTCCCTTGCCTTAGGCTGTTTTTCAACACCCAGAGCCAGTTAGGAGCTGCATTCATGTACCTTCTCAGTTGGAGGTTGGAACCCCAGTCTCTCCAATCAAAACCAACCCACAACATCTGAAGGACGAACCTACAAACTCTTCCTACTTGCTCTGAAATCAACCAAGCGTGGGCAACAGCAAAAACAGAACCTATCTTCCATTCAACATAGGCAGACACACAACTAATAAAATAATCTATATACCTAAGTTCCATGGAAAAATAAAAAAATATGAGAGGCCAAGAAAATATGTCCCTCCCCAAAGAACACTATCTTACAGAAAAATTACCTCGGTGAGCCTCAGAACACAGAATTTAAAAGAACAATCATAAATATGATCAAGCAATTCAAGGAGCTTAAAGAGGACAAACACCTGGGTGAACTTCAAAAGGACAGGAATGAACTCCTGATTGCAGTGCAAGAAAACACAAATATATAGAGCTGAGTGAAATAATGAAGACAATCCAAGATTTGAGAAGACTGAGAATTCAATAAAGAGATGGAAATACTAACAAAAACTCAACTGAAATGATGGAGTTGAAAGGCTAAATAACCCAATTAGAAAACCCAGGGGAAAGTCTTACTGGTGGAACAGATCATGTAGCAGATAAATGTTTAGATGTAAAGATAAAGGGATTAGACCACACAATCAAATAATATGATATATTCTCACACACACAAACACACACACACACACACACACACACACACACACACACACACACACACACATATTCAGGAACTTTGGAACACCGTGAAATACCAAATCTATGAATTACAGCATAGAAGAAGAATTCCAAGCCAATGGCATAGAGCAGATCTTCAAGGGAGAAAACTTCCCCAAACTAAGGAAAGGTACACCCATAGAGATACAAGAAATGCACAGAACACAAATAGATGGGACGAGAAAGGAAACTCCACACATCGTATTATAAATGAAACAGTAAGCACATAGAACAATGGGAGGAAACTGAAAGCCGCAGGAGAAGTAAGTCACATATGAAGCCAAGCCCATCAGAATGACAGCTGACATCTCAATGGGAACATTAACAGCCAGAAGAGCCTGGAGCAACGCACTCGCACTCACAGTTCTAAGAGACCACAGACACCAGCTACTTTACCCACTAAAACTACCTGCCATAGTTGAAGGAGAAAGAAAAACTTTCTAAGATAGGACCATGGCCACCGAACCTGCCCTACAGAGAATACTGCAACCAGTACTTTGAACTGAAAAGAGGAAGAATAGCCAAGAGACCACAGAGAGAAAACAAATGATTTCATGATAACTGAAACACATTAAATAGGACTGAGAGATAGGGCATGGTGGCACATACCTTTAAACTCATGAGGCAGAGGCCTGCAGATCTCTGTGAGTTTGAGGCCAGCCTGGTCTACACAGCTAATTCCAGGCTAGTCAGGACTACATAATGAGACCTGGACTTAAAAAAAAAAGTATGGGATTGTAGAGACAACTTAGGGGTTAAGGACACTTGCTGCTTTTGAGGAAGATTTGGGTTCAGTTCCCAGCACCCATATGAAGGCTCACCATAATCTGTAACTCTAGTTCCAGGGGCCCCAACACTCTCATGTGACTCTGTATAAGAAAAATAAGATAACTCCTTAGAAAAAAAAGATACTCCTTCCTCAAACCTCAATGCAGAGCATGGGTTTGGAAAAACTTTGTCAGTTGTTAAGTTTATATTTAGAGATGCTCAAACAAACAAACAAACACTATTGCTTTTATAAAACTGCATAAAGTAAAACTTAGTACAATTTTCTTGGTTAGTGGACTCACAGAAGGTGTTGCAGATTCCCTAGGGAGGCAATATATGAAGTGGGCATCAGCTCTAAGTGGGCTTTACTACTTGGCAATGCCATTTAAAAGAAACAATAACTTTAAAATAATATATCAATATTTTAAAGCATAAAAGTAAAGTCTTCTCTTCCTACTTTTGAAGAGGCCAAACAATCCTCTTCTTCCTCATTATCCCTCCAACCTCTCCTGAGTTTACCTTATCTGTTGGGCAGATATGGAGATTAGGAACAGCAGTCACAAGGGGCCAGGGTAAGAGGCCTCATGAACCAATAATATCAGCCTGACTGTGTCATTATGACCAAATATCTGACAGAAACTGAGAGGGAGAGTTATTTGCTCACAGAATTAGGGGCTTGGGGCCATCATGGTGGGGAGAATGTGATACAGCAGCTCCCATCACAGAAGGCAGAAGCAGAGGGGAATAAAAACAGGAAGGCACTAGGGCAAGACTTAGCTCCTAAAGACACACCTTCATTGACCCTGCTAGGCCCCACCCCACAAAGCTCCAACAGTCCACTACTTTAGTCAAAGTTCTAGTCCTTCAATGGACTAAGCCTTAATTAGGTCAGAACTTTCATGAGCCAATCACTCCACCCCGGGAGACACCCTCCTAGACATACCCTGAGGTATGCTGTCCTAATAATCTCCTCCCAATCAACTCAACCCAATCAACTGTCAATCAGGGCTAACCACCATGGGCCAGCGGGGTGTCAAAAGAGGGACAGACACTTTCCAAAAAAGCCTGACAACCTGAGTTCATAACTCAGAATCCACATGGCAGAAGGAGAGAACCAATTCCTGAAAGCTGTTCTCTGGCCTCATGGTACACTCATGAACATCCCCTGTACCTTCCTGCCATGCGTAAATAAAGGTTAAAAAGAAAAAGATTAACCATCACATTATCTCTTTTGGCCCCCAGACTTCAGCGCCTTCCCTGCCACATCACAATACCTGCAGGACAAGGCACACTGTTCTCATGGCCTGCTGCCACACGTTCTAATGCTGCCTTCCTTCCAAGGTCTTCCCCTCCTCCTCAATCCTGGGCCCCAAAAGCTTCAGGTTCAGAAATCAGTGGGACAGCTCCTGCCAACACCGATCTACTCCCCCACAGTGGTATGTTTCCACCCTCAGTGGTTTATAACTCCTACGTCTACAACACTTACTGCTCAGTGTATTGACCTCCTACTCATGCCAAGCACTTTGTACACCTGAATTTCCAGGATCCAGAGCCATAGACTCTAGACTTGCCAAGTGCTATGGAGATCAATCAATAGCAATGAGCATTTGAATTCAGATTTATCCCTTCCAAAGTCTGTGAGTTCCCTTCCCTACTGTGCTGCTAGTTCAAAATCTCTCCTGGGCCCTGCTGCAACTCACCTGAGTCATCCCTAAACTCTAAATGCTTTTGTCTCTGCACAGCTGCGATGGAGTGCCTATGGTTGGAGTAGGCCTGCTATGACTGAGCTCATACATACACCCACTGAGTCTGCAATGAGTATAGTGATCTACCCCATTGTACAACTGGGAGACTTCTAGAAATTCTAAACAAATAAACTCCAAAAGCAGAAAACCACAGCCTATTTTTGCTGTTCTTGGTGGTAACATTCCACATCTCCATGTCTAATGCTGGAAGAAGTAGCATCCATCGGTTCTCAGCCCAGATCAATAACTAACCCTACAAGCTGACTTGTGATTGACTTGCAGTTTCAAGCCCAGAGTTATATGTATGTGCATAGCTATGTTCTTCTAGGGAAAGTCCAAAGCTTGTATCAGATATTCAGAGAGGCTCATTTCCTAATTAGGGTTACTATTGCTATGAAAAAATGCCATGACCAAAAGTGAATTGGGGAGGAAAGAGTTTATTTGGCTTATGCTTCCACATCACTGTTTATCACTGAAGGAAGTCAGGGCAGGAACTCAAATAGGGCAGGACCTAATGCAGGGACCTTGGAGGGTGAGCTGCTTACTAGCTTTGTTCCTCATGATGCTCAGTCTGTTTTCTTATAGAATCCAGGACCACCAGCCGAGAGGTAGCCTCACCCACAACGGGGCTGGGCTCTCCCTCATCAATCACTGATTAAGGAAATACCTTACAGGTTTCCCTACAATCCAATCTTATGGAGGCATTTTCTCAATTGAGGTGTTCCCATCTCTCAAGTAACTCCAGCCTGTGTCAAGTTGACACAAAACTAGCCAGCACACTTATGAACACCAAAATAGTTATGAAATGCCACTAAGCTGGACTGCTGTGTGACACGAAAGTGCCCCACTGGGAAGGGGGCTGAGACCCTGTAGCAGTCTTCCCAGGCCTCCAGCTGGGACTTCTAAAGGACCAGATTCCTGGGATGGTGATCCTTCAACACTTTGTTTTTATTAAGTGTTCCTGTACTTCTGAATGGAACGATTCAGCCAAGCTTGGACTCATGCCTTCAGAAAACCACTAATGAAACATTAACTAGTCGGGGAGGCCCAGTCCATGCCAGAGCGCTGGGTCAGCAGGAGGCTGAGGCGGTTGGGTCCCTAGAAAATTTAATGGGTGGTGACAGGGCTAGTACTGGTGATAACAACTCATCCGGCTCATGGGAGCGCTAGGTTTTGGGAGCTGTGTCTTGGAGGCCCATGAGCCTCAGGAAGCAAGCCACTGTTCAGCCGACTCCAATCCCAGAACATTCCCCAGGCCAGAGACCCCATCAGTCCTGTGCAAACCACTGGTTCCCCTGGATGGTCTTTCTGCTCCCAAACTACAGAAAGAGAGGAAAGAATCTTCCTTCTTGTTGAACAGCTAGCCACATCTTCAGGCTCAGAAGCTTGCTGTGATACATGCAAAAAGAATTCGGCTGCCCGTATTTCAGCACTTCCCAAGGTAATGCTTCTCATCACCTCTTTCTGCCACTCTGCCTCTCAGGACACTGGGAACACAGACATTGAGGCATACACAGTTCAACAAAGACAGAACCCCAGGAAGTAGCCCCAACTCAGCCAAAGCACTCTCCCCTAGGGGCCCCATGTTTTTAAGTAGGACACTGGACTCGAAGGCCACAACTGTACAGAAGGTATCATTACCATACCTTCAACTGGCCAGCCGGATACTGCTAAAGTTCAGTATCAGGAGAGCAGACTGCCATAGAGCCAGATCCCCCTGGCTCTACTGAGCACCAGGATCTACTTAACACAGACCTTGACAAATTAGTCTCTGAAGACAGAGCACCCTAACACCAGATTGAGGTACGTGTGCCAAGTACACTGTAAGCTCTCAGTGGGAGGCAGATATTGGCAGCAGAGCGGCCTGGGGCTCAGGCCTATGTTAATGTAAATGCTGAGGAGAAAGTGGAGTCAGCATCCTACCCATTGCCTGCCTTTTCTAAATCATAGGTCTCATGAAGGTGCCCTGGGGTCCCTTCCCTGTGAGGAATACAGGGGAGGTTTCAGGTCACGTGAAAGACACAGTTCATCCTAGAAAAATCTCACCTTCATTATAACTTCAACCTTTGTCCTCTAAGGGCATACTGATTCCTGCTGCCTTCAACGCTTGTGAATAAAAAGTCCTTTTCCCTTTACTGAGCTCAATAAAGCCAGAAATTTTCACATGAAAATGTCATTAGGATCCCAAGAAAACAGAAAACAATGCAAAATGCCGAGAATGAGGCAAGTTGGCAATGTGGCACACTGGCAGGCTGGCCTTGCACTGGGATCTAAGGCTCCCAGACAAGTTACAGAGGGCACACACCCCTTTCTCACTGGTGGCAGGCTGGCTGGTACTGTTTCCTGTGTTCTTCTCCACTTTTGCAGCCCTTTCTGCTGGGCTCCGTTCAATCCCCTACTGGACATCTCTGGACCCCATAGAAGAACCCTCCAGAAGCCAGGGTGTCCCAGCATTGAAAACTCT
Organism: Peromyscus californicus insignis; assembly: GCF_007827085.1. Lineage (NCBI taxonomy): Eukaryota > Metazoa > Chordata > Mammalia > Rodentia > Cricetidae > Peromyscus > Peromyscus californicus. Next base: position 133,642,778 of record NW_026294584.1, read on the forward strand.
TCAATTTACCCAGCCAGTGAATGGGATAACACCAGTGTTGCCAGGGGAAGAAAGTGGCTATTTTCTCCAGGCATCAGGAGGCTTTTGTAAGTTCTAAATCAAAGGTTTCCAGTTTAAAGGTCTCCCTGGAACATCTCACATTCATCCTGCCTCTTCCCTAAGCATCAAGAATGGAGGACTTTTTCTTTTATTAGCCATAATTACTTTTACATAGGCCTTAGATTATAATGTGGCATTTATCACGGCCAAGAACATGTTTTTCCCATGAGAAGGGAGGTGGTACCTGTGTTCATACCAGAGCAGCCTCATCAGGAGCAGGGAGATGTTAAGACTGGACTGCAGGGCCCCAGCTTCAAACCTGGACCACCATTGACTGGCCCTTGAATTCTTGGAGAATTGTGTGTTTTCTCTTCCTGTTTCCCTTCCCAGTCAGTTCAGAGATGCAGCCATTCTCCAAAGGGCTGTGGACAGCAGAACGTTAAATCATCTGCCCTAGTAGGCAAGAAAATCAGTACCCAAAAGGATTGAAACAGGAGAGAAGAGGGAACTGAGTACCATCAGAACATCTGTTTCAGGCATTTAACATGCGCCACTGAATTCTGTAACAACCCTGAGAAACAATACCTCCTCTCATCTCACATAAACCAGAAACAGGCTTGTAGAAGTTCAATGGTTTGCTTTGGATCATGTAAGGGGTGGGGGTGAAATCTGGGCTACCAGAATCCAAAGCTCTTCCCACTCACAGCCTGCTCAAGATTATACTGCTGGTTGACCACAGTGCAGAAACAAGCAGGACAGGGGCAGTTGTCCTTGTAAACAAGCTGACTGCTGGGTACATGGCCTTCTCTGGAGGAGACACAGAGGGACCAGTCTGGCAGAAGACAGGCCCATTGTCCATAGCTAGAGCTAGCAATCACTTCATGCTGCTTGTCCCTCCTCATCTCAGCCAGTATTCACTTAAAGAGGCTTCCTCAGCCAGGCTGGATTTCCACTGTCTGCCAGGCAGGCCTAGCAGTGTCTGGGGGGCCTTGCTGCTCCCAATAAGACCAGGTGTCCATGGAAGCTGAAGATGCAGTCTGAGTTTCTGGCTATGACTTGGGACACTGAAGTGCATGTTAATTCAGAAGAATCTATTATGGTAATCTTTGGCTGAGAGCTAGGTATTGGTCAGTGCCTTAAAAGTGGGAAGTACTCCACTGCACTAATACCAAAGTGCTTTTGGAAGCCAGTGACTGACCAATGATACAGATATGATACAGATTCTTAAAAATGCAGATTGTCTCAGGAATTTAAGTAACATAACAAAGACCAGATGTCCCTTAAGAAACTCCCTCTAGTCGCCTCACCGTACTGAATGTTTCCATAAAATCAACCCCTAAGCCATTCAGCCAGTGTGCTCAAAGGTAAGGGCTGGCACCCAAGCAGAAGGCAGCAGACTGTACCCAAGTGCCTGCTCCTGTGAACACTAGATACTATGTACAAAGAAGACATAAAACCACCCAAAGATAAATTCCCAGTGAGGAATGATTGGGAAAGCTGGATTAAGAAGGAATGTAAAGTATGTTCTTGGCCAATAAGTGGTCTCTCAGAAATCTACTGCCAACAAACGAAGACATCCAAGGTCCTGGGAAATTGGATACTTTTCTTCCTACTGATAACAAGACCTTCTTAAATGGGTCCAGACAGCTGGGAAGCTAGCAGGGCCCTTGTAGCTTCCTAGAAGAAACTGAACTACAGTTGCCAATTTTTCCTAATGAACACATAGCTTTAGAAAACACAGAGAAATAAAGTTATATGAATACACAAAGCCTAATTATCCAAGTGAACACATAGCTTTAGAAAAAAAAACAGAGAAATTAAGTTATATGAATACACAAAGCCTAATTAGTCAATGGAAAGAGTTACTGTAGTAACTATAAAAAGACTGTATTAGAAATAATTCATGTATTTCCGTGGCTCTTTTTCCCTTTATCACGGACACTTCATTATAAGCCAGCATCTGGGGAATGCTGGCTTTAAGATGATCACAGTTCTTCAGCCAATCTGATAAAGATATCCTCTGGCTCTCTTCACTTTAGAATTGAGTTTGAAAACAAGGCTAGCATACTCAGTTCTAAGCCTAGGGTTGAGAAGTCGATGGACTGTGCTGGGGTCTTGAGCGAAGTGGCTCAGCAAAGGCCATGGAGGTCCCGACCCAATCTGGCAGCCGCTGGCCAGAAGGTGACCAAGCACCTGTCAGGTGGTGGCTAGTACTGAAGAACTGAGTTTTAACTTGTATATCATTTTTATTAATTTGAACTTAACCAGCTACACATAGGTAATGGTAAAACGGGCATGTTCTGTATGCTGACACTCAGAGTGACTTTTTTTCATGGTAAAAAGGGACTTTCTTCAAATTTCATTAGCTTGAAAAAAGAAATTCTTATTAATCTGAGCTCATGCTTACTTTTAATTTCCTCCTTTGGCTTAACTTCAAATATTGCAGAGGGACACCTACACCCCAATGTTTCCTAACACTCAACCTGACCACCCTTTAGTCATGCCTCCTGCTCAATCCTATTAAACTGTTCCTAAGAGATCCCCAAGTGATCGCCCAGTCTGAGACCCTGCGGCTCTTCCGGGCCACCTCCGTGTCACTGAGCACCCTCCCCTTGCTCTCTCCACTCTTGGCCTCCTGAGAATCTACTTGGTCTTCGGTCTGTCTGTGGTGCTCAGAAGCCTTCTGTGAAGTTACAAGCTTTCAGAAGATCAACCCTGGGTCTCCAAGTCCTCTCACTCCACATTTGTTTCCCCACCACCTCTCGAGAACACCACCGACAGCAGGCCTCTGGGGATACGTCCAACCCACAGCATTCCTCAAAGCCTCGCCTTCATGGGGCCTCCACTGCTCTTGAGCCCTTCCAATCCAGCCACTTCCGCTTTGCTCCTCTGATGCTAGTCTTGGTTGTCAAGCTGACACACCTAGAAGAGGGAACCTCAAATGAAGGCTTTTCTCCATCGGACTGGCTTAGTTTTCTTCTTCAACCAATTTTTAAGACAAGGATGTATCTCACTCATCTTTAATCTCAGTAAGTAGAACAATCCTAATCCATGGGGAGTGCTCAATGACTAGCCCCAAATGTCAAACACCAGCCAAAATGAGACTCTGCTCTATGGGTCACAGAGCACATCCATCATAGGTAGTAGGGTGACTGTATGTCCCAGCTGGCTCAGGATAGTCCCCGGATACTTCAGTTGTCCTTGGTGTTCTACTTAATTCTTACAAGTATCCCCAGTGAAGTGCTAATTATATAGTTGCCTTAGTTATAAGGCTTGGGTCTATGGAGTCTTTTATGAAAAAGTCTTAAAGATGATCTGTTGATGATAAATTGATTAAAAATAGAACTGCCTGGAAGTACAGAAAGGGTCAGATGACCTTTCATCTTCTTCTCTAGTCATGAGCTTCCAAGAGTCTATGATTTTTAAAAGTATTTTTTAGAGAATTTTTTTGTTTTTTAAAAAAATCAGCCATTTTAACTTCCTCAGCCTGGGAACTGGAGACACTGTAGGCAGTTTTCTGTTCATGCTGATAAATGAGAAATAAAAGAAAGAACTAGACACAAATTGGAGCTTGCCCAGCAAAGACAGAAGGAACAGAGAGACTCAGGCCCATAAGAGTTAAAGAGAATGATGGTTGATTGCCAGAGAAGCCAGAGCGGGAACGAGCACTCAGAATATACTGCCTCCCAGAGGCTGGTGACAGGAAGACTTTTTTTTTTAAACTTGTCAATGAAAAGAAAAACAAAGGCCCGAAGTGTGGACAGCTAACCAGCAGTCTGCAGAAGCATTTGTCAACAAAATGAGGCAAAGTCAGGAAACATTTGTGACAATCCTAAACGTTTATCAGGTTAAACATAGGGGGTTATAAAATGAAATATGGCATTGATGATTTCCAAAGGTCATTCTCCTTCATTCACAGAGGGCAAGCTAACAATCTCTCTCGTTACTCAAAATTTAGACAGTTGGCTTCTTCTATCAAAAAACAAAGAAGACAACCAAGTAGAAAACAGCCTTTGCTCTCCAAACTCTTCTCCCTCCCTCACCTCTACTTCCCAGTTAGGAAGGAGTCTGGATGATTGTGTTCACAAGCCCCTTTCCTACCCACACAGAAACGGCATTGCCCGGCCTCCACCTCGTGTGTCCATCGGCATCTGGCATACCTGCATCCTGGATCCACTGTGTTTGCAGATACAGTAGCCAAGGCTTTACCTTCCTTTCTCTGCTTTGCATGAGAACATGAGAGTTTGTTCATCGCTCCCTAATCTCATACTACTGTCCTTGGAGCGACTACATAATTTCTGCTTTCCTCCTTCTTTCCACACTCAATCTTGTTGGTCTCTTCCTACACTGGCATTTATTAAATGTGATGCCCTGGGAAGTCCAAACTCCTCATCCTCCAGTTGTTCTTTCCAGACAATGAGCAGCTGTGGCTGTTCCCGTGGCTTCAGTTATCATCCAGAAGCTGATGATTCCGAGGCTATGTTTCTCTACTACACCCCTCCCATCTGAGTTTACAACCAAAACTGTGCTGTACTTGGTTGTGTAATAGACATAGCCAACTTCACTAACCCAAAGATGAGCCATGAAACCATCTGTAGATGTCTTAGATACAGCCAAGCTGATGAACCCAAAGACAAGCGCTGGAACCCCTCAGCTGCACTTGAAGACGTATGTCACAGACATGGCCAACCTACCAAGGCAAAGATGAACTATGAACCAGTCAACTCTCCCTGACTCTCCTGGGTTCCTCATTCTTTCCTCAACTTCAGCACCAAATCCAATCATCATGCTCCATGATTCTGTATGTCTCCAGCTTTTTGGAGGTCTAATTAATACCACATGTGACTGAGGTGTGTATCTTGATGATTTGATATCATATACATTGTGAAACAGTTGTCACAATCAAGCCACTTCTGGTATCCACCACTCACATAGCTTTTCCTTTGTGAGTATGGTAGAAATGGTATTTATTTGTGTAAAATTCCAAGTATGTGCTTTTATTAACCATAGTTGCCAATTCTACATATTTGTTTTCTAGAACTTATTCATCTTGTAATTGAAGTTGTAATGACCTGGATGGCTTGGAACATACTATGTAGACCAGGTTACCTTCAAACTCACAGGGATCTGTCTCCTTTTGCTCCAAAGTGCTAGGATTAATTGTATATGCCAACATGTCCAGCTCTAGGTGAGTTCTAATAAGATCTGATTTATACCATGGTGGTGTCTCACTGCTCTGAAGACACAGACCAGACTTCTGCAGATGACTTTCAAGACCCTCTTGTCTCGGTCCCTGACTGACTCTCTAGGCCAGCTGTCCTTACCTTCCAAAAGCTATCCTCTATTTATTTCAGATCCTTAAAGTTGCTGGTCTCCCCCTGGCCCTGGAGCCCTCAAACAGGACCCTCCAGGTACAACCTTTAAACCTTTCTCTCTGCCTTAGGAGCCGCCTCTAGGATTTGCCTACTTTGGAAGCCTTCATGGAGGAAGAGGCAGTAGGTAGAGTCTCCCATAGGTAACGGTTGTTTGGTTGAGGTTGAAAGATTAGCAGGAGCTTATCATGCAAATAAGGAGGCAGTGAAAGTTCCAGAAAGAATCTACATGTCCTGGAGTAAAAATACATTAACAAGAGTAACATGATGCATCTGAGCTGCTACAGGTAGTTGTGGGTCACTGGGTAGAAGGAAGATGGGGCACAGAGTTTTCCAGAGATAAGGGAGGGAGGCAGGAGCCAGGCTCTATCCCCACAGTCAGGTGTGTGTGTGTGTGTGTGTGTGTGTGTGTGTGTGTGTGTGTGTGACAACTCTGTAGTTGACACACAAGGGCTATAGGTGCATATGTATGTGTGTGTGCATGGCACACGTATGTGTGTAGATATTCACTAGGGTAGCATTTTCCAGTTTCCATTGTATGACTATTTCTACCATGGTCAGCTTCAAGCTACCAATGATCTGTTACTGAGGGTGAGTCAGGAGGGATGTGCAACATGGCATACTATAGTATTCCTACCCTACAGAACCAAATCAATGTAAATAACCTTAACAGCACAGCCAATAAATAATAAAATAGAGTAAAATGATTAGGGAATGGTGACTTCTGAACATTATTACCTTTGTTTTTAATATCATTTATTAGACTATGCATTTATATGATTTCTATGTCTTTGTGTAAAATTTTATTCAATGTCTTTACATATTAAGTTAACATGTATATTAACGGACTCCAGCTACAGTTGCCAGGGAGACTTGCTGTGCTTTAGGGACCGGCTGAGGCATGGCAGTCAGCTTTGACTTCTGTTCTGAAATGGGAGTGGTGGGCAGGAACTCATCTTTGGTTTTCATGATGTTCTCATGGTACGGCAAGGGTTTTTTAAGGCCAGTCTTAGCACGTGGGTCCCAGGGCACATGATGATTTCTGGCACACCTTGTCTGAGCAGGACATTGCGTACGCAGCATTAGTATAGCAGTAAGTGGGGTCTCTACTATGGATCACCAGACCATCTACATGGATTTAGCCAGCAGTCCTTAGAGTTTCCCAGATAAACAACCTTTTAGCCCTTGGCCAAACTCTCCATGATAAACCACAGCATACCATAGTAATCCCTCTGTACTTCTGGCCAGCCTAGTCACACAGACCTCTTGTGGTTGCCCTCGGGCTCTACTGTGTCCTCAGAGAAAACAAACACTTCTGGACTACCTCAATCAGTTCCTAGATCCACCGACCCATCTCACCAAGAATATTCTGTATGCTAGTACCTAAGATGATGATTTCTGTCCCAATCATTGTACCTCAGACCTCACCTCCAGAGTAGCCATCTTCAGCTAGCCTCTGTGTGAGGAACTCACCCAGTCAGCTTTGGAGATGCCATGAGCAACCAATTTCCTCTTCCTGGAAATCTGCATCACCATCTTGCCACTGTACACTGGCAAAAGGAAAGCTATATAATTTAATTTTAACAGTGGCTGTATTTAACAACCCATTTGCACGAATCCTGAAACTTTAATCATTGGCTGTCACAGGCCATTCAGGGGTAGCTCCACTGTGTATATTACACGCCGTGAGCGCAAACCCACTGTAACTATGTGGAATCAACAGGGGTTAGGCCCAGGCAATGGTAATTTTTAAAAGATCCCCCAGGTGACTGAAATGTGCACCACGGGCCAGTACCACTGATGTGTAAGCCCCATGACGAAGTCGGATAGACATAGAAGGGGCAGCTGAGGTTACCAACAGACCTAAGACTTAAACAGCAGCAAGCTCGTCCAGCATATGCTTCAGCAGAGTCACCACCCCCAACCCCCGCTTCTCTGACGTTTGGGTTGACTGAGGGGGCAGGGAGACTAGCCCGGTCAGTAGTAGTTATGCCAGTAAAGGAGGTCCAGGACTTAAGTTGGACATTCCAGGGAGAGTGGAGAAGAAGTGAGGGAAAGACAGATATACTGTTGGACAATGATGGGCTGTAGGCACTGCTTTCTCTGCTGGTGACGAGAAGATTGAGGGAGGTGGTTTCTGAAGGCCGCAGCCTCCAACACCCCTTCGGAAATAAACCGTTAAGTTCGCTAAGAGAGGGAGCAGGAAATAGGACTGGGCACTCAAGGTCAGCAGTGCTTTTTCCCCCTCCCATGGCAGCCAGCTTGGAGTCTGGGCAGGAGGGCTACCATCCCATTCACAGAGTGAGGCAGGTCAGCAGAACCTGGATCCTTCTCCAGCCTGGAGTCGCATTCTCCCTGGTTTTTGCTGATGTTTCTGTTTTCATTTATTTTCTCTCCCCTCCCCTTTCCTCTTCCGTAACTTCCTTTGTGACTCACATCACACCCGGCTGCAGGTGGGAAGGCTCCCTTGCCCTGGGAATCCACACTGCATTTGTGTGTGTTTTCAGAAGTTGGAAGCAATCTCTCTCATTGAAGATGGAGCTGCTTCTCCATCTTTCTTTGCACAGGAAATTGGCTCCCAGACTCTAAAACTGAACATTTTCAGCCCCTTCTCAGATGGGATGAAACAGGACTCATTAAAGCCTCAAGGGACACAGACATACCGTGCGGGTGATCACTCTGGCAATAACTTCCCCAAACTGAAAGGGATTCGCTAAGCCTAGCAACGGACTGTGTTCAGATCTGAAGATCTCAGAAATGTTGGGCGCTGCCTGGCCTCTGGTGGCTCCGGTTGGCAAGGGTGATAGTCCACCCTGCTCACCCTCCCTGAGCTTCTCTTACCTTCCACTCTGCTCAGAGAAAGAAAACTGCACAACTGAGGACCATGAAAACAAAACAAAACAAAACAAAACAACTGCGTTTGGTTCAGCAGCACATATACGAAAACTGGAACAAGACCCAGATACACACCCACGGCCCTGTGCAAGGATGACATGCAAGCTTGTGAAGCAGTCTATATTCTTAGTATCTAATACGTAGAAAAATGCTGTAGGAGGCCGAAGGTCATTTTAGAATACCATCTTAAGTACTGAGCAAAATATAGAAGGTGCTGAGAAAAAGGAACAGATAGCTCAAGAATGCAATAACTTGAGACTGAGCTTGGAGGTTTTGGAAATGATGTACTGTCTCTCCGGAAAAGTTCTCAGTCCCCAGTGTTTCTACTAGAAAATAAAGAGAGATTACTGCCTGGGGTTTCTGCTGGTGATGAGGAGAAAGTGATTGTGGGTGAGATGGAACAAGTATACCAAGTAGTTTTTGGAACAGCATCCTATCAGACTGGGCCTGGCCTTTCAGTGTTTCTTCATCTGACTCTAAACTCCACAGACAAAGCTTGCTCTCTTGCAAAGGCAGGTTTTGATGTAGCCATTGCTGAACTTTGCTATGGGATAATGCTCTTGTACACTGTAAAATTTGTCACTCAAATTGGTTTAATAAAACACTGATTGGCCAGTAGCCAGGCAGGAAGTATAGGCAAGGGGACCGGACTAGGAGAACTCTGGGAAGAGGAAGGGCAGAGTCAGGAGTCATCAGGCAGAAGCAGAGGAAGCAAGATGAGAATGTCTAACTGAGAAAAACCATGTGGCTAAACATAGATAAGAATTACAGGTTAATTTAAGTGTAAGAAAAAGTTAGTAATAAGCCTGAGCCATAGGCCAAACAGTCTGTAATTAATATTAAGTCTCCGAGTCAATTATTTGGGAAGCGGCTGCCGGATATTTGGGAACAGGCAGGTGGGAGAGGAACTTCCACCTACAGAACTTGCTACATCAAGTGAAGAGTCATTCGAAGACTGTGGGGGACCAAGAGGGACACAGTTACTGACAGGTAACTTGACTGTCAACAGTAGATACCCACAGAGGTGAAGTGGAGGCAGGGAAACAAGAAGATATTAACCAGCCTCCTACCTTTTGTCTGTTTCATTCTAGAATGTACACAGTAGAATGCCATCTGAGCTGTCCCACAAATAGTTTTTGTTTACAATTTATGACAATTATTTTTTATAATTTATGAGAGATTCCATTACTTCTATTTAAATTTCTATATATCTCATGAGGTTTTCATGCTTAACATTTGGAGAGTGGAGCCAGTTAACATTTAGGGAGCTAATGTTTCCAACTTGAACTGCCCAGTCTGGGTGTGTGGAATTTTTATGCAAGTTATAAATATTTGGCACCTATTTTTCTTGAGATAGGGTCTTACTGTATAGTCATGGCTGATCTGGAACTTACTATATAGACTAGATTGGCCTGGAACTCACAGAGATCTGTCTGTCTAGGCCTCCTAGTGCTTGTATTAAAGAGTATGCCTCCATGCAGCTGGCATAATACTTTTGGTATGCACAAGGGTCTATATTTTTGTTTAATCTAATAGGTAATAAAAGGACCAATTGGCTCCAGCCATAGGTGTAGTTGCTACAGATGCTTCAATGTTTGGAGCATCTAGAGAGTTGTGGTACAAACACGTACCCCACAGACACATGTTGGAATCTTGTGTTTCTGTGAACTGTCCATCTCAGTGTACCCACCTTTGCCCACTGCTGCAGAAATGATCCTTCAGAAAATGCTGTGACCCATTTACTCTGGACCAAGGCAGAAACAGTACACATTCCACTGTTTGTAAAGTTACCTGCTCTTTATTTTTGTTATTTTTCCTACATGCTTTATATATATTTAAATATTTCAAACAATCTGAGAACAAACAGAAAAGTAAAGATGCGGTAAGAATGAATTGCTTGATTATTTCATGTATCAAACACAACAGTAAAAAGGAAATTCAATCAATCCCATGTGTTTGAGTTCTTTTAGCTCTTTCTGCTTTTGTGATTTTTTTTTATACTTACCTAACATGTATGTTCTATGAAAATATGTACCAGATATGAAACAGTGTTTTCTGGATATGACATGTCCACTACACACATGAACTCAGAGCAGCTCTTGTTTCCCACATAAGACTTGCACAAGATGGAGCCAGTCAAAATTCCAGCATGGATGGGGGAGGGGAGGAGCTATTGGCAGCTGATGACTGCTGGGGGAGGGGGTCAGTTTTCTTCATGGATCTGGACCCTGGTAGGGTCCGTCCTCCAAGGGATGACTTAGACCAGTACACATAAAGGTGGCACCAACCATCATCAGCGGGGTGAAAAAAGGACATGAAGTTCAGAGGGAGTCATGGGAGGATCAAGGGAGAGTCGGAGAGGGAGGTGAGGGTAAATATGATCAAAATACACTGTATACATGTATGAAAATTCTCAAAGAATACATTTTTTAAAATGTTAAAATAAGTAAAAATTTTAAAAAAGAAAAAAGTTGCTGAATTGTTTAGCTGTCAAATCGTATCTTGGAGCAGTATGGTTTTATTTATAAAATATTATATGTTTACCTTAGAATGCCACATTTCATTGAAAAATTATTTCATAAATTACAAGTGGAAAATATTTATCAAGGCAATAACGTGAGATGATGGCTAATTTTGTTTAATGTTTTATGAAGTTTTCATGAATAATCCAAGACTAATTGTTACGAACACATGTATTAAATTTATGTAAGTGTAATAAAATTCTTATGAATGCACTTTTCAACTACTTTCTTTACAGCTTTTCATGTAAATTAGCATTTTGGTTTTGAGACTTCACTAGAGGAAATTGTACATTCTTGGAAATTGATTCCTTATTCCCTCTTGGCAGCTAATAGGTTTTTACCGAGTTTAAATGCAAGTTGTACCATAACAACAGACGACACTAACATAACTACCATTCTCAACCATGTCATATATCCCCCTTCTCACCATCCCCCAAAAATGCAGTGAAGTTTTGTATTACTTTTTCTGGTGGAAGGGAAACAGAGTGGCAAAAAATGATGTTCCACTTAAAACTTCAGTCTACAGAATTCCCTGACCCCCTGTGACACTAACTTAAGTTCTGTGCTTCTGGACCACTCCTGCGGTTTTTTGTTTGTTTGTTTTGTTTTTAAGAACTTCTTCATTATTTCTATTTTTTCAGGTGCACAAGACTGTCTTCCCTTTTAGCCACCTGTCTTGTCACCAACCATTCCTATTTGGTGGCTGTGCTCTTGGGAAAAGACCACATGATCTTCCTGGCTCCACTCAGTGTTTACGATACCTGCTTCCTCTGCTTGCGTCCCACAAACTTCCCCTCGTCCTCTTTCCTGCTGCACATCTCTCCATGGATGAGATTGTGTTATCTCCCTGGCAACTTCAGCCATTCCTAACGATCTGTCTCTGTCTGCCTTTAAAATTCTTCCCCTTCGTCTCTAAATAACGATGGAGCTGAGTTATACCTAAAGCCCACACATTGCCGGATATTTCCCCAGTACTTTACAGAAAACACCAAACAAAAATGACATTTTAAATGTGTTGGACCACCCCTACACACACCTTTAAGAATGTAAACTTGAAAGCAGGAATGATGCTTTCTGCATGGTCTATTGTGCCTGGTAACTTGAAATACTCATAAATATTGATAATGAGGTGGAGTGCACACATACAAAAAGAGAGGGCCTGGGTGAGAAAACAGCTGTGCACTGAAGAGAACAACCACCTGCTTTTGTTTAAAGACAAAGGTAGTGCATCAGGGGGTTAGGGAGACATCCAATTGTACCCATTTTTGCTAAGTCCCTTCATGGAATATATACTCAGTTCCAGGATCCACAAGCAACATGGGAGCAGTAGGACCTGGAGAACTCAACACAACACTGCAAGGTGATATGGATCAGAAAGAACACACTGGTAGTTTGAAAGAAAATGGCCCCCCCAAAGGGAGTGGCACTATTTAGGAGGTATGGCCTTGTCAGAGTAGGTGTGGTCTTGCTGGAGGAAGTGTGTCACTGTGAAGGCAGGCTTTGAGGTGTCATATACGCTCAAGATACCGCCCAGTGTCTCAGATCACTTCCTGTTGCCTGCAAGGTGTAGAACTCTCAGCTACCTCTCCAGCACCTTTCTGCTTGAAAGTCACCATGTTGCACCATGATGATAATGGACTGAACCTCTGAAACTGTAATCGAGCCACCCCAATTAAATGCTTTTCTTTGTAAGAGTTGCTGTGGTCTTGGCATTTCTTCACAGCAACAGAGACCCTCCCTAAGACAGACACATTGGCAGAAATGGAGGAAGATGCACAGCTAAACAAGCTGGGAACAGAGTGGAAAGATGGAGAATACAGAACATCTTTGAACAGATAACTCTCAGAGAATCAGTGTCACACGATTGCCTAGACAGACACCTGCAGAGACCTTGGGCTGGGTGGAGGAGCTGCTGACTTTTGTGATGCTGGATCAATGGAGGCAAAAAGTTTGCTTGTCTAGAGACACGGCAACTGTGTGAGAGCTTGAGATCTCTTATAAAGAAAATTCTTATAAAGAAAAACATTTAACTGGGGTGGCTCGATTACAGTTTCAGAGGTTTAGTCTATCACCATCATGGTGCAACATGGTGACTTGCAGGCAGACAAGGTGCAGGAGAGGTAGCTGAGAGGTCTACAGCTTGAGGGCCTCACTTCTGAAGGATCCGTGACTTCCCTGAACATCAGCCCCTCTGGCAGGAGGTGTGACTGGGAGGTGAAAAGCTGTTCATTAAACAGCTCTGCTCAATGACTGAAGCAGAAAGCTAAGCCAAATACATCCAGGACTGGTTCCTCCTTTCCCTCCTCCTAGTCCATTCTCCACTGGTATGTCCTGTGTGGTTGCTCTGTGAAGGCCACTGGGGTAAAGGGCATGTGACTGGCTTTATTTCCTTCTGTTTTCCAAGTCTGGGTCTCCGTTTTCCCAAGAAGTCATGGGAAGAGGCCTCTCACTTTGACTGCCTCTGAAGTGGAACCCTTTCTGGGGGTGATTATAATCACTAACCTTAGCTTCACTGATGAAGCAGTGAAATTCCCCCATTTACCCTGTTGCGTTCTTGGCGCCACCTCCCCCATGTTTGGAATTTGACCCTTCTATTCATAACTGGCATGACTTACTCCAGAGTCAAAGCTGACCCCTCACTCAACCAGACACCAAGACACTGGGGTTTAGAAACTAAGGCGGTGTATTGTAAAATTAAATTAAATTAAAAAAAAGAAACTAAGGAGGAAGGGCAGAGCCCTCCCACTCCTCAGAGAGTTGCTCTGCACTACTGCTCTTGCCAGCCAGGAGCTGGTGATCTGATGACGGCAGCAGCAGCAGACAGAAGGGAAACTCCAGGCTTCTGACTCACTGTCGCCTGAAGACTCCACGCTTCCTCCTACTGTTCCTCTCACTATTTGCCGCTGTTTGCATCTTCAACATTCTCCAGAGGTCCACGTGTGTTGCAGACGTGGTCCCAGCTAGTGGGGCGGTTGAGAGGCAGTGGAACCTTGGACAGGTGGGACTGGGCATAATTGAATTAGGTCACGAGCAGCATGCCTTTGAAAGAAAAACTGGGACTCCATCCCCCTCCCATCTCTTTGTCCCCTGGCCACAACTAGATGCACAAGCCCCCTCTGCCACATGCTCCCACCGGGAGAAGCAATGCAGGGACAGCCAAGTGCTCTCATGCTCTGAAACCAGTAGAAACACCCTTCTTCTCCGCTGATGTCTCGGGTATTGATCACACTGACAGCAAAGCTCCTTCTTCCCGACTTTTCCAACCGCTGCAGAGGCCGTCTGCATGGGACACCAGCAACAGTGCCATCTGCTTGGTACTTAGGATTACCCAGGCATGCCTAAAAGGCAGAGCACCCCATTCAGCGATGAGAAAGCTAACCCACGCAACACCCATGACAGTTGGTTAAATGCAGGGTTGCAGACTTTAGGATGCAGGATTCCAGCCCGAAGACAAACCACTCCTCTCACCTACTGGGGCCCTGGAGTTATTGGCTTCCTGTTATGATCCCCTGCCCCTTCCTACAGAACTCAAAGGAGCTGCTGAAAGAGAACCCTATGAATAAGCCGATCCCAGATTTCTGAGGAACGCTATTTGAGTCAGTAGGTCCCGTGCTAATTCAAACTCCCTTCCACACTTATGGGTTATTTTCTTATTTAATGATCTGGTAGAGGGGTACCCAGGGCAAAACAGCTCCAGAATTTGACAAATTAAGAGTCTTTCCTCTTACGGTATTTGACTTGTCTAAACTCTTAGCACACACGGCGGTGGCTCTTACATCTTTTGGTTCACATCCCCGATTCCCATGTGAGCCACAAATCCTACCCCTTGTGTGAGTCAGACCCAAGCATCACTGAAGTGGGCAGGTGAGCGAATGGATCCCTTCAGACCATGGGAACACTGTAGATCCTCCTCAGAATAATGTTTAAAATGCAATAAAGGAAAGCAAATAGAACCAACTTAAATAGAATAAAGGACTGCAATAAAAACAAACCATATTGAACTATAGCTATCAAAATATTTACAAACTAAGAATGCATCTGCTTCTTTCTTAAGGCAGTTAACACCAAAATTGAATGGATTCTCAACATTTCAAAATAGTACTATACTTTTGAGATATCTGCATCCAACTTAATGTGATTTAAAAATAATCGTGGTTTCTAGCAGTGGACAAAATCATAGAAAATGCTAATGCTGCAGTTTATTTTCTAAATTCATAAAGAAAACACATGAGGAATATCACCTAGGAGTCGGAAAGTAAAGATCTAGCCATTTTCCATCCCAGTTCAGGAACACTCTAGAATTCCACCTAGAGACATCCTGGACCATGGTTAAGAACCGGCAACCAGAGCGAGTGTGTGTTCAGAGCAAAAAGAGACTCTCTGTAACTGGATGGAGGCAGTACCAACTTGGAAGCAGTGGGTAGTCCCTGGGAATTAGTCTCTGCAATTAGTCTCCCTGATTCTCCTGGAAGTCTTCAAAGGTAATTGTTTGGATTTTCTCACAGCATCCTCCCAAGTGCTCATGATGAGCTTCTCCAGCATTCCTAACAGTCAATCCATTTATACTAATTTATTAGTAAAACTGCCAGTGAGAAATGCTGTCCACCGCTCTGTGAATCCTTCTCTGTGAGGGCAAGCTGTAGGATGTGTATCCTAGCGATAGCTTGGGCCCCTAGGTAGCAAGCTTGGGAGGCCATCTTAGTTCACTGCCACAAGCCAAGCTGCCCAACAGTAAAAATGCTCCCCCAAATTGGTAGCTGTCACACGGAGGAAAACCTGGGAAGGTTTTCAGAGGTGGTGCTGAGGAGGTACAAAAGCTACAGCAAGCCTGTTAGGAACACTGATGGAGCCTAGTAGGTCAATTATTTAAAGCAGCTAATTTATATGGTGTTTCGAACCCAAGGCTCCTTCGCCTGTCTCCACAAACCCACTGTTGGGTGTGACTCAGATGACAAAATGCACGAGGTTTGATGGCTCTAAAGTCATCAACTGACAGATCATGACGGGTCCTCAGAGACCATCTCATTCGTGACCTTAACCATGAGTCCAAATACCCTTTAAAACCAGCAGTTAGCAATGGACAGTGAGCCCCTGAGAAAGTAGCCAGAAGCATATTCCATATGTATAAAATCTCCAGAGTTTCAAGGACCTTTGAAGCATGTCCAGGTCAGAACCGTCTGACTTCATTCCCTCCCCACCTTTCTTTATTCATAAATAATAAGGCGGGGACCGAGGAAGTAAGGAACCTTCTCACATCATAGGCAGCCAAGCCGAACACCTCTGTTCACAGCAGCGCATGAAGAGGAATGCTAAGGACTTGAACCTGATAAGAGGCCAGGCCACCAGAAATTGTTTCTCTTAGTCCCCATACCTTGGCCCCCATCCCTGCCTGACATGACACCAACGGAAAGCCTCGGGCCTGGGCCAGAAGGAGGCCACACCTGCTGCACGTTTTCCTCAGGATGTGCCCTGGTCTCACCACCATCCATCTCACTTGCTGTAATGAGGACAGTCCCTTACCCCAAGTGGGGCTCCCAAAGAGGCTGGCCCTGTTATTTAAGGCTTTGTCTCTCCACAAATAATAAATGCAGAGAGCACAGGCCTGGGAAAGTTAATTAGTATTATTATGTCTGTAATTCTAATGTTGCTCACTGGCAGAGCTCTTTCGTGCCAGCTTGCAGCCCAGAACAGACTTTTGGGATATGCACTGGGATAAGCCCTGCTGAAGCGGGGCTTTTCTTGTATCTAGGATGGGCAGTGCCTCTGCTTGGGGCTGAGGAGCCTAGAGGATGAAGCTGTGGGGGAAGTTCTCAGTGTGAAACTCCCCCCCCACACCCCCTGCAGTGTCTCAGTCCCCAGCAAAGAATCAAAGTACTAAGGATGCCAATGTTACATCCATCTTATTAAAAGAAGATAACACAGTGGATGCTGGCTCGGATGGCTGTGTCTTCATTCTTCAGGGAGGAAAGGGGTTTGAGGAAACATCTAGCACCTCACCAAGCTATCAAGAG
The DNA here is from genome assembly GCF_007827085.1 of Peromyscus californicus insignis. Taxonomy (NCBI): domain Eukaryota; kingdom Metazoa; phylum Chordata; class Mammalia; order Rodentia; family Cricetidae; genus Peromyscus; species Peromyscus californicus. The sequence continues at coordinate 133,659,617 of NW_026294584.1, forward strand.
CCCAGTTTATAAGAGAAAGCAGACTGCTCTAAAAGAGGTGAAACTCTGTTAAGTATCACCAGGTAGAGAACAATGACGCTCCACACTGGGACACATCCAAACACACAGATGAAATGCTCGAAGGCCCTCTCATCGTCATTTCATCCTTTAGAGGCTACATTTATATCAGACCGTCGTCTAGAGGCAGGGGGTGAAGTTCAGGTGGTAGAATGCTGATGTAGCATGCACGAGGCCCAGGGTTTGATCCCCAGCACCACATCAACCAGAATGGTGGCACATACCTATAATCCCAGCACTTATAAGGTGGAGGCAGGTGAATCAAGCAAGGTCAGCTTGGGATATGTTACACCCTATCTCATAACAAAACAAAACTAAACACTGTTGTCTAGATATGGCTTTCCAGTTGTCCAAATCACAAGCATTCTCCCCATAAAGAAACAGGCTGCTTGACATGACAAAGCAGCAAAAACAAGTCCAAAAATGACACCAAAGTGGCAAAGTCTGTTCTGCACTAAGCAGATTTGAACCACACACGTACCAACCAGAGTGGTTAACCCAGGGACAGCATCTCTCCTCAAGAGCGCATGCTCAACTAATAATACTTCTGACACAGAAGAGGCCCTGGGGACAGCCGAGCCCTGGGCTGTGTGGATACATGTTGAAACTGATTTGAACATTCTACGGATGATGGTGGGAATCAGGGACCCAAACTAAGAAGAACATTCTGACGCTGTGACAGGCAGGATTAGCTCAATGCCACACTTCCCCACGCCTCTCCCCTGTATGTGCCATGTTCACTTGAACAAGTTACTTCTACTTCTAGGCCATGGAATAGGAACTGGATGGGATCACTCCTGAGACTTAAAAAGTCTTATAGCTTATGAGAAAGGCAAGAAAAAAAAAGCCATTTTGGTTGGCTCTGTTTCTGGCTTCCTATTCCCTTTACACTTTTAACAACACACATCCCCTTCTTCGCCCCAAGCCCTGGGTGAGTAAAATTCTCAAGGTTAAAAACTGTTTCTACTTATGCTAAAACATGGAAGAGAAAACCGATAAAGGGATGCAAATGGTTACTTAGGCTTTCTCTAAAAGGCTGAAGGAGCTAAATAAAGGGTGCGTGACTATTAGTCCGGGACAACCTATCATCACTGTTGCACGGACAAATTGTATTGCATGTCAGATGCACAGAAGACGCACAATAATTTATCAGTCAGGACCCAGAAAATTGTACAGTACATGAGCCTCTGCAGCCCCACGCATCCCTGCCACGCCGTCCTCCCTGCTCTGTTAAAGGGACGCCGCCAAGAAAGGCCCTGAGTTAGGCCTTGGTTTAAAAAAAGCGCCTCACTAAAACACAAGATGAAGAGAAATATTTCCATGACATTTATTGGGAAACAAGAGAAGGAAGAAAACAGTGTTTTTCTCACTGTTCTCCTGCCCTCCCATGGATTTTACCATTCTCTAGGTAGTTTCCTAAACGCAGCTACAAAAAAGAAAATTAAACTCCTATTGTAAACACGGAATTGGCCAGGAAGATGGATAAGACAGAACATCTGTGGGGCCTGCTTTAAAAAAAAGGCAGAACAGAAAAGAAAAGGGGATAAAAGAAAAGGAAGGGAGGGAAGAGAAAAGGAGGAAAGAACCCCAAGAGAAAGCAAGCCAACTGCACAGTGGCCAGGGCCAGGGACACAGTCAATGTCCCGTGTAGGAGGCATTCCTCCCAATGGAGAAGCATATTTTACCACTGACAGTATTTGGAACTTGCAGGATGCAATGACATTTTTTTTAAAGCCCGAACTTTTGTCATTTTTATTATTACTTTTAAATTCCCTGTAGACAACAAGTCCCTAAAGACTGCAGAGGGCAGATGGCTCCCATCAACCCATCCTTGGAAGGCCCTTGAACTCATTAGTCAGCCTAAATGTGTTAGGCTAGACCACTGGAGGGATATGATGTCCTGGGGATGGATTTATGAGAGGAATCCCCCAGCCCTGGGATATTATGATGGAAAAGTGAGGTTTTAAGGACTGTGGACTGAAGAGGCCATAACAAGGCTGCTGAGTCTGTCTTTCCGTCAAGGCATTTAACCCATCCCAACAGAAGGGCCTGTGGTCTGGGACACACACAGAACCCCTTGGAAGCAGGGCCTGTTTTTTCAGCTTCTGCTCCTGAGACTGCCTTGATGTTGGGAGCTCTCTCCTAAGACCTTCTGCTCCACCTTTACTGGGGTCTTGATGCATTGTGTCTAGCTTCCATCAGCATTAAAGCTGGAAGACACAAAAGCCTAAAGAAGGGCAATAATATCCATGATCTACTAGGGTAGGTGTGTGTGTGTGTGTGTGTGTGTGTGTGTGTGTGTGTGTGTGTGTGTGTGTGTGTGTGGGGAGTGCATAACAGCTCTGCAAAGCCATGCACCTAGCCCAAACCTCCGTCTTCCCTCTATTGGGACTACTGGAAATCCACATCAGTCCACTCAGCTATTATACCTACTCCCCTGGACCCTTCAGGACTACTTCTCACCCTGCCTTCCCATGTAAGAGAAGGTGATACTCCCATGTGACACAGGGAGACCCTGTATCTTACTCTGAGGATGGCACACAGAACCAGAAAGAACTCTGGGAGCCACAGGTGATTTTACATCTTTGCCTTGCTACTGGTGTGACTTGGGGCAGCCACAAAATATCTGTGAGCCTCATTTCAGTCAGCAGTAAAACTGGGCCCACGTGTAGTGCTTTTAAGTGAGCAGTGTCAGTTGCATGGACAAAGATGCATTGCCTTTGTGCACAGGGTCCATGGCTGCAGTGCAGGAAACAGGGGTGATTTTCAGAATTTCCCTGCTGTCACCCATCACCAAAAGGACAGTTTGAAGGATACCAACGGTGAGCAAATGAAACACTGATCTTGTGAAGGCCCTCCTGCACACCAGCGGTCTGTGAGCCACGACAGCAATACACCTGAAGTGTGATGAGATGGGGACAGCAATACCCAGTAGCCCAGTCTGGCTTCTGAGCTTGGCCAGTGTGGTGCCCTATGTCAGTAGCCTGGATGAGCACTCCCAGACCTCCAGAAAAAAAAAAATGGAACTGAGAAGCAGAAGGCACCCCTGAGAGGGAGGGCACTGAACACTCACGAAAGCCTTGCTTCTGTGGAACCTACAGAGGCTGCTGGAGCTGAAATGCTAACTATGGGTTCCTAGGACAGCCCATTTAATTCCTCCTTTTGTTGGCTGGATCCCAACCCTCCCTTCTCCTCCAGGCCCCTCCCCAAATATCTCACCAGCTGGGGAGTTGCCCCACCCCTAATTATTAGCCCAGGGCTGCCAAGATGCAGCTCCACCCCCGCAGAGGATGGCAGCAGAGCACAGAATGTGACAATGGCAGCAGCAGGTGGCCCTTGAGAAAAGGCCAGATCCTCTCTCTGTGATTATCCATCTGCAGCCAGGCAAGCCTGGGCAACCCTGCTCTTAGGGGTACTGTCCTCTCTCTATGGACACACGTGGGGGTATCGAGCCAAAAAGGTGAGCTGGGAACACACTCAGCTGGCCATAAGAGAGACTTCAGTCCAGGACCATGGTATTCTGGTTAGAGTCCTCTTAAGTGAGTGCAGAGAACTCCTGTGACAGGAAGGGCCCCTAGTCTGACAAAAGGGCAGAGCCTCCTGGCCTGCCACAAAAGGGCAAGGCAACCCTTTAGAAGGAAGTGACAAGAATCTTTAGGAGCAACCCAGCAATCCTTGTGTATTTACTTGTCCCCCTGTCCCTGAGCTAGCCACCCAGCAACTGCTCACCTATTGTTTGTTGAAAACTTAGTATATCCCTGCGCTGTGCCATGTGTTGGAGTTACAAAGGTGGAGAGGCCCTACCCACGCCAGCCATCCCCAAGCACAGGTCTCCTGGGAGTGTTACACACATGATTTCACAGCGACTTTGCCACAAGCCTGACAAGGAATGCCTTCCTCACAAATGGGGCTCTCAAACTTGCCCCAAGTCACCAGGAGGTCCCAGACCTGGAGTCTGGCCTGGACTTCTGCTCCAGTGTGTTCTCTACTGTAGTATGCTTTCTGCAGGGACAGAGCTAGCGCTCACCCAAGCAACGGCTAGGGTCCAAGGGGAAGCTGGGACGGTGAGTTCAGCGACTGCTTCCATGTGAGCAATCTTGGCAATTCCTATGACGTTTATCAAACAGCCCCTGGCAGGGAGCTCTGTGCTGGGGCAGGTGGTGTGAGTGGCATGGAGCCCTGCTTCCCTGCTGGGTCGGATTCTCCACCCTTCTAGCTTGTTTATTGGATTCTTCTCTGACACTCTAGGTTGGTTTAATCTAAGGCCCCCCAGGTGAGAAGGCCCCATCGGGCTTCACTCCTCTTGATCTGGTGGTCTACACCAGCACTTTGTGCTGTAAGTCATCCTGAGTCACCACTGAGCCCTGGCCAACACTGACGCTGGGGGAATCTTGTTCATTACAGCTTCACCGGGCTGGTTAGATTTTTGTCAACTTGACACAAGCTAGGGTCATCTGGGAAAAAGGATTCTCGATTGAGAAAATGCCTCCATAAGATTGGGCTACAGGCAAAGCACTTTTGTAATTAGTGATTGATGTGGGAGGTCCCAGTCCACTTTGGATGGTACCACCCCTGGTCAGGTGGGCCTGGGGTATGTAAGAAAACAGGCAGAGAAAGTCATGGAGAGAAAGCCAGTAAGCAGCACCCCTCCGTGGTCTCTGCTTCAGTTCCCGGCTCCAGGTTCCTTCCCGGCTTGAGTTCCTGTCTTGGCTTTCCCAGTCAAACCGAGTGGGTGGTAAGATGGGCTGTACTTTGTAAGATAAAATATACTCTTCGTTCCTCATGCTGCTTCTAGTTATGGTGCTTCTCACAGCAACAGAAACCAAACTAATGACAATCGCTGTGAGAAAATCTCTGCCCCAGATAGGTATATTAAAATGTATATATTCACCAGGCTGAAGGATCACCTAATATCAGTAACCATGGCAATTATGAAAAGCATCCTTAGGGTATAATGTATAGAAAGGCGAGGCAGTGGAGGTCAAGAAAGACCACAATCGCAATTTCACATTAACTATACACAAGAAGTCAAAAGGAAACAAGCAATCCATCTATGCCGAGTTATTAAATCTAAGAAAGTGTCAGTATCTGCGGCCTTGAGGACTTGTAGTCTGGTCCTTACACTCTGCAGCGAGTCAGCTAAACCTGGCCAGTTTATGACAAAAGACTTGCTCATGGTTCCATAGGGCCTAGAAAAGGCACCTCTTGTACTGTGTGCCAGGCTTGTGTGGCTGAGGTGGGCACTGGCTGCACCTTACAAGTCATAGCTCCATTGCACGTTGGCACCTCTGCAGAGCACAGGGCATTGTCTCAGCTGCGCTCCTTCCTTGGTGGCCAATGAGCCAGAGCAAAGTGCTTTCCAGGGGGAAGGGGAGCAGGCAAGAGATCAGCTTGACCTTTCCTAGGCCAGAGACCCTGGATGAATCAAGTCTTCTGGTATTTTCCCATCTGAAAGTCAAGCCAGCACTGGCACCTACAAGGTTGAAAGCTCTATGTAGTAGGTAATATAAAGAACAGGGATACCCAGCACTCAAGAGCCAGAGGCAGAAAGATCAACAGTTTGAGCCCATTCTGGGCTACATAGCAACAACACAACAAAGCTAACAAACATGTCTATGTGAGGCCGGGCGGTGGTGGTGCACACCTTTAATCCCAGCACTTGGGAGGCAGAGGCAGGCAGATCTCTGTGAGTTCGAGGCCAGCCTGGGCTACAGAGTGAGTTCCAGCATAGGCTCCAAAAGCTACACAGAGAAACCCTGTCTCGAAAAAACAAATCAAACAACAACAACAAAAATGTCTATGTGGTGTTAGGCACAGGTGGACAATGGAAGCTCTTTATGATTGCTGCTGGGCAGGTCACAGAGAAAATTGCCAAACATGGAATTTTCCTGCCATAGATACTCATGCGGAGCCACCCAGCTTTCCAAAGAATCCAGAATCTAATAGTTGGGTGACTGTGGTCAGGCCTTCATCTCTTAGCTGTGCTAGCTGGATTCAGCAGGGCTGTTAGGGACAGAAGCTGGTCTATTGTCGCCCGATGCTGATGTATCATTCCTGCAGCTGTGGTACTGCCTATTCTTAGATTCTCTGACTTCTACATGAATGGTATATAGACCTCTCTGAAGTGATGGAGGAGGGGTAGTACCACCACGAAAGTGGGGACCTCTACATGGGTGTGCACCGGAGAGAGACCTGGTCATGCTGCCAAGACTCAGGAGTGGGAAAAATCACCAGGTCCAGATTTCCACACTATAGCCTGGCCCACAGGAGGCAGCATGGTATAGGCTATGCTACACTATTATAGTGGCCAAGGATTAGTGGCTTTAATGACATGTTCAGGCTGCTTCGCTGACACATCAGCCTGGAGAATAATGACTAACCCAGTCTCAGGAACATTAGCAAGACTTAGGAGGTCAGGGCAAATGTAAGAAAGCCCAAGTGAGGCCCCAAACACCACAGAAGCAGAAAGGGTGACACTAGCAGTCGCAATGACACACCACAATGTGTCACAATGACAACTTCAGTATAACCCAATGTAGCGCCAAATTTTCTACCTGATGCAACTAACATTCCAGTATTATTGACCATTATAGCATACCAAAGAAGACTGCCGGGACGTGGTGAAGAGGGGAGAAGACCGATCAGGAAAGGAAGAGAAAATAAAAACCAAATACTGTAAATGAAAGTGCCCATGGAAAGACCGCTAGCTGTAAGACCCTGCCCAAAGAGGAACACTGCCCGCCAAGCAGCTAAGCTTCATCTTCTATGAAACAGAGGTTGGAGTCTGTGATCCTTCAGGATTCCACTTGTTCTTCCATGTTAGAGCTTCCCTGGCACCTCTGCAGAGCACAGGGAAGAAAGACACTGTCCTTTCTGCATTATCTTAGCTGTGCTCTTTCCTTGGTGGCCACTGAGGCACAGCAGAGTGCTGTCCCGAGGGAAGGAGAGTAGGCAAGGGATCTAACCTACAAGTAATAAGGAATTGCAATGTCCTTTGAAGGGACATAGCAAAACCCCACCAGTCGCAAGAGACGGAAGTGGAACCTCATTTACTAAGCCTAGACAACAAGACAGATGTGACTTACAGATTGTCCCCTGGCTTATAAAAGTATCCTCATATCGCCCCTGCTGCTCTGATAACATGTCCTAACCAAAAGCAACATCAGGAGAAATGTTTCTTTAGCTTGCAACTCCAGGTGATGCTCTGCTCTTGCAGGAAGGTCGAGGCAGGAATCTAAGGCATCCGAGCAGAGAGGGAGCGGACACACGGACCATGCTTACTGCCATTTCTCAGCTATTGTTCTCTAACCGTAAAGTCCAGAGCTCAGCCAGTAAAACCACTCACATTCAGAGTGCCTTTCCCCCTCAATGTGGTGATATTTTATTTGTGCTGAAATGTGATTTTATTTGTATGTTAATAAAGTTTACCTGGAGATCAGAGGTCACATAGCGAGCCATAAGCAGAGTCAGGCGGTGGTAGCACATGCCCTTAATCCAATCTCATGGCAGACAGAGTCTCTGTGTGGTCAAGGACACAGTCAAGTGTGGTGACACGCGCCTTTAATCCCAGTACCAACCATAGAGACCTGGAGGTCTGTACAGACAGGCAGTGATGAGGAAGTGATGCGGCTGGGCTTAGAGCCAATTAAAAGGCAGAACAGGAAGGCAATAAAAGCGCAGGTTAGACAGGAAGAAGCTCTCTTTGAGAAAGCTACAGCGTGGTGGTGAGCTAAGGCTAGTCGTGGCTATTCGCTATTTCTCTGATCTCTTGGGCTCTGTGTTTCTTATTTAATAAGACTGTTTAGAAATTCGTCTACACCTCAATTAACAATCAGACAACCCCCCACAGACATGCCCACAGGCCAAACCATTCTAAGTAACTCATTAACACTCTCTTCCTATGTGATTCTAGGCTATATCAGATTGACAGTTACAACTAGCCTTCACAAAGGGGCAGCACACGGCTTTTCTTTTTCTTTCTTTCTTTCTCTCTCTTTCTTTTTTTTTTTAAAATAAATAGGCTCTAACTTATTACATGTTCCTTAAGAAATGACAGGGAAGCTTCACCCATGATATGCAACACTATGGCTGCCTAAACAAGAACTGAGCAAGGACAACATGAGTAGATATGCTGAAGTAGGGGGGGAAATCTCATGGGGCCCCGCCCCTAAAAAAAGAACCGTAGGCAACTAATGACTGCTGAAATCTGGAGAATTAGTCTTCCTCAAGGATGAACCCCCTAACCCCTGAAGTCGTATACTAAACAGACTCAGCAGGTTGCTAATTATATATTTATGCATACATATGGATATAATAACAACTAATAAATGTGTTTTGTTAATTGTCACTGTCTGGTTCTGAATGTCTCTGAAACTATTGTTGACATGGAAGCATTTGGAGATGGCATCTGTGGGAGGGAATTAGGATTAGATGAGGTCAGAGGGCCGGGTCCTCTTGGTGGAATTGGTGGCTTTCTAAGAAGAGGGGCCCAAGCTAGCAGCTAGCACACACTTGGTCTGCTTACAAGTCGGTTTACTGCCATTGTGGTAAAACACGTCAGATGAACAATTTACAGACAGGAAGGGTTTACTTCGGGTCACGTGTTCTATGGCTGGTTGGCCCCATTAATTTGAGCCTACAACGAGGTAGTGCATCATGGTGGAAGTGCATGGAGGAGCAAAGTTGTTCACCTCATGGCAGCCAGAAAGAGGAAAGAGAAAAGTGAAGGGCTGGAATATCCAAATCCCTTTCAGGGCCCAGTGACCTAACTTCCTTCCACTAGGCCCCTAGGCTCTACCTCCTAAAGGTTCCATCACCTTTCAACAGCACCATAGGCTATGGAGCAACCCTTTAACACAGGACCTTTAGGGAGCATTCAAGCTTTAAACTCTTACTGTCTTTCCTTGTAAAGTCCTTTGCCATGTTATGTATGATGAAGCAGGAAGGCCTTCACCAGACACCAAGCAAAGTCTAACACTACAAGCTAAACAGCCTTCTGTTTTGTTGCTGCTGCTGTTGTTTTGTTGGTTTGGTTTGTTTTTTTTCAAGACAGGGTTTCTCTGTGTAGCTTTGGAGTCTGTCCTGGAACTCACTCTGTAGCTCAGGCTGGCCTTGAACTCACAGAGATCTGCCTGCCTCTTCTCCCTGAGTGCTGGGATTAAAGGTGTGTGCCACCACGCATGGCTAGTCCTCTTCGTTTTATAAACAGTTATAAGGCATAGAATACAATCCAAATGGAAAGGCAAAGGGGAAATGAGGCAGGTGGGGCCATTTTACAAATACGAACCCCACTATTTCACTTCCCTTCTACATATGTCAGTGATTCCACACTAGTTACTTAGGACTCCTCTCTTCTCGGGGTGGGCAAGAGCTACAGCTATGCTTCCTGGCCCCCTCCCCGGGAGTGCTGAACCCTGCCTTCACTTGCTGCCTGGCAAGTTCTCTCTACAACTCACCCCAGCTTGCAGCCCCCGCCTCCTGCTGGCTAACCTGTCATCCTGTCTAAATCCCCATCCCTGACGTTTCCTCTCCTGGCTTATGGCTGTAACCCCCACTGGAACACAGGCATCAGGAGAGAAGTCCTGTCTTGTGCTCTGTCATGCTGAGGGTCTAGAATACAGCTCCACACATGGAGATGCTCAGTGAACATTTGTGGAATAAGGGGATGGTGAGCTGTGAGGATCCTGAATAGGAAACGGTGGCTGTTTCCCACAAGGGACACTATAAAGCACTGAACAGCCAGGACAAGTGGGAATCTTCCTTCACAGTCAGGACAAGTGGGGATCTTCCTTCACCAAAGGTCTATAAAGACCAACCAGATTCCTTCCTGTTATGATGGATTCAGGTTGTAATCCTTTGTTCAGCCAGATGCCCAGATCATAAATATGTCCTAAAGCCATAGGCCAGCTCTGTGCATAAAACACAGATGGGTGGAGACCCTCTGTTTGTTTGATCAGTGAGTTGAAAAACTTCTGCAAACTGGATTGGCTGGTCTTTCCTAGGGCTGGTCCCACCCAGTGCATTAACATTGTTAAGGAGCCTCCAAAAGGAAGTTGCATGAAGAAGCCCTAGCCCTCTCCGTCCTGATCAGAGAGCTGTAACCACTCATGGGACCCTGGACCTCTGTAATTGACTGGACTTTCCAGCAACAGGCCAGGCCTGGAGGCAGATCTACATGATAAGATGACATGCCAGTGTAGGGACTGGCCTTGGAATGGCGAGGGATAACTCAAAATGACGATCTGGTGAACAATACCAAAGTAATGCTTTGGTTTACTCTTGTGGAAGAGTGTGTGTATGTGCCTTTATTCTTATTATTACTCTGATTATTTGTGTGACGTAGGGGAGAGGCGTGCAGGCAGGAAGGGGTGGATGGGTTGAGGGAAAACAGAGCACTTTTCAGTACACTACATGCCATCAGTCCCAAACTTCACGGGATCACATAAGCTACTGCCTGAGCTCCGCCAATGGTCTGAGGTGCATCGAGTCAACCTGATGTTGCTATGAGAACCAGATTCCTCCCCAGCACCATAGCAACAGACTCCAAAGTGTGTTAAGCACACAGTCTGCTCACACTTTCCACCATAAGCTGGGAAAGAGAGCAGCAGGAGTTGTGGGGGTGTGCACATGGATATTTTCCTAAACCAATTAGCTGAAAACTCAAATACATGAGGCTCAGTTTGAATGGAGATGATCACAGGGGCCACACATCTTCATTAAAATTCCTCAGAGGCACTGAGAATGACTCCACCACTACCAAACTTTGGGGGTCTATCTGTGGCTTTCTACAGCCTATCATCATATCCACAGCGGCTGTAATCAGGACAAGGTGCTTGACTGAGAAAGGCTTCCTTCCCAGGTCACGGAAAGCAACCACCAATCCACAGGCAGCCGTCCTAATGCTTCTGACCAAGACTCTAGTTCCTTATGCACTTCGTGGTGATGCCACACTTCCCTACCATCGAAGAGCAATTGGAAGTCTGGGAAATGGTGGTGCCTGATCCCATCCTAAAGATCAGTGCCAATGGGCTTGGCCTGGTGGTAGGACTGCCCCAGGGTCAGGGCGGGAAAGTGGTTCTGGGAAGAATGGGCTGCCAAACAGCCACAGCACCATCCACATAGTGCAAGTGCAGTAATTTTTCCAGGAGTCAGAGCTAAGAAAGGAAGTGATCCTTCAGCACGTGTGCCCCAGATGCCACAATTCGTTGCTGGGCTGTCTATACCAGCCAGTGCGAGTATATTTGTTGCAACTGGGCTGAAGCAGTAGGTCCCAAAATGTGATTCTCAGGCGGTCACAGCATCAGAGAATGGATTTAAAATGCAAATCCAGACGTCTCCCGCCAGCCCTGTGACTCAGAAACTCTGGGGTAGGCCCAGCAGTCTGTGTGACCAGGTTGGCAGCTGATTCTACTGCAAAGGCAAGCTGGGGCCCACAGCCTTAAACAATCTGTGCAAACCTCCATATTTTCCTCCTTTTCAACCCACGTGGGTACCAGGTCAGCCATCAGCTAGGATCACAGACTCTCCCAGGTAGAAGAGGCGTAAGATCTTCCTGTCCAATTTTTTCCCAGTAAGGCCTGACATCATCCCTCCCTAACGATGCTGCTGGGCACCACATGCAGCTTTTTGCATGATGAGCACTTGAATGTACCATATAGAGCATCTGCCCCTTTAATGCTGACCCAGGAAAACTAGTTCTCTTTTCTGCATCCACTTCCAGTTTTCTTCCTTCATATACTAGCAGTCAGTGAATATGCTGTCCCTTCATTTCCCTGTCTCCATGTTAAACATCCCTAGGTCCCTCTGTAGTCCCTGATATAACAAGGTTTCTAGTTGGTCCTGCTGGATCCCTCCCTGCCTGTGATCAAAATGAGATGAGCAAGACCACCGGAAGCATGGACAAAAATATCCCAGCCATACCTGACTTACACAGAGCATGGGGACTGTGCCCTTTCTCCCCACCTGGACAACAGGAACAGCTCTCAAGGACATCTTGCTTTGCTACAGTCACATCACCTGACCCAGGCAGCAAAACCCACTGGTCTTTTTAAATAATGCTGTAATTAAAGTCCTCTTCTATTTATATTTTGGAGCTTGAGCATATAATTTTACATTTCTAATAATAAATTTATCTCCTAGTTCTGGTCTAGAATTTTTATTCATATACCATTAAATTTATCCTCATACCAAGTTGAAAACATGATGCTCTGCATAATTATTTTCTTCTTAAACTTTATGACTGTACTCCATATGTGTTATATTTTACTATTAATATAAAATGAGCATTTCAACTTGTCAGCTTTGAAACCATTTTTATTAGCTTATATGAGTGATAACATTTATCGATTGATTTAAACACCCTTTCCTGATGGGAAGTTCTTTCTCTTTTGGTTGTTATACATAATGCTACAGTGGACAACATTATCCATAAAATACAAATCTAGCTTCTTAGCCCAGATTCCTGAAGCGAAATGACTGGTAAAGAGTAGGAACATTTCAAAGACCCTGATGCCTATTAGCAAACTGCTTCCTGAGGTTGCAGTTTTTCTCTATTCTGACCACTGTGTTTGAGAACCTACTCCATCGCAGTTTTTGCTACTCCACAATGATTTTTTAAAAGTCAGTTCAATACATGAAAGCAGAGTCTTTAATTTTTTTGTTTTACTAGTGCCTTATCTAAATATATACACACATGTATAATGATAATTATATGGCTTACGGTTTGTGACTCTGTTTGTGCCTCTTACCAGACAACGGGGCTGATTAGTTTCTTGTACTGTTTCTAGGGTCTCTGTCAGAGCAGCAGCCCTGAGCAGACATTTGCCTTCCATTGTGTGGAAGAGCACCTTCCCGCTTTGGACTTGCCTTTTATATTCGCCTGTGTTTTATATTTCAGGCTTTACATTTTAGGAGCTGCATCTCTTATGTTTCCATTTATGTCTACCTTTATGTTTAAAAAAGGCCCTGCTGATGCTGCAACCAGCTAAATGCTGCTCCTCTCCCCCATTCTTACAGCTCTTGCATTTTCAATACATTTTACATTTAGCTCTTTAATCTGTCTGTGATTTGTTTCGGGTCAAGGGAGCAGGTCAGCATAGAAGGCAATTTTCTTCCTAAGTACTTTTCAGCACCCTCTCCTCACCAACCCTGAACAGGCCTGCCCCTTCCTTTACTGTTGCTTCCCTAAGAAGATGCACCATGCCACGTTTTAGTCGTCTGTGGCATACATCAGCTGGAGGTAATTTCAAATTGGTTCTGTCATGGAGATCAACTTTGTGGGCTGGTGCGTAGTGCGTGTGTGTGCTTTGCCTCTCACGGGGTGACATAGATTGACGGCTGGTGCCTCTGGCTCCCACTCTGAAAATGGCGCTGCACACTGAGTTTCACTGGACACCTTTCTTTTTAAGAACTTTATTGTCCACATTGAGGTCACCTCCCCTGGGGTTTTGCTTCTCTCCGTGTTCTCCCGAGCTGCCTGCATGCTCTTTCTTCCATGCCGCTCTGTCCAGCAATGCGCTCTCTTGCTGCGGATGTATTCCTCCCTACAGTATGTACGTGTTTCCCTGGGTCAATTCTTTCTGTTTATTCTTCCATATAAACTATAAAACTATTTTTGCCAAGTACCTGTCTTCCCATATCCCACCAAAATTAGAAACCAATCAAATAAGCAAACACTCTGAACCAACCAATCAAACAAAACATCCTAAGCTGCTGATGATAACTTTTTAGTTAGAGTCCGTTGGGAATATTTGACATCTCCATGAGGTCCAGTCTTTCCGGTACAAATATGTCTCTCTTTACTCAGACTGTCCTTTAGTTGAGTTTACCATCATGTAGTCAGGTGTGTTTAAAAATATCCAATCTAAGGATGCTCTGAAGTTTTATAATTTCTATATATAGGAATCATTTCCCCTCTATTTTCTAAATGGGCAATTTTGGTAACTAAAATATTATTGCTTTAAAATATTTATGTCAAATGTTTTTGTTAATCCTAACCATTTTTAGTTAGACTCTCTAGGATTATAATCATGCTGTTTGCAAATATTAACAATTTTGTCTCTTACTTTCCATTCCTGCATCATTGTACCCTCCAGATCTTTCTATGCCTTTACGATTATGTGTATGCATGCATGCATGTATGTACATATGTATGTGTTTATAGGGGAGAATGTGCATACTACGGCACACATGTGGAGGTCAGAGGACAACTTGGCAGGTGGATCCAGGGGACCAAACTCAGGTTGTCAAGCTGGACAGCTGGCACCTCCCCCACCAAACCATCTCACTGGCCTCTCGAGACCCTTTAAAATACCAGTCAGCACTGGTAGAGTATCCAAACCTTTTTTATCTTGATTTAAAGGGAATGTCTCCAGGATTTCATTACTAAATTTCTGTTCTTAGTTAGAAATGGATTTCTTTTTATAGAAAAAAAAAAATCTTGAGCCCACTGAGTCCAATTAGTGCTGCCTATCTATGTGGGTGTTAGGTCATCCGCCGTAGCATTGGGATCCTACTAGTGGTCATACTCCTAAAGAAACCTACTAAAGACCACACTCCTTCCCCTGGCCCCAACAACTATCAAGTGCCAGTAGCTCCTCAGCTAGGGGTGGCACCTCAGGAGTCCCAGCTCTTAAATGCTGGGAAGTTTTAACTGGCCCCATGTTGTTTGTGCAAGTTTTGTGAAGGCGACCACAGCTGCTGTGAATTCATGTGAGCAATAGCCAGGTCGTGTCCAGGGGTAGCATTTCATAGACCCCTTCCCACCCTCCCATCCTGTCCAGGGGCTAGCATTTCATAGACCCCTTCCCACCCTCACATCCTGTCCAGGGGTAGCATTTCATAGACCCCTTCCCACCCTCACATCCTGTCCAGGGGTAGCATTTCATAGACCCCTTCCCACCCTCACGTCCTGTCCAGGGGGTAGCATTTCATAGACCCCTTCCCACCCTCACGTCCTGTCCAGGGGGTAGCATTTCACAGACCCCTTCCCACCCTCACATCCTGTCCAGGGGGTAGCATTTCACAGACCCCTTCCCATTTTCCTGCTCTTCTTTCTGGCCCTTCTTTCTAGATATTTTGACCGTGTTTATGGTAACAGGTATAAAACCCCTTCCGCAGAGCAGGTCTCATCCAATCAACCCAATCTGAACCACTGTTGCTGGTTACCCTCATAAACAGTATTGCCAATATTACACCAATAGGCACATCTTGCCTGGCAGTTTAGTCTAGTTCAGCCACACATAAAACCACTGACATCTTTTCTCCCCCAGCAGCCAGGATAGCACCTTCTAGCACTGAGATTTAGCCAGTATGGAGAGTTTCCTGGTCAGTTCAAGATGGTTTTCTCTGTGTCCTGCAACCAAATTATGGGGTGTCTTCAGCAACAGAGTCTTGCTATCTAGTTATGGCGGATAACCCAGAGCAATGGCAGTAGCCTGTAATTGATGTGGATGCCTCTGGAGCCTCTTTAACCAATGCCTCATAAGGAGGTGACCCATGTGTGGCATTGAGATTTTCATTTAGTAACTCCTGTCTTCTGGGGTAAGCATTATTCACTGGTGTGAGGGACTTTTGTTTAAAAAAAATTCTTTTAAAGAAAAAGTAGTTTTCCAATTAGTAGGTTGTCCTCAGTTTTCCCATACATCCTTAGTTTTAGTTAACTCACCCCACCTTTCCTTTTCCCTACTCCCTGTATGCACCCCACTTGAACTTCACTCCCAGTCTTCCCCCCTTCTGCCACATGTTCTAATACCTCCTCTTACTCTATTTTTATATCGGGATCACAAGATCACAGGTTTCCAAGAAGGTTCTTACTGCACAGTTCACTCTGTTAATACCTTCCTTACTCCCGTCCGCTCTCTTAGCTGCTGGAACCCTTGCCCACCAGCGCCACTCCTCTCCACGTCCTCTTCGCATATACTCTACCATCTCCAGTCCCTGACGCATCCTTCCTGCCAACGGCCTGCTTCTTGTTCCCAGCTTCTGTCTATTCAATACCCCTCGTTAAACTAAAGATTTAAAGCTAGGACCCTCATCTGAGATAAAATATGAAGTGTCTGTCTTTTTGACCTTACTTAATATTACATATATATGTATATACATATGTATGTGCTTACTTAATATTTTACATCTATATATATATATATATACATGATGAGCTTACTTAATATTATGTTTTTACAGTTCTAGTGTTTTTTAATTATTGCCTGTTTATTTAGACATTTTTATGTGTGGCGGGTGCACATGCATGTCTGTGCATTGATGCATGCTGGGATGCACAGGTGGAAGTTGGAAGTCAGTTTCCCTTTCCACCACGTGGGTCCTTGGGGGTCTAACTTAGGCTTGAGAGCAGACACCTCTACCTGTTTACCTAAAGCTGAGATTCTGATTCTTACTAGCATGTAAAATTACTAGCAATAACAAACACTCTTGATCTTAAAATCTCTTCAGTGTGTGTTGCTATGTTTCCTTATTAATTTCCTTGTTCTTTATTATTTCTGAAGTTCCCAAAGTAATATAATTTATTTCATAGCACCAGCTCCTTGGTACATTTATCAAATCTATTCTTAAACTAGTTCCTAAATAATTAATTCAATGGTAGGACTTTCTATATCACTTCATTTTTTCTAAAGGCTGTTTTTATTTTTAAGTGTGTGCTTGTGTGTGTGTGTGTCTATATGAGTACACATGAGTGCAGGAAGCCACGGAGGCTAGAAGAGCAGTAGGTGTGCTCAACCACTGAGCCACCTCTCCAGCCCCCAAATCACTTTATTTTTAATGCATCTCTTGTATAGAATAAGGATGGATTTTATTTTTAGCCTAATTCTTCAATTCTTAGAGTTTTTTAAAGATTATATTATTACATCATTTCTTCCTTCCCTTCCCCCCCAAAAAAACCTCCCACATATCCCTCCTTGCTTGTTTTCAAATTCATAGCCTTCTTTTCTTTAATCGTTACAATCCTATGTGTATGCATATACGCATATATATTTCTAAATATAACCTACTTGGTCTATAGGAGAGTATTTGTATGTGTGTTTTCAGGGGTGCCATGTGGTATTGGATAACCAATTGTCATGCTCTTCTCTGAGGATGACCATTTCTCCCATTCTTTGAACCTACTTATATCATAATTAATATGCTGGGCCCTTACTTTACCATTTTTTCTAAGCTTACTGATATTTTTGTGCATTTACTTTGCATTTTTTCATAGAATATACTTTGCTCTATTTGGGGCTTTTATTGTTTTTTGGAAGTTGAAACCTGATTTTGAACCTTTACATTTGTTAAATATATATACACAGCCTAAACTTCCAACTTTACAAAGTTCAAAACAGAGCTGTGACTTATGGCTTCCTGCACTGAGACAAGTTAAAATACATGTAAATACCTGATTTCCCCAGCATTTTGTACTTCCTTGCCATTGTTAACTGTGTATATGTAGTTTCTATCATATATTTTAATTACTTTTCAAGATACTTTTTAGAATAAATTCTGATTGGGAAGGAGTGAACCCAGAATCCAGGGTCTCACACATGCCAGGCAAGCACTCATACCACCAAGTTATACACCAGCTCTCTAATTCATATTCTGTAACTACAGAGTAGTTATTTTATTAATAGTATTAATAGAGTTGATACAAGTTGTAATTTATTGTGTGCTTTTCATTTTCTGTGCCATGCTTACAGAAGCCATACTTTCTTGATGAGGTTCACAAAGGTTAAGTAAATTTTGCTCAATTCTAAATTCAGCAGCAGCAGAGGCAAGGTTCATTTGCAGATGTCTCTTCTCTTGCATGTTATGGCCTAACTCTGTTTATTATTGGCTTCAAGCTGACCTAATTCTTAAATACATTTTTACTTATGCTTTGACAATTTCATACAAGTATTTTGGCGATATGTACCCCCTCATTACTCTCTCTTATTCCCCCTACTCATTCTGGACCTCTTATTTTCCCCCAATAACTTCCCCTCTATCACCTTCATGTCTTTTTCTATGATACACCAAGTTTAATTTGGGCTGTTTGCTTGACCATGGCAGTGGGTTATTTATTGGATCGTGGGCAACTTATCAGTGGTTACACCACTGGGGGAAAATGATTCCCCTTGCCCCAGCAGCCACCAGCTGCTAAAAGCCCTTTGAGGAGCAGTAGGGACTTATCAGCGTCTCCCCATCCATGCTGGAATGTTTACAGGCTCAGTTTTGTACAGGGAACCGCAGCTGCCATGAGTTGAAGAACTCAGTGGCTATGACGTCCAGAAGACAGGATTTCCCAGCATTCTGTTGCCCACTCTTTAACCAAAACTGGGGGATATAAACACAAATATTTAGAATGCAGTTTGCCAGTGTGTCCATTTAGTAAAATAACAGCAGTTGGGTCCCCAATGTGGGCTTATGACCTCCCTAGTCACGGGCTTTTGGCTAGGTTTACAATACAAAGCGTGAATCCCTCCTTTGGAACAGATCTCAAATCCAAACAGAAAGCTGTTGATTACCACCACAACTGCCATGCCACTATTATACCAGTGGACACATCTTGCCTGGCAGGTATTACGGCATGCAGAATCCACTCCTGGGTAAGACTGTGGGTGACTTGTCTCCCCTAGTGGTATGCATAACAATTTCTAGCACTATGAAATCTAGATAGCCAAGAGGAAACTTCTAACTCCCTTTCAGCTTGATTTCTCTTTGTCCTACAATCAAAACCATAGTGTCTTCAGCAACAGATTCTTACCATCTAGTTCCTGGTGGGCAGCCACGAGTAAAGGCAATGTCTCACATTGTTTGTATAGTTTCTAGAACCAATTTGTTCATTTTGGACTGTCTTAGGGACCTTGGTTTAGATTCATTTCAGACACCTGGATCATTAAGGACTAACTGATTCACTGTCTCATGGGGAAGACATAACGTATTTATTTTCTGAGACCTTGTGTGACAGCTAGTTTTGGTTGTCAACTTGACTACACCTGGAATTAACTAAAACCCAAGAAGCTGGGTACACTTGTGAGGTATTTGTCTTGTTTAGATTATTTGAGGTGGAAGACCCACCCTATATTTGGGCTACACCGTCTGGAGGCAGCCCAAATGAAGGGACATGGGAAGAAGGAAGCTTTTGCTTTTAACCTGTTTGCCCTCACTCTCCTGCAATTTCAACTACCCTGTTCCCAAGATAGCCCTTTTGCTTGTGCTATAACTTACTTCTTCAGGATCCCAATATACACTGAAAACTGACTGGCCACTTTCTAAGACATCTCTGAGACTCCAGCACCAGATTGAGACTGCTGAGACATCTAGTCTCATGGACTAAACAACTAGCAAATCCTTGGCCTTTGCATCAGGAGATAGCCATTGTTGGACTACTCAGATAAGGGCCTGTAAGCCACTCTAATAAATCACACACACACGTACACGCACACGCACTATTTTTGTTCCTTTAGAGAACCCTGATTAATACAACTTGTACATCTTCATGTGTCTTTATGGCATTTCCCTATGTGAATTTTTATCTACTCTGCCCAGTTTTAGGGAGCTATCAATGGCAGCCATGAGAAGTGCAGTCCAAGAATGTGCCTCTCACTGCACACATCTGCCTTCTCTTTGAGGCATCCCTTTACTGATGCTGACTTGCAGTGTGGTTTCTGGTTTCAAGCTTGTTGGCGTATTTATAGTACTTTATTTGGAAGTTCTTAGCAAGCATATCAAGCATGTTTGGTCGCCTGTCATGTTAAGTGGGAAGGCAGCAAAGATTTTGTAAACATTTTTTTTTCTATTTGTGGCATTGATCACTTCTCCAGAGTTTATGTCCTCAACAAATCTGAGCAACTTCCATCTTTGTAGTTGGGTGAAGTCTAGTGATAGACCTAAGTAGGCCTGAATCCCATGACTGTGAACTGTTACCCTGTCTGCAGATTACCAACCAGCTAATCAACTACACACCCATTTCTCCCAAGAAATACTGGGAAGTGTTCTTCCTCGATTACATTCTTAAAGTCAGTCCGGTCTTCGGCGTTCTTTTGATGTAAGTACCAGTCACCCACGCCAAAGATAAACTAGATAACATGATGTGTTGCTAAATAAAACTGACTTCTTTCTAGAGCATACACACACACATCACCATCTTTTAAGGAATGCATTCTAAACAGTCAGGACTAGGACCTATGGACTCTCGGCCTTCTCTGTCCCTACACAGATTCAGTAATTCACGAGGGCATGGTCAGGAGTTCTGAGAAAACCCCAGGACTCCAGTGTTTAGTGGGTCCTCTGCTTCCAGGCAAACGGGGCTCCAGCCAAAGGCAGGACTATTTCTGCACCTATTTCATCAACTGTAGTGACACATCACCATTCTTATCTTATTTACACAGCCAACCTAAATGTTCCTCTCACATGAAGTCTCTTCGCCAAGCTGCCACACTCAGGCCCGAGGGTTACATAACCGCACAGATTTCCATGGTGTAAGACCTCACTCCCACCCTCTTCTGCTGGAGCTGGACCTTTGTGACAGGACAGCAAGCTCCTTGTCACCACTGCTCAGTCCTGAGGTACGTGGTACCTCTCAGAAATGCCTGGAAAACTGTGCTTCCCCTTTTACACTAACATCATAATGACTTTCCCTTATCCTTCCAGACATTTCCCATAGACCTTACTAGCACACCAATTATTGGGGGGGGGTGGCTATAGGGGTTGGGGAAGTGGCTGAAGGTACAGAGTATGTGCTGTACTGTGCAAGTGTGAGGACATGAGGTTGGAGCCTCAGAACCCACCAGACACAGTAGCACATACCTGTAATCCCAGAGCTCATACTGCAAGATGGGAGACAGACAGGAGAACCACACACTCACGCATGCACATGCGTGAGCACACACACATACACACACTAGGTAAGAGAAAAAGAGATCAAATAAAGCTTTCACTCTGGTCTCTCATTTAGAATTGAGGGTTACAGAGGCAGGGGGCCCTAGGGCTGGGATGGATTACCATGGAGGAGGCTTGCAGACATCCTCACACTCTTTTGAGCAGCAATTCAGGCTCCAGGTATAACCAGGCATAATAGATTATCCATGATGTTGACTCCACAGCTTCCGGCCTGAAACACGCCTTCGCTATTGCTCAGGGCACTGGATTACTATGTGTACTCTCAGCCTTCTCTCTTCCAAAGGACACATAACTGTGTTTCCTCCAGCCACACATCCCTACCTCCAACAGAACCATAGCACACAAGACCACTGTCACCAAGAATCTCCAGAAGTTAGCCCCTTGAGGCTGCAAAAGACCTTCCAGGCATTCTTCCTCCACATCCTGTCTCTGCTTCTACACAAACCACCACCAAAAGAAAGAAAGAATTCTGGAAAGTTCTGTACATGGGGGAGGGTAAACAGAATCTCAATGCTAGGCATTTGGCGAACAGCATTCAAGCTCCCCTCCCAGAGGAGCTGGAGCAGAACTCACCAGAAAACTGGTGTTTGCAGACAGATAGGCAATCACAACCTGTGATAATTGAAGCTGGTTTTGTTAGTGTGGGTTAGTAAATTCCTCAGAAGGGACTGTGGTGTTAGGTGAGGCATAAAACTACATACATTTATATAAAACAGTGGTTTTCAACCCTCCTAATTCTGTGACCCTTTAATACAGTTCCTCAAGTTGTGGTCACCCCCAACCATAAAATTATTTCATCCTACTTCATAATTGTAATTTTGCTACTGTTACAAATCGTAATGTAAATATCTGACATGCAGTTTACCTGATATGTGGCCCCCCCAAGGGGTCGCAACCCACAGGTTGAGAACCATGGATGTAAGTATTGTATAAAATCCAGAATATGGAAACCTATTAAAATAGGAAAGTAGAAATGATACAGAAAGGGAAATATTCTCATGACTTCCAAAGTTTTCCCATCACATTCCTGAACTCTACAGGTGGGTTTCTGGAGAACAGCAGGTCTCCTGTCAGGAAGTGCACCGCGCCGCTTGTCTACAGCCTCACAGTAAAACCGAGAGCATGGCCTCTGGGCCTGAGGAACCAGCCTGGCTCCGGAGTCGACACTGTCCCTCTGGAAAGCTGAGAAGACAACATGCGAGACCTCAAGAGTCACTCCTGACAAGAGGAGATGGACATCCTTGCTCCAGGCACCTGATCGCCCTGGGACCACTGCCCAGGATCTGACTGGCAGCCTGGTGCAGTCCCCCGTGGGACTGTAATAAGGAGTCTCCTGGCTAAAGGTTGCCTTAGAGTGAGACCATCTCTTCCCACACTGTCCACAGCTGAGGAGAGGCATGCATTCCCTATGACTGTCAGAGCTGCAGCTCCCAGCAGAGCCTGGGCCAGGTCCAGGTATACCTCAGCTATTCTTCACTTGCTCCCACATTCTCCCTCATTGCACCCAAAGCCAAAGACCAGTGGTCTGGTCTACACTTGCCTAGAAAAAGGAAATTTCACCCAGGAAGGTCTGCTTTCTCTCCAACAACACTGAGCCCCAACTATATATTATGCACAAAGCCCATGTGGAGAACACACACACACACACACACACACACACACACACACACACACACACACACACACTATGGAAGAGCAGGGCAGCCCTAAGCTACATGATCTTCAAATAAACCCAGTGAAATATTGAGGACTGCTTGCATGGCTCCACAGATGAAGACTTCAGCAGGGCCAATAAAAGGAACAATAAAACAGGACTGAGAGGCGTAAAAGGGGGTTGCATCCCCGTAGCAGCCCCATTCAGTGAGCTCCTTCAGTCAGCTGCACCTGGCCTGCTCCCCACCTTCCTACACCACAGCAGCAGGCAGTACATGCTTTATGCTCGGCCCCGTCCCAGGGCCCTAAGATCCTCCCAGCTCATGCCAAGGTCCTGGAGAGTGGGGGCTGTTATATGTTTATATGCATATCCCCAGAGCTCAGCACAAAAGAGGCATGCAGCCACTGCTCTGAAACACCTACTGTGTGGTACACACTAAGCAAGTACCTTATAAATATGACATCTACTTTGAGCAGCCTGTGTATTCGTTATTGCTATGACCAAAATGCCTGAAGCTTCAAAGAAGAAGGATTTCCTTGAGCTCATGGTTTTGGAGAATTCAGTCCATGGGTGCTTCGCCCTTAGTGCTTTGCCAGAAAATCATGGCAGCAGAAATCGGAGACAAAGAAAGTTACTTATCTCCTGGTGGGCAGGAAGCAAAGAAGTGGGGGGGGGGGGGGTATATGTGTGGCCAGATAAAACCTTCAAAAGGCCTGCCTGTGGCCTACTTTCTCCAGATAGGCTCCACCCCCTAAAGTTTCCAGAACCTCCCCAAATAGCACCACCATCTGGGGACCAAGGATTCCACACATGTGCCAAGGAAGTTCATTTCAAATTCAAACCATAACAGCCTGAGTGGTTGAGGCTTTTATTCTAACTTACAAGTGAGATTCAAGAGGACTGTTCTGTTTGATCAAGACCACGGTTAATCTGAGGCAGAGCTGTACATCACACCTTGCCTAACTCTAAAGCCTGTGCCTCTCCCATGCCACGTTGTAGCCAGTGCCTACTGCGCGGAGGAATTGCAGCTCTTCGCCTTTTATCTTGGTTCTCACCAGCTAAGGAATCCTCCCTGGAACCTACAAGATCTGCAAGGAATTAGTTCACTGCACAAGCGAAAGCCTGAGGAGCCACGACGTCACTGTCTCTCAAGGAAAAGCTGCTCAAAGGGAGGCGGCTCAGACTGGGGCAGCAGCACCGTGGCTCCTGAACTTCCGGCTCCCGACTTCTTTCTCCACTTTACACTACAGCATGCACCATTTGTTGGATGCACTTGGGGGTGTGTCTCTCATGAGCAGGGAGGCGCCTAAGCTCGAAGGAGCCTGAAAAAGCTTGTGTTTTCATCTAGCTAGTAATGTGATCCAAGAAGGTAACACACCTGAGCAAAGGCAAGGTAGGAAGACACCTGGGGGTTCTTCTTATGCTACAATTTGATTTTTCCCCCCAATATCAGAATGTGCCTGATCCCCAATGACTCAGAAGCAAAGTTAATAATTGCCATTGGAGCTTTGATTCCTCTTCAATGCGGCCCCAGTCTGTAATACACTGGGAAAAAATGCAAGCAAGGACGGGATAACCTCGGGATTCCTATTGTCCCTCTGCATTGTACTCTCTGATCAAAATGAAAGACATTTAAAGCATATAGGGAACTGACTCAAGGCCAAAGTACAGAATCCATATTTCTGCCACTAAACAATGAAAAAGCTTGTCCGTGGACCTGTGCAGTAGACAGCAGGTTCTGCACTGAGTTAACTGTATTGAGTACACAAGTGTATCTTCCACAGCCATCCCAGTTTCTCCTGGACAAGTAATGTCAGAAGGGAAATGTGCCCAGTTTCAAACATTCCACTGAGTAGGACACCACAAGGACTGTACCGTCCCTCGGGATCTTTAAGGAGCTCTTCAGCCAGAGACGCAGACCTGGCGCTTACAAGACACCTACGCCAGCCATCTTCATTTCCAGAGGAAAGAACTCCTGCAACTGGATAGGTGAAGTCCCCTGCTCAGGGTCTAAGGAGACACCAGTCACAACTCCAAGGCTCTATTAATTCTAGCACTAATTACTCTTAATATTGGAAACTCCACAGCACTTCTATGTTAGGGTTATAGTACTGCCCACAAAAATGTGGGAGTGAGGATTTTTTCCAGCAGTTTGGTGTGCTCATGAAAGAAGACACGAAACCTCCTTAGAGCCACAGGGAAGTTCTGGCCCATCTTGGGTCCATTCCAGTATACTAACAGAGTCAGTGGATGAAGCCCATGGGGCTCCTATAGACTGAGTTCTTGGAGGACCTTCTGGATGGCGAAGAACTTGCCAGACCCAGGAAGGGCAACAAGAAGCATTTAGGGAGGCGTTTCTCTCACCACATGGCGAGCGCCTGGCTCTTGCTTCAGTGAGTTTCCTCTCACCATAACAAATACGGAAGATGTCAACTTTAAAAATGAAAGGTTTATTTGGGCCACAATTTTGAAAGGTCGAGTCCAAAATCTTTTGGTTGTACAGTGAGACAGCATATCCTGTTAAGTATGAGGTGGTGCAAAACTTCTCACCTGGTGGACAGGAAACAAAATGGAGAAAGAAGAGACAAAGGTCCACAGTCCCTTGGAGGATACATCCAATAACCTAACATCCCATTAGGCCCCACCTCTCAATGGAGCAACCCTGAATGTCTGATACCAGGACCTGTGGAGGACCCTTAAGTTCCAAATTATGGCAGCTCTCATTGGCTGAGATGTGTCTCCTGGGAGAGGACTGGGCTTCCCTTCTAGGAATTCAAAACCAGGAAGCCAGAGCCAGGAGCTTCTTAAAAAAAAAAAAAAAAAAGTCAGACTCTTGCTATATTTCCCAGGCTGGAACTTCTTAGCCTTTTGCAATCCTCCAGTCTCAGAGTCCTGAGTAGTGGGACTACAGACATGTGCCAACACACCAGGCATAGGAAAGTACTTTGCTGTGTGCCCCAGGAAATGCTGAAGTTGCTGCAGTGTGTGTGTGTGTGTGTGTGTGTGTGTGTGTGTGTGTGTGTGTGTGTGTGTGTGTCTGTGTGTAAATCGTTATGTGCTCTTTGTGCTTGTTAAACGTGGACTCTGGGAACAAGGACACCTTTCCTGTCTCCTCCAAACTCCCTTGTCCTGGATCAGGCTGGGTCCCTGGGTCTACAACAGGGAAAGAAAAAAGGAGCAAATTAAGAACATTATGCCCTGGAGAGCAGCTAGGAGGCAAACTATTTCCAACAGAAGTTGCCGTTGTCTACCCCGTGGTATAAAAACGTCTGTGGTGGAAAAGGCAATTGGGAAGCTCGTCTATGGTGAGCAAACACAACGCGGAACTCGAATTGACTGCTTCCTCTTCCCCAGTCAGTTTCCGCTGAATGTTAGCAAGTCCGGATTTGATGATGACTTATCTGCTACTTGTTATTTGTTCTTCTCCTTGTACTTGCTGTAGTCTTAATCTGTTCGCTCCTTCAGAACGGGAAGTATGACTGTCGTGGCTCATCCTCTGGACCGTACACACCATTGCCACTGCTGCTGCAGTGCTGACCTCGGCTACACAAACTCCAAAGTGAGAATTCCTCCAACAGCCCCAATTCCCGCTCCTGCACTGAACCACTCTCCCCATCCGAGCCAGGCTCCAGCCTACACGGCCCCACCCTTCACAGGCCTGCAGCCACTTTCTAGTCACCTGTTAACCTTCTCAATCCCTCTGACCTCTCATCCAAGGGCTTGTCCTCCAACCCATCAATCACCTCCACGGTTCTCTTTAAACGCTCTCCAACTTCTCTGCAGGCCTGAGTTCTTTGTTCTCAATTCTTATCTTGAACAGTTTGTGTCTCTCAATATACAAAAAAAGAAAGAAAGAAAAAAGAAAAAGAAAAAAAGTCCCGCTTTGAAAGAATTCAAAAGCTATTTTGACAGGATTAATTTAAGAAACTTCCATGTAGCATCCCAGCAATCCAGGAAAGAGGGCAGGTTGCATAAGAATGCCTGAGAAAGGTACTAGATGATACCCCCATCATCTCCATGGCAACAGGCCCCCAAATTTTCCTGAGCGGCTTACTTAGGCAACAAGGACAGTTGCCAAGATGAAGGTCTACCCACTGGCCACCAGAAATCAGGCAGGATTGCTGAGGCCTCCGGAGACTTCAGGAGCAACCAGCAAGCTGAGTTGGCACAGGACCCAGTCAATGAGACTGCAGACTATGGAAGGGAATGCAAGAGCTTGAGATCAAGGCAAGGAGCCAAACAGGAGGAGAGACAGTGGGTCATCAGCGACCCCTGGTGACAACGGCCTCAGCTAACCTTACAGACACGCACTTTGGAAACTTTTAAGAGCTGCCAAAGGCCCTTCTCAAGGGAATGACATGAAAAGTCAGTCAGTCAAGCAGGTGGCAAGGAGAGAAAACAAGCAACGCATCAGCAGAATACAAACAGGACACAGTCCGGCAGCAGCGACAGAGCTATCTTCTCTGAGGAGCAGGAAGGAAGGGGGCAGCAAAGGAAGGTGGTGCTGGGAGAGGGAAAGGGGTGCAGGGGGCCTGGCCCGGGACAAGTACCAAGTATGGAGGCACTCTGGGCTTTGTGAGGGAAGTGACACCGAGTGGCCTAGAACGCTAAACATTTGCTCGAGGTCAGCTTACAGAGCAGTGCTTCGGGCAGTGCACTGTCCTGCCGCCCGCCCTCACATTACCCACTGGTTTCTGGCCAGCGGGGACTGTGCAGTTTTGAGGAAGCCAAGTATAGCCAGTGCCTTGTAACTTAGCATTTTTCACTTTTCAAATCTCTTCTTGTGGGCTCTTTCTGTCTTCCAACAAAATGGGCATTTATTAGTTATCAATGCCCAAGATTATGGGTACTGGATTTGGGTACCCGTTAGTCGCTAGTACTGATGCATACTAGGTGCACCCCGAGCAAGTCTGTAAGTCCTAGTCCAACAGATGGAAAGGGATGTAAAGGGGCTGAAGAGAAATGATGTAATCACATGCAAAGAAGAAAAAATATGAGCCGACTATGAGTGCGGGGGAGGGGGAGCATGGACACAACCAAGAACCATTTCTTCTCCTGGAAGCACCTGCTGTAATCTTTTCTCGAGTGGAGGAAATGCTGGCTAGGAGCATTTCGGATGTGACTGCTGAATCAGCAGCAGGAAAGGCTGCGGTTTTGTTGTGATTCTCTTTTGTGGGGGAAAAATAAAACAAGCAGAGGTAGATGGAGACCTTCCCTCCCTTTGGTTCCCACAAACCTTGGCCCAATGGGTAATCTTGCTATTAGCCTCTTTCTTCACTAATTAGTCATTATGAACAGCTGGAGAGGGATTACTCACCTTGAGAAGAAGGAACTGTGTGCCTCAGAGAACTGTCACTTAGGGAGAAAGGCAGAAACAAGACGAACTGAACAAAACAGGCCCCCGAATTAGACACGTCTTGACTAGGGCCATGAAAGGAAACAGCTTTATTTGCCTCCACCTAGCCAACATGCCACCCCCCACCGGTTTCTGGGTAGTCCCACTCTCTAGCATTCACTTCCATCGGGGCATAGAAATAGCAGCTGCCTTAAAGCAAGGTAATGCTTGTAATTTTAGACACGCTGGCAACTAGAGAGTACAGCTGGGGAATGGCAGGTTGTTCTGCATGGAGCAGAAAAGCTAATCTTGAAAAGAAGGCAAGCCCAGTTCTAATCCGGTCTAAGAGAAACACACGAAGCCTAGAACAACCCTGTGAATATCGTAAGGCTAGTTTAAAACACCCAGGCAAAGCAGACCCGGTGGAGAGGAAGCCAAACGGGGCAGATGCTACACTTCGGAGACAACAAGGAAAGGGGTGAAGCTGTGTTGTAGCACTGGCAAGACATGGGCCCCAAGTCTGTGAGCATGCTCTTCCTTGCCCTTATCTACCGAGGGAGAACGCTGCTGAAGGGAAACGAAGCAGCTAGAACACATTGTGGATCTGGAGGAAGGCACGTCCGACAATCAAGTCCAACTTCCGCTAGATTATGTAAGAACTGCTTTTTCTCATTTGCAAATTAGGCCACTAATCCCACAGGTCAGAGTCACTGTTGGCCCTGGGGTAGAAGAGGCTGGCCAAAACACAGGTCATTTCCTTCTTGGCTACACATTTCTCCTTCATCTGAGCTCCCCAAAGCGAGTGCCCTCAAGGCATGTCTGGTACACCCGGCTTCTGCTCCTGCCAGCCTCAGGACAGAAAGATGGGGCACCAGGGCTGCAGAAACACCCAGGCCATTGTCTGCCTCCCTCTGTCTCTAGAACAATTACAACGTGAATGTTTTCTCTGTCCATTCACAGGTAAAAATGCTGGCACACTTTGCCCCTTGTACTGCTCTTGGGGCCAACTCTGGACAGTTCCATTTTGCACCCTACTTTGAAGGAGAATTGAGCAGTCGTAGTTCTTAGTCTTGTTTCCTCTGGTGATAATGAGATCACAGAGGTGTGTGACAAATGAGAGCCCCTTCACTACCAAAATCCACAGGCCTTTAAAGATATCCCCCTTGTCCCTAAGCCCCTGCATCTACCTTCTGGGGTGGTCTTCTGCTCTGGGCCACCAGGTAGGCTGGCGCTGGGCCCAGTGCACTCCTTGACAGGAAGCAGAGGAACGGCTGGGCTTCGGCTGTGTAATTGGTGCATATGCCTAATGATCTGTGGGGCAACTTAGGTTCTATTCAATTTGATTCAATTTAACTAAATGAATTCAATTCCGCCCTGTTTATTGAGTGTCCAGCTAAATGCAATGTCTTCTCCTGGCTCCTAGGGAGCGGGTTAGGAAGGAGTGGGTCAGTGGGCTGGAGCAAGACACACTCAAGAAGATGTTTTCCTTATCCTAGTTGCTTGGTCTGCTTTGAAAACAATACCCTGCTCCCCAGGGTGTCCACCATGATTGTAAACACCTTGGGTCCCTGGCTTGAGGGTGAGCAGCTCTGCTTGGGAAGGCTTCAGGTTCATCACAAGTCTAAGCAGTGACTGGAGAGTGGCCCTGAGACAAGGGAGGAAGCACAAAGCCGGCCTCCTGGCCTGCTCCACCAGGGCGACTGGAGAAGGTGCAGGCAGGAGGCAAGGATTGGGGACACTCTGGCAATTGAACTATACCACACAGACACAGAAGGAAGGCTTCCATGGCTCAATGGTTTCTAGAAAACAGATTCCATCTAATCTTCCAGCAACTTCCACCCTTCAGAATCAAGTTCCTAGGGAGTCCTCTTTCCCTAGTTCCCTGGGAGGCCTAATCTGTGTCTATCTCTAGACACTCCTTTCTCTGAATTCTGTAAACCCAGTGGCCAGATAAGCTACTAGACTAGAGTTTTACACCTCCCTTGTAACCACATCTATAGGCTCTCTGGCCTACAGAAAGGTGCCAAAACAACCTGACAGAGATAGGGGGGTAGCCATCTGCCACTTCACCCCCTCCCGGCCCTGCACCCTGCTGCTCTCCACACAATCTATACTGCCCCCACAGGGGAATGCAAACAAAACCCCCAGCATAGGCCAGACCCAGGCCTTAACTTCTCTCACCCTAAAGATCCTCACAACTCCTGTGTGTAGCTGATACATGGTTTATACCACACCTCCTCCAGAGAGCCCTGACTCTGAAGTACATTACCTGAACCCCAACCCCACTGAGGTACTTGACAGATTCCAGAAAGGGCAGAAGCTCTGGACTTGGCCCTCTGGGCAGTGTCTTGATCAGAGCAAACCCTTAGTGTTTTCTCCCTCTCTCCCCTAGGCTTTAGGGTAGGATTTCCCCATCCAGAGAGGAGACAGGTAGGACATAAGTCCTTGCCCACTCCACAAATCTCTGAGACAGTGGTTCTCAGCCTTCCTAATGCTACAACCCTTTAATACAGTTCCTCATGTTGCGTGACCCCCAACCTTAAAATAATTTTCATTGCTACTTCATAACTGTAATTTTTCTACTGTTATGAATCATAATATAAATACCTGATATGCAGGATATCTGATATGCGACCCCTGTGAAAGGGTCATTCGACCCCCAAGGGGTCACAACCCACAGGCTGAGAAGCACTGCTCTAAACTCTGTCCTACCCTGCCTGGATGCAGACCTCCCCACAGAACCATGCCTTGCACATGATGGAGTACCCAATCCACCTTTTCTTTCACAGCAATGACCCATCTATCTCTCGTGTATTCTTTGTAAGTTGAAAATCCATTTGTCTTGAAAAGTCTCATTTGACTCGAAAGCTCTGACAAAGTCTATGTGAACACCAGGATCCAGTTTTCCAGACTGGCAAGGCTGAATGAGGTTCAGAGAGACTGCTTTTCCAGAGCTTGCCTCCTAAGCACAATGTAGGTCAAGGTGAATCAAGCTCGTTTCCCTGACTCTCACTGTCCGCAGCATCCATATCCTCCAACAGGTAACCAAAGCCTGTTCTGCTCAGCGGTCCTTAGGAGCAGCAAATCTCTCCCCTCACAGATTGAAAAAAATGGAGATGCCACAGCAAAGGGGGGGACAACAGCAGCAAGGCAGAATTTACCTGCTACATCTCATCGAGGACCTCATGCCCTACCACATGTTCCCCCATCTTCCTGCAACCCGCACGCATTGGAGATGAGCATCTTATTCTGTGTAATTGATTATGACGTTGCTAACATAGCAATTTAATTACAGGGCAACTGCATTTCCAGATGGTCTGTCGACGGAGGTCCCACTATTTTGACCCCCCCCCCCCCCCCACGCACACACCCTTAAGTGGAAAGGAAGCCTTGTTAGCAGAGCAGGAGAGGGAGGGAAGAGAAGAGCTGCAAAGCAGCCTTTTCCACGGTATCTCTTGCCAAACTGAAGTGCCAAACATAGGCCATCAGGCCAAGGTCTAATAGCTAACACCCCAGGCTGTCCACCCTCACGCCACACTACTTTAGAGGAAACAGGAGCCCACGGAGAGGAAGGATGGCCCTGGAGACATGGAGATTGTGTTGCACTGGAGTAAAGGCAGGCACCGCAGCCAGCATGCTCCTGAGTCAGGTCCCTGAAGGCAGGGCAGTCACTCAGACCTTCTGGGCAGACAGCCAACCTGGCGATACAGGAAGTCCTGGCACCCGTTCTCAGGCCTTCCCACAGCCAGGACTTGAGCGTCTCCTTGCTCCACACTCCCTGTTGGAACATTTCCGGGCCTGAGCACATATGTGGAGAGGCAGCAGGTGTGTCACAAGGACAGCTCAAGGGATGCAGAACTGCAAAACACATATGGCAAGAAACATGGTCCTGGGCCACCGTGCCAAGGAGAGCTGCACATGCTGCATGCGCTCACAATTCACCCTTGAGTGAATGGCTGTCATAGATACCAAGGACATGCACTGTAGGAAGCATCCTACTCCCCACCTCTCCACTCTTCCACCCCCCGCCCCCCCCCATAGTCCCACAACTTCTGAGATGAAAAGCGGGTGAGTCCAGGGAATAAGTGGCTCACCCGCCACAATCCAGCTCTCTCTCCAAGGAAACCAAGGGACCTCTGGGTCCAGGGAATAGTCCCAAGGATACCTACCTTGCTGCGTCTGGGCCACTTCAGCAGAGACCAGGCAAAAGAGGTTTCTCCTAGCCAGAGGCTGTCAGAGGCTGGGTGTGGGACAGGTCTTTGGACCAAATGACTCGGTCAAAGGCAATTTTGTTCTCTTCAATCCAAGGCACACCTGAATGGAACTGTAGATTTTTGGTTGCTAACACTGGAGAAGGCTGCTTTGACATCAAATGAGTAGGAAATAGGGATGCTGCCCAGCTTCCTGCAGTGTGTAGGATACTTCTGATAACAGAGTCATATGTCCCCAAGAGTCAACAGGCTCACGACTAGGAGCACCCAAATTACCGTAAGCTAAACAATTCGTTCTGTCTTCAAATGGCTTTCAAAGGAACAGACCAGAGCTGAGGCAATAGCTAGAACCACTATGAAGCACTCTTCAGTTTACCCTTCTGCAAAACTGTATGGGCATGCGAAGCACCTTAATCATCCTGGGATGTTCCCATCCATCCTTTCAAGATGAGAGAGGGACTGCTGGGTTAGGGAGAAGGATGCGTGAGTGAACTGAACTGCCCTTTCTAAGTCAAAAGACTCTGTGATGACTATCAGGTGATGGGCCCAAGAGAAGAAAGAGGAGAGTGAAAGATGCCTGCTGAAGGGAGCGACGCTCAGCAATGGGGATTCTTTCAAGACAATGAAAATGGAGCCTGAAGGGAGGGCATGTCACCCATTTAAGGAGGCATCCCGTTGTCCAACAATTAGGGACTTGGGCTTTCAGTCCACAGAAAACAAGACAACAACAACAACAAAAACCTGGCTATCCAACCCCGTCCCTTGGTCTCCTACTTATTACCATCACAAGGGTGTACAAACCTGGGTTCTTCCCTGACACTTCTTTCTTGGACTTGGAAGGGACCATGAGGTAGTGATTAAGGACGCAGAAATCCTGGCTCATACTCCAGCACTGCCACTGAATGGTTATGTGAATTTGGCAAGTTACATGACTCCTGCAGAGCCTCAACGTTCTCATTTGTAAACTGGGATAACACCAGTGCTTCCTCATGAGGTTGCTGTGGAGCACACAGCATAGCGTCCGATGTGAAATGAGCTCTCAGTCTATTATTTTTAATATTGCCCCAGCCCACTGCTGTATGTGGAAGGACCAGTCTGGGGTTCCTCTTGACTTTGGTCCTCAGCAGACCAAAGTGAAGTGTGTGTCTAGCCTCACATAGCACGGGAGAAGGCAGCATCTGCAGCAATAAAGAACTCCTTGTAAGTCATCAACAATATGTAAATGGGAGAAAGGGGCCAACTTTTTACTGGAGTTTCTGAGACAGGTCATTAACTGTGTAAACACAATTCCCAAGGTGAATACCATATCCAAAGACCTCAAAAGGAACTTTAAAAGCTTGCAAATGAGGGGGCACCTCTGTTTCCTTACTCCATTTCTTACCCTGGTCCTTTCTGGAACCATTGTGTTTATGGAAAGTTATCCTTCTCTCCTGAATCTCAGACTTGCAAACTCCTGGTGAGAGGGCAGTATTTCCTGTACACTCACTCAGGCAGAATCCTTTCCAAGGGAGCTGGGGCCAGGCCCTGTGTGAGGCTCAGCACCCAAGACACCCTCCTATCCCTGTCCTGTGGTGAGGACCCAGAGGCCTGGAGAGCTAGAGGGGTTCAAGACTGCACAGCTCCTGAAGCCCGGAGCTGGGATGTGAATGCAGAGCTGTGTGGGGCTGTGAGCTCTTCCACAGCCTCCTCCTCCTTCAGTTGTTCAAGCTCTAGAATTCCCATGCATGGCGAGGCCAAGCGTGGAGCTAGGCTTCCAGACAGGAGGTGAGCAGGAAAAGAAATGGAAGCTCTTCTCTTTGTATATCACACCCCACTTTGAGTTCATGGGATCCCTTCCATTCTCCTCCTTAACTTCAAAAATAGATTATGCTGGGTGGCCTTTAATCCCAGCACTCGGGAGGCCGAGTTCGAGACCAACCTGGTCTACAGAACGAGATCCAGGACAGGCACCAAAACTAAATGGAGAAATCCTGTCTCAAAAAAACAAAAAAAGAGATTATTACATTTGACCCCATTCTGGGAGTCTTCAGATAATCGGTCAAAATATCCCATCTAGCTAGAGTTGAGCCCAAACTCCTACCGTATCCTCTATCTTCCAAGAACCACACCCTTCCCAAACCAGGCTGCAGGACTGGAGGTGTTATCTGGTCACATCCTGGGCCTAGCCTCATTCTCACTTGTACTGGTAGTGACGCTGGTGCTGAATGCCATCATAACCTCAAGTGCCACCATACTTTCCCCAGGCCTCAGTTTCCCCATCTGAAAGATGAAGAGACTGGAAAAGGTTATATGGTCTTTTCTGGGACTACCATATTTCAATTTCCTGTGGATTTGGAGACAGTCATTTTAGTGTCCTGAGCTAACTGAACTCCAAAGTGTAAACCTGGAGGTAATGCCTAGCTCCAGGAGGCATTCCATTATCCACCCATTTAGGAACTGGGTCAACTTCAAAGAGAGGTTTTTCTACAGGAATCTGAATGCTAACATTACTGGGTCACATCCTCATCCTTTTTTTCTTTTTCTTTCTTTCTTTCTTTCTTTCTTTCTTTCTCTCTCTCTCTCTCTCTCTCTCTCTCTCTCTCTCTCTCTCTTTCTTTCGTGTGTGTGTGTGTGTGTGTGTGTGCGTGCTGGGGATGGAATGAGCATGGGCCCAGCACACACTCAGATGTTCTACCACTGAGCCATACCTATGGCCCACTTATTCTGAGGTATCCAGGCAGGAGGATGCTCAGCAGCTGATTTCCCACAGTTCCATGGGTCCTGGAAAGGCACTTGTCCTCAAGGCACTCACAGTCCCTTCTCCAGAGAGCCCCACATTCTGGGTCCCCAAGGGATAAATCCTTTAAGCAGTATTGCAGGCATTCTGGACTCAGCGTGCCAAACATTCTCTGGATTCCTCTGACGCATAACCAGGCCTTAGCCTCCTTTTCCTGTGCTGACCACTCCTGATCCTTGTTCTCTAGGATCCTAAGCCCCATTCCCATGGGGAGACTGTCACTTGGAAAGAAGACATGGTAACATCCTACAGAAAATGGTTTCTTCAACATGCAGATCACTTCCACATTTGCATCATCTTGCTGAGCTACTGAGAAGCAGTATGATGGAGTCATGGGCTGAAAACCACCAGAAGGTCCTCGAATTCTAAATAAAAGTATCTGGAGCCCAGTGACCAGGTTCAGAATGCTGGCCTGCATTGGGTGGCAGGGCAACAATCCTCCATTGCTGCTGGGGAACAGAAGACCTGTGGGAGAGTTCAGCCAAAGCTACCACTCCAAGACGCTCCCTACTTAGGCCCTTCATCCCTGGAAGCTGGCCTAGGATGTTCCCACTCACACAAGAGAGAAGGAACACACAGGCAGGGATCATTCACAGTGACTCCTGCACCACTGTGGTCTCTAGGACATGCTTCTGTACATAAGCCTTCCTGAAAATCTGGCTTACACTGGCTTGCCCTGTGGCTCCTGGATTCCTGGCTTCTGAGAGTCTCCAGGTGACCAGCTGTCACAGAGGCATGAGACCCAGAGCCCATTGATTTGGTGACCTGGGCTGACTGTTTTCATGGCCTCCCTTGAAGGTTTTCAGAGTCCATGGGTAGACACATGGGGCCTAACGCCATGTCCTATCCACTCTCAGAAAGCAGAGACCAGGTAACTGGAACAGGGCTTGAAGGTCTGTCCTCAGGACAAATGAAACAGTGGATTCTATACATGGGCTCAGCATCCAGATGTTGGCTGAAGAGCAAAGCTGAAGCCGTCTGGAAGGTGGACTGCCTGGGCTCCAGAAAATCCCATTTCATTCTCTCCTCACCAATGAATGAGGTCAGCATGGCATGGGAAGGCGAGGAAGGGTGCTCTCACTTGCTCACTCACAGACACTGCCTGCCAATGGAGACACCTCTGAAGACAGCATGGTGAAAAAGCTTGGCCTCTGCCAGCAGGAAAAGAAGGAAAGCAAAATGGG
The DNA here is from genome assembly GCF_007827085.1 of Peromyscus californicus insignis. Lineage (NCBI taxonomy): Eukaryota > Metazoa > Chordata > Mammalia > Rodentia > Cricetidae > Peromyscus > Peromyscus californicus. Next base: position 133,695,705 of record NW_026294584.1, read on the forward strand.
AGGTGGACTAAGAAGAGGTTAGAATCCCAAGCCAGAGGGGTGGCTCTTCTTGACAACAGAGACCAGATAACATTGAGGCCTCCAGTACTCTGGCTAGAGGAAATGAAGTCAAATGGAACCAACACTGAGAAGAGCATTGACACAAGCCATGGCCACCCCAAAGAAAGGTGAACAAATGTCACATGTACACTGTTTCCCACATACCTTTGTAATGCTTGTATATAGTTCCCATGAATTACATGCAAACAAGGGTTTTGTTCACATCACATTTAACTCCTGACTTGTAAACATTACCTTTCAATGGAACTTGCCATGGAACTGCCAAATCCATTCTTTATCATTCTGGAGATGAAGGAAGGTACTTCAAGGCTTGCAGGGTCTGTGACTATGCTCCAAAGTGCATACGAGGCAGCTTCAGAGAAACTGAAGAAGAACTGGCAGAGCCCTACTCCTCTAGCACACTTAATACTTAAAAGTAGCAAGTCCACTGTCCCAAAGCCCAGAGAGCAAGGCCTGTGAAATGGAAGCTGGTTCCAGGCTCAGGGGAGAGGTGGAGCATAGTCTATATAGACACAGAGGTCGCTCCATAGACACAGATACCAGCCTTCCTTGGCTCCTGTCATGGCTAGCGAGGCCATAACCATTATCCTACAAGAGAGCCAGGACACAGGACAGCTTTCAGAGAGCCTGGGCCTTCCCGGTACCTCTTGAGGTAGGGATAGGAAGCATTCTGTGTATCTTCAGCACAACTTCAAATCCTCCATTTACCTGCTACTATATGGCTAAGGTTCTTTGCAGACTAAGCTGGGTATCAAAGGAGTTAACATCACTGAACTGGTAAATTGGTTTGTACTTCTCTCCCTCTACACTTCCTGGACTTTGGAATTTGGTCTATCAAAGAATGGAGAATTCTACAAAGTTCAAACCCACACAATTACACCTCATTCCTCTTTATGGCCTCAAGGACATTGGGCAGTATATGAGCCAACCCGGCAATCACCTCCATATCTCTGTTTAGAAATGAATTGTTTTTGGTGGTCTCTGTCACTGTCAGGGAAAGCCATCGGCCATTTGCACAGTCTTCAAAATTAAGTAGACCATTCCAGGATGCCTTGGCACTATCTAGCCAGGATCTTGAGGAAGTTATTTAACAAGGCTGTATGGTTCAAATTCAGCTCATAGAGAAGACAGCAGATACTCACAGACTCTAACCTCTACAATTAAGTGTGAAGGTAGCTGAGTTAACACATGTAATAAAGCACTTGGCACTTGACTATCATAACATTTCAGAACACGTTGGTGACCAATGTCCTCATCCACCAAGAATCTTCCTATGCCTTGGCCTTTCTTCTAGGTCCCCAAACTTCCCTGTGATACAGTTCCTAAGGAGTGAAGGCCTGGCAGTCAGGTAAAGCAAGCCTGCACCTGCAGTGGGAACTATGTCCAGCAATGTGAAGTGTTTGAATGTTACCCCTGCTCTCCAGACTCCCATAAAACTCCCCTTTAACCTCTGTGTACTCCAAAATACTTTAGACAGCACCAAACCCTGCTTCTCTACACTGAGCCTTTTATTGAGCACCAGAGGTTCCCACAATCTACCTGTTCAGCTTTCTCCTGGTTGTCATTAGCATGTACTTCCTCTGCAGATTACTCAAACCCAGAGACACATGGGCTCATAGCCAGACAATTTGACCTTACATGGCTCCCAGCATCATTTTTAGGCCAGAGATAATCGGGAAAGGCTAGAATCTACGTCTACACTTTTTGTGAAGCTTGGAAAACCCCAAAGTAGTCCCTCAAGGCCACAGCACATACTCGTAACAGTATTTAAGCTGGAACTGAATTTATGTAATTCCCTCTGCTGTTGATAATCATGGTCTTGACAGAGCAGGTAGCAAGGGCAGCATTCAAAAAAGAGGGGATGCTTCTGAGTCTCAACTGTATCAGCTGAGTGAGGGACATGGGGCATGTTCATGGAGACCCACCTGAGATGAGGCAGAAGTTGAGAAGTTGAGCATTCCATCCCAGGGTGGCTACAGAGCCAGCATCCAAGAAACAATTGAGGTAGGGAGTTTAGACTGTACCCATCTCTATGTGCCTCATGCATAATTAGCACTCAACAAAAGGAGTTGAATATACTTTCAGATTGTCTTGCTTTAGCTTCTGCCTATGACAAAGAGTATGTGTGGTACGTGTTCTTCTATGTCTGGCTTATTTCACTTGCCATGAAGTTCTCTGGTTCCAACCATTTTGTTGCCAATGATAGGATTTTATTCTTCTACATGGCTTAATAATGCTCTATTGTATATACAGAGGACACTTTCTTTATTCATTTTAGCTATTATGAATAGTGTCAAAATAGACATGGCATGAAGGTATATCATTGGTGTGTTAACTTCCTTTAAGATGAATGCTAGGAAGTGGGATAACTGGATCATGTCGTAGGTCTGTTTTTACTACTTGGAAGAACCTCTATGCTGTTCTCCACAGTGACTGTACTAATAGCTCCTTCTCTAGCCAATTACAAAAACAACCACCTAATGCCATTTCAATCAGCTCAAGATCCATATTTTCCAGGAAGCTTTATCTAATTAAAAGGATAGATATATTCTGCAATGCTCCAGCACAGTTCCAGCCCACACTCTCCCTCAAGTCACCTAAAGGAAATTTACAAAGCTTCTTGACTGCTGGTTGAGGCAGAGTGTTGCTATTGGAGCCTTGGATAAAATGCTAGCTAGATATAGTCCAGGAAAAAAAAAATCATTTTTATAAATATGTGCCAAATAGCACATGAAATATACTAAAATTATATATTCTCTGAAATTCACATTTAATTGGGCATCTTCTGTTTGTTTTAGTTCTCTTGGTTGTTTTGTTTTAATTTTTTGGTTTTTTTTTTTTTGGTAAGTCTCACTATCCATCTGTTTTGCTTACACATGAGAAAAAATGGAGAAAAAGGTCTATGAAGTCCAGATAAAGAGAGGTAGCAAAGCCAACGCATCAAACCTCTAACACTCTAAAGATCCTTATAGACCTTCCCTGGGACATTTATACCCCATTCTTCATAACAGATCATCAGCACTAAGCTAGGAGATAAAGAGTTGCTGAAGGAAGAAGAACTCTGGCATAGGAATCCCAAGTTCAGAATAAAAAAACCTGGCTCTGAGGCTGTAGTGTACTTCTTCTAGTAATGTGGCCTCTGAGTACATTGCTCAGCTCTTAAAGTTTGAGCTGTTTTTTTCTTCCCCTTTTTCTTTTAATCAACCGAACTGACAGAAAGATTAAACGAAATGATGTATACAGAAAGTGCTAAGTCAGCAGAGGAGGCCTGTTAGCATGAGGAGACATGTAATAGGAAATTAGCAGCTCAGTTTCACAGTCAAGAGAGAGACAAAGTATAAAAAGCAAACACAGGTGTTCTTATCCCATATAAGAGCAAAGGTCTCTGTGCACGCAACCTGATGGTATATCATGTTAATCCTAGGAGCATGGATGTTCACAATGACAGTCCTGTGTGTTGTCACAAAAGACTGCAGGATACCCACCTTCTTTAAGGAGGCAGCGAAGTGCTCCAACGAGGCAAACCTATTAGTGCCCAAGGCCTCCAGCAATCGACACAGCCCAACCAAGACCTCTGAGACTTGATTTCTAAAATATGTTCAGCACTCTGATGAGCCAAGTGCTAGTTACATTCCAGAGCTTAGCAAGTCTGTGTTCACACTATTGACTAGTATGCCACTGATAAACAGTATCCCATTGATAAATAAACAAAACTATGGGTGAACAAGTCCCCATGAAATTCCAAAGGGCTGGAAATGTGAACAGAACTCAGGATCTATTGGAGGCTTGATTAGCTCCCCTTAGAAGTGACAGCGCAGAGCAGGACAAGGAAAGGGAGCTGGTATGAATCCCAAATAGACACAATAATGCTGCTCCCTTGCTGGGGGAGATGTGGAATGAGTGGGTCATATGGCAGCAAGTTCGAGTGAACAACTGGAGGCATATTGCAACCCATCAGATGATCCTCTTGTGTGGAACCAAGGTTCCAAAGATTATTTGTAAGTGATTGGATATTTAATGAGCCATCTCATTGTTCTCATATTTATAGAATAAGTAGATAATTGGGAATGGGTTTTTTTCCTAAACAAATGGCTGGGCTCATCACAACTCTGGTGTGAGAAGCAAGAAGATAGTCAGAAATTGGCCTAAAGAGAGTGAGAGATGGACGCCCCGTCACTCAGGGTGTTAGCCAGAGCTAAATGCAGCCCTTCTGGAACGAGCATGTCAGGGGTCATGCTAGACTGAAATAAACCAACAATGAACAAGACATCACAGCTAGGCTAATAGGCTACCCTACCAAAAGACGTGCTTTTCCACTCTAACTTCTTAACATTTAAGCAACTACCCCTGAATGTAGGCCCTGTGGCACAGGTACATACTGCTTAGAATCTCAGTTGAGGGTAGGAGAGTGTCAAAGGACAGACATAGCCTCGCCCACAGGAAATTCACTTTCTAAATTCCTAGACGAAATCATCAAGGCAAGAAGACAAGTGTAGACATGTGCTAGAGAAACGCATGCAACATCACCGTAGGGAACACTGGACAGGCCACTTCTTTCACAGGAGCCTCAAGACCTGAGGCCATCTATGCAAAATACAAATCTGGAGAAAGCTGAGACTCCCTAGCTGCTTCAAAACTGACTCTTGGAAAGGCAGGCCCTCCCAGGTCTGGTTTAGAACCACAACGAAGCAGACATACAGGGGTTCTCACAGATCTGGCACTGGGATCCCTAGTTTGAACAAAAGAAAAAGGGGAAGAGTAATGGCTCTGTACTGGGCTTTCAACATGTTACCTGAGCCCCCCAGTGGCCCCATGAGGTAGACTGCACATTCTCCTTTGCAGGTCACTCTCCAGAGCACAAAGCTGGTAGGTCAGGGTGGAACTCAGGATCCTACCCGGTGCCCAGCTCTCTCCTGCTGCTGTATACCGCCTAGTGAGAACAGAAGGGGCTACTGTTCCAGGACACAAAGGAAGGGGTGGTACACCGAGGCCTCATCCAGGCGCATACGTGAGCACAACCTGCATGCCACATGCATCTCCTTCCCCTGTGTCACATTAAAAGTCCAAAGCAGACTGGGGAAGCAGGGCTCCAAGACAACAGCAGAACTGCTAATTCTCTACATTCTTCTGCACATGGGGGCTACGTCAGCTTAAGCTAGAGGTAGCTATGTCTCCACTAGGGTCCAGCCAGATCTCATCAAAGGCCTTATGGGAAAGTCTTGAGTCATAATTTTCAAGGGGGAAGGTTGGTTCAGAAAACATTTTTCAATATGTATTCCTGTTTGTTCATATTTTTTTTCTTTTCAAACCACTGAAGGTGATGGTTAGCCAGCGGGTAAGGTGGTGGGGCCCCAGGGCTCACGTTCTCTAGTGGTAAATCTAGATTTGGGCACAAAAATATAGTAAGGGGTAGAACTTTCTACCTGTAAAGCACACTGAAAAGAACTTCAAAAAGAAGTGTATCTGGAATACAGCTATTTGTTATATATAACTATAGCTATATATGCTATTAAGTTATTAGTAAAAAATATAAGGTTTTTCTTAACAATGATTTTGACAACAGCGAAAACAACCCTCTCTCAAAACACTCTCAAAACAGGAAATAAGTTAGATTCACTATGATGCCTTCACATAATGTGATTTTCACAAGTACTAAAATAATATTGTAGATTTATATTTAATGGTACAGAAGGATGTTCATGGTATATCATTAAAGAAAAAAATAGTATTGCATAGTAGTTACATATAACAGAATTTTTAAAACGTATATGTTTCAATGCTTGACTAGCACAGACAGGAAAAACATAACTATATAAAACATACAGTGTTCATGGAGCTGGAGAGATGGCTCAGTGATTAAAAGCACTGTTTTTTCTTCTAAAAGACCCACATTTGATTCCCAGTACCCACATGGTGATTTACAACCACCTGTAACTCCAGTCCCAAGAAGTCTGATACTTACATCTAGCCTCCAAGGGCACCATGCATGCAAGATGTGCACAGACATACATGCAGGCAAAATATCTACATGCATAAAAGAAATAGTAAATTTTTAAATAAAATTAAAAAAGACATAGTGTCCCAGAGTCTGAGGATTTTTTCTCACCTTTTAATTTTTTTCAAAATTTCTATAATGATTATATATGAAAGGGGAATTATGACTTTAAAACTGATTCTTTAACTTAAAAAGAGTGATATTGCCCATATCTAGGGGACAAAAAGGAGGAAGAAAGTCTTTTCTCATAAAACAATTTGTAATTCATAGTAAGATTATCAGCCTGGCCCATAAGGCCTGTTCAAAGGTTCTGAGGTGTCAGGATGGTATCTCCATTTCTGGAATGGAGGGACAGGGATAGATTAGCTAGAAGAAGGGATGGGGCATGGGTCCTTCATTTGCTTGATAGTCCCTCTCACTTCCAGGGTACCGTTCATGCCTCAGGATACTCTTGTGCTTTCCAGACCCTGGCCCATGCACTGTTTGCACCCACCATTCTTTTCTCCTGTTACCCACTCCAAAGTCTTTTTTCCATTGCACACCCTATCTCCTCAGCTCTCACCCAGTCCTCAGAGGTAACAGAATGAGATCTTCCAGAACCATCTGTGGTCAGTGTGGAGGCTGGAGAGAGGCAACCGCTCCCACTATACCAACTGCCATGGCAATGGGATGGGGGCATTTCTTCAGGAAGAACTCTCAATTCCAATACATCCAAAGCCATGTAACCAGGACCTGAAGGCATGCACCTTCCCACCTTTAGCATCTGTGTCAAGCTATTTATGGCCCACAGTGTCCATCTTAGTGAACCTAGTTCTTGATTCACAGATGTACATCTCATTAATTTAAAGGCTCTGACTTGTTGGTTCAGAAGAGGAACACTGTTAATTAATTGCCCTTTGCCACATGTACAGCAGACAAAAACAGCAGCCCCTTTCCTACTTTGCATCTGATCAATCCAATTATCTAAGTAGACTATGACAGGGTCCAACCAAGTCCATCCTACTGTAGAGAAGAGAATGTGCTGGTAGCTGTTGGGGGGATGGATGCAATAGAGAAAAGTACATAGAGAAGACAACGGTACTGAGATCTTGGACCTAATCCTGGGTGGTCCCTCTAAAATTAAAGCAAGAAAGGAACACAGTTAAGGAGTCTGACCTGGTGACCACGTGTAAGACACTGCAGGGTGCTGGTACCACAGGCAGAGACCAAAGCTGGGTCACTCACTCATCTTCTACAGCCCTAGAATGGGCTCCCCAGGGCAGCTAACATGGGTAAATCACCCATGATAACCTGCCCTTGGGCCTCCATGGGCCACTGCAAAGAGCTCAGGAGGCTGAGTGTGTTAAAGGTGCTTTGTTAAACTGTAGAGTGCTGTTCAAATGTTAGCTATTATTATTAAATGGCTGAGACAGTATTTTGTCAGTAGCTTAGTTCTGCTTGGTTGAGCACTATGCTACAAACATTTTACCAAATACCAAACATGACTTTTTATTTAGGGAAGAGATTCAGGAGCTTTCATGGAACACTGGAAAATCAAAACGGCAGCTAAAAACACAACTACTTAAGCGTCCAGACAAGAATCTTCATTCTGGAGGGCTTGGGGAATGTCCCTAGACCCCTTGAGCCCACACTAAGGGAAGGTATCATCTCTGGTGGGGACCTCAACTCTGAAAGGTGTCTCCAGGGAACTACAAAGGGCTACAAGGGTGCTCACATGGAAAAAAAATGATTCTGGCTTCATCTATGCAGGTTTATCTTGTGGTTTACCCTGAATGTTCACTTATATCAATGGGAGCAGACCCTCTCAGAGTACACAAGAATTTTAAGTGCACACGTGTTGACAACCTGGAATCACGAATCGTTGACCTTGAAAGGCATACTGTAGAAGACTGCCTCTGTACCAATTTTCCTCCAATCAATCTGTAGGCTTCTCAGGATTGGGTGTTGTTCCCCTCGTACCTAGCAAAGAGCTTAATGTATAGTTAGATTTCCACACATAATATGTGGGAGAGATGAATGAACACACTGTAGGTATGTGTATGATTAGAAAGATAGATAATATAGATGAATGGATGGATGGATGGATGGATGGATGGATGGATGGATGGATGGGTGTGTGGATGATAGATGAATAGATGGATGAGTAAGTGGATAGATGGGCAGATGGGTGTGTGTGGAAGATGGATAGACAGATGGAGGAATAGGAGGGTAGGTAGGAGAATTAATGGTCATGTAGATGAATGAATGAATGAATGAATGAATGAATGAATGAATGAACTGTAGGTGAACATGCTTTGGTGGATGATTGAAAGTATTTATGGATGTATACGTGGGTAGATAGATGGATGAAAAGAGAGATGAGTGGGTAGGTGGGTGGTAAACAGATGGGGGCTGGGTAGATAAGTGATAGACAGGTGGGTGAGAAGATAAATGAGATATGGATGAAGGGATGGATGGATACTTAGACGGACAGATGGGTAGCTGATGGGTTGGTAGATGACTGGAATGATGGACAGCTGGGTAGATGAATAGATGAGTGGGAAGAAAGGTAGCTAGCTAGATGGACTGGAAGACATCTGGATGGGTGGATTGATACATAAATAAATTGTAATAATTCTTATCCAATATCTAATCTAAGGGATGTCAACCTGTTTCTTCTCAACTTTTTGAGACAGCTACCACTTCCTTCCACTTCCTGTCCCTAAAAAGATAAACTCTCAAGACTCCATGTGTCCCTCACCTGCTCCCATATCTGTTCTCTGCTTCTTTGGCCTACCAGTTCTGACCATGAGGAGGTTGTTTTGTTAATTCCTGATGCTGATGTGACCCAGAAATCTCTCCCTTGGGCTGCCAGGAAGGCTCCTGAGGTGGAGGAAATGGCTAATGAATTGGCCCTATTTCTAGGCCAGCAGCTCGGGTTCCTCCCCGGGTAGAGGATGAAAACTTTCAGGGATGAGGGAAAAGAACCTTCCCAGAAGGGCAATAGATTTCTATTTAAACATCTGTTTGCATTTACGTTTTCCACTAAGCACAAAAGCTTTGCTTTCAACCCTCACCTCCCGGTGACTGCACTATTCTTGTCATCTGAGTCACATATCTCTGGGCAGCCAGACCTTCTGACTCACTGGGGGTTGGAGTCTGGGATTCACAATACCACAAAGCTGCTAAAAATAGGAGTCATGTACCTGGGCAGCAAAATAGGACAGTGACAAACACAGCTCTGTATTAGAACCACTGCCCTGTCGATCACATAAAAATCAAAGAGGGACTACAGTTGACCTTGTTCGTGTTCCCTCAAATTGAATAAGATCATCTCCAATCCTCTAGAAGTCAGCAAAGCCGATGAATAACACACAGAAAGTCAGTAGACAGTCAGAATAATTATTTCTAACGCCTCCGGATGTTTTTATTAGAAAACTCTATACCTTACATTGCAGAGGGGGCATTTCCACACAGTGGTAGGGAAGCAAACCTCCATCCATGCTTTGCTGGTGGTTTTCCCCTTGAGAATCAATGTGGCTTGAAATAGTTGGTGAAATTGTCACTGAGAAGCAAAGAGGATATTTGGTGCTCTTGCCTCTCCCCTCTTGCTCTCTATCTGTTATTATTTGTAACTTCTTCAGTACTAACAAATTATCTGTATTTAAGGAATACTGGCCCTTGGTGGGGAACATACACATCACTGTATTTCAGTAACAGCTATGAGAGCTTACTTCACTCTGAATGTGTACTTCCGAACTCACCATGAGACTTTACTTGTGATGCCTCACCTGATTCCAGTACAAGCTACTGTGAAATAGGCAGACATCTCCGCTCTAAGCCTTCTGGGGAAATGCTGTACTCAGGGTAAGTGCTTATAAGGAGTAGGGTCCTGGCAGGCTTTCACACAGTGTTTTACTCCTTAGTTGCAAAGCACATGGCGAGCTCAGAGATTCATCTGGTCTATTTCCTGTGAACAAAAAGCACCTGAGGCATCACCTAGTAGGTGGCTACTCACAGAGAAACCCTTCTGTCTTCCTGTGTCATTGTACAACTTCCCACGTATCTGATGACATTATGTCGAACACGCTCAGCATAGAGGGGAGGATCCAAAGAAAGATCATCCCTGGAGACTGTCTTCAAGAGGAAGGGAGTGGTGTTGATATAAAGATTGCAGCCATTTGCTTGCACTATGCTTCCAGTTCCCAATGTCTTCAGTGAGTGGGAAGCAGCAAGCCTGTGGCACAGACCACTCAGTTAGGAGACACAGATTATGGGAGCCACTTAGAGATCACAGCCCAAGACAAGGCTTCTGGGTGATGACAGGTAGTCATAGTCATGCTAACCAGCTGCAGTAAAGGGAAGTGGCATGGCTGGCATGCAGCTGAAACTAGGCCTGCCACGCTCAGTTCACCTGCAGGATGATGCTGGGGCTCATCTGAGACTACCACTCACTGGGAAGCACATGTAAAGATCTCTGAGTTGGATGTGTCAGTCTTGGGGACTATGTATAGGTCTATGAAGGTGCATCGTATCAGAAGTCCTAGAAACACAGCTTAAAATAATTAGCACACACAGGAAACCCAAAAGCACTACATAACCATTTAAGTAGGAGGGATATGCAATTGGCAGGAGTTGGTTATGACAGGTCTTTGGTATTCACCTTTTCATTTAAAGCTTGAGATGGTTTGTTATCTTTAACAATAAAAGCAACAGTCAACAAATTTGCTGGAAACCACATGGCTATGAAGAAATGAAGTCTCAACCTACTAGGAATCAAGGCCATTCTTGTTTCACAATAGCTCCATTCCTCCCTGGAGAATTTGCCCTGATCATCAGACAGGGGTTGAGCCATATTAATGAAGCAACACAGTGTCCTTCAGCGTCAACCTCTGGCAAACATTTTCTTGCTTTTAGCTCATCTCAAAGCCTGCAGTGTCATTACTATGAGCTGCTAAGTGCCAAACTGCAGTAACACGGTGGCACCTCATTATCAGGTGGAATAGGAAGTTGTAAGAATGGCCTAACGGGGGATTCCATCCTTTTCACTAGACGTGGGGCAACCCAAGGGAAAGAGGTTTACAACTAGAGAAAACCTATTAGAAGTAACTTTGTCTTTCAAGGCAGGAGGCAGTGTTAGAAGGGACAGTCCATATAAGTTGACTTGTCGAGATTGGAGAACACTGGGAGAACCAGATTTCACCTACTGCTCTCCTGAGCCAGGAGGTCAACCAGGGCTGGACTGGGAGTACAGGTTATAGAGTCACTGCTGTGGTTTAAATATGGAGTGCCTCCCAAAAGGTTCATGTGTTAGAGGCTTCTTTCCAGATTGCTGATGCTGAAGGGTAGGTGGGATCATTAGATTAACGAGGCCAAATGGGAACAAGTTGGGTCAGTGGGGCCATGCTTTTAAAGAAAACTGTAGGACTTCCGCCCTTTCCACTCTCCCTTGACTTCCAGGCCGTGAAGGAAGCAGTTTTTCTGCAACACATGCTTCCTGTCATCGTCGTCGTTGGGCATGCCCACTTGACCCAAAGCAGTGGGTGAGCCTGATCATACACTGGAACCAAAGAAAACATTTTCTTTTTATGCTATCTCAGGTGTCGCATTTCAGACAAAAAAAGCTAAGAGAATTACCCAATGCCACCCTGAATCCCAGCTTTGTCCCTCGTTACACGATGGCCTTGGTGTATCATTTCCTTTCCAGTTCTATTTCCTCATCTACTGATGATTAAGAGAGATTCTGTAGTGCCTGCCACAGCCCACCGCAGCCCATCAAGGCTACACTGCATACTGTAACTGTGACCTCAACAACCTTCTCTCAAGTGGCATTAGAGCTAATCTTGTATGTTTTCTTTGTATAGAAATGAAACTAAAGGTAAGGAGTTTTTCTAAGGTTCCCGATACAAACGGACAAATTGTATTCCCAGAGAAACCTGGCCACAGCAATCCTCTTGCAGTCCTCATGAGCTCCTGCCCCGCCGTCTTACCCTGCTCCTTTCATGTTTATCTTTGCACTTGTGGTTTTAATTTTTTATTTTAAAATCACTCAGATTTACAGAAAACTTGCAAGAATGGTGAAATATTCCACCTCCCCTTCAGTCAGTTGCCCAATTGTCCAATTGTTAACATTTTTTTGGTTTTGCTCCATCATTTCTGCAATATATGTGTGTGTGTGTGTGTGTGTGTGTGTGTGTGTGTGTGTGTGTGTATGTGTGTGTGTGTGTATACATAAATACATATAGATTTTCTGAATCATCTGAGACTGAGTTCCAAATGTGATGGCCTTTTATGCCAGGATTCTCAAACAACATGATCAGCAAAATCAGAAAACTGACATTGATGCGACATGGTATCTATCTTGCAAACCTCAAATTTTACTCCATATCTTTTATAGCTCAGATTAAAAAAAAACTAATCCAGGAATCAATCCAAGATCATGCATTGCATTTAGCTGTTACATACAGAGCCTTCTTTAATATTCAATGGCTCCCTCAGGCTCTGCCTTTTATGACCATGGCATTTAGAACAGAATACACAGGGATATTTGCAAACTATCCTTTGGTTTGGATTTGCCTGCTATTGCTTCCTGATTAGATGAAGATTGTGTATTTGGGGCAAATCTACCACAGAAGGGACATTGTGTTCATCTCAAGGAGTGAGATCAGGAGTGTTGGTGTGTCCTGTAATGGAGAGGTGGCCTTTAGTCATTTTGTTAAGGTGATGTCTCATTTCTCCATTGAAAGGTTACTGTTCAACTACATCAATAATTTATACAAACATCATGCCCTCATTCAAGGACCATCTGCTAGTTTTAACATACTTTGACAGTTCTTTAGAAGTCATGGGATGGTGGCCAAGGGGTGACATTCGAACACTGCTGTTCCATTCACATTTGTTACTCTTCTGTGACCCACAGTGAAGTTTTCCTCGTTCTCCACCATTTACTTACTCACTACTCACTGACATCAGCACAGACTTGTGATCCTGCTTTGTCTGTTCACATCATCGCTTCTCTCGGAGTGCTAACTATCTTAGACCAGGCCAGTGGGGGTTCCTTCAAACGGGCCTCTGTGTCACATCCGTGTCCTCCAATCCTTCTCAGAGACTTTCTCACACAAGATACTGCAGGAGGTTCTCTTGGAGGAACTTTGTTTTTGATTTAGTGGAGAGTCAAGGTCTAGATGACAGATGTTATAGAGTGTGGTTACTTCTTAATCCTACACACATAATCACAAATGTATATGTATGTACAATGTGGATGTACAAATATAACAATAGTATGGCATTTCTTTCTTTTTTTTCTTTTTTTGTTTTTTTGAGACAGGGTTTCTCTGTGTAGAATTTTAAAATTACAACTAGGATACTGAAGGGCTCCTTTGCCCACTTACCTATCAGAACCTTTGTATTTCCTATTGCTTTAGGCACATTTTTAATATTAACTGAATATAAGAAAAATGTAATGTTTGTGGTAAGCACTTTCACAAATTTTGTGTTTGCTTCTTTATTTTTGATGGAGATACCTCTAACACCGTGAAGCGGAAACTGTCATCAACATTTGTAATTTCTTCTGTTGTTTGGAGCTACATAAAGTCCGATCCCTGGCAGAGATTTGATACTCACCTCTGTTTTCTTCTTCTTTCCCCATTAATCTACTTAATTAACTTAGACAATATTGTGGGAAACTGAACAAGATGAAGATCTAAACCTCTTTGATATCTCCTTTCAAGTAGGTAACCGATTGTCCTAGCACCATTTATTATATAATCCTTCCCTTCATCACTGATTTATCATTGTTGTTTTTAGAAATTGCTTTTGATATCTCCATCTGGCCAAGTGGTTTGTATAAAGGTTGCAGGGTAAAACTGTTACTCTCTCCTAATCTTATGTAATTTAGAGCCTTGGAAAAATCGCGTACTAGCTAAGCATTTTGGCCTCTGTACCCAGAAACAAGCTCACAGCTCTCCTGCTAGTACAACAGGAGCAACAACAGACGCTTCTTCCCAGGGCATCATAAGGATTAAGGGGTCTCCGCACTGAGAATGTTTGAAATGGCATTTAGTGCAAGAGGAGTGTAATGAAGGCCAGTCCTTGTTTTTGGGGGGATCTTTGTGGTTTTTAATGCTAACCCCTCTGTTTCTAGGTGAGACACTGAAAATCACAAACGTGAGAAGACTTCCCCAAGATTATGCATTCCAGCCCTCTACACTGTGCACCTCCCACATGAAGCTGGGTCCCTTCAGGCATCTCCTGCACTCTTATTACCTCTGCTTTTATGCTACGCAAATTCCATTATCTCACCATGCTGGGAAAGTTCCCAGTGTTTAAATGAATTTGGTAGAAGGCATGGGCCTTTATGCTGACCCCACTCAGAGTCCATCTAAAGCTCCAGTATTCACCCACAACAAAGACTGCCGCAGTGGTAGCATGGCCTTCAAATGGCGCTCTTTTTGTCCTCAGTTTAACTCTCGCCCCTTCTGGCATTGCTATCCTCTGACATTAACTTCGCAAAGTACGCATGGACCTGTATCTTCTCCATACACTTGAGCGTTTACCCCATCACCACACCACATGACACAGCACATCCACAGCTGGTCAGCAGATGATAAAATTACACTGGCAGTATTTGAGATAGGAGGACACTTTAAGACTCTAAAGTGACAAGCTAGGCTAGGTGACATAGAATGTATACAACAGGACAGGCTTTCTTATTAGGAGGCATAAAAAAGCTGTTTTATCACTGAGCCTAGCACAATGCTTCCTTACAGTGACAATCTGTCATGGTGCAGCAGGTACAGACACTACAGAGGAAGGAAACACGCCTTAGCACAGTCCACACTTGAGTCTTGAGTATGACAATACAGCCATTATACTATTAAGACCGAGTACCTAAACCTGCTACAGAGTTCTGTGTTTGAATACGTACAACTAAACAGTAGACCCTGCTGATGACGCTGACCCATTCATCAAAGTCATTCCAACATCACGTACAGAGAAAGGACATGATTCTGGGAAAGAAAGTGTGTTAAGACTAAAAGGCGGGAATATTGAGTTAGCATCTAGCAAGGGACAGCACGTCTGCATGTTCAGTGGTGGCCCAGTGACCAGGAGGTACTGCATGCACATTCATCCTGTCACTCAGAGGTCTTTAGTTCCCATCAGAGCCAGCTCTGTCGATGCTCATTGTTTCCACTGAACAAATGAACCAGAGAGGTAAAAACAGAACAGGGATGACAACACATGGCACTTAATTTCACCCGACTCTTATACAGACAAGTTCCTCTTCGTGGCACTTGCTTTCAGTCATTCTGTGGTGGCTAAGTGATCTTGTCTTACCTCTGCTGTCAAAATGCATGCTGCAGGTGATCGGTGGCACAATAAAGAAGTGTCAACAGTATTAACAATGACTTTCTAATGGAGGGTGACACTGTGAAACCCCTGTCTAGTCACGTGCTTCAAACCATACCAGATGGTAAACAAATAGCCCAAGAACAGACCCTAGGAAAATTTGCTGACCCACTACCCAGCTTTCACCAGAACCAGTTTGTCAAGAAATATGGTCATCCACATTCCCACACCGGCTTGAAGAGTGTCAATTTGCCAGTCTTCACTTTTGTATTCCAAAAGCCTTTCCTGGAGGCAATGGGAACGGGCAAGAATCTCACAGTCATGTGTGGCTTGGCTTAATCCATCCATCTCCACCATCAGCTCACTGTAACATCCATTCTGGAGTCAGAACTATGTGACTCTGAACAAACTAAAATTAAAAACAAAGGGGGAAAATGCTAGCCTCCCAGTGACTACTGTGATGTTATCCTGAGAATTATGGTAAGCTGAAGTCCAAAGGTCTAGTAGACAGAAATGGGCCACCCATGGGAGCTAAGGATTCCCTGGGAGATTCTATTGACCAGGACAAGAAGCAGTAAGAGACCACATTGCTTAGAACACCTTTCAAAGTTCAGGAATTACTTAGGAGCAAGAAATCCAGCCAATACCCTCTACTCAGCATAACTACCAAAGTAGCTGGCAGTCCTGATTCTAGATCAATCTAACGTGACTACCCTAGTCTCTGCCTATTGGTGCAAGCCTACAGACCCAGCTACTTAGGGAGGCTGAGGCAAGAAGATTGAAAGCTCAAGACCTGCTGGAATGCATTGAAAGGGCTGTTCTTAAAATATTCACACATCCCCAAAGGCTAGGGATGTAGCTCAGGGGTGCACACTTGCCATGTTAACATGGATAACACCCTAGGTTCTATCCCTAGCATGGGAAGAGAGAAAGAGACATTATCCCTTGGGCTGAAGTTGTATCAAATTTTCTCTCTGCAAAGAACAAGTACCACATGCAGAGTGCCCAACATAGGTGAAGGACCAAGGGAGGTATAACTTCATTTTCCAGAGCCGATTTTTCACTTGTAAGTACTAATAACAAGGACACTGAATTTTTATCTTCCATAATAAAGTGACATTCCAAGCTCATTATCTTGCTTGCAACTATACTATTACATCATGCATCCCCCAGTGCCATCCTTTTTCTGGTCATCCTTCAACCAGCCTTGTCACAAGGTGAACTCAGCCAATCAGGTGCATACACCCTGAACTCCTACATGAACACCAATGCCTCTTAGAACTGCAGGCAGCCTCAGGGTCTGTTAGAAATGAATGGAGCATGGCGGCCATCCATTCACAAACTGTCACTGCACTGTGGATCACAATGAACTCAAAGCCATAGAGCTAGTTACTGGAAGAATAAGGTACCTTTACCACCCAGGAGAATGCTTGCTGATAAACTGGACATGCCTAATGGTGTGTTTCTCTGTATGACTTTGCAAGGGAAACATCAGCATAATAGAAACTGCAGAGGATGGATACAGCTATTGAAAACATAATAGGGTAAGGACCTCACATCCAACACCTGAATCCTAAAAGGTTGATCTAGACTTCCTTTCTATGAATTAAACCAAATGGAAGTTTATTTTTTTCATCTTGTGTGGAACTCTGGAGGGAAACTGTCTACTCTGGGCAGTTTATAGAGACCAAGTACTTCCAGCTTACTGGTCTATCATCTGCTACTGGTGGTCCAAGACAGCTACCATCTACCTTCCTAGCAGAAGAAAAAGAAAAGAATGGATACCGTCTGTATCTGTCACAGCACTATAGAGAAGATGTGGACTAAATCCCGAGCCTCCTGGCTTGCAGATGTGTTTAGAGAGCTTCCTGTAGTTTGCTGAGACACATCCTAGTTAGGACAATTAGACTAGACTAACTCTCAGATACCTTCCAACCACGAGCCATTCCAAGTCAAAAGAACTGGAGAGATCAAAGAAGCACCATGCTAAGTTCCACTTCCAGCAGTGAATCCAGGATACTGATGATGAGTGCAGCTAAGCCGAAAGACTCAGGTGGGATGTGGGCTGTGCCCTCCACTGCCAAGGACAGCGCTGAGATTTGCAGGGGTGTTCACCAGGTGAGGCAGCATAGGGGGGGCTGAGAGGCAGGGGCCTTGCCTGGCGAAATTTGTGAAAAATAGAGCCTGCCATCTGAGAGCAACAGGGTAGCTCCCTCTACCAAGTTGAAGACCTACATGATCTGCAAGAGGATGACAGACTGATTTCTCCTGGGAGAGGAAGGAGCCTGGGGGTGTCTGTTAAGCTGTGTGACTCAACTCTTAGGTCAGTCATAGAACTCCTTAGTGTTCTCGTTTCTAAGATTAGGAATAGCAATTCCCTCTTTGCAGGGTGGTGGGGAAGACTGAGTGACTACTATAAACACGCCCACCGTGCCTGGTGAAGAGCTGAGACCCACCAGTGCCTTCCTACCTGTGATCACTGTGTGGAAAGCCAAGCCAGATCCCTGCCACCTCCGCAGCCCTTGAAGCCATGCCAGAAAAGTGGTTTATGGAGACTTGTTGATTTCCTTTGCATATTTTTAACAATTGGAGGGTCCAACAGTAAGTCTTCCCCATCTCCTCTAGCAGCCAAGCTCACAGGGAGAAAGGTGCCTGATAAAAGTCTCAGTGTCCGGCAAGCTGATCCCAGGCAGAGGCAGGTGCAGGGAACATTTTCCTAGGAACACAAGTTGGAGGAGTGGCTAGGTGAGCTTCAGGCACACAGGGACTGGTCTTGGGCAAGGTGAAATGGATCTAGTGTGTGCTCTGGGCACCTCCTCAGATGCCGTCAGGCAAAGTTCTCTAGCAGTCAATGTGGTAAGCCCTTCCTTGGGCTGGAAATGAGGAGTTAGAAACATCTAACTGCCTCCAAGGAGAAAAAGAGAATGTCAATGTGCACACCTTTGGGCTCCCTGTACACCTCCTGCCAAGGTAAGGCCCATGGAAGTACCTGGGCAGACACTCAGCCCTCCTCCCGAAGGAAACAGGATTAAGAGAGATACTTTTAAGCCAGAGTTGGAGCCTGACTCACATTTCCAGACTTGAAGGGAAGGCTTGACAATCTTCTGGACATTCTGGACATGAGGATTATAGAGAGCCAGATGGCTTGTTCTCAAACAGGAAACATCCAGAGGACTCTATAACCCACTCACCAGATCAAGGGCAGTGCTGTCCTGGGAGTGGGAAGTGCAGCTCGGATCTCCTGCAACTGTCTTGACTGTCAGCACCCCACACCACCATCTCTGCTGGGAGGATGGAGTCCTGTTCAGAGTGTCACAAAGGCCTCCCCACCCCATGCCAGAGACTCTCTGAAGGAAGACTCCAGAAACCCCCAAATGGCTTCCCACTACACCCTCCCTGACATCATCTAAGTCCACTCTGATCAATCCACCGGTCCCCTCCCTGACATCATCTAAGTCCACTCTGATCAATCCACCGGTCCCCTAAGGCCTGCCACAACCCGGGGGAAGACACAAGAGGACCCATTAGAACGCCATGAGCAACTAGGTAAGCTGGCATCTCTCACAGAAGGTAGAGGCAGCACCAGGCCTGGTCTTCTGAGGGCTGCCAGGGGATAGGTCCAGTCAGAATGTTCAGAGATGTAAGACAGTGGGAGGGAGCAGTGGGTATAGCTTAGGCCAGTGGAGAGCTTGCCCTGATCAGGGTTGTGTGCAATCCCAGGCTGATTGGCCGTGCTCTACATTTCTAGTCCAGGTACCCCATTTTGCTCCCCGAAATCTGTCATTCCTCTCCTGTTCTTGCCCCAATGGAGCTGGATACAGTAAACACACATTTATCTGGCCCCAAGGAGAGGCCATCTCCTACATATGGCTGTCAATTAAGTTTGATTTTTTTTTTCATTTTTATGGGTTGTAAGCTTAACAATCATCTTCTAAACTTCACATTTACATAGAGATGTGACTTCCCAGACTGAGACAAAAGGAACACGCCTCTTGAAAAGGCACAGCAACTGGAGAGCGGGGTGGGGGTGTGCCCACGTGCCTGTACCCACATAGAGGAGAAAAGAGAGGGTGGAAGGGAGGGAGGGGAATACGAGGCCACAGAATGTGGCTAAGGCTTTTGGCCTCACTGCTCCCATCCCCTCATCTGGGGGCTCCTGTGGCGTTGGCTTAAGCGTAAATGTTTTGCCATTCCTGCTGCTTGGCTCCACACATCTGCAGCATCATGACCGCTCCGGCTACTAGGAACTTCTCAAGGTGCAGGGAAGGAAACACAGTCCTGGAGTTGGTGCTTGCCCACCCCAGTTATCAGTCACTTTCTACCGTAAAGTTGAGAATATTATTACTACTTCAGTTAAAAAAAAAAAAAACAACTTAATCCCCACCCAAGTGTCCACCTTGCAGGCAAGTGGGCCCATCCCCAGGTCTTTGTCACTATCTCTGATTCATCATCCAAACAGTTACACCTGCACTGGGGATAATGTGCCAAGATTAAACTATGCACACACAGCCGAAAGGCAATGCCATCACCCAGAAGAACACCTTGAATTGATTTTTTAAACTACTTTTATTTATTTTTATGTGTGTGCCTGTGTGAGTATCTGTGTGTGGCATGTGTGTCTGGGTGCTCACAGAGTCTAGAAGAGGGTTTCAGATCTCCTGGAGCTAGAGTTACAGGCAGTTGTGAGCTATCCAAAAATGGGGTACTAGGAACTGAACTGAGTTCGTAGAAAAGCACAAGCTCTTTTAATTGCTGAGCTATTTTTCTAATCCCTTGAATTAATTTCTTAATAATGTCTCATAAATAAATTAGCTTTGGTCACTAGAAAAAAATAACAAGCCCTGCAGGAGCATCTAGATCCAAAGAATCTGGCCAGTGTAGGGGTCCTCCCTCCCAGGAGTCCAGCTCAGATGAAATGTCACTTTGTCAAAGAGCCCTTGACTCCAATACCACATTCATTTTCTTTCCTCATAACACATAACACCATTCAAGCTGTCCTATATGTTTACTAGTCTATTTGTCTATTACCACTCTTCCACCCCCACCCACTCACCCAGCATTACGTATGAGTCCTGTCTAGGCACTGCTCTATTCCCAGAACCTACAGGAGTTCATATGGGACCCACGGTTGATGCTCATTAGTTCTTGCATCATCAAGGCTAATTACCTGATTGAACCATGCCAGCATAAGGCTGGACGTCAATGCCTTTCACCATCCCATCAGCCTTACAAGAAGTTCCACGTCTCCACTGTACAGATGAGAAATTGGCCCTGCCTGATGCAACTTTCTAGGTAGGGGCTCTGAAACTAACACTGTCTTAGCTGAAGTCAGACAGCAGAGCCCCGCCATGGCTGACGAACAGGTGGGGCCAAGATTTACACAGTCCCTGTTCCTTCCACAGCACCTCTGGAAGCCAGAAAGAGGCTCTTGGATGGACAGAGAGGGTTCAAGGAACCCAAGAGGCTGCAGGAGCTGCAGGACAGGGAGTGAGTCACAGCTGCAAGTGACAGCAGCCACAGTGAAGCCTGAGTGGCTGGCTGCCCCTGTGGCTAGCAGAGGCTAGACCCCTCCCCCCTTTCATCGTAGTATCATAGCAACTGTAAATATGTGTTGACAGGGCTGCAGCATCCATGACCTTAAACCACCTGATGCCACAATGTTCTGGCCCTTGAAACCCTTCGTGGGATGAGGGCCACAGGGGAGCTGGCAGGGCTGGCTCTCATGTTTCTTAAGCACTTAGGATAGAGAGCGGAGAGGCATGCAGGGTACAGATGGACTCTGGTTTCCAGGTACTCCAGCACCTGCCTGCTCCTGACCCCAGAAGCAGGCCTGTGTGTCTGACCATGGCTACACCTGAGCTGCTGATTGCATGAAGTGCTTTTCTTGAGTCCGAGACGGGTGACAGAGGAGCAGGAACTGACACCCCCAGAGAATGTGATGGTGACATCTTTTCTGAAGAAGAACATGGCCTTAGAGTAAAAACGCCCAAAGAAGCCATACACCATCTTCCTGCATAGGTGGCTCTGGAGCCCCACAGTATCCATTAATCTACCAGCAAGGTAAACCAGAGGAGCTGGGCACAAGGGTGCACATCCTGCTAATTATGCTAATTGCTATTTAATGATTTGTGTACATTTCTCAGACTGCAAGTTGTACACAGCTGCCTGATGGATGAGGAATCAAGACTGGGGTTGCTACTTTCATGTTTCTTTTTCACTAAAACACGCACTCATATATATGCACATATATATATATACGTGTGTGTGTATATATATTCACATATTCATTCAACAAACAAGTGGGAAACAAATAAAAGTAAGCCTAACCATCAGACACAGCAAAGCTGACCTCCAGGATTTGGACCACTGGAGTTTGGAATCCAGCCCCCAAAGATCAGTAACATAGTGACTTGTCCTCTGGCAGAGGATATCCCATGGCCTGAATAGGGGACCAGTTCGAAGTAGAATTGGAGAGGTCCTCTGAAAAGGGAAAGAAAAACCATGAGGTAAAGAGACCAGCCTCCAGAAAAACCTTAGGTCCAGAGACTTGAATACGACAGGGGTGGAAGCTGGTGTCGAGACCAGAATAGCTCATGGGGGCTTCCTCAGCCTTGGGAAGCAACGCGTACCTTCTGTGAAATGTCAAAATGACTCAGATACAAGCAATGAGTTGGAGCCTCCCGTGACACAGGGAGGCTCTAGCAGAGCTGTCACAGGTCCTGCCCCCTCCTCTTAGGCACTCCTACAGTCTTTCTTCTCGGGGCATGCATGGCCTGCCTCAGGCCCATACAGTCCCTATGGCCCCTAACACTTGGAGACAGCAATCAAATTAAAATGCACAGGGGCTGGAGAGATGACTTACCGCTCTTCCAAGAAGGCTCTGAGTTTGGTTCTCAGGACCCTTATTTGGTGGCTCCCAACTGCCTAACTCCAGGGTATCCAACCTCCTCCTCCTCTGGCCTTTGTGGGCACCCACAGATGTGTGGCAAACATTCATATAGGCACATAAGAAAATAAAAAATAAAGTATAGAGGGAGCAAATCCAAGAGTAAGAGAGGCATCTGTAAATTGGCCTTCCTAGAGGGGAGTGCAGAGGGCACAGAATGGCAGTTGTGCTCCCTACCGAGTGTGCCTGTGTCCCCAAGCCCTCCCACCCTAAGGATCCCCTCAGACTGGGGTCCAGGTCAGGCATGTGGTATGGGGGTGGGCCACGGAAAAAAACAGCTCAGGAGGAGAGGGTGTTGAGAAGAGATGCATTCCGAGGACTAGTCTTCAGAGCTGTGCTATGTCTTTACAAGCCTTTTCTAGGAATGTGAAGTCTATTCAATCCCCTTCTTGTTCTGTGGCATGTTAAAAGCTCTGTCACCTGTCCTCGCCGGACAAGGGGCACAGTTCCCATGCCCTTGTCCTAGCAACTTCCATGGTGTGATGTGAGCTGTCACGGGTCTCACAGAAGAGCCACCTCCCCAGGCCAGTCCTCAATATCCTACTGTCACAAAAGGAACTCAAGTCTGAATTAGTCCATTCTCAGACCCAGAGGAAGACAGGTAGGCAGCCACTCCCGGCCTCCCTTCCTCCCTCTACTTCCTCAGCAAAGTCTCCTCTGGACAATGACCCTTGAGGCAGGAGCTCCATGTGTATCCAGGTGTGTGCAGCCTGCCCCCAGCACTATGCCTGACCCAGAGGCAGAGCTGAAGAAGGTGAGGATGGCTGGTGGGAGATGGGTAGGTGACATCTCTCCTTACCCTGCCCCACACCCTAGGGATAAGGGCAATTGATCTCAGTGTCCTTGGATCTATCTACCTCCGATCTTCTAAGAATGAAGTTTCTTGCCCTGGAAGTGACTGTGTCTGAGGATTAGGTGCTGGTCACATCTGGCCCACGTGCTCGAGAGAGTCCTCCACTGTCACCTTGCTTAAAATCATTGTTTCAGTGTCTACAGAGTAAGATGTTTCTTCTGACTTGCTGTCACCTGTCAGGTCTGTAATTACACTTCACAGTTCTAACAAAAGCATCGTGCGCTCTAGAAGGGTAAAGACAGGCGAAGGCCCTGCAGATGGTCCCTTAACACTTTATGCACACCATCCAGAGAATCAGGAGAGAACAGTTCTGTACCTGCCCAACCGTGGGCCAATTATTCTAAGTGACTTCTATCCATTGACACAGGCCCCACCCCATGTCCCCCTGAGCTGTGCCCCTGAGCCCCTGCCATACACACTCACAGTGTCTGCACAGCAGAGCAGGAACATATATTTCCTCAGGCCCATGTCCCTAGCCGCTCTCCGCTAATTAAAACAGGATGTCAGTACTCATTCCTTAGGATGAGTTGAAGTCATGGCGATAGCGCCTCTCCCAGGGCTGTTTCAATTTGATTATGAAACAAAAGGGATGTGTGCTATTCTCTGTGCTCCTGAAGTCTCTCCACACTGTCTGGATGAGCAAGGAACCTAGGGGTGGCAGCTGTCCCTGAGCTGGGTTCTCTCTGCCTTAATGTCTCAAATTCATTTACTAGGAGACCCTCCTAGTACAGCCCTGGACCACAGCTCTCATTCTCTCTGCCATGGTTTGCGTGAGGTTGGTCCTTCAAGGTTCCCATATTAGAAGTTTGGTCCCCAGTGTGGCCTCATGAGGAGTGACGGGACCTTTAAGAGGTAGAGGTGAGGAGTAATTAGGTCATTGGGGATTCTGCCATTGGAAGGGACTGATAGATCTCATTGGAACCTGGTGAATTCTCAGCAGACATCCTTTATTTTTAAAAAAATGCAGGTTGAACCCCTTCTCTCTGCCTGTTTTTGTCTCACAACATTTCCCAAAGCCACTCCTCCCAGTGTGATGGCCACAATGCCCCTTCCAGAAGCCACTGTTCTACTTTCAATCTCCCCTCCCCAAACCATGAGCTAAAAAAACTTTCATTTATGCATTACTCAGTCTCGGGTATTTTGTGATTGAAACAGAAAATGGACTAAAACATCAAGACATATCTTTGATTCTATTAGTTGCTGCAATAGATATTTTCTGAGATCTTGTATGTATATTTTTAAAGCCATGGTAATACATATTATAAAACTTTTCTGTTGTGCTTATGTTTAAGTATGTAAGCTCAGCAGTGTTACACACATTTGTATTATTATGCAACCAGTATCCAGAATTCTCCTAACCTTGAGAAACTGAAATTCTGTCCTCATTAAACATGAACTCATCACTCTCTGCCCATCTAGGCCCTTATAACTGCTATTCTACTTCTATCTCTATGGAGTTGACTACTTGGATACTTCATGCATTTAGCATAGTATCTCCTGGGGTCATCACATCAGCCATGGACTTACTTCTCTTTAGAGTCTGACTAATACCCGTTGTAGTAACACATTATATGTATACAATGCTTTGCGCATCCATTTCCTTGTCTGTGGACATTCGGAGCATTTCTACCCTTTGTATGTTGTGAATGATGATGCCGTGATCAATGATATACAGATATCTCTTTGAGACCATACTTTCTATTATTTTAGCAATATATAGAGAAATTCCTATTTTTATTTTATTTTATTTTTAAATCCATCATACTGTTTTCTGTAGTAGCTGTACCATTATACATTTCCACCAGAAATACACAAGGAAACCAGTTTCTCCACATCTTAGTCACCTTGGTTTTCTATTTCTTGTTTGGGTTTGGTTTTTAAAAAGTAGTCATCTTAGTCAATGTGAAAATGATTCTGTTTTCCTTTTATGTTTTGAATACTATGCCGGGCATTTGGCTTGAATAACCTCATTTAATCCACAAAATCAAATTGGCAGTCGGCTAGCCACGGCTACCTTCTTCCCTGTGACACTGGCTGTCTTTCTGTGCATATATGCTTTCTCCCAGAGCACACCAGCTTGTATATAGTACATGTGTACATTCATGTATACATACTCATATGGGGTACACTGAGGCTCTGACATAGCAGACACATCATTTTCTGCGGGTGAACTAAAGAGCCAAAGAATGTCTTTGGGGCCTTGGGGGTCTCTAAAGCTTGGCAGTCACACACATGCCACTCTCCTGAGCCTGAGATCAAACCTCTTTACCCAAGACCACCAAAAAGCAAACTCTTGAGCAATGACCAGCCCTAAGTGTGCACTTCTGTGGTGCACAGAGCAGATGTCTTGAAGGCCTGTGCTGTCTGGGCCTGTGTCTGCACATAGCAGATGCATCACAAACATCTCCTACCTTTACAAGAATAGTCAAAGAGCTCTCAACATTCACCACCTGCCCTACACACTACACATACTGACTTCCTCTCAGAGAAGCCTGGAGGAACAGACACATTTAGCCGCAGTTTATGAATGAGGAAACGGAGATCTCAGAGAAGCACAGCCCTTTCTCCTAAGGATACACGGCTAAGTGGCATCAAAGACAGAAGTTGACTCTAAACTGTTCTGCCCTACCATCTATGTGGGTAGATGAGCTTTAGATGTCTGCCCATGTTGGCAGACAACAACAGACACAAACAGTACTGTCTTCTGGCACTGTGACGGTTCTGATGAGGGTTGACGACGGAAGGCCCAGGAGAATCTCAACACCCGATCAACACAACACCGACCTTTCTGTTGTCATTTTGCCCCATGAGGATGGGATTTTCCTGGGATTTGGTGATATCGAGAGACTTTGGCCAAACAGCCATGCCTCCTTGAAATACTTTATTTTGGGGAGATCTAAGTAAACATCCCCAAGGACTCTGTTTTGGGGAGAGAAGCAAGACTTTATTGATTACAACTCAAACCTAATGCTTGAGCACGTCTTTGCTCGGTCAGCTCTATCTGCACATATAAAACAAAGGCTTGAACTGGATCTTTATGCAATCAACTGTTCTTCCTCTCTTAAGTTTCTTTCTCCAGGTCCATGGAGGAGGATGGGGGAGTGGCTCGAGGAAACGAGGAAACGGTTAGCTTTAGGCTCCATGTTAGAGGCACATGGCACAGAGGCACATCTTCCTTTCTTTCCTTAATAAAAAGTAACTATAGCCTGAAGGGCTTCGAGAGCTCATTGACAACCCTTCCTAATCAAGAAAGGCCAGTTGCCAGAAGGAAAAGCAATCCACAAGTATGTGCCATGTTCCCCCAGGCATCCGTCAGTCTAGCTAAGGGAGACTGGCCTTCTGTCATAAATTCAATCTCAAGCACTCAGTTCTCCCTCCTGGGTTATCGCATAGACAGAAAGCAGGCGTTCTCTGTCAGGAGCGTATCAGGGAGTCACACTTCCCCAAGTCCTCTGAATGCAGAGGGAAAGCCGTTCCTGCTCTACTTCAGACCTCGGCAGTTCTAAGAAAGCTCTCTGTACAGGAGAAGGTGGAGGAGCTGCATCCTCTTCTCTCACACCCTTTAGAATGTGGATGGTGGTCCTTGGGGGGCTAATGGAAAGGGGATATGGTGAGGCATCAAGAAAGAGATGGAACCTTGTTTTTTGAGTTTTGACAAGTCACAACCTCTGCATTTCTTCTAAAGGCAAGATGGCAGGGCTGAGGGTAGGGTGGCCCTTTCCTCACTTTTCCTGTGTGGGAAAAACAGTTAGTGTCTAATAACAGTCACTGGAGTAATGTCATTTTCTACAACAATATAACCACAGGGGGACGAAGTGGGAAGAAGGTATTCATGGGGAAAGGAAGGGGATACCAGAGGGTAACTGGGGCTGAATATCAGCATAATACTTTGTACACATATATAAAACTGTCAAAACTTCAAAGTTCCTATTTTAAAATATCAAGTATTACATGACAGTAATCCCAGCACTTGGGGAAGTGGAGGCAGGAGGACCAGCAGTTCAAGGCCAGCCTGGGCTACATAGCAAGTTTGACGCCAGCCTGGGATACAAGATTCTGTTTTAAAAGAGAGGGGTGGAAGGAGAAAGAGGTTGTTAAGCTGGACTTGGTGTGTTTACAACAGCCCCTCTGCTGTTTTTAAAATGTCCTGTCCTTGTCATGGTGGACGATGCTTTAAATACTTTTCTTATCACTGTGACGAAACACAAGACCAAAACCAAGAGAGAAAGAGTTGGTTTTTTTGTTTGTTTGTTTTTCCCAGAGAAACGCATCTACGGTGGTGGGAAGGCACGGTGACAGAAGCATTGTGATGTGTGACAACCAGGAAGTGGTGAAAAGGGAAAGGCAGTGCTCACCCGGCTTTCCCTTTCCCCTGCCTTAGACGCAGTGTGGGGTGGCAGCCCACGAGACAGCGCCACCCATGTCCAGGCCCCCCTCCTCGGTTAATCCTCCCGGGAAATGCCCTCACAGACACACTCCCAGGTGCATCTCCTAGGTGATTCCAAATCCAGTCCAGCTGACAAAGAATATTAACCATCGCAGACAGTACTGATATAGTTTGTATAGTGTTGATAAATAGCTGCATATACTAACAGTGCTTCCAGGACAGAAGACAAGAGTCAGCGGGGCTACAGTCTCAGAAGATGCTGGCTCCCTGGAGCAGGCAGTGGCAGGAGACGACATATCAGTAAGAATTCTCAACTCTGACAGATGTTCCCAAGGCATGGAAAAGAGGGGGAAGAAGGATGAGGGCTGAACTCAGCAGTAGGATGCTAGCCTCGCATGCATGAAAACCTGTTTTCAAACCCTAGTACCCAAAAGGAGGGGGGAGGTAGGTAGAAAGGTCAGGAGTCTGCAGAAAGTTGGTATCCATAGCTGCAAACCCCGTGCTCACAGAGCTGCAGCTTCAAGAGGAGAGCTATTGATTCTTCTCTGCTTCCACAGCATGGGAAGCACATGAGATGTGTAATGGAGCTGCCTTGATGGTAATTATTTCCTTATCAGACAGGGAGGTGATAGATCATCTCAGAGGAGATGCCTTAATTGAAAAAGTGCCAGTAGATAAAAAGCAGTAAGAACCTTTTCAGCCAAAAGTACAGTTCCCTCAGCCCTGAGTGGGGCTAGCTTTCCCATCAGGCCCCTCTCCTAAGGGAGGAGGGAGCCAGTGCATTTTCATAATTGGAGACAAAGAGCCTGCCTTCTTTAAAGTCAAGGAACACACTCCTTGGTGTACTAAGGAACCAATAAAAGCAACTGTCATCCCAAACTGCCATGTATTTCACTTTTCCTGGTTACAAGAGTGGTCTTTAGAGGGGACAACTGTCCAGGTCCTTACTTCTCTGTCCCAAGACATTCAAGCTGGGTCCAGAAGGCTCTGGGAGAAATCTAGCTCAAAGAATATGGGCTCCCTCTTCTCCCTCCAGAGCCAAGCAAAGCCAGCTGACTTCCAGCACCCTGTGGTAGTTACAGTCAATATTGGTCACTACAATTTTTATCTGGAGTGTCCCCCAAAGGCCACGTGCTGAGGCTTGGTCCCCAAAGTGGGACTATTAGGAGGTGTGATATTTTGAATAAGAATGGTCCTCATAAGCTCATTTGAGAGCTATTTGAGAAGGATGAGGAGGTGTGGCCTTGTTGGAGTAGGTGTGGTCTTGTTGGAGGAAGTATGTCACTGGGAGGTAGGCACTGGGATTTCAAAAACTCATGCCAGGCCCAGGTTCTCTCTCTGTGGATCAGGATGTAGTTCTCAACTACTGCTCCAGTGCCTGCCTGCATGCTGCCTTGCTCCCTGCCATGATGATAATGAACTGACTCTCTGAAACTATAAGCAAGCACCAAATTAAATGCTTTAGTTTATAGGAGTTGCTATGGTCATGGTATCTCTTCACAGCAAGACAGGAGGTGATGGACTTCTTAAGGTGGGAACTGATAAGGAGTTAGGTCCCTGGGTGCTTGCTTCTCAAGGGAATGCTGGAATCCCAACCTTTTCTTCTCCCTTTCTCTTTATTTCCTAGTTCATTCGATGATTTCTTTTCTTTGCCACAAAATCCTTCAGAGGTGATATTTTGTCAGAGGCCCATGTAATTGGACTACTATATATTGTAGCAGATCCTCCAGACTCTGGACCTTTTTGCTTTATGAGCCATTTGCTTCAGGGGCTTTGTTACAGTGATAGAAAACTGACAAGGTGTATATCACCATTCACTCAGCTTTTTTTATAGACCCTTAAGAGTCACCACTCTAAACATACAGGGGGATGCGGAGGGTTGTTCAGCTCAAAGGGTGGGGCTTTCAGGTATCTTCCAGACATGTTCCTGAAAAATCCTGGCACTGCATGAAACAGTTCCCAGGGAGCCACAACGCCCGCCACCCTCTTACAGCATATGGGAGGAGAGAGATTCTGATCGTTTACATAATCCTAAAGAACCTTTACTGCCTGAATACTCTGCCTTTTAGTTTAGGAGGTGAACTATATGTTACTTAAAATTAACCATGTTAACCATTTTTAAGTTTGCAGCTCAGTGACATTAAACACACTCACACTGTCACTTCTGAATGCCATCGTGAACTTCAAATTTACCTCCAGAGGCTATTTCTAGTTTTATCAGCCAAGTACTAGATGCCATGGTTTTCTTCCCTGCCCACCATGGACAGGACTGCTCTTGCCCATGTGCACATTTGCATTCCTGGTTAAGTAAGCTTCCGGCAAGTCGCTAAAGTGCTCTGGGCCTGTGATTGGTTCCATATGAACATATGATGAACAGCCATGCTTCCTATGCACTGGCTGCTGTGTGCTGTGGTACGGGGGCATCTTGGAACCCCTCTTCTTAGGGTAGGACTGCTGACTACCTAGGTAAATAGGTCAGCTCAGGTCCTGTGACATGTTTTTTTGTTTGTTTGTTTGTTTTAGAAGGTAAAGGTGGGGAATAGTAGTAATCAACGGTTCCTGCAGCCTCCAGTTGCTCTGCTCATCTTGGTGTTCATGCAAACAGTTCATTGTAGGCTTGCAAGCCTGGAGAATACAGGGCAGCTTTAATTAATTCTAGTACATGCCTTGCAATGTTTACATTCCAAATTACCTTCGAGTCAGAAGTATGCAGTCCAGAACCACAGTTTAGGGCAATAAAATTCCACTGGCCACAGCTTCTAGCATCTGGAAGTCATTAGCTGAAAGAGCCCAAGTTTGCTATTTGGTACAGTTAGCTACACTTCAGGATAGAAACAGGTACTATGGACTCCCCCTGAGCTGCCAATACAGACAGTCTCCTGAGCAATGCAGATATCCTAGATGCCGAGCAAAGAAACCTGGAGAAAACAACCATTGTGCTTACAATCAGGATCAGTTTCCTAAAAGTTTTATACTTTGATCCAGACCCAGCCCTGAGTTCTGCTGAAGAGGGATGGGGTGAGTTTTCCCTGCCATATCCCAAGCCTGCTGGACCTGTGGTACATCTCATAGCCTAGACCAGGACCACACTGAAGGAAAAGGAGGGCCTGTGAGCAGAAAGACTCCACTCTGTCCATTCTTCTGCATTTGGACAGAGTTCCATGCCACCACCGCAGGCTTCCAGTTACCTTCTCTATCATTTCCCTCTTCAAATCTCAGGAAATCCAGGTTGGTAGGAAAAACACTTAACATTTGCTCCTTTAGAAGTCAAATTTCCAAATGACTCAACAATACTAGAGGGCTTACAACATCTCTGAACTAATCAAAACGCTATGAAAATCCCATTATTTGTCAATGTCATTTTCCTCCTACTCATTAAAAAGCCAGTTGTATTTGTTGATGATATATTTCAAGAATTCTACGCTCTCAACAATCTGAGGGTGGGTATAGGATGCCTCCCCGCTTTCCAGTTAAAGAAACAGAGGGAGTGAGTGCAGGCACCTTTATTAAGCAGACAAGGGTTGAGGCCTGTTCCTTAACTCATAAAATGATACCACAGCTTATCTGGTGGGTTGCCATCCCTGTGGCGGGCCTCTGTATACGAGGTGCTGCACACACAGCAGCCAGATAGTGAGACAAGTTGCTCTATGAACCAAGCAGCAAGAGTTGAACACAGACCTATTGACTCCTAGGTCACCCGGTCTCAAACCATAGATGTGCTAGATTTTCCAGAATGGCTCCTGCTGAAACTCTAGAGAGAGTAGATACTCAGAGCTTTGGAACTCTTCAGAAGCTCCTGAGGCTCCTGAGCGGTCTATGGATCTCAGCTGTTCTCTCCATATGCTTTTGCTATATTCTCCCATTTCCCTTGCCATCAGTACCTCAACCCTAAGAGCCACAGGTCCATGCTATGCTTCTCCAAGGCATCTTTAGAGTCCACATAAAGATATAGACAGACTTGGACTTTTTGTGCCTGGCTTACTTCATCGAACACAGTGCCCTCCAGGTTTGCCCACGTTGTCACAAGTGGCAGTATTTGCTTCTTTAAAGCTGAACAGTATTGGTGAAATTATTAAGGCAACTCCACGTAGTTAAAAGAGAGGTTTATTTTGTGGGGTAACTTACAAGTGAATGGATAGTTTACAGAGTCTGGGAAAGGCATAGTGCAGTCTGGTGGTGTTCTCTGGAGAACTCTGCTCAGTCTACCTCCAGCATCCAGGGTCCAGGAACCAAGAGAGCCGGCATATCCGGATCTCGGGTCTTCAGGGTCCTCTCTCGGCCCCACCTTGTAGGCATGACCATTACCGAAGCTTCAATGGGGGTTGGAACTTCCAGGTCAAAGCTGGAATGGCTACCCACTACAGAACAGTAAGTATTCTGCCTATATATAAAGGTCACATTCTCTTCACCCATTCATCTCTTAACAGGCTCGGTATTATTTCCACACTTTGGCTGCTATTGTCACAAATGCTGCAATGAACATGGGAGCACTGACATCTCTGGGTGATTCTGTCCTAATGTCCTTTGGACATGCACCTCAACATAGGAATGCTGTGTCACGTGGTACTTCTGTTTTTAATTTTCTAATTTTCCAATGCACTTCTGTAGTATTTTCCATAATAGATGTGCAAATTTACATTTCTAGCAGTATGCAAGGATTCTATACTTGCCACACTCTCACCAACATTTGTTATAGCTTTTTGGGTTTTTTTTTTTTTTTTTTTTGTGTGTGTGTGTGTGTGTGTGTGTGTGTGTGTGTGTGTGTGTGTGTGTGCGCGCGTGATTCTTTTCATTATTTTGGAGAACAAACACCCTAACAAGCACGAAATGATAGCACTTCGTGATGGTGATTTGTCTTTCTGTGGTGATAAGTGATGGAGATCACTTTTCCCTCTTCCTGTTGGCTGTGTGCATACTTCATCAGAAAAATGGCCATTCAGGCCTGTCTTAGTTTCTTTTCCTGTCTCTATGATAAACCACTAAAACAAAAATCAACGTAAGGAAGAAAGGGGGACATTTTGGTTCACAGCTCAAGGTACAGTCCATTATGGCAGGGCAGTCAGTCAAGACAGTGGGAACTTGAAGCATCTGGTCACATGACATCCACAGTAAAGAAGCAGAGAGCATTGGATACATGAGCTCAGCTAGTTTTCTCCATTTTATGTAGCTCAGGATCCCTTCCGAGGGAACAGCACCATCCATAGTGAACAGGGTGGTGCCACTTAATACAATTGCTTGTATCAATTAACACAATCAAAATAATCCCCAAAGCCTCGCCCAGAAGCCCATCTCCCAGGTAGTTCTAGATTCCACCAAGTTTACATAAATCATTTTAAGGCCTTTAGCCCATTTTTAATCTGACTATCAGCACAAACAGACAAAACACTCTTTAAAAAGAACAGAGTTGGAGGTCCCACCATTCTTGATTTTTAACTGTATTTAAAGTCAAAGCGACCCAAGCAGCACAACAGTGATGGCACAGCAGACACACGGAGACAGACAGACACACAGAGACAGACACACAGAGACAGGAGAGAGTGCAGAAAGGCAGCAGCGTGCTGGGGTCTGACGGGAATGACAAGACACGGAGGGCAGAATGCGCAGTCTCTTCCAGAAATGGTCATGGGAGCTGGGGACCCACAGTCAGGAGAAGGAATGGGACACTTCCATTAAAGGCCTCAATGTAAAGCAAAAGCTGTAAAACTCCTAGAAGAAAGCATAAGAAAAAGGCTCTTTGACACTGGCCTTGGCAATGATCTTTTAGATATGGCTCTAAAATGAAAGGAAACAAGAGCAAAAATATACAAGGGAGATTACATCGGCTGAGGGGAGGTTCTATACCTTCCCTCAACCTTTGTACCTGAAAGGTCAGTCTATGAAAGGAGAGAAAATATTTGTAGAGCACATATCTCACAGAGGTTTAATATTTTAAATATGTGAGGAGTTTGGAGAACTCAATAGCCAGAAACCAAATGAATGTTTTCAATGATCATCAGAGTGATGCCATGGGGCCACATGCCATCCTCACTTGACAAGTAAGATGCCTAGCTCCTCTCTCCAGCCAACTTGGGCAATCATGGGCCTGAATTTTCATGCTGATATTCTAGCAGGTGGTGTTTAATGGTTACTATAATCACAAAGTCCGGGCATGGGAGCTTCTTCCAGAGAGTAGCTGCATCAAAGCCATAGGACTGGCAAGAGGGTGTGATCAACACAGATGCAGATTCACAGGCCTCCTAAGATGAGTGGTAACCCTTAGAGACACAGTCAAGGTTCTTCCCTTGAAATAGACCCACTCAAAGGGGTCTGGGCAGCTCCATGGCTTCTATTTCCAGACTTTACTTTTCAGAGTCTGCAACAGTAGGCAATATTGATCTTCAGAATTAGACCTTGCTACATAAAAGTAAACTAAAGCAAGAGAGGTTTGCACCTCTTGTTCTAGAAAATAGACTATGCATGTTCATATACACTAGAGAGCAGGTAAAGCCCCTCAGGGCTCTAGCTTCAGCAGCCATCATTTCAGAGCCACTAAAGGATGAATAATCTTTCCCAGATGATGTCCCATATGGCTCTGGTCCTTTGCAATAGATGGTTCTATAATTTTTAGGGCATACCCTTGGTGGTTCTGATGCACAGTAAACTCTGACGAAGGAAGTTCAAAGCCACTATCTCAGCCCAGCACCTCTACAGAGGCAGAGCTCTGTAGCCAAAACACCCACAAATGCCAGGAGGTAGGCATCTGTGCTCAAACCCCAGCTCTGCAGCTTTGAGAGGCTGTGGGTCCTGCACAAGTCCTTGAGCAGCATGGAGCCTTAATTCACCTCAACTGCCAAATAAAGGAATTAAGCTAAATCAGCGGCTTGAAGATTTTCTTTGAGCAATCAAATCATTTTCCCAAAGGAACGTACTCAGAACCTGTGTGTAGGAAAGAGGATAGAGCAGAGCAGGCTGGACATACAGGTGAAAGGCCTTCCTCTGAGCCACCTGCATCTAGATCAGACTCATAGCTGTGCATGTCCCAAGCATACACCCCAGGATGGGAGGAAAGGAAAGACGCCATGCTCAAGGGCAGACGTGAAGGGCTGCTGGCAGAAGGGTGGTTCCTAGGTTCAACTGAGGGCAGGGTGGCCAGGGCAGCCCAGACTTTCTCCACATCTAGTCACTGGGCAACAGTCACTATTTAGTGGCCCGTCCCTGCAGCAGTGCAAACAGACCTTGGAAACCCTCTTCAGTGCACGTGAGACAAGAGGAGGGATGGGCTTCTGCTCCATCGACCAAGCTAGGATTTGCTCTCCCACCAAAGCACATCTGTGCAGTAATGGCCTTGATAAGTCCTGTGGCAAACGAATCAGTGTTCAGCCTGTTTTTTTTTTAAACCAGCAAGCCTACAAGTGTTGTTTGTCTTTAGATGAGAAGACCCTTTCACAATTAAAATCTACCCGGTATTCTCTTGGAGACCATTTATGATATACAGATGTATAGTTTTAGATATGCTGAGAATGTGACTGTGGGGAAATAAGGAGCATTTTGAGGGTTTAGAGGTAGGGAGAGCAAAGTAATTATTTGAGGGGTTCTCCCTCCTTTCAGCTTTATATTCTGCAGGATCAAAAGTCACCAGGAATTAACTTTCTCACTATGTATATCCCGGGACTCAAGCTAGCTATTTATGAGAACTCCCCAAGATCGTTGGAGCCCACAGGTACTGCTGTGGCAGCCAGAAGACCCTCTTGTCATGTTCTTCTGGGATGTCCACTGCTATCCCTGAGGGTACCATGTAGGCTGCAAGGGATTCCTGTCTGTCCATTCAGAGCTTACTTCCCTGGACCAGAGGCTGAGAAACACATCCCTGTAGAATGTAACCATGGTGTATGGAAGGTCTAACGCCCCATTCACAGCCTAGTCACTTGACATTCAGCACAGTGAGTCCTTTATGGAAAGATACACACAATTAAGGACACGGACCTAGAATGAGACTGCCTAGGTCCAAACCTAATTGCTGCTCTATCTAAGGTAATATAATTTCCAGAAACTTCCTTAACCTCTTGGTTCCTTGATTTCTTCCACTGGAAAACAGGGAAGGACAATATGAGGAGTAAATTAGCTAGCATAAGCAACATGCTTCAAATAGTGCCTGAGGCATAATGAATGCTAGAAAGACATCTGTATTATTAGCATTATCCCCAACCGTGCCTGCCAGAAGTCAGGGGGGATTTCATAAGGGATGCAGATGGGCTGACGGAGTGTCTGAATCTCCACAAATGCACCTAGTGGAACAAGAGTTAGGATGATGGAGAGCATGTACAAGGTATGCCTGGTTGGGGGCGGGGCTAATGAGGCACCCTGTCATATGGGAAGGGAGATCTACCAGGAGCTGAGAGACCTGAGCTCCCTATCACACCACCATGAAACAAAGCAACCTTTGCTTCAAGACCAGTCCCTGAGCCTCCCTGAGCCTTAGCTTCCTCCTGGGGAAAATGATGAAGTTAATGAAGTGGCCTCAGAGTCCCTCCAAAGCTGCAGGGTACAGGGAGGGGCTGGGGGTAACAGAAAGGCCCAGATGGAGTAGAGAAATATGCCTGCGGTGTATATACTCGCGTGGGGTTAGGGTGGCTGGACGCCTCCTGAGTTGTCTCTGCCAAGCACTTCTCTGAGTAGCTCAGGGTGGTGCCGACACTGGGGCAGATTTCCTGCAAACACAACACAGCTTCCATGTGTCCACTGAGTAAGCAAGCTGTTCAACTGGAGAAGAGCTGCCTGCTCCACTCAAGAACAAGGCTCTGTAGAGGCAAGGCCCCTGGATGCAGCCACTTCTTTAGCTTGGCTTATTTGCCTGGGCCAGGTGCTGTCCTATGCAAACTTCGCCTTCACTCTGCATTTCAGGGTATGGGGCGTTTTTAGAACTAGTCGTCAGTGCAGGGCAGAAGGATCATTCTCGAGGATGATTGAATGTGCCTGGAGCCCTCCAGGAATTTGCTGAGGGGTTTGGACTCAATATGTCCTCTGTCCCTTCATAAAGGGAGAGGGAGGTAGAAGCTGCCTTCCCAGAACCTTGGTCACAAGAAATGGCATTACCTCGCCCAGCTCTGTGAGCCCTGCCTATGGGGTTGAACTGTTCAGCACTGGGGATGCTATACAGCACAGTCATCAGATAACTTGCTACTAGGGATCTTCCTGTAGTGCTGGGCTAACATATTGAACAAACATGGGTTTTGTTATTGCAAACTGCCACTTTACAAGAGGACCACCTGCTTGTCCAGAGAGGTCTGTAGTTCCAGACTCCCCTAGGCCAGGTTACTCTCCAGATATCTCGAGCTTTCTCAGTTCCCCAGCACCATTTCATACACACACGCATGGCAGCACATGAATATACATACCCTGGCTGGCAGCTCGGCAGACCCACCCCTGCACTTTCCACTTCCCACTGGAGTTCTGAGCCCTCGCAGACATCTCTCACCTGTCCTTGTCTGAACTCTAAGAGCGCCCTGACAGAAATGACAAACTGCCTCCCCCTCCTGCTCCCTGGCAGTGAGGGAGGCCAAGAAGCTACCCCGCCCCTACACCTCACCTGCTTGGCTAAGGAGAAACATTTCCCTATGTGGGGGAAGTGGCTCAGCAGAAAGCCCCCTCAACTTCTCTCCAGAGCACAGGAAAAGTAGGAAGCAGGGAGGAGTGGGGCCTAGCTCTTCCCCAGAGAGGCTCACTCGCCAAACCTGGGGGAACCACATTGGTTTCCAAGGCCTCCTTTAGCCTACAGATACCTAGGCATCAATTAGACCTAGGGCCTCTCTGGGGTATGACCACCTAACCTGTGTGGAGACAGGAACATGGACAGATTCTACTATGGGCACCAATGCCCTGCATTTACATCCTAAAGTCCCAGCACCATGACCTGTGACTATACTTAGAGGCAAGGTTTATAAAGAGGTAGTTAAGTTAAAATGAGGTCGTTAGGGTAGGTCTATCCAATATTGCTAGTGTCCCTCTCAAAGAACAGCTTAGATACTGACAGACACATAGAATGAAGGTGACATAAAGACACAAATAGAGAAGCCTGAGAAGAAACCAACCCAGCCTTAGACTTCTGGCCTCTAGAGCCGTGGGAAAACCAACTTCAGTTAAGTGACATGGTTTTTAGTATGTTGTTCTAGCAGCCCCAACAAACTAATTCTCAAGGCAACAGAATGCTAGTCCTAACACTCAACCCTGTCACCTCTGAGGCAGACTATAGTCCCCACCAGTTAATGCTCACAATTCTCACACCAGATGCCTGTCTCCATCCCTGGCTAGAGAAGACTAAGAGAGATCGGAAGCAGGGCATCAAGCCCAGGCAGAAGGTTCTTGGAGATGGTCCCCACACAGTAGTGTTCCCAACACCAGACCTGTTGCCTTGTGGCACAAAGAACCAGCTCTGTGGCTTCGTCTGTGGCTGTCCGTCTCTACGTTATGATGCTGTTCTACACCTATGAAGCCCCTAGGGATGGAATGAGTTCTTCACCTCTGTGGAGGCACCAGAATCCAGCCCAAGCACTTAGCCTACATCCTGGCACCAAGGGAGAGCTGCTATGCCTGGCGACCCTAAATTAAAAGCAAAGGGCTGAGAAACCAAACAGACCAAAATACCATTCTTCTCACGAGGGAATATTTACTGAATAGTTTATATATACTGAATGAATCTTATGTAAGAGTCAACATGTTCAAAGCACTAAAAATAGGTCTGGATACATTCTGGGGAAGAAGCTAATGGTGTATTTAACCCTTCTGAAGAAAATGTAGACATGCCAAGGAAGGGAAGTGGCCATTCCTTACCTGCATGCACTTCCCATCCCCCACTACCAATGGCTTGCTAGGGGACCTCAAAGGGTAGATCAAAGGCACAGGAAGAGTAGTCACAGCCAGCAAGGCAGAAGTGTCCTCAGGCTTGCATGGGCTAGAGCCACTAGGGAGAAACTTCTAGGAACAGATAACTGGGGGAAGAAATGGAGAGTGTGTTTGGCCTTTGATTCTCAGCAAGAGGGTAGACTAAACCTGGTGGAGGGGAGGCCTTCAGAGAGGAGACATGGCTGAGCAGTCTTGGAGTTACACTGAGCCTTGAAGATACAGACTCTCCACCATAAAGCTCCATGACCAGGAGTTTCCAAGACAGAGCCCAGGACGGCATTCTAATAAGACAGCCACAAAAGAAGGCGCACAGGAGGAACTCAGTGGATGCTCCCCAGTGCAGTGGTGGTCAGACCTCAGTCCACAAACACTAGCTGTGCTGGTTATTCACTAATAACTCGACACAAACCTAGACAGACCAAGGAAGGAGGGATCTCAACTGAGAAGC
Organism: Peromyscus californicus insignis; assembly: GCF_007827085.1. NCBI lineage: Eukaryota > Metazoa > Chordata > Mammalia > Rodentia > Cricetidae > Peromyscus > Peromyscus californicus. Next base: position 133,734,599 of record NW_026294584.1, read on the forward strand.
CACCTCCATCAGACTGGCCTGTAGGCAAGCCTGTCAGGCATTTTCTTAACTGCCAGTTGATATGGGTGGGCCCAGGTAGTCCTGGACTGTATAAGAAAGCAGGGTGAGAAGGCCAGGAGAAACAACCCAGTAAGTAGCATTCCTCCGTGTTCCTGCTTCAGTTACTGCCTCCAGCTTTGCGCTTGAGCCCCTGTCCTAACTAACTTCCCTTTATGACGGACTTTACTAAACCGTTCCTCCCCAGGGTTGCTTTTGGTCATGGTGTTTATCATAGCTACAGAAAGCTAATTAGGACACTAGTCACTCACAAACACCATCTAGCCTCAAAAGCAGGATCTTTTGCCAGAAAACTAAACATACATGAGTAGATCAAAGTTTTCCAATTTTCCTAATAAATCCACTGGATTATGCTCTGTTTGTAAAGTAATTGACTCAGAAACACAGCCTCTCGGTCACTTCAATCACTTCCTTTACTGCAGTGCCTACCTCTAGAAACCCAATTCATCCTAAAATTCAGCTGATGAATAACCAAGCAATACGAAAGCAGACCTGGGACCTGGGGCTCCTGAACATGCCAAGGACAGGCTTGGGCTCTCTCTAGCAGGCAGGGCCTGCCTTCTACAGGTTCAGGGTAGGTGATTCTCTACTCTGCTTTGCTCTGCAGGATCCTCTACTGCTGTGGCTCAGAAAAATGCATTGGTACTGTGAACATAGGGCCTTGATTAAATGCTGGAGGGATGGTGTGGGCCCTTTCCTAGGTCTCGTATCTCCATCCTCAGTCTGCTTTGAGCATCTCTGTGGCTCTCATGGAGAGAAAAGGGGCTGCAGCTTGTCTCTGGCTCCTATGAGCATAAGAACCTGCCTATTTCCTGAGCTGGAGCAAATCATGGACCTGGAACTGTGGGAAATTCTGCTTTGGCCTCTGTTCAGCAGCTGACCCCAAATGAAGATCATGCCTGACAATAAAATCTAAGGAATAAAGCCTAACAAGTTTCTAAAAATCTGAGGACCAGAAGGCTTTGAAGACCTACAGATACCTAAGCAGGATAAAGAGCTGGTCTTCTAGGAGAGGGCTTTTACTGATGCCTAAATGGTGATACAAAGGATGAAGGCCACCTGATCTTCTGTCTCCTACCCCAGTTGCTGGCCCTAGTTCTAAGCACCTCCCTGAGACAGTGTTCTTGAGAATGTTAGATACCACAGTGTCTTGAATAGACTCAGCTCGAAACTGACTCATTAAAAGCAACAGATCCAGCCGGGCAGTGGTGGTGCACACCTTTAATCCCAGCACTCGGGAGACAGAGCCAGGTGGATCTCTGTGAGCAAGATCCAAGACAGGCACCAAAACTTACACAGAGAAACCCTGTCTCGAAAATAAAGGAACAGATGGACCGTGGCAGATGGCAAGAGGCCACAGACCTGAGACCCCAGAACTAGTGTCTGTGTAGACCCAAGGTGACCCATGGTAGTCCACACCATCACAGGTAGCCTGGATGCTCTCTATTCCCCATAACTACTGTTACTCTTGTCCCAGGCTACTGCCCTGAGACCTTTCCTTAGCCACCACTGTCTTCCTATTTCTGTCCCCTGACTCCCTCTCCAGGGGCCTTCTCTAGCCATCTTTAGAGCTCAGTCAGTTCCCATCTTTAAGTTCTTCAGCTCAGGATGGCCCCAGTGACATGTTAAGCACTTAACTACACATCCTTTTCTTCTTCTCCTTTCTTCAAGGTGCTGACTGTACTCCAAGATCAGACTACCAAGGTCAGAAAGAGGTGAAACTCCCTGTTATCTGTGGTACCAGTAGCTCAAACCTGTGTAAACAGAGGGCACTCAATAAAGATATGCTAACTGAATTGTCAGGATGGCGATCAGGACCTGGCTATTTTCTCAAGAAAAGCTTTTATTGCTAACAAGTATGTCTTCAACCTGGCACATACAAACTTATTCCAGCTCTCCCTGTGGAAGCTTTTGGTTCAAATACAAGTTAAAAACAATTTACCACCACCCCCTCCCGCCCCCTTTGCCTCTAGGTATGCCTCAGGCTTCAAGGCCAGAATTACTTATTCCAACTCTTAAACCCTGTAAGTTCCTCCTCTAGCCTGTCAACTCTATTTGAGTCACACTTTATCTATGATGGTAATGCGATATGGTGTACACATGGAAGATCTAGGATGTACAGAAATCCTGTGGGCCTTACCTCCTTTACTTCTTGAAACATTTTTTGTGAGGCAAGTACCACTGAGGCATCTACTTAATGAAAGATGAGTCCAAAGCTCAAAGAGGTTGTGTACTTTGTCCTGGTCCCCCAACACTCATTAGCATGGACCTGATGGACCTCAGAGCCACTCAGTGACCAAAAGGTATAAAATGTTTCTCCCTGCAAACGACGACTGTTGTCTTCCCCTGCTGTGTTTGGGAATCTGTGGGTTATCTGGGCAGTTTTAGTATAATAACAGTTCTAGCAATAGTGATCAACCTTCTTCATGTCTACCTCAGGGTGCAGTGGGGTGGGGGGTCTTTCCGAAAATCACTGGGTGATTCTGATGGTCATTTGAGATCACAGAGACCTGACCTTGCATGAATGCCCACTCACTGCCCACAGCACTGAAGTAGGTCATACCTGCATCTGACGTGGGGTCTCCAGTCAGTACATGTCCCCAGTAGGCAACAGCAAACCTTTGGCTGCTGCGCCGGCCCTCCTTCCTCCCCAGGACCAAATTCCCTTTAGTTCAGTAGAACTCAACCATGGCTGCACTTTAGGGACACTCCAAGGACTTTAAAAAGCAACAAATGATGATGATGGTGGTGGTGGTGGTGGTGGTGGTGGTGGTGGTGGTGGTGATGATGGTGATGATGATGATATGGTGATGATGATGATGATGATGATGATGATGATATGGTGATGATGATGAGGAGGAGGATGATAGTAAAAATAAAACAAAATAAAATAAAGCCCTGGTATTTGGGGAAGGTGAGCAGAACAAAGAAAGATGTGGGCCCTGGGTCACAATGTTTGTATTTTCAAAGGTCCACAGTGAGTCTACAGTGTAGCTTATAACCCTGTCCTTGTTAGGATCAAAGACTGGGCATTCGGTGTAGGCCTTTGAAACTTCCTTTCCCACATAAACAGAGTGTACTCTCCTTGATAGCGCCAGCTAGTCTCAAAACTGAAAACTCTAAAGTCTTCGGTGCCCTCACTAGCTTGCCCTGGCTTCTTTAGGATAAGCATATAAAATAGGACTTATGGTCCCAGACCCCCAAACTTAGGAAGCTGAGTCTCTGGAAAGTGGCTCATTCTTTAAGTGGCTGTCCACCATGCTGATCTGAGGACATACTAGGAGGGACAGTGGAAGGTGGGGGTTCATTGGTGAGTCATCTGTGGTCCAAAGAGGAAAGCTGAGTGTTTCTGGCCACACAAAAGCAGTGTTGACTAAAACTCAGTCCTGTGGCTGACAAATGGTGCTGTGACCAGCACTGGTGAGTCTGAAGCTTCTAGACTTTGCTTTTTTGGTTTCCCAATGCCAGGACAAAAAATGATTAATTTAATACTGGTCCCTGAAGCCTCTTTCACTTCAGGGATACTTATATTTTAAACTCCGGCTCTAATCATGGGATGGACCATTTGCTTCTTGTTAAAGGGCCTTGTGGTCCTTGCTGGGCACTTACACATGGAAGACAAGAAGCCAGATCTTTTCAAAGCTTCCCTTGATTTAAAAATCACAACAACCCAGTGAACATCGGGAGAGACTGGCTGTCTTCTTTAGAGGAGGAAAAAGAGACTTTGAGAGGTTAAATCCTAACATCATAACACATGTGAGCATTTGAGCTAGAGTGTCAGACTCAAAGTAACTGTCTGTAACCACTCTCTTTTCCCTTGTACTCACTTGTCAGCCAGGAGGGGGCACATTCTAAAAAGAACCACTAGGGTATGGATACGAAGAAGTAACCCCGTCAGGCTGTTTTGTTTTTCTTCTCATGTGTGTATGGTGTGTATATATGGTGTTTCTCGGGAAAGATTAGGATGTCCACACGAATTTGCACACATCTAATGATTAGACACAGATACAGATGAACATAATATACACAGGGAAATGCAGAGAGTGCTGAGAAATATTCATATGACACAGGAGTGCACATAACTATCTATATATGTTCATATTTATACTATGAAGAAGAGAGGACCCAAGATTCTCAAAGATGCACCTTGAGTGACTTAGAGACTGCAATGTCACCCACGAACTTGACAAGCATGTGGTGATGGTGGGGAGAATACACATCTGGGTGAGACAGAAACAACTGCACACACCACTCTTCTGTCTGTGCACCCTTTTAGGAGGCAAGGACGGAAGCACATTGTCTCAGACATCCCACTGTCTCCGAAGAATTAAAGCAGTCACCACAGTGACACACTAGAGGACCTAGCTAGTGCGCTCGTTCACTAAGGACAGCCCTGTAACTCCACAGTGACTGGGTATCAGTCAGCATCTGAAAGCCAATAGCTCTCAAGGCCCACACAGTGCTAGGATGGAGCAATCCCTCTGACCCATGCTGCTCTCGTTCGGTCTGTCCCTCGTCCCACACGCTATGTGTCCCGTCTCCAGAAAGTAAATGTCAACAGAATTGAGGGGCCAGACTAAAAGGGTGACATTCACGATACTCTCAACATCTGCGGCCAGGGTTTACCTCTTCTGTCATCTCACTGGAGACATGTGTCCCCCACAAACAGGGATCTTTCCCAAGGCTAGATGGCGATGGAGACAAGCACTTTATTTTCAGAGCTGTTTGTGTATTTATGTGATCTGAGATGAGATGGTTCTGATATAAGCTAACCAACATTTTCTCTCTCCCAGGAGGATTAGGAAGAACCCTTGCTGAGGGAAGCAATGCTGGTAAGTCTCAAGCAGCGGTGCTGACAAGAGAGAGAAGTTTCTGCTCCTTGTAAACACTTCCCTACTGCTGGACCACAGGATGCCTTCCCACCCTGGGAACTCTGTATTTATGCTCAGCATCATCCTGGTATTCCTCCCCTCCCTATTCCTCTATGGCAGTAAATTTGCAAGGTCTGTAGTGTCATGAGGTATTTTAGATAGGGGGTGGGAACAGAGAACTTCGTGGAGTGGGGGGCAGGTGATGTCAGTTAAGTTACCTTGGGTTGAACTTGGGGTGGAAAGAAAATCTGGACCTGCATCCCTTTGGACCCTCCAGCTGCCCAGTGGGTCTTAGGACAATGCCACAAATGGTCTTGCACTTCCCAAAGAGCCAGAGGCCAATGCCGAGCGAGCGAGGCTCAGCCTCTCTAAACATCAAGCCCTGTGTTGTCTGTGGCCTTCCCTTTGAACCAGGGAGACTTGATTGCTGTGACAATGCCTCGGTCACTGTTTGCAGCTCAGGGTTCTGGCTTCTTCCAGCTCTAGGTTTTACAGCTGAGTAACTGTTCCTCGGGTCCATTAGAGCAGAGTGCCCATCATATCCCCACTCCATTAGCATGGACAAACACTGGTGCTCACTTCCCATCTGTCAACATCCCTTCTCCACTCCCTTTTCATTTTCCCATCCCTAAGGCACAGGGAACAAATCATCCATTTTGATGACACCTGATGAGAAACCTCATTTTCCCAGCCACTCTGGCATGTGACATCTCTTCCATTCTCCTGGCTTTGGCAAAGGCTGTTCCCTATCACCCCTATCACAGGGCTAAGAAGGCAGCATGGTCAGAAAAGAAATGAAATCACCCTGCATTTTGACAGAGGACACATGCCCAGAGGTCATGCTGTGTGTTCCCAGGCAAGGTCTATCACTTCTCATTCACCTCCAACATGGACAATGCCATCCACATGTGGTCACATTACATCACATAATGGTTACACGTCTGTGTCTGATCTGTCATGAGCACACGGCAGGTGCTGCTATTAATCTGAACCCCTAGATTCTCTTTTTTAGGTTTTGGGAACTTTTCATATAATCTAATTTTTTTATTACATACCAATCACAGATCTCCCTCTTCCCTCCTCCTGCCCCTCAACTGAAGAATGGATTAAGAAAATGTGGTACATATATACAATGGAGTACTACTCAGCAGGAAGAAAACAATGACATCATGAAATTTGCAGGCAAATGGATGGAACTAGAAAACATCATCCTGAGTGAGGTAATCTAAATTCTCTCAACACCACTTGTCCCCTATTACCTATTTGGTATCTCAAGTTGAGCCAGAATCATCCCTATCAGCAGCCATCCACTGAATGGTTACTATTTTAGGGCATTCTGCTAGAAACTTGGAGTAAAGAGAACTGCCAAAAACTTCCCTGTGCTAGGAAGAAAACAAGGGCACACAGGAACACCAGCCAGGACCTGAGGTATGGTATGCATCTAGGAGGGGCCGCAAGCCCACAGGAAGGATGCTGAGCTGAGAAGTGGCCATGGAAGCTTCCTGGAGGAAGAACTCTGAAGCTCTGAGAGGTGCTAGGGGGTGTGAGGGCATTTAAAGTGGGGTTGGCAAGGGGAATTAAAAAGGAATTATTTTACTGTGTTGGGAGATTGTTAGCAGAAAGTAATAAGAATAGGGTGGGGAGAATGTGGGTCCAAAACGCCTTTTAAGGAGGTTCCTAGGGCAGAGTGGACTGGGGAGTAGACTCAGCAGGGGCACCCATGAAAGACTGGCTAGTGCAGTTCTGCGTAATGTAAGGAGTCTCTATGACAATCCTCAGAAGACATGATGGAAGAGGAGTGAGAGAGGAAAGGTGGGAAGAAGGGATGGGGGAGGGAAGAAGAGGATAGGGAAGTAGGAGGGAGAGGTAGAAGAAAGCAAGGGAGCCTGGAAGGGAGTGGGGGTGGAATGAGGGAGAGCAGGAGAGAGGGCAGAGGGAAGGAGAAGGAAAAAAGGAAGAGTGGAGGGGAGTGTGGGAGGAGAGCAGGGGTGGGAGGGGAGGAGATGGGGGGAAGTACGGGGCCTGGGGAAGGGGGAGACTTCTAGAACCATCCTTCACTCGGCTTGTGTATCACCACCATAGAGAAAACAAGTCTCACATGAGGTGGATGCCATCAGTTCCTTGGGAGCCCCTGTTGCTTCTGGGACAGGAGAAGGCAAATAGGAAACATCCTGGGCTATCTCAGGAAAGTGCTTCCAAATGCTACCACAGACAATGTGTCCAGCTTTAGTCAGCCAAGTCCTTGCATTTCACAGCATGATGCTTCTGTGACAAGATTTAATAAAAACTTATTTACACCAAGCACAAAGCCAAACAAACATCTTATTTACATGCAAGTAGCCAAAAGTGTTGCAAATCACCAGTTCCACCTTGTCCTGCTCATGCAGAAGGAGCTTGCAGTCCCCACAGGCCACCAGTAGGTGGTGCTGGCAAATTCCATGTGTGGGCTTCAAGGGGAGCCATGGGACCTTTGAAAAATCTGCCTAGCTCCATGTTGAATCCTAGGCTATTGTTCAGATTTTGAGACCCCTCTTCAAATAACTTCCATTTCCAAACTTTTTTTTTTACTTCAAAGAAAGGATTTTTTAATATTCTTATTTTCATAAAGGCTATCATTTAAGAGCCTCTTGTACCAGACTTACTCCTAGGTGCTTCAGATACTTTAAATCTGTGAAGCAAGCCTATGATATACTTGTTACTACCTTACAGCACAAAGGAAACAGGACTCACCCAGTTTAAATGCCTTGTGTGCATGATTGGCAATTGGTCAAACTGGGGACTTAAGTCCAGTCTATAGAACATCCATGCAATCACTTCCCTTTTTCACAAATAACTTTGCTTATGAAGGCCTGAGAAGGCTCTCTTACAGGAGTCACAGATACTGTCACCCACGTGGATCATACTGGAGTACTTTCTCAGATCCCTGTAGCAGCTGTTCCAGAAAAGGTCATCACTGCACACCGCTCAAGTCCTTGACTCTTCTCATTCTCCATGACACTAAGCAGCAGAGCCCCGTCAGGCAGGAGGGATCCTGGGCGTGCAACCCTGAGCATGTTTCCTTAATAAAGTCAGAGAGCTTTCTGGCCACTCTCCACTGACAGTGCAATTAACCATGCTGTCACTGAGGCTTCCACGGCATCTCCCAGGTCTGTATAGTTAGACAAGCAAGTTCCTCGGTACAGCTCTCATCTCTTTGTTCCAAAGAGGGCACTTCCTCTGTCCCCATCAGTCTTTCCTCCTGACCTCTGAGGTATCTGACCCAAGGTTTTGCCAGGGAATGCCACATCATGGGGCTTGCAGAAGACAGCCCATCTAGAAGCCTGAGTCTGCCCTGCTGCACCTAGGAGACCCAGGGGGCAGTGCCATTGTGTCTTCCCCTCCATTTGGTCACAGTCACACCCCAGTCCCCAATTGCCACGACATCTGCTGAGGTAGCAGGTGCTGGCCAGAGGGCTCTCATCTGCCGCTGCCTCTCCACCTGTCCTCACTTACCCACCTGCAGACTTCAGCTCTGCTAGGCCAATTAAAATATTAACCCTTCAGAGTGGGGGCATCTGGTCCTAAGTGTCCAGAAGCTTTCCCTGAGCTGGCTGTTTCCCTGGAGTTGGCATAAATTCAGAGAAGTACTGAGTGGGTCATCGGGAAAGCTGCTTCGCATCAAGCGTTACAGCCGGGAACCACACAAATATAGACTGGTTGCTTACCTTCTCTTGATTTGATACCTCCTTGCTCAAGGCAAATGGGCTGGATTGGGTGACCTCAAAACACAAACATTAGGTGATTCTATGAGCCTTGACACAAATGGCCTCTTATCAGTAAAGAGTAACTTGGGCTCAGTATGAGCATATAATGTCAGAAGAGAAAAGCCGTCCTTCGTAAACAGAATATCTCAGCTAACCACTCAGAATCCTTAAGTGTTATCTCTTGTACTTGAGAGCCTTGGACCATCACCCATATGGCCAAGTCAGCAGCCTCTGTGAGCACAGATGTCTCCCTAAGGACAGGGACTCGCGGCTGTAGCCTCTCTGCCTAGCACTGCCAGCACACTGTCCACACTCAATACAGGTCCAATTTCCTAAACAGACTAAGCGTGAGGCCAGCACACATTTATGAGATTTTTCAGTTCTTCTCTAACCCTAGCCTGCAGAATTTCACAAGAATTTAGTTTCTGATAACTCCAATGCTGAGTTTTTTCCAACAAAGCTGTGTCTGGAGGTAGGTGGCTTCCCCCTCCAGCTACACCATCACTGGACAGTCAAGAAAACTCAAGATGGCTACTAGGTTCAACGCGCTGACACATTCTCCTGAAGAGATGCCACTTGCTGACTGCTGTGAGCTCCTCTTTCCAGATGCTCACACTCCCTCTAGTCTGTCTGCCTCCAGACACAGCAAGAGAGGAAGCTCAGCACTTCCTGGATGCTTTGGCTCATGACCACTCTGCTCACCACCCAGGGCTTATCTCCCCATAGTAGACACATTGGGTGCATACTTAATCAGAGACATTCAATTTAGTGAAGCCCCAATTCTTCCCATTGGCCTTTGATAATTCAGGGACCAGTGAACACTCTCAGATGATGCCATTAGTTGGTGATTTGAAAAAGTTTTTTAGCTAGAGCTGGCCAATAGAATTACTTGGGGGGAATTTGAAGAAACTCGGATGCCCAGATCATGTCTGTGGAGATTCCAACTGAATGGCAGCAGTGATTTTCCAAGTATGGTCTCAGTTCAGCAGCTCAGCCTGACCTCAAGCTGGTCAGAAATGCAGGCTCCCAGGCTATGCCCCTGAGCCACCAAGAACCTGTGCCCAACAAATCCTCCAGGTGACCTGAGACCAGATGGTCCAAAATAGGCAGAGGGTCTGGAAATTCTTCTTCAAAGAGACTGGATGGTTATAACGTCTAGCTACAGATGAGAACTATTAATGTAAAAGCAAAAGACATAGGGATGCTGTCAATGGCACCTGGCCCCTTCTGCCCAGAATCGGCAAGCTTTCCATGGGCAAGGCCACAGGGGGACCTTGTGGGCTGAGGCAGCTATATGCAGGGTGTTCACTCTGACTCAACCTTCCTTAATCCCAGGGCCAGACAAGCCACATTTATCTCTAATGCTCTGTTTCTGTGGCAGTGCATTCTGCACAGGACTGTCACGGTGGCAGCCATGATGGCCCATATGCTGAGATCATAGTCATAATGTATGAGGATGCCTTGGTTCTTGTTCCTCTCTCTCTCTCTCCCTTGAGGAGGTCGAGTGAGAAGGGAATCCATTCTCATACACTCCCTGGGAACACTCCTTGGGAAGAAGGGAGAAAGTGGTTAAAAGTATGAGGAAGCCAAGACATCCATAGTGTCAACATTTGTGTCCACAGCTATTGGAGAAGTTGAGGCAGGAGGGATGCCACTAAGGGGATTCCCGTGGCACTTCCTGCATCTGTGCCCTGGTGGCCCCAGTATATAAGGGTCATCTTATATGGTCCTTACCCCCAAATTTTGCATTTTATCTCCAGAAAACAAGAAATTAAAATCTGCTTAAAGTCCCACTGGGATTGTCAAGTGCTTGGGACAGAGGTATAAGGGAATGTCACTACCAACTTTTGTTCTGGCAAATGCCAGCCATGGTACATCCCCCTGGAACTAAGGAGAAATAAGTTACCCTACTGTGAGCGTCCCTTAGTGACAGAAGCATAACAAAGAACTAAAGACCATCCTGACACCACTTCCAGAAAAGAGCTGCCTCAGGGGCTCTGAGGCTGAGGTGACACTACCACTCACTTGCCACCTACCATTAGGGAGCTCATAGGTTAAGGACTGTGGCACCCCCATTTCTACAATTCCAGCCACTCTCTGACAAAATCCTCCTTGAAGCCAGAGAGACTGCTGTGTGGGCAGCCCTACATCACTGGTGAAGTCTTGGCCCACCGGGGACCCCTTCCTATCTAGCATCCTGCTTCTGGCATCTTTTCATCTGTTCATTCTACCCAAAGAATTCTGTTCAGTGAAGATCAGAATGTGGGGCAACACCAGAGCTTTACCAAAGAGCTTCCTCCCCAAGCAAACAGTCAGCCAAACCCGTTGGTCCAGGTGAGCTCTGCCTCCAGTTCCAAAGCAAAGGTAGACACGCCGGTCTCGTCCCAAGGCCTTCGGTGAGGACAAAGGACACACAAAACACAGAAATAGCCAAGTACAAGTGTCAAGGGCCCAGCTCTGGGTAAATGTCCCTTCTTGCTCTAGCCTCCAGTAGGGATTAGCTTTAGGTACAGTCCAGACACCGGAGACCTTTGCAGGCCTTCTGGTTATAAAATGAGGCTGCTGAAGCCCTAAAAGGTGGTGGTTCAAAACATACAAAAGCCTGAAATACTGTGTAGTTTTAAAGCACCACCCCATCCCCAGTGGGAAAATACTAAACACCACCCGCTCCCCCCATATGGCATTCTTGTGACTCACAAGTTACTACTTCTCATCCTCCAGCAGAGGCCTGCCTGGAAGGCACATACAAGCCACGGGTCGAGAAAAGAGCAGAAATAATGTCACCTAAGAGAGCCCAAACACAGAACAGGCAGAAGGAAGCTGGCGGGGAGGGTAGACAGTGGAAGTCTCTAGGCACTCTATCACAGCCCTCTCCTAGAACACAGCCTCTCCTAGAACTGGGTCAAGCCACTTGGGGAAGGGAATTACCAGGAGACATCCAGGAAGCGCCGATGTGCTGCCAGCACAGGCCTATGGAAAGATGGTGAAGGTTTCCTCGGGGCCAGGCCCCTGGACCACCCTACCTTTCCTTCATAAGTAAGTCCAACCAGCCCTGTGCTGGTAAATGTAACACCTGGCTTTGGGGATGGGCAAAAAAGCTCTAGGTGTAGCATTTGCCCACTGCGGCTCTTCCACGGTGGCTTCATGTTGGCTGGCCATGGGGTGATACTGAATAAAAGGTTCAGGTGTGAGCCATCCTAGCTCCCCTGATCTGAGGATGGTGCAGCTCCTGCTGGGTAAGCATACATAGGTGGACTGGAGAGGTAGAAGCAGTTGCCAGAGAGGGAACAAGGGCTGAAAGCAAGCTGCTGCCAGCAATTAGTGGCTGTTTGCTTTGCAGGGGATCTAGAGAGAAGACAGGCTGGCAGGAGCCAGGGTTCAGCACAGTCCTAGGCCTGGTCACTAACGGAGGACACCCACCCGGGGAGAGTCTGAAAAACTCAGAGGAGACCGTGCTGTGGCTACAAGGAAAATAGCCAGTAAGAAGCTATGCCCTGAGAAAAATGAAGTTTGGGGATCACCCACAGAAGCTAATTATGGCCCAGCTGAGGATTCACACTCAAGCTGAACTGAAGGCTGCCTGTGACTCAGGCAGGCAGGCAGGCAAATACAAGAGGAACCCCTAGAGTGCAAAGCCCTGAATTACGCTCATTTACAAAGCAACAGTAATGGCTTGCATGTGTGCATGTGTGACATAAGCAAGCCTCACTTTAATGGAGCTTTTCAATTATTTTTGTCTTTCTATCCTGGGAGGCAGAATGGGTGCAGCTAGGTCTCTCCCTGAAACATTGACAGTCACAGGCTACAATGGGGCAGTGTGGTCAACTGCTCCTTGCCGCACCCTCGGCTCCTCATCCCCCCTGCTGCCTCTTCTTTCGGCAGCTCTTCTCATTCACTCCATCTTGGCAGCAGCCCCTTGCGTAACTAAAACCATAAGAAACTTTTTGTTTGGCTTCTAATTTAGAAGAGATTCCAGTAATTCAGTTCCTGATTTACAAAGGGGAGGACAAATTTTATCCCCCACCCCCAAAAATTCATTTTCCCACTATGCAGACTGCTGCCTTCAATCACAGCTCAAACAGCTGAACAGCGTAGACCCTGGGTCCCTCAGGCAATCTTCCTTAAGGCCAGGGCTGAGGGCCTGTTCTAGAAGCCCAGCTCCAGAGGAAGTTGGGACCACTACCCGGTGGGCCTCTATTTCAAATGCTCCTTTTGATGAGGCAACTGCTGAGGAAGCCAGGGATGAGAAGTCTCATCCCCATGCCACTCCCAATCATGGGGCCTAGGTCTAAGGTCTGCAGGATGCTTAACCACAGCTTCTCACTGACAGGATGGTCCTGGTGGACTTGGATCTGTACATCCTGGGACCTCTCCATTCAAGAATGGTGACAGCATCCTCCATTGGGAGCTACCTCCATATGTGACATCCTGGACCGCCATTCTGGATCTTATGAGCCAAAAAAAAAAAAAAAATCTACATTTTAACCAGATTCCCTGGGCAAACTGGACCTCCACAAAGCCTAAAAGGCAGACTTGAGGTCTTGAGACCAACCAACATCTATTGATTTCTTGCTGTGTGTCAGGCTCTAAGCTTGACGCTAATGAAAGTCCCTAAGTAGGATTCCTGCCCCAGTGAACAGGTAAGGTAGACTGGCTGGTGTCGCTGTGGGCTGGATGGGACAGGATAAAGGTGGAAACTCTTAACTCTTCTGAGACCAACTCTGTGGCCTCCAGTGCCTTTGCGGTGTGCTTCTGTGGCTCACTGACTTCTGGACTTTCTTCTTACTGTTTTTCCTTTTTGCCCCTCCACTATCAAAGCTGAAAAGATATCACAGCTACAAAAACCCATTTGTTACTCTGTGAGTAAATTCTGGCCATAAGATGAAAAAGAATCTTGGGAAGGACCTGATGCTTGAAAGGACCCAGCTTCCAGCAGCACTGACTTGCTCTCTGCACTCAGTCAAAATGCAGTTTCAGGCTCCAATGTAGATCTAAACCTGTATTTTAACAAGGTCCTCCCTAGGGATACTGGGGTATACTGAAGTTCAGGAGGTCTTATCAGGGCTTCTGGGAAAACAGAACGCAGAACGTTACTGACACTACTTTGCTATTCCTGCTTTGAAAGAGGCTATGATGTCTGGGACTACGTCCACCTCCTTATAACCAACAGAAAATATGCTTGGGTATGGAAAGCCAACAAGGCGAAGTAAGCAGAAAGAGATGAGGGGCCTTGGTTCTCAGTGGCATCTCAAGCTGTTAGGTCCATTCCAAGGCTACTGCCACACTTAAGTATCATGTGACTTGAATATACTCAAATCCTTTAGCGTGAGGAAGGGTCTCGAAGCAGATGACCAGGATGAAGAAAGCCAAATCCACTGAGACTGGTCACATCCTGATAGTCAGTGCCCTGTTCCTTCAAGATAGGAGGGACAGGGTAGCAGCAAGCTGAGGGCACAGCGGGCTGACACACTGGGTACAGAGAGCATTTATATTCGTCTCTCCCATCACCCCCTGGACAGGAACAGCTCTCATTACTGGGTGATGGGGCAAAGTTCACAGTGACCTCCCCCTAAAGTTTCTGCACAGACAGGGCTTTCTGGGTTGCCGGCGGCCTGCTGAGATCAGGCTATGTTCTCCTAGAAGTTACCCCATAGCAGAAAACATTTATTCAGGCAGTGCCTTGCCCGGAGAGACTCTAGGGTAGAGGATGACCGTACACTGGGGTGGACAAGTGAATATTACCATTTGTCCAGTACCACCCATGCAGCAGAGACCAATAAATGATGTACTCCTGGGCATAGAAAGGGGCTGCCCTATACATTTATTGGGATTTTAATGCACAGGAGTGTGTTAAAATCATATCAAAGAAATTGTGCCCAATAACTTATTGACAAGACAGACCAAGAAAGGGTATGATTCCCTGCTGTGGCCCCCCATTAAGTGGTGACACTAACACTGTGATGGCAATGGCCCCACAGCAACGTCATCTGATACTTGGTGTGTGTGTTAAGGATCCATGGACAAACTCCCAACTTCCCTAAGACTTCAGCTGGGTTAAGTCTCTCACTGTTGATGCAACGATTCAACTGATGTCTGTTCATCCACTTGCACCCCTATTTGGACCTGGAGCTGCTATTTCCTGCTCCCCACTCAGTTCTCCCCTTTTATCTCTGCAGCTAATTAGTCTTAACTCTCAAGTCTGATTCTCCTGCAGTCTGATTTCCACAGCAACAGCTTCTTCCCTAAGGTTTGGGTTCCTTATCTTATTGCTGCAGACCTATTACATTTCTATAAGCCCACTACTGAGACCTCTCGAACTGTGATGTTGCCTCTTTAACGTGTATCCATTCTGTAAGTGTGTGTGTGTGTGTGTGTGTGTGTGTGTGTGTGTGTGTGTGTGTGTGTGTGTACTAGCTGGGCATAGTACCTGACAGAAAACCTCCAGGCTGTCATTTTCCAGAGACTTGTGATATGTTGGAAACTTAAGCCATGCAGAGGTGTTAGGATTGGCAGACCTCAGATGGCTTCACGGAGTGGCCACCTTTCAGAGATTTTCACTAGTCCTTCTGGTCTCTACTGTCCTGATTTGGGCACCTAGTTTCCACATAACCCTTGGGTCCTCTATGCTCCCACCCTTGCATACCTCAGATAAACTTGTCTCTCTTAAGCTGTGAGTACTCATTGTCTCTCCAAACAGTTTCCTAGTCAGAACTGATTCTGTTGGGAGCCCCATTCTTTACAGTGCTGGCCTCTACTTTTAGTCATTTGGCTAAGTAAGCACACGCTTACAGGATGGAAGCTTAGATTCACCACATCCCACAGGGCTCTCAGGGTCCAGACAGATGCCTAAGGGTCTTCCTGGGTAATCAGGAGCGATAGCAGGTGGGTTCCAGGTCACAATTTCTTTCCCATGCACTTGATCCAAAGTGTTTCCTGCACTACTGAAGGTCTTATCAGAAGAGAGGTACAGTTGGCTATTTCCTCTGGATTGGATTGACCATTGCCACCTTAGATTAGAGTGAGATATCCAGTAGACATGGCCCATTGGCATTCCCTCAGAGGGAGAGGCTCACAGGCCACTGACATCCTCACAAGGCCCCCTCCTCCGTGAGGTTATTAGAGGTAAACAATTGATGGAATGGGATTCTTCGGAAGTGTTGCTGCCCTGAAGTTGCCCAGAGGACTTTCCAGTAATATGGTCTGCCATCAAGCTACCCATGCTCCTGTAAGTAACTTCAGTAAACCCACTGGTTTGATAAACTAGATTTGGATGGTATCATTTGTTTGCTGTACTGGTGCCCTCAGTAGCTGGGGCAAATAGGAAAAGTCACGGTTCAATGGAAATCTTTGGTAGTAAAATAGTTGTTGGTCTGTGACCTTCTTCAAAACCGATTTTTTTTTAAAAAAAGGAGACTCCCAGAGAAGGGCAGACCTGCACCCCCGGCCTGTACTCACTGTCTTCTAAGGCACGGAAGCAACTCGCTCTCCTTCAGAAAGGGTGCAGCAGCAAAGATCTCGTCCTTCCTAGAAAGGATGCTTACTGTGTGCCCTGAGTAACGCCCTGCCTTCTCCTTCAGGCCTCAGCTTCCACTCTGGAGATGTAGCCATTGGAAGCTTCCTCTGGCCCTTAATATTCTGCTTTGCTTTTCTGAGCATCCATTTTGGGTGACTCAAGAAAAGGTCTATGGTAAACATCCATCTATGGACCACACTGACCCTCCCTGCAGGGTCAGCTTCCTTCTCTACACTGAGAATTCCCTGTAGCAAGCGGGCTTCCTCCTTATCTTGGTCTGATCATGATAAAAGCCATAGCATAGTCTGCGACTGCCATCTTCTCTTGGAGAGTCGTCCTAGGATTTGGTAGAGCTGAGGTGGTGAGAGTCAGCCTCATGCTGTTCCCTGAGTCCAGGCTTTTCATAAGTACTCACAGAGGTGGGTCCTCAGTGAAAACCAGGGCTGTGGGAGGCTGTATTGTGTGGTACTTTTCCCTCTGGGCATAATAGGATGCCATCTTGGATTTTTGTCCTAGTAGTCATGACAACTAGAGTAGAAAAATACAATGATATTCAGGCCTATAGTAATAGTAGGTACTACTGACACTCCCTAGAAGATGCAAGATGGGAAAGTCTTGAGACAAGCACTTAAAATTCTAGCCTTTACCCCCTCAACCAGCTACAAGTGATCTTGGAAGATGCTAGAGTAAATTGGATGTAAGGTTAATTGAAAGCAGGATGCTGTAATTCAACTTCACGAGGTCCTCATCTTGATGGGCTAGGACTCTACAGTAGTGTACTATTTTGGAGTCACCGTGCTCCTGTGAGTAACCCATCACCTGGGCTCTGTAAGAAAGCTCAATAAACTGACTCTTCTCACCAAGTTAGACTTTGGTAAAATCATACTTTTTCTGTTGTTGGTGCCCATCTGGGATGAAGAGACGTTTGTTCTCATCTCCCTAGGAAAACTTAGCATGCCAGGTTGCAAGACAGAATAGGGTTGGGGAGCTGCCTGTGGGGTGGATAGCAAGGGGGATACCTATGGAGGTAGAGAGAGAGAGACACAGAGGGCTGGGCATGTGAGGATGGGTGAGAGAGCCCAGAGCAACACCATTCAGGTGGCATGTTCACTAGACATGGGAATGAGCCTTTCAAAAGGCTCCACCTATAAGACTATTAAGGCATGATGAGGAGTCAGGGCAGACAGGCAGTCAACAGACACACAGAGCCTTATGTAAACTAAGGAAAGGCAAGAAAAACCATGTGTTGCTGGGCTTACACTGAGCCCATGACTGCGAGCTCACAGGACAGGGATTACATACTCAATGCACTGCAGCAACTAATTTCCAAGCAGATCAAAATAAATCAGAAAATAAAACCACCCTGACAGCAGAGAAATGTGGAGATGTGTTAAGAGATAATTGGAATCCTTTCCCCCGACTCCACCACGTCTCTGCTGCCACTGGTGCCAGCGCTGAATCACGGTTGTCACCCCATCAAGAGGCCGTGTGCACTGGAGGAAGGATACAGAGTGTGCCCGCCAAGCATGCCACCACACTGGTCTGGGGGATAATCTACTGACAAGAACATTCATTCCATCCCCAAATCTTAGAACTGGGGTCAGAGGGGGTACCTCATACCAGCTAGGGCCACCGTGCCAGCCAATCCTTCTCACCTCCATCTTCTGGGGCTCCTTTAATCAAGACCGCTGTCCTCTACCTTGCAAAGTACCTGACCTCATGCCCTACAATAGTCTATCCTAGAGTCAGATGGGTCTAGTTCTATGGGCTCCTAGTCAGGTGGCCTTGGGCAAGATCCCAGAGTTCTACAAGCCTCGGTTTCCCCATCAAAGAGAAAATAGGCAAGTTTTGATGGTGGAGAGTCACTGAGAGCATTCGAATGGCATGTGTACAGCATCTGTAACTGGCAGAGTTCGCAGTTAGACATCACAGCTATTACCCTTACGAAGGTGACCCGAGGCCACAGATTTCCTGATCTTTCAGACTATAGCCCTGTGCCTGCTTAGGAGCAAGCCTAGAGTAGCAGGAGAGTCCTTGGATGTCTCTCAATAGTTAGAAGGAGCATCCACCTTCTCCAACTCCATCTTTCTTCTATTAACCAAAGAAACAGGCACAGCTTAGGTACACTGACAGATACTTCCAAGCGAACAAATGAAGCAACCTTGGATCTTCTTGTTGAAAGATCTCAGACATTTTCCTATCTTTTGAATGATTGCTGGGGGTCCTCAGGACTTCCTCAGGTGGCTGCTGGGTGTGCAGCTTAGAACAGGGTCCATAGCATGGTGACTTAAGGCCATGAAGGAGGAAGATATATAGGAAGCAACTCGATCCTTGGGGGGATGTTTGCTGCCTTAGTGGCCTCACCAGTATCCCATCTCTCCAGAGTCCTGTGAGGATGCTCTCCCAGCAGAATGCTCTGATAAGAGCAAGTATGTAGATGGGACATTTATGCAAAAAGCACAGGTTTTCTGTACCCGACACCAAACAGCCTTAAACTCTCTACCTCTTCCCTCCCACAGATACTACTCCTCTCCCTATCTATAGGTTGAGAAACCAAAGGTTGTAGCTGTTACATGAATTATACTCAGCTATTAAATGGCTGCACCATGCCTGGCAATTCTCTTTGGAGTTTTCTCTGTGTCCTTCCCATGAAAGGATCTGTTTATACCAAAATGATAAATACCTATCTGAGCACAGCACCTTGGACTTAAGTCTACAGGGTTTTTGTTTGTTTGTTTGCTTGCTTGTTTGTTTTAAATCTAGTGCAAAAGTGGGGAAGTGGGGAAGAAAACCTGAACATCAATAGCTGGCTCTGAGATATGAAGGGGAGTACGCATGCCATGCCCCTAGCCCTTCTGTGCAGGGTGACACGGCAGGAGTGGTTCACTCCTGGGTGACAAAGCGACTCTGGGCCCTGTGAAGCAAAGTGCTGCTGGACTTCTGGACAAGAAGAAGAAAGGACACATGAAATAGTGTCTGCCTCTCCCCTGAACGGGGGCCCAGAGCCTGGGGAGTGAGCTTCAAGCCACCAAGCCAGCACTCTGGTTCTCTCTCTCCAGCAACCCACACCTGGTGGCTATGTGACTCTCTCAAACATGCTAATGATGTCACCTATCCCTCTCAGGTGGACTAAGGCTTCCCCAGGAGAATACCTGCAGATCTTCATGGTGACAACACAAGGCACCATGACATCAGGATGACAGAGGCATTAGCAGACAAGGAATCCTGCTCCATCCTGCAGGTCTATGGCCCGCCTTAGCCCAAGGAAATCCAGGTCATGCCTGCTCCCTAGTTCTCCACTGCCTCAGCCATGGGTCCTGCAGGGCTATGACCTTCCTGTGTAGAGCACTTCATCAGTTTTGAGTGTCCCTCCCTCATTTCCTCTGGCCTACTCCTTTTCTCTCACCAGGTCATGTGACAAGGTGGCCATCTATGCCAATAAACCAGCTGAAGGGCTGCCAGGGAGGCTATGGAGTTCCTGGGCCCAGAACTGTGAATCTCTGGACAGCACAGAAGCTGATGGGGAGGGTTAAGGTAACTTACAATGACTGGTAGTAAGTGGTTCTGTCCCTGCACTCAGAATGCTGCTGTCTCAGAGAAGGAGTACTATGTGGACCTTTCAGAGGCCGAGTCAATGTGCTTGGTATGTTTTGCAAGGCTTCAGGGAAGAATAATTTGCAAGTAGGGAGCATGTTGTAGAATATTATTTTAAGATGTGCTACATTTGTTTATGCTGTGAAACATTTGTTCAATGATGCAAAGGTGTGTTGCATTCTTTTATGTTGCCTTTGTTTAAGTCTGTGAAGCTGTGTTACTGTGTTACTGTCAAAAACACGTGATTGGTCTAGTAATGAGCTCAACAGCCAATAACAAAGCAGAAGAAAGAAATAGGTGGTGCTGGCAGGTGGAGAGAATAAATAGAAGGAGAACATTAGAAAGGAAGAGAAGAAATAAAAGAACAAGGAGAGAAGGACGACAGGGGCCAGCCACCTAGCGAGCTGTGGAGTATGAGTGGAAGTAAGATATACAGAAGTAAGAAAAGGAAAAAGCCAGAGGCAAAAGGTAGACGGGCTAATTTAAGTTAAGAAAAGTTGGCTATCAACAAGCCAAGCTAAAGCTGGGCATTTATAAGTAATAATATGTCTCTGTGTGTGATTTATTTGGGAGCTGGGTGGTGGGCCCCCCAAAAGAGAAAAGAGCCAAAAGAGTTTAAAAAGGGGGGCACTCCATCTCAGGATGCACTTTCTAGAAGGGTTTAAACTAAACCAACACACAGTCTCTTGCCCACACACCTCAGCCCACTTGCCTCTTTTTCCCTCTTTGGCCTGTGGTCTACATCTTGAGGGGGGAGGTCCCCCAGTACTCTGGCTTCTGGGTTTGAGCAATGAGAAGCTATACAGAACATGACACCAAATTAGAGGTGTCATGTTCTTAGCGACAACCCGTTTCCACCTTAGGATCCTTCCTTCCTATCTCGTTCCCTCATGATATCAAAAGCATGATTTTTCTGTCCTTGCACCTTTGGACATTGGGGTGGCAATGATGTCCATGCCAGCTGGCACACTGGCATCTCACTGTCTTTGCTGTTTTCTTTACTCTCTGCAAAGATGTCCTTTTTTTTTTTTTCAGCTGAGCCATCTGTATAGATGATGCTTCTTATTGTGACACCAATGGAACACTTGATGCTCAATGTGACATTTAGTTAGGAGTCTCTATAGAAAGCACTGAGTAACTGACCGACTCCTAAAAAGACGACAGCCCTGTTCTCATATCTCAAACTGACTGCACAGTATCTTCTGTCCTTCAGGGCTGCATGTACTTCCAAATCCAGAAACCAGAGACTCAGAATTGCTCTCCCTCAGCCACAGCTAGGGACGTCACTGGCACTGCCACCAGCAGCCTACCTAGCTCATGAGGCTCACATGTGGATGGCAGCATGCAGCAGGGCTAGCCTAGCTGATTTTTTGCAGCCGGTCTGTAAATCAACCCGATTCCCACTGTTCCCTTCCTGGTTTTGGATTAGTATTCCCTCCACCCTCTACAGAATGTGCTTTGCACACTGAAGTCATTTTGCTCATTGCTCACCCTTTCCTGAGTAGAGGTGGAGGCATTTTGTAACTGTCAGTGTTTTGATAAAGCCTAAGTATTTAATCATATGCCTATCACCCTTGCTCAACACAGGAGCTTTTGGTGCCTGCCACCTGGACAGCCAAGAAAAGACCAGGTCCTGGAACACCTAGACCGTATACAAGAACCTCAAATCTGCCTAGCCAAAGTTTGGCCAGAATGCTCAACACGAATGTGCAGTGTAAGATTGAGTGGGACAGTAAGGACCATTCCGTTCTTTCCCTTGCCTCTTCCGGAACTAAATCATCTTTAGCAGATGGTGTTTCTATCCACGGTCTCCCTGGGAAACCTCCTCACTGCCTAGCAACCTCCAGCCCCGGGAAGTCCTCACTGCAGCCTTTACTAACTGCCCACGACTCTACTGGCCCACTAGCCAGGGCACTCACGGAAAGAGGCCTTGGAGGAACCCTCCCACGATGTAAACTCCATGAGTGTTTCCTTCTGGTAGCTCTTGATAATCCCCTCAAATACAAGGTGACCCCTACAATCCCCAGCCTACCCAGGAGCATCTTCTTTGCAGCCATTCAAAGCTTCCTTTCTGAAAAAGAAGCCATTTTTCAAAGCCTAGGATGGGATTCCACACAACCCTCTGGAACTAAGGTGGCTGGGGCAGTCTGTGAGTGGATCAGAGTCAAGCCAGAGCTCTGCCCTTTCTTCCAGGACTATGGACCCTGCTAGAACCCCAGGTTTCTCAGCCTCCCCTGGGCTTTGCCTCTCTTCACCCCAGCCATGTCCTTGAAAGCTAACTCTTCAGAGGAACCACGTCAACCCCCTCCCAGCCTCTCCCTTTCCAGAAACCACCTGACTGAAATTTGTAAGAGCAAGTCAAGGTTCAGTGGCAGAGGAAAACAAACTGGTCCTTAGAAAACACATAGGCTGTTCAGAAATGGAGGCCCATCTGGTTACTATTCCAGCAGAAAACCAAAGCTCCTGAAAACCTGCTTCTTACACAACAGCAACATGGGGGGGGGCACAGAAATCCTGTTTTTAAACCCCTCCTCACTTTCTATGCAATCTGAACAGTGTCAGCTGTTTGGCAGTGATCTGAGGCCAAAGGAACAGTCTGTCAGAGAAGCAAGGCTGGGGACAGCAGCCATCTTCTGAGATTTCCTCCCAATCACAGGGCGACACTGCCCCCAGATGTGCCCAATGTAAGAATCCCACCCTTAGAGACCTTCCAGTCCCCTCCTCCCCTTCCTCCTCTTCCTATTTGTCCTCCTCAGTGGAAGGGGGAGGCAGGAAGAGGGGACAGAGAAGACTCCAAGCATTCCCTAGTCCTGAGACAAAAGAACTCCAGGACAATAGGTTTTCTCTTTTACAGTTCAACTCCTTCCCCTGGACACAGTTCTAAGCCTAGACCAGTGCTGAGCATTCCTTCTTGTTCCTTTTCTTCCAAACCAAGTCTCAGTTTCTCATCTGTACAATGGGTTTGTAATGTCTGTCTGTGGACTGTGTGGAGGGGTTATACAATTCAATTTGTGAGTTTATGGAGCCAGCAAGTACCAAACCCTGCCTGGGCTCATCACTAGAGCTTTCAGGTCTCATGTCACCCCTACTTTACATGGGGATACGAACTACAGGTTGAGCATCCCGAATACAAACCCTGGAAATCTGAGATGCTCCAGAAGCCGCTGTGTTTTGAGAACCAGCATGATGGCACAAGAGAAGGTTCCACAACTAAAGTGTGTGCTAGTCATAGACACACTGCAGGCACACTAAAGCTACACTATAGCTACGGCAAGGTTCTTCAGTTGTGTCTAACACGTGGGTGAAGCGTACGTGAACTCTGGGTCAGAGCTAGAGCTGCACCCCTCAAGACACCTCACTTGCCTCTGCAAGGGTCCGAAAGCCCAGACCAGAAGCTCAAGCACTTTGGTACGGACACGGGTCACCCACACCTACTGTGCTTGTTGTAGGAGGGAAAGGAGAAGAAGACAGTGAGCAAAAGCCACAGGCCACTCCCACCGCAGTTCCTTGTGTGTACCCACAAAGAGGCAGGTGATCACCTTGGCTTTGGAGCACAGCAACACACAGTGCCCGCTGGAATTCCTGCTCTCATGAAGCAATCAGGGAGATACTACACAACAAAGCAGGGAAAAAACTCATACAGAGCCACATAGTGCCCAAGACTCTCCTTCACTCCCTGTATGTAGGCTTCAAAAGGAAAAGAACAAGGTGCACAGACCCTAAGAAGAACCCCAAACTTACAGATACGCCTGTCCCTATTGTTCTTAGTAACTGTCCCCATTTTTGTTTTGTGTTTTGTTTTGTTTTGGGGTTTTTTTGTTTTGTTTTTTATTTTTTTAGTTCTTCGAAACAAGGTTTCTCTGTGTAGCTTTGGAGCCTATCCTGGAACTCGCTCTGTAGACCAGGCTGGCCTTGAACTCACAGAGATCTGCCTGCCTCTGTCTCCCGAGTGCTGGGATTAAAGGCAAGCACCACCACTGCCTAGCTTTGTCCCCATGTTTTTTAATCCCTCAGCACACAAATGAGCAAAGAAAGGCTAGGAATGGAGAAGCATGGAGTTCAGGTGGTATAGCCTGCAGGGAAGGAGAGATCCAGGTCCAGACCTTCCCAGCTCCCAGTCCCTGCCCCTCCTCCAGCCTCCCCCTGCTCAGTCTTTAATACATCAACTCCAAGTTTTCCTAAGGGCTTCACATTGACTTACTGGATCTTTATAATGTTCACGGAAGTGGGAGGGTTTCCTTTTTATCTTTCTGCCTTATAAGAAACCATGGCCCAAGGTTTCTCATTCAGCACAACAGAGCCAAGTCTATTTCCACTGCATGACCATGATGGCTCCTGCTTCTCTCTGACCCCAATATGTCTTCCATAAATGGGGCAGAGACATAAAAACATATTCAACTCTGGCAAGCACTGACCTCAAACCCCAAACTCCACCTACCAAGTGTGCCTGGAGTACAAGCCGATAGTGGAGGAGAATGAGAGCAGGTGTCAAAGGTTGGAGTGTGCCCAATGCATCCCCATGCCCCTCACAGCCCTGGATCAGTATGCCCAGTTTTATGACTACGGACCCCTGCCAGTTGCTAATGCTCCAACCCATGCTCTGTGCAAGATAATGAGGCCATATGCTCCCACCACCAGTAGCCCAGCACCAAATCCAAAAAGCATGCCCAGGAGGCTCATTCTGAAGACAGAGGAGGGGGAGAGTGAGGCCACTTTGGGAAAATGTGGCTCAGAGGCCTCTGAAGCATGCACATTGTGCTCTCCTTCCTGCCCACTCCTTATGGCAGCCTGTGCTTTAGAGCTTTGAGACAGGTCAGGAGAACTGCTAGTCCATCCACAAAGCCCAAGGATGAAGCATTTAACTCTTCACCCTTTAGATACAGTATGGGAGTTCTGATGCCCCCACTGTACAGAGCAGGGTACAGAGACAGGGCAGACACCAAGAAAAACATGGCAGGGTCTTCAAGAAATCCACAGGGAACCAGAGACCTCTGAGAAGCCCATCATGACCAAAGCCAAAGCCACCCACTTCTCCCCTTGGGTAGCAGACAGGACTGGGGTAGTGGTGGGGGTGAGAGAGCCATGGGTAGCACAGGAAAAAAGGGGGGGGCAGAACCTGCAAAGCTCAGTCCTCCCTCCTCCCTCCTGGATTCAACCCATGCCTGCCCCCAAGGCTGCACTCTGGCATCTCCAGATGAGACAAGGCTGCATCAAAGCTGCTGCACTACCTGCAAAGGAGCCTGGGAAGGAGATGTGTGGCCCAGCTACCACAGAAAGAAAGAGGCTTGATTACCTGAAAAGAAAGGCTAGGCGTGGGAGGAAATGACATCCGGGTACAGGACTCCCTGGTCCTTACAGTCTACCTCCCGCACTACCTCCTGAGGTGTAAGCAGGGAGAGGATGTAGACTTGGAGAAATCTCCCTTCCTTGATGTAGACTCTCTATCACAGAGGGAAGCTCCAAGCACCTATGGGTTCAGAGGGACCCAGACCTGAGATGATTTTTTTTTTTGCCTGAAATAGGAAGGAGCCAAGCGCCCCAGTTTGCTGGCTCCCAGCTCTGTAATCAAATGCTATTGGTTGGGAGCCAAGAGTAGAGATCTTTACCAAGACAGCCAGACAGCAGGGGTCATTAGCAGTCCCCTCCTAAGGGCCGGGCAGGACAGCGTGACTCCCTGCTTCAGAGAGATCAAGGGCTCACACCACCATGCCAGCGGAGATGCCAATCTTTGGGCTCACTGTCCTGGAATCCCTGCTATTGTTGCCCTAATTCTCCAGGTCACTTGCAGGCGAGAATGACCTCAGTTCCACAGGAAGGCACCCAGTGGCCAGCTTTTAAGGAGAAATCCAGAAGCTGAAGACACAGTCTAGGAAGAGGCAGCTCAGACTCCTGGCAGAAGAGAGGGATTTGCAAAACAACAGACTGATGTGGGGTTGGCCTGGCCAGAAGCAGCAGCTCAGAGCTGGGCCAAGTGGATGTGGAGGAAGAGGAAGGCAGGATTGGTGCAGAGCTAACCACCCCCACCGAGAGCACAGGGGACATGCAGCCAAAGATACTGCTTGAGGAACTACTGACTGTTGAATGAACCATGTTCATATATACCAAAGGGGCTAGGTGACCTCAGGCCTGCCATTCATCCCAACCTTGTTCTAGAAGCAGGGAGTTCAAGTGGAGGAGGTCCAGGGGGAACACAGAGGAAATATGAGGAAACAGCCATGCCTAAGACCGTTTCTGCTGGAACAGTCACAAAGGTCCTATGATTTGCCATACATCTTAAAGCTTCAGGGTGAGCAAGTTACATCATCTCACAGTACAGAAAGAAGAGACGGTCCTTGTGGTCCTTGTTAGTTGTGAGTTCACGGCCAGCCCGGTCTACATAGTAAGTTCCAGACCAGTCAGGGCTACATAGTAAAACCCTGTTTCAGAAACACAAAAACAGAAACCTCACAGAGATCCTTCTGCTTCTGCCTCTAGAGTTCTGGGACTAAAGGCGTGTGTCACTACACCTGGACTGGCCCTCTAGATCTTTATGCATCTACCAGCCTCGGGAGCTTACTATTCGTTAAGACATAATCATATCGTGACCCTCCTTTGCTAAAGCCCCCCTTGAGTTTCCCGTTTCACTGAGAGGAAAAGCCACATTCATCTCGACGACTTATTGTAAAACCTCAAGTGGTATTTGTTTCTTCCCTCCACCACTCATTGCTCACTGTCCTCATCTCATCTCAAAGGACTCCAGCCACACCTGCTTCCTCCCTCTTCCCCACACTCTCTTGGCACCTGCTGTTTCTTCAGCCCTTGAGTGTCCTTTCCCCAGATAGGTACAGAACTTACTTAATCACCTCGAGTCAGCCTTTGCTCCAACATCTTCTCACTTGGACTTTCTCTGTGCCTTCTATTTGAAACTGTAGTGTCATCCTGAATCATCTACATCCTTCCTTTCACTTACCCCCCTCTGCATCTAACACAACATATTCTCATTCTCTCATTCTCTCATTCTCTCTCTCTCTCTCTCTCTCTCTCTCTCTCTCTCTCTCTCTCTCTCTCTCCCTCCTTCCCTTCCTCCCTCTTTATTTTCTTCCAGGAAAGCACAAGTTCCCAGTGGGCAAAAAAATGTTGTGAGATTTGTTCACCGATGTAACTATTGACACACATATAATAATGCTGGCACATCAAAGTCACTTGCCAAATATCTGTTGAGTGAACAGCAGCTCCCTCTACCTATAGGAACTTAGAGAACAGATAAAAAGATGGGATGGGGGCTGGAAAGTTGGCTCAGTAGTTAAGAGCACTTGTTGCTCTTGCAGAAGACCTGGTTTCGCGCCTGGTAACTGTAATATGGCTCACAAATATCCCTAACTCCAGTTTCAGGGGATCTGATAACATCTTATGACGTCCACAGGTACCAGGCACACATGTGGTGCACATACATACATGCAAGCAAAACACCTACACACATAAAATAAGAAGCAAATCTTTTTAAAAAGAATGTGTTGAAGTCGGGCTGGAGGTCAACTTCCAAACTGCGATCTCTTTTCCTGGTGGGCTTGCTTTTCACTCTTCCTTATCACCAACTTTTGGGCTCAGCATTTGTCCCACATTCTAGAGACCTACCTCAAGCCTTGGAGCATCATGCTAGCTTTTGGCTGCCACCTAGCTTCCTCAGGATCTGACTGATTGACCCTACCAAACACAGATGCTAGTCTGCTAGACTGCAGCTACTGGCTCAAGTCAGGTTCCTGAGCTGGCTCCCCGTCCCGTCATCCACCTCTGACCACAGATCAATGACCACTAAAAAGAAGAGACTGCTCAACCACACTGAAAGGCAGAGCCCTTGCTCTCACTGGCCCAGGGTCTTTTATTTTATTTTTTTCCCTTGGAGATGAGGGAGGAAACAGACTGGGACTCAAAACACACCAGGTGTTTAATAGAGGGCCAAGTGAAAAGGGCTTCCAAACTGCATGCCAACACAGCAGCTTGCTACTGTTTTCAGCCCATTGCCTGCATTATGGCTTCTGGACTCCACACAAGGCAGGGGGGAAGGTGGCTGGGCGTTCCAGCTGACTGTCATATGGCTTTCAGATCTCCTGGTGGGAAGACAAAGTCCTGGACTCCAGGCTCCTGTCTTGGCCTCTCCTGGACCTCTAAGCTCCCGGCTGTGCTCCTAGGGAAACCCCTGCCAATCCAAAGACACTTCTCCAGCTGCCCCCTCCCTGCCACTGCTCTGCCACAAGGAACTCAGGTAAAGTTCAGATCTAAGTGTGAAGCTCCCCACACTGACTTACCAAGTGACCATACCACATCTCTGCCTCTCAAAGACACCAAGGAGATAAAAAGATGATGGCAAGGTGAGGCAAGCCCTTTGCCTCCTAGGAGGGAAGGAGACAATGTGACATCTCATTAACATAATTTGCATACTAGTGCACAAGGACATAGCCTATGGTGGTGTTGTAGACTGATGCATATGCAAAGATCTTCAGGGCCCTGCTCCCCACAGGAGCAGGTAAGGGACCACTCTGCAGAAAGGTACCAGTACAGAGGTATTTGTGCTGCATGGGTTAGATGGGGATCCCACAGATGTGTAAGAAACTCTCCATACTGTTATGTCTGCTAGCTCATGATGACATTTACAATAACTTCTTGTTCAGTGGTGACCACCAGCAAAGCATTATACTAAACACATGTGAGGAAGGCTCAGCTCAGGGGTTCTTCAAAGTTTATTCAGAGAATCGAGGG
The DNA here is from genome assembly GCF_007827085.1 of Peromyscus californicus insignis. NCBI lineage: Eukaryota > Metazoa > Chordata > Mammalia > Rodentia > Cricetidae > Peromyscus > Peromyscus californicus. Next base: position 133,763,113 of record NW_026294584.1, read on the forward strand.
CCCCAGAGACCTCCGCAGCTCCTCTGCGAGGGTTCCTGGAAATTCGAAGACGGGGTTTCCCTTTCACTCCAATGTCCTTAAAAATGTCCTTTCACAGAGGCTACCTGACCTGATACTGTAAGACACTGAGTGACAGTAATTACAAGGATCCAACTGTTTGCACGAGCAGGACTCTAAAGAAACATACAGGAAAAAAAGGAAAGTAGGGTCCTTCTCAGTAATTGGTTTTTTTTTTCAGAAAACAGTTGTTTTTCATTAAACATATTTATATTTATCTCTACTGTGTTCATTATTTTTAGAAAGTTAAATTTCAGTTCATGGAACAATGCAACACACACACACACACACACACACACACACATATATATGTGTGTGTATATATATATATATATATGGAGTCTTCAGTCATTGCTGAAAGCATAAAGGAATCCTGGGAGCAAAAAGGCCGAGAGCTGCTGCATTAACTACACCATTCTCAGGACCATGCTCCACAGTTCCATCTCAGCCCTTGTCTTCTCCTCACCTCTATCTGGTTAATGGGAGCCTCTCACCAACTCAACAAGCCTGTGCCATATCTGGGGCATGAAACCAGACAAGTGATAAAAACTTTAATTCAGCTGGCTCACATCCTTTGTCCCCACGCCATTAGAACAGGAAAACTAGAACAGGAAAGCAACTGGAGGTGTGGCTTCCATCCTAGAGTCATTGTTCCCCATGAGTGACACTCTGGGTTGGAGCCCCAAGACTGCATAAACCAGCCTGGTGGTGTGCTGTGGGATGTTCTGTATGTCAAATGTGTTGCTCTGATTGGCCAGTAGCCAGGCAGGAAGGATAGGTGGGACAAGCAGAGAAGAGAATTCTGGGAAGTGGAAGGCTGAGTCAGAGAGACACTGCCAGCCGCCATGATGAGAAACAGCATGTGAAGATGCTGGTAAGCCACGAGCCATGTGGCAAGGTATAGATTTATGGAAATGAATTACTTTAAGATATAAGAACAGTTAGCAAGAAGCCTGCCATGGCCATACAGTTTGTAAGCAATATAAGTCTCTGTGTTTATTTGGTTGGGTCTGAGTGGCTGTGGGACTGGCAGGTGAGAGAGATTTGTCCTGACTGTGGGCCAGGCAGGAAAACTCTAGCTACAGTGGTGCATACCTGGAATCCTAACACTCAAAAGGTAGATACAGCAGAATCAAGAGTTGAAAGTCAATCTACACAACAAGCTTGAGGTCAGCTTGGTATACAGGAAAGGGGGAATGGAAACAGAGCTTCTCCAGCAATCAGGATGGAGGACAGGCTTGGCCAGCAGTTCTGTGTAGTTCATTCTTACAATACCAATAAGCTCAGAATGCCTGGTCACCCTCTGCTTTGATAGAGAGGTGGGCAGTTCTCAGTCATACAAGGAAGAGCTATAGAAACTGTTGAAGATCCCCAGGCTTAACCCTAATGCCGGCTGGCACAAGAGTTCTGAGGTAGGCATGACTCACCTCCCTTGCTCCACCCATGATCCACGTGGAAGTGTCACGGAACAGTAGACATGAATTTGACATAAGTGAGGTGGCCGGGCCTACTCTGTTTAATATCACAGCCCTGGTGTTTCTGGCTCATCCTAAATACTGAACTCCCTTACAGAAGATGTGTGATGTGGGTGACCCTCTGGTCCTCTGAAGGCTGCACTGTCACAGAGTAGCCAGGAAGTGTCTTTCCAGGCTACCTCAGGTCCATCTGCTCAGAGGTCTAAGCAGGGAGCTTGACCTCTTGATTGACACTTTCCTCTCACTCTGCCAGAGACCATCTGTACGGGCACCAACCTGACTGCTCGGGCCAGCCGTCCTCCTGCAGGTGCAAATGGGCAAGAGCAATGATAAACAGGCTGAGTCCAGGAGTGGGAGCCCTTCCTAATCACCCCCTGGCATGACCAGACCCAGGGAAGCGCTTTGCTTCCTTCTCTGGGAGAAGCTCCTTTCTCACAGCAGGCTTTGTGCCTACAGCAGCATGCTGAGGCCTGGCCTCACTCCTTCCCATGCTTTCCAGGCCTTACAGTGCCTCAGTAAGATCAGTGTGCGTCCAGGTCCTTCCTGCACACTCTGCAGATGGCATAGAGAAAGGAAAGCTGACTTATCCAAGGTTACACAGCATGTCAGCCAGGAAGGACATCCAAGCTCCCTGCATCCAAGTCACTGCCTTCTCACAACTAACACTCCTTGGCATTTGTGGGGTACAGGACCACTGTAACTTGAGACTGTGCTGCCCCTGCCTTACATCATAGACCTCTTGCTCTTCAGAAAAGAGATGCCAGGATAAGCTGGGCATCCCTTCATCTAAAAGTCCTTCAGAGAAACCATTGTCATCCAGTGTGAAGAAAAGAAAGCAATGGCCACCTTCCTCTTAACAGCTTTCAAAGTGGGCGGGGCAAATTAGCAGGTCCAGTGCCCTAGTTCAATGCAGTTTGCATGGGAAAGAGGCAAAGGTGCCAACAGACACAGCTGCATGCTGGCTTCTTTTTAATTGATTAATTAATTAATTAATTTTACATCCCAACTGCAGTTTCCCCTCCCTTCTCTCCTCCCAGTCCCCACGCTCTCCACATAACCCTCTGTTCCCACTTCCCCAATCAAATCCTCCTCTGTTTTTGTTTAGGAAAGGGCATGTCTCCCATGGATATCAACAAAATATGGCATATCAAGTTGCAGTTGCACTAAGACTAAGCATCTCCCCTTGTATTAAGGCTGGACAAGGAGACCCAGTATGAGGAGTAGGGTCCCAAAAGCCAGGAAAAGAGCCAGAGACTCTCCCACTGTTAGGAGTCCCACAAGAGGACCAAACTACACAACTGTAACACAGATGTAGAGTGTCTAGGTCAGTCCCAGGCAGGCTCCCTGGTTATCAGTTCAGTCTCTGTGAGCTCCTATGAGCCCAGATTAGTTGATTCTGTGGGTTTTTTTTTTAACCCCAATCTCCATTTCTGCACTAAAGGTAATTCAGAAATAAAATGCTGGGACTGGAGAGATGGCTCAGTGGTAAGAGCCTTTTCTGCTCTCCCAGAAGAACCAAGTTAGTTTCCCAGTACCTGTGTCCAGCAGTTCACAACAGTCTGTAACTCCAACTCCAGGGGTATTGGATGTCTCTGGCTTCCACAGGTCCTTGCACTCTTATGCACAGACAGACAGACAGACAGACAGACAGACACACACACACACACACACACACACACACACACACACACACACACACACACTCTTTAAACATGCAGGGTTAGTGAGTTCCACACAAAGCTCAAGATGAAGAGGAACAGAGCAGGTTGTACGAGGAAGAAATGGAAAGGCTTGCACATATCCATGAGGCTCAGCCTGAGTCTTCAGCAGCCCTCTGGGGAGAGCCTCGTGTCTCAGCAGGTCTCTTCTGCTCAGTCCTCTCCTGCCCACCAGCAGAGGCACATGGAGTGAAGGCATGTCTGCAGGTCCCCAGGCATGAGGATCATGAGACCAGATCAGTTCTAGGAAAGGAGAGTGCCTGGCACTGAGGGTCAACCCAGGAATGCCTCGAGGATCGTCCATCCTGTGCCTTATGGCACAGATAGCCATGTCAGAATCCCTTAGACCTGTCCCTTCATTTTCTCCTGCACTCAGCCCACAGCCTCACTTCTCATTTTCAAGATGTTCTCAATGATTCTATAGATCAGGCACATGAGATAGCAGGTTTCCTATTTATGTATCAAGCTGACTCTAAAAGAAATGGTCATAATTTCATTTAGACTTCAGAACAAACATCTGGCAGCATGCACTGCTCACACAGCCAAAGACGTGAAGGGAGGGGTGGGCACCAGCAAGGTCTTAGGACCTACTGTGGGTTTCAGAGAGCCCAGGTGCTCCTGACAGGCAGGTAACAATGTTCTGAAGAGAGAGCTATAGAGGTGATGTTATCTTTTTCTAAATAATGTCATTGCCTGACTGGAGTGTTCAGTGCTCTGGGCACTGGCCAGCAAATAATACTTTGTCCTTTTAAAGTTCAGAGTCAATTAATAAATAATACATAGGAATCATACAGATTAACCCAGAATAAAGCTTTATGACAAACAAATTCTAAAATATAAATGGCTTAGATCAACTTCAAGGGACCTAGTAAGTATTTCACCTAAAATTAAACCTATTCACCCTGGCAAAATGTTAGGCCTGTGAAGACGTCCCCTCAGGGCCAGAGCAGGCCCCAGAAACTTGATGAACTCTTCTTTGAGGATGGGTGAATTTAAAAGAGAGTTCTAGAGGGCCTAAGCTTGTGGATAAACCAGGTTAAGTCCCTCCATGTGCTGTTTAGCTATTGTTAACTTGGCAAACCCTACAGCTGTCCAAAAAGAGGGACCCTCAATTGAGAAATCCCCTCCATCAAATTGGCCTGTCTATGGGGTTCTCTCTTAATGATTGACTTGGGAGAGCCTCGCCCACTGTGAGCAGCGCCATCCCTAGGCAGGTGGTCCTGGCTTATGTAAGAAAGCAGGTTGAGCAAGCCATGGCGATCAAGCCAGTAACCAGCATTCCTATGTTGTTTCTGCCTCTGATCCTGCCTTGAGTTCCTGCCTCAATGAAGGACCAAGATCAGGATGTATAATCCAAGTAAACCCTTTCCTCCCTCCTCCAGAACCCCCAACTCCCTTCCACTTCCCACTCAGGATCTGCCCTCTTCCCTTGGCCTCATTCCAGACAGTCTTGAAATCCCCAGAAACTTGTGTATAGTGTCAGAGCTAAAGATTTGAAGAAGCCCTTGACTGCAGCCAGATCACAGAGGCCACTCTGTATAAACCAAGCCTTTTTTGGACTTTCTGTTTCAGGCGCAGTGAGTATTTGCACACTGTGAACCCCATAAGGCCACCCTGTGGATAAACACATCCATGCAAGCAGCCGTCTCTGGGAGAAAGACATCATTATTAATTGGGGTTCGAGTTCTCCCTGTAACTACAGCAGGCACCGAGCTGACTTGATTTAATGGTATGCAGGCACTTCCAGAACTCCAGGGGACACTTCACAAATAGTGATACAAATTTTAACTGCAAAATGGACATGAACTTAAGACAGCCTTTATCACCACACCCATGGACCTGAGCTGTTTCAAGTGGCTGGCCACTTGGCCCAGCCTGCCACAGAGTGAATTTTCATGGGGTGGAGTCACAGGAAGAGACAGGTTTTGTTAGCTCTCCCTCACTGATGCCAAAACCCAAAAGAATGGAAGTGACTGGGATCTATTGGACCTGGTGCCAGACATCCGGCTAAGCCCCGCCTCCTGCCCAGTTCCCACTCGGACTTGGCACGGATCCCCAAAGTGTTTTCACTTTATGGAGACTAGGAAGATTCCATTCTCGGTAGTACTCCAGGGCAGCTGTTTCTAATTACTTGTTGAAGAGTAACACATAACCAAAGGGAATTCTGGTTACAGAGCAATTTATTTTTCTACCCACCAGAAGTATATACATTCATTCATACAGGACCAGCACTGGGCTTGGTTACACTGGCCTGGATCCAGGTCAGGAAGGTTGGTAATGGGAGTACTCAAGTGTGACAGTGCCACCCACATAAGCACCAGGGCACCTGGCTCCTTCCTAGTGGCTCTACTGAATAAGTTCAACCTCCCTGACTTGGATATTTCTGTTGGAAATCTTGATGCCATTTCTTGCCTCAAAGCAACCAACTGTCATCCCAAAGAGGGGGGTTTCAACAAGGTCAAGTGTGTCTTTTACACCTCACCACTCTAAAATATTGGATGGAGCTCCACTAGTCATCAGCTGTCCACCCTATGCCTAATGGTAGCCTTGGGAGGCCACCAAGGAAGCCATCTTCTCCACCTAATCTTGTATTCATTCAGTCACAAGTATTTTGGTGCTTGCCCGGGCTCTTCAGAGTCATTTAAGAGGAAGTTTTCATTCCTCAAATAACCACTGAGATGAGAAGTAGATGACCACACACATGCATGCATACACACATACACACACATACAGAGAGAATGAGAGGAGGGAGGGAGGGAGGGGGGGGGGAGAGAGAGAGAGAGAGAGAGAGAGAGAGAGAGAGAGAGAGAGAGAGGAGAGAGAGAGAGAGAGAGAGGGAGGGAGGGAGGGAGGGAGGGAGGGAGCGAGCCAACACAAACACATAAAACCTATCCCACCCTTTATCAAGTGGCTGGGTGGTACTAACTAAGCACAGAGGGTCCTCCCCACTGCTTCTCATGGGGCACATTGTAAGTAGCTCACATTATAAAGTTGCTCGCACCATCTTGCATCACAAAGTTCTCAAAGTACAGGATCCACCATGTTAGATGCAATGGTCTCTTTCCCCAGGAAAGCCACCCTGAGCTAGTTGAGAAACTTTCAAGGTCAAAGATAAAAAAGACATTATCTTGAGTATCTTTTCATCCCCACTATGAACACAGCAAACTCCTATAGCACACAGAACTTCCACCATAGCCATGAGAAGTGAGAAGGTATTCTCACAAGGAGCATCACTGGCTGGTTGGCTGGTTCAGTAAGTGCTTGAGGAGCTTTCTGTTGGTGCCTCCATAATGCTCAGGCCTGGGCTTGAAACAGAGCATCCGAGTCTTCACCCCTCTGTGGTTAGCGACCTCTGCACACTAGAAATGACATGCAATAACTACTAATGAAACTAGGTGCCAGTCGGATGCAGCAGCAGTAGTTGGAGCCAAAACGCCCTGAGGCCTGTTGGACGTCAGGCCTCGAGCCAGAATGATTGTTCTCCAAGCAGCGACACAAGGTCTGTGGTGCCTTGGTGCTCACTTCATTGATGAAGACACCAAGACCGAGGGGTTGGTGTCACTTTTTCAAGTCCCAGAGTTGGTAAACAGCAGAACCACAATTGTATTTAGCTGGACAGAAGATACAGGCAAGCCTGTGACTCTCTTCTTTCCAGCATATAATTAGATGTTGCTCTCTTTCAGAGTGCATCCCGAATGAATCTTTGGGAGCATCTCTGTACTGCATTGAGGCTAACTAGGCCTGCCTCACCTCCAGAGAAAAGGAAGATTCACTTCTGTCCCCCCGTGGAAATCATTACCTCTCCCGTGTCATTTCTTATTTGGCTTGGATGTCACCTGGGAGCATATAACATCTATTGGCTCCTGTGACAGCGGCCTTACCATTTCACCTATGGGCTGCTAACCTGAGAAACAGGGCGTGGCACATAGGGATGGCCAAGCACTTTCCCCATGGAAAGGGATAGTTCCCTGGGTCAACATGCAGGAAAGTTCTCCTTGAAGGACACACAGGATTCCCAGCATTATGGTGCTGGCCCTTCATACAGTCATTCTTCTTCTTAGCTAGTTAGGAACTGAGCATGGGACAGAGAGTGCTCACTGAATGCTTTATAAAGAATATTCCAGAAGCCAGGAAGTGGCCATCACAGGGCTGTGTAATGTAAACATAGCCTAAAGGAAGCATTTGTCCATTGCTTCAGAAGACCTTTGACTAGAGCCTTTTTAGGTCATATTAGCTGTTGAGATGGTGGTATTTCTCACACAGACACAGACACAGACACACAGACACAGACACACATACAAACACACTTAGGGTGGGGGTGTTATGGGTTTAAAAAAAGTTTTGAATATAGAAAGATAAAGTCCAGCTCAATTTTAGAGTAACTTTTCTTGAGAATGGGGAAGGTTATCTCTGAGATGACATAGGCCTCTTTTGATTCAACAGGTCAGTAATTACTTATCTAACACCTCTATGACACCTGCCTTATAGTGTATCCCTGCCTTCACACACTCACTGTATCTGGTTAGAAATATAAGACCATCATGTCAGATAAACACAGCTTTAGTTCCTATGAGCAAATGTATGGCATATCAGCAGTTACAAGCAGTTATATATGAATATTCCTTACTCCTCACGAGCCTACAAAGCACTAACAGCCTACCCAAACACCCAACTATCCAGACAAAACACCCAAATGCCAGGGTTAGCCCTATCACTTACAAGCCATGTGACCTTGTGTAAGCCAATTCACCTCTTTTATCTTAAATCAACAACAATGCTTCTTACTTCTACATAGAAGTCTTCTATGCTTACACAAAAGCATTCTTGAAAGCCAGGCAACTGTATTAGACTGTTGGACAGGCCAGGCATTGTTCTCATTTACAAATGAGGAAACTGAGGCCTGTAGCAGAACCAGGTGTAGGGTCTGTGGCCTCACAGTCTGACCAGAGCCTTTCCACTATAGAATGTGTCTCCACATAGAATGTGTCTCCACTATAGAATGTGAGGATAAACAGGAAGCACCACTCAGGTCCGCAGGCAGAGCTCACCCCGGGAGGCCAGCAGGCCACTGTGACAGGGCATAGGCAGCAGCATTCAAACAAAGCAACCCAGGTCCCACTCATTCATCTTCTCCAGTCCTTGGGTGTCTTCAGAATTCAAACAGATGCCGTGGGCCCTGTCCTTCCTCTGACCTACTTTCTTAGGCTGTTCATGTCTGATGATTGATCACATATCTAGCCCCTCACAAGCACTCTCTCCCCTGCTCACCTGCTCTCATGTCAGCGTGTGGGGGTGGGCCAAGGCAAGGAGAAGGGCAAAAATAAATAACACAAACACAATGGAAAGGTGTGGAACTGGAGCAGCTTTAACCTTAGCTCTTTCCTAAGACTTTGGGCAAATCTGCTTCATTATTAGCTTCTGTTTTATCATATTTAAAAATGGAAATAATGATGTTTGCCTCGAAGAATTGTGATGAGGGTGAAATGGCACAATAAATAAGAGCACAGAGCCCATTCACCCACCCTGAGGCCCAGTGAGTCTTCACTCGGTACCTTCGCTCCTTCACACGTGGAGGAGGCAAGCTTCTAGAAGAAATCAAGTCAGAAACAAAGCTGCTGGGGGGAACCTTTCCTCTCCCACCGCCGCCATTACCTCCTACTGTTCCAAGGGACAGAGCACAGGCTGCTCATGCACACTGTGTCTCTCTTTTGAAGCATTATTTCAGAAACACTGGAGGTGTTCCCTGAGGACTGAGACACACATCCATTAGAAGCCATTCAAAGGCAAGCTGATGGCCAGCAGGAACTCCGTGTTGGTCAAAACATGGTGGGGGGGGGGACGGTGGGATGAGAAAGAGAGAAGTAGAAGGACCTGAGACAGGTAGTCTGAGCGCTATTGATAGAATGAAGGACAAGTCAAAGAAAATGGCCAAAAGACGGATGGGGAAGGAGCCGAAGGCCAAACACGGCCCACTGGGCCATGGTTTGGGGTAGGTAAGGGTAAAGACATCACCTTGTGTCTTGGCCAGTATCTATCATGTTGGTCATTTAGCAAGTTCAGTGTTGAGTGGCCTGGTGGACAGTGGGCCAAGCTTGGATGTTGTCCACAGAGATTTTAAAGAAAGTATTGCTTTTTACAGCAGCTGTTTTAGCTCCATGGGACTCAGCCTCCTGGTCTGGGCTGTCCATAGCACGTCCAAAGCAGGTCTACCATTAATTCTGAGCTACGTGGATGGCTCTGGGTTAGCCTCTGCTTACCTCAGGAAAGTGACAGACACTTCTCCACTCATGTGGACTTCATCAGAAGACTAGCAACATGCAATCCAGACTCCTACTCTCCCCACTTTGCAGGTCTGCTGAGGTCATGCATTTTTTTTAACCACTTTATTCTAATTAACTCACAAATGAAAACATCGCACAAGCTGGTTTAAGGAGGCCACTCAAATACTTGCTCACCTCCAAACTTCATACATCTCCATGGACTTCTATACAGTTAGGATGGCCACTCTGAAGCCATGGAGCTTTGCTCAGGACTTTATACTTTTCACTATCAATTACATTTTTATTCACTTATCCAATACACACACACACACACACACACACACACACACACACACACACACACACACACACCTCATATTGTGACAAAGTTAAAAACAAAAAGCTTTATATTATCTTGCATGACTTGTGCCCGTTTGCTTACATTCGAACCTTCTCCATCACTTAATAGTACACTTTTATTTTTAATTTCAAGGGAAAGAATTTTCACCTCTACTCCATTCTTGTAATTCCTGTGAGGGAAGGAAACCACGGCAGGGGAGTCAGAGTCTGTGGAGCAGGTGACCAGGCAACACAACAGCAGCTCACATCTTGTCTGAAGAATTATGGTCTGGGCCATTTGTGAACCCCAAGGATTCTGTTAGCATTGATTCTTGAACAGCAACAATATTTTCTAACTGACCCAGCAATTTAGCCCTGACTGTGACTGATACAATCCCTATGAGTAATAAAGCAGTTTGAAAGAAATTTAATTCTTCACATATCACTGTTTCAAACATTTCAGTTTTAATTTCATCCACAATTTGCATTTCTTTCCAAAATCCATGGAGGCCCCTGGACCCTTTATGCTAAGCCTTACTGGTCATACTGCGGGCAGCCAGGTCTTCTGTGCCCCTGGTCTGAGCTCTGAGAGCCTACACTACCCCTGCAGATGCTCAAAGGCCCCAGCCAGAAAAACAGATGGACACAGTTGCTGAGCAGCAGTGAATGGCACCTGTATACTCAGCCTCTGTGGAAACAGCCGGACAGGAGCCAATGAAGCATCCCAAAAACCTGCTCTGGGAATACCACTGAAATTGGAAAAGAGGCATGGTATGCAGGGAGCAGAGCAGGAGGCTTGTGGAGGGAAGAAGAACACACCAAAACCAAGAGGGAGTTAGATGGGCTGGAGGGATAAGATCGACCCGAGGGAACCTGAGCGTCCTGGGAGAGAAACAAAAATGCCTGTGGCTGCTGAGAGGAGCCCAGAAATGGTGTAGTTATCAGGGACACAGGGGACTAAGAACACTCTCCAGAAACCCAGCATCCAAGACCCTTCCATGAAGAAATAAGCACACATTTAAAAAGAATGGAATCAGGGAGTGAGGAGCACATGCCTTTAGTCTCAACACTCCAGAGGCAGAATCAGGCAGATTTCAGGAAGTTCTGGGCCAGTCATAAAAGGCCAGAGATACATAGTGAGACCTTGTCCTTCAAAAATGAATAAATGAAATGCATGGAAGGAAAGCCTTGGGGACTAGAGAGCTGTCCCAAGCTCTGCTCCACTCAGATAACTACTGAAGCACACAGTGGGTAAAACACTTGCCTTATAACCCTGAGAACCTGAGTTCAGATTCCCAGAATCCACAGAAATCCAGACATGGTAGCACACATTTACAATCCCAATGCTCCTATGGTGATGTGAGAAGCAGGGACAGGAGAGTCCCTGGAAGCTAGTGGGCCTGGCATACTACAAGAAACCTCATCTCAAACTGCAAACTACGAGAAACCTCATCTCAAACAGGGTGGAATGTGAGGACCAACACCTGAGGTTGTCCTCCAGCCTCTACATTAAGGCCATGGCACATGCTCGCTTACATTTACATCCATGCATACAAATACACATGCACACAGAGAAGAGTGGGGAGAAAGAGGGGTGGGGAAGGGTTAAAAACACAAAAGTCATTCTTGGATACAAGTGACTAAACTACCCACAGGACCAAGTAATTCAGATTCCTTCTCCTTCACAAGGGTGACCTCACACAAGCTACTTCATGGCTCAATGTCAAAATCCCATCTGTACTACCTGGGCTGTTGAGGACTTGTCGGAGGAGCACTTTGTTACTTTTGTTTCAGAATGGAGTCAGACTTTTCAATGTCTTTTGAGATGTGACAGGATCTTGGTGGAATTTCTCCCCAAACTCCCCGGTTCCCAAACATTTTAGCCACCCCCACCATAATCATCAGATAATAAAATGTAAGAAACTTCTAGGTCTGCAGTTTAGAAACCAGGGTGAGGAAATACGATGCCTTTCTGTAATGTTCCAGTTATTTCTAAATTCAATAAAGGCATTTTTGCATAGACCATATGTATATGTCTCAGCACCATTATTTCTGTAAGATGAACATATCATCATCAACCAGCCATCCAGTCACTCCTTCACAGGAATGACTTGCTTGATGTCGCACCGTACTACTTACACTGGCTATTCTTGAGAAAAACATTCCTTAGTAACAGCTTCCCAGTTCCCAGTGCTTGAGCCTTGATCCCAAACTGGACTGTCTCCCTTTGGTGACAGCTAGAAGAAAGAGTCTATGGAGCCAGCACTATTTCATGGACTTTAAATAAACTTACATAACACACACACACACACACACACACACACACACACACACACGGAGACAGACAGACACAGACAGACACAGACACACAGAGAGAGACACAGAAACAGGGAGACAGAGGGGAGGAAGAACAGCCAAAAATGCATTTATTACTTTAGGTTTTGAATATCACAACTTATCATTGTCACCTTTATGCCAGTGGAAACACTCAGAAGTAAGTATGTAAGAGTAGAGGGGGAAGGGAAAGGAAGGCACTATGGGTCTTAATTCAGTCTGATAGCCAATTTGTTAATATTCTATCAAAAGATGTTCTTTCCCAAAGTTCTCCTTAGCCGGAAAAAACAGTGTTGTTGACTAGCTTGATGTACTGTGCTTTGAAGCTTAGATGCGAAACTGAAGACTGAGGCAGGATTAAAGGTACTGTATCTAGGTCTTGCTCAGGTCATTTCTTAAGGCAATATGATGAAAGATGAGGTTCTGTAGGCGGCAAGAGAACTCATCTTTTCTTCCAGCTGGCAATACCTGAAAGGAGGTCAAATATTTACCCTTGGCAACAGAGTACTTGAGCCTTCTTCGACTTAATACAACCCTCTGCCCCATTCCCACAGGAATGAGTCTGAGAGACATCAAGCCACCAGCTAATGCAACTGTGTCTGTCATTCCTTCTAGTGAACAGCAGAGAATCAACATTTACATGCCATTCGGTCTTGGGTTTCTTGTTCCTTGGCTCCATCCGATATTAGTCATCTTATGGGTCTCACTGGAGAGGAACAGAGTGCTTCTCTGATGATATCATCCAACTGAGATAGACAAAGTGACCACTTTACCAGGCCCCGAGCAGGGCAGGTCACCAGAGGAAAGGGCAGAAAGGAGAGAGCAGTCCAGAGAGGGAGATGATTGCATGAACACATCCAGAAGACCACACCTTCTCCGATTCCATGCATTAGCATCGACAGTCTCCTAAGGCCACAGCATGACACAGTCTGGTGACCCTTGGCCCATTAACTACTGGATTTGCCATATACCCCACACCACCAATAAGCATATGAACCAAAATATTGACACATTAACACAGCAAGATTCAGAAGTGGTTATCCACCAGAACTCAAACCAGAAGAACAAGAGTATCCCAAGGCACTGTAACATCCTCATGGTATTGGAAGCTGAGGACCACAAAGGCCCTCTGCATAGGCTGATTTCCGGACTCCAGGGGAGAGACTTTGTGTCTGTGGCCTCTTCAGTTAGTAGAAGCTCCTGCAGCAGGGTGAAGCAGCCTCATGTGGAGGGGCATACTACTCTTCTCCATTTTCTGAAGAACTTGGTTCAATTCACCTATCAGTTCTGCTTGGGTTACTGGGCACACTCAAAAGCCAATGGTTGCCATGGTAATTCTGCTTTGTGACGGAATCTAACATTGTCTGATCTCGTATACACTGCCAGGGTGTATCTGGGAGAACTGTTTATGGAGTAACTCAGAAGAAGTCAAGGCTGAAAATAGCCCAGAAGTGCCAAGTTAGAACCAGGGATCCATCTACTGCAAAAGCCCACTGGAGAAGATGCCAGGAAGCAGGCAGAGGTGAGGGCAGGGTATGGCAATCTTTCTATTTTGCACTGAAGTCTCAAGAAAATGAGTCAGTCTACAAGCAAAAAACTGATTATCCTCTGTGGCTATAGTTCTCTCCTCCAGTATATCTCTAAGTATTATTGGTATTACTCTATTGCTCATAGAATTCACTATTAAGTGCATGGCTAAGTATAATCTTGACGGTGAGATCCACAGATGAAATAGTCTACCTTAACACTTCTTCCCCAGTCAGCCACACTGGCATCACCGGGGAGCTGGACAGGGAGTTGGATAGGCTGACTCCATACCTGCTGACTCAGCATCTGCATCTTACTACAATCTCCAGATGATTCGTGCCTACAATGAGGTTGGAATGCCCTAAGACACACTGGGAGTTCTCATCTGAGAAGCCTCTGGGCTAGGAAAGTCTTGGTAGAATAACTTTGATACTGCATGATAGATTTTAAGGCCAAATTACCTGACATCACTCCAGAAGCAATTCCTGATGAACAAAATTATTAACTCTTGAATAATTCAATATTCTTATTTGTAAAACTGTATCACCTGCCTCACAGAGTCCAGTGAGCACCAAAGGAGCTCATATATGCAAGGCACTTAGAACAGTGTCAGCCCTGTTGTCAACAGTACAGCTGTCCTCAGTATCTGAGGAAGTACAGTTCTAGAATCCTTCAAGGATCTAAATCCACAGGTGTCCAAGTCCCTTATTTTTAAAAATGGCATACTATCTTCTCTTCATTTGCATACTGCTATGCTCTGATACATTTAAAAACATCTACATTTAATATCTAACACTATGAATTGGTGTTATACAATACCATTAAGGTGGAAAAAATGACCAAAGTCTGTGCATGTTCTGTAAAGGTGAAATTTTCTTCAAATATCCTCTATTGACTATTGGTTGAATCTGAGAATAGCAAATATCCAGCAGCCAGATAATGGAAAGATGGTTGTAAATGGGAACTGACTAATGGAAACAGAAGTGGTTTCTACTCCTGACTACTGCCATATAACCCGACAGACAAGTCCTTTGTGAGATGTATTCCATTACCAAACCTCCATCTGACATAACCCTGCCAGGACCCTGTTCCCAAGGAAGCACACAGATAGACCCCATAAAGCACTATACTTCATCCCATCACAACCTGAATAAACCTTGGGTGGTCCAATAGGAATGCTCTTCAGATAAATAAGGGAGATCATTTCTCCATGGTTAACTGATCCCTCACTTTCCTATCAGAACAATAAAAAGTTCTGAATATATAAGCAAATAAATATATAAGTGCAGCCTGTAGAGTCCATTTACTGTAACAATAATTACAGAAAAGAGGCCACAGATCTGACAGGGAGTGGAAGAAAGGGGAACCTGATGGGTTGGAGGGAGGAGGGAGAGGAAGGAAATGATGATAGTTACATTTTAATTTTCTACAGTTCAAAGTAAGCCAGCAATTTAAGAATAAGTTGCCTGTGATTTTCTGAATTAATCAATCAGTCCAAGTTGCTCCCATGCTTGGCAGCTCTGTCCTACAATGCCAGGTTGAGGCAGTGACCAGCTGCTAATCTGGGTGTGAAGAGGAGAGAATCCAGGCTGGGTAAAGGCCATATGGCTTTTCCAACGTGGTAGCTCCAGATGTTGGCTTGTTACTATAGAGCAACTGAGTTAATTATCAGATTCTGTGGAATTAAAACCCTGGGACATGGTGGGGGGATGGAAATAAAAAATCAAGACTGTATGGCGGCGACCATGTCCTTGTACACACACACACACACACACACACACACACACACACACACACACACACACACACACACCAGGAACCTTTAGAGAATTCAGCACAGAGACAGCTGGAAGGGAAAAGATGGCGTTTAGAAAGTTAAGGAACACTGCTGCAGAATTCTCCCCTAAAGGGAGTTTCCGTGGAGTCCCTAGAATGATGACATCAAGAGACTAACATTCTTAGGGATGTCAGCCATGGGAGGGTATGGAGGCTTCTATGACAACTAGTATGATTCTTTCCCAGAATTCCTTGTTGCTCCCTTGTTGCCTGAACCAATGCTCTTGGGAGGGAGCTTCTGCCCTGTCCTCACCCTCTTGCCAATCTCTAATGTCTTCTCCTTTTCACTGAAATAAATTAAGTTATGTAGGTCAACTGATTTAAAATTCTCAAGAGCAGGTAGTACATTACAAACAAGAGGGACATACTATGCTATTCTCTGGGCTGCATATCATGTATTAAAATGCAAACACACAGATGATTTCATCAGCATAAAAATGGAGAGTAGTACCAAAGAGCTATTTCTAACCTTGGATCCCTGGTCACCAGCAACCTCCTTAGGGATTCAGCTATGTACTGCCCATTTCTCTGGCAATTCTAAGAGACTGTCAGGTGCCTGGGGTCCGTCTTACCTTTCAAGGCAAATGCAAACTATCCCTATTATCCTCAGGATCCCACCACAGGATGCACAGCAACCATCTTGACCACAGTCTGATGTTCCAGGAGAGGCAGTATCATGTGTGCATTTTTGCGTGCTGAGAACACACATTTGCTCAGTGACACCAAAGATATAATTTAACAGATACCAGAAAGAGACAGGAAGAGAGAACCAGTCTCAGCATGTGTTTTCAGCATCTCATCTCCTCTGAAAGAAAGTAGGCAGCAGAGGCTTCCAGGCAAATACTCCATCTGAAAAAGCTGCATTGTTCACCCAGCAGGGTACCCTTGGCAGTCACACCTTTCTGAGCTGAGAAAGAATTTCTATCCATTTATACTAAAAAATTTAAAGACAATGCTCATTAACACACCAGGGAAAAGCACTAGAATAACACCCCAAAAGTGTATCTGATAGGGATGGGAGTGGTGGGAACAGGGACAGTACACATTCAAATGACCTTTGCTGACATCATTCCGGAGTCCCTTCAGTCTGCACCAGCTTCAACCGGATGTGAAGGGGATAGGTTAAAGCCAGACTGGAGCCTCTGAAGTCACACTGCTGCTGAAGAGATCACCCTGGGGTCTAGGAGCCCCATGGGAGAGGGCGGCATTGCCGAGGGAGCCTGCTCGCCAGCATGGACTCTCTTCCGCCAGTAGTCTCCCTTCCTCATCTTGCTTAGTGTGAGCAGACAGACCCCAAAGGTCAAACTGCAAATGTCTATCACCAGCCTCCTTGTAAGAGGCATAAAGAGGTCAACTTCTATCAGAACCACGTTGTGGCCCAGGGTTTCCAGAAGCTCCCATGGTGTTGTGGTTCACCTTCCGCCAGTTTCTGGACCTGACATCAGAACTAACCCTGTCACCTCGGCCTGAATCTGCAAAGTGGCAGATTGCAAAATAATCTGAAGCGAGTTCTCAAAATGCGCAGCGAGTATGAAAAGGAGCAGCATCACCCAGATTTCACAGACAGGGCTATATTATAAATGGAGGGGAAACCATAAGTTACCAATGTAAAGAACACTCATGTGGGGAGCCCTGGCAGACAGTCTGCCCTCATCAAGGATGTGAGGCATGCACGGGACAAAGGACATTGCCGATTCCTAACTTGAACTCAGGTGTGAGTGGTGACAGGGCGGAAGATCACTAAGACTCAAGAGAGAAGAGTCACAAACTACTACTGATGGTAGACAAGATAAAACGCCAGCGCCCCAGAGTTAACGCTTCCGTCATCAAGAACGGACTGACCCAAGACAAGAGTACAGGGCAGTGAGCACAGGGGCATCCAGTACTACTCTCCAATGAAAGGAGCTGGGATGCCTGGAGAAACAGTAGATTCCAGGGCTAGACAGACCAAACAGGACGTACCTGAAGGACCCTGGGGTTCAAGAGTAGAAAAGGATTGTCGGGTGTCAAAGAGCTGTAAGGAGCTCTCAGGGGGGTAAACTATGAGAATCTGAGCAGAACCAGCCTTACTGAATTATCTCCCAAAAATAAACCAACTAACCATGATATTGACATAAATTAATACTGACCAAACAGAAAGAGATGGAAAGAGCAACAGTTCTTCTTATCAGAAAACTCATTCATAACTATAGAAGGGAAGGGAACAACAGGAAAAGCTGTCTCAGGCTGTAGCAGTGAGCTCAGGTGTTGCAGGCAACAGCCACTGATGAATTCTAAAATCCTATGGAAAAGTTTGACAAGAGCCAGGCTATTTTCGAAGCCTCCTGCTCTCTCCCCTAGGACTTGCACTAGGGGGATGAGAAAGAGCAGCACCACAGTGAAGGAAGACATCAGACACCAGCAGTCACTGAGCGATATAGGGCAACAGCACAAAGGCATCATTTTCCCACTGCTCACACACACTGAAGGGCGTATCACCCCTCTAATACTGGGAACTACTTGCTCAGTCTGTAGAATTGTACGTGCTCAGTCTATTGTAAGGAAATAAACCAACAAACAAGCTAATGGATCTGCAATCTTCAAAAGTCATGGTGATAAAAACAAAGGAAGAGAGTCTTACTGGCCCCAGTGGGAGGTGATGGGGGAAGAAGGGGAAGCAAGAAGAGATGATTAAAGGCAATACAGATCCTGAATTGGAGCTAGGATCAAAACAAGGATGTAACTGAAAAAAACAGCAAACGCATGACAAGTTCAACTAAGAGACTTGTAAGCCACCATTAATTTCTTGGTTTTAATATGGTTCTGCAAGATTCTGAACTTCTAGGAGGCAGGCTGAAAAGGGGATGGAGGAACTCGGCACTGTTTCATAATCTTCATGAGACCCTAAAATTACTTCAACATAAAAACAGGGGTGAGGGGAGTCACGCTGACTAAACAGTGTGCTTATTGACACAGGATATGCTCTGGGAAAGTCTTGATCTTGTCAAGGACCAGTAACTGGTCAGGAAAACATACACTCAGTAGCACCACTATGCACAATGGTTTACATGTTAGTATTCTCAGACCCTGGGGTCAAGCTCTGCACTAGACAAGAGAACATACTGATATCACATGGGCACTGAGAAATCAGATGAAGTTCTGGTGTCTGCTCTAACTTCACATCTACACCAAAAGGGCCAACCTATTTGTGACCTTGGGCAGCTCACCTGTTGACTTTATACTCAGTTTTCTCATAATTAAGTTGGAGAATAATGTGGACTCTACTTCTTCACAAGGATTGGCTGGAATGAACTATGTGGAAAAGTTTTAAAAATCACAAAAACATTATTCAACTCTATAACTATCTTATTGTTCCTAGATTTAAAAGGTTCTTATTTCATTGTTTTCAGTCTTTGGTGAAAACTGGTTATCAAACATACTCATTCAACTTTAGAAACTATTGCATGTTACTAGGCATCCACTATGTTGAAGGCATTGGCTTAGATACTATGGTGAATATTAAAAATGAATGCACATGCCGGGCGGTGGTGGCGCACGCCTTTAATCCCAGCACTCGGGAGGCAGAGCCAGGCGGATCTCTGTGAGTTCGAGGCCAGCCTGGTCTCCAAAGCGAGTTCCAGGAAAGGCGCAAAGCTACACAGAGAAACCCTGTCTCGAAAAACCAAAAAAAAAAAATGAATGCACATGACTCTAGATGAATGAGTTTCCACCCTTTGGAAGGTGATGATAACCTGTACATCAATAAATGACAACATAAAACCAGATGTGGAAATGGCCAGCTGCCTGGCAGGTATCCCACTGGACATGTGGAAGAAGAACTCAGGCCAGTTTTTCTTCATCATTCTGATCACACAGAAGCATGTGCTTATTTGTGCACATTATTCCAGAAACTTCCTCATAAAATCCCACAGGGTAAATAAGAAAGAATTCCAAGTTTGATAATGGAAAAGGAGATGAATCTCCTGAGTCAGCCACCTAAGACTGAGTAATAGCCCCACTACTCGACCCCTCTGGCTCCTATCATCCTTCCTCCCCCTCTTCTGGGGGAGGTTTGGCTGTGGTCTCTGTATCTGTTCCCATTAGTTGTTGGATGAAGCTTCTCCTCTGATGACGACTGGGCTAGGCATCAATCTACAACTATAGCAGAATATCGTTCGGAATCATTTCATAATTTTTTCTTCCTTTTTTTTTGTCAGACGTATTTGGTTCTACCCTAGGTCTCTTCAGGTTCCTGGCCATCCAAGCAGTGTCAGGCATGAGGTCCTTCTCTTGGCTGGGTCTCAAGTTAGACCAGTCATTGGTTGGCCACTCCCTTAAGCTCTGAGCCACAACTGCTCCAGTGCATCTTGCAGGCAGAACAGGTTGTAGGAGGGGGATGTCTCTGACTCTCTTGTCTGCTCTTGGGATATTTTCCCTCCTACTGGGTTGCCCCATCCAGCCTTGATATGAGGATTTGTGTCTAGTCTTATTGCATCTTGTTATGCTGTGTTCGGATAATATCACTGGGAGACCTGCCCTTTTCTGAAGGGAAACAGAGAAGCAGTGGATCTGAGGGAGAAGGAGGGGGGAATCTAGGAGGAGGGGAGGGAAGAGAGGCTATGGTTGGGATGTATTATGTGAGAGGAGAATAAACTTTTATAAATAAATAAATAGCCCCAGTTGACTTCTGGGGCAAGGAAGGTCCTTAGCCTTTGCAGTGTTTCCCTGGAAAATGGGGATAAAGATGTACTCACCTTACAGGCTTCTTCCAAAGACTGAAGCAGTCAACAACAATCAAATACAGTGTCTTGCACAAAAGAAGAACTGCGTAAGAGTTACCTTTTCTTGTCTCAGATTAACTTTTTGTGGCGTTGTGATTTACAGTGAAACACACATGCACACACACAGAGGGAGAGAGAGACAGAGACAGAGATAGAGAGACAAAGAGGCAGAGACAGAATTCTAGTTGCAAATGCCTCTTTGCATTTCAGAAAAAAGCTAGCGCCCCTGAGCCCAAGAAGGAAGAAAACATATCAACAGTGGAAAACTAGCTGGCCTTGAGGCTGCTGGAGTTCAAGGGGTTGTGGGACTAGGTTTTCCAAGCCTGAGTCTTTGAGGTTGTGTTCTCAGCTTTCAGGATCATGGGTTCTTTCAGAGGGACTGACTGGACCTGGCACACATAACTTCTTACCAATAGTAATGCAGCTTTCAGATCCTGGCCACACACCTCCCAGAGAACTATCATGGTACCCTGGAATAAACCAGAGCAAACAAAACAAAACAAACAAACCAACAGCCCTCTCTCTGTCCTCAGCGTGGCCTTAGTCTCAGCCCCAGGCTCTACTCTTGCTTCTCTCACCCACCAATGAAATGGGCCTTTCCCATGTTCAACCACAATCTGGACGTGGGACCTGGGCTGTAAGGCAGCCTAGCAGCCCCTCATTTCCTGTGCAATGTTCCAAGCCCACACTAATGGGAAACCATTCAGAACAGGGACAAGGAAGAGCCAGATCCACAATGCAAACCATATTTCTCCAACCTCTTCCTCCTCCTACTGTCCACTTACATTTGGCCTTGAGACCAAAGATGATTACATCTCATCTTACATCAAGATTTCTCTGAACTCTTACTAGCGTACACACACACACAGCACCCCCACGTGACTTCTGTCATAGAGATCAGTCACCCTTGTAACACAGTAGACCATGTCACTCACTCCTCAGCTCAGGCGTTCCAATAGCTCCTGTCTTGTTCCAAGGGAAAGCTGATGAGGTCACCACAGCCTCTCAGGTCTTGCTCCATGTGGCCTGCCTTCCCACTTACAGCCCTTGCTCAGGCCACTCCTGATGCACTTCCTCCCTGCTGTATCCTCATCACATCAGGGATATTGCCTCGGGACAATTGCTCTCAAAGTTCTCTCTGCTTGCAATAAAATCCCTCAGTAGCCACCTCACCAGACCTCTCGGTCCCATGGGCCTCTGCCAATGCTCAAACATCCTACAGGGAAGCTTTCCCTTGTCATTTTACTGAAATGTAACCCCACCACCACCACAATCTACATTCTCCTGCTTGCCTTCTTCCATAGCATCGATCCCATCCAACAAACTGCCTTATCCTTTGTGTATTATTCACTATCACTCTCCAGTGGAACCTCAGTCTCCTGTGCAGGAGTTTGGGGCTGTAGTACTGTTATAGCTATGGCACCTGGAGAAGATAATAAATACATCGCCCACATACATAAGCACACATGTATATGTTCCCACAGAGGCATATTAAGGAGCCCTGCACTCTGAATGCTTAATGACTCTTCTAAATGAGGCTGTGAAAAGAACTATGCTACTCCACATTGTAAGACAAAAAAGCTAAAGCTTGGGGTTCAGGCTACTTGTCAAGTGAGCCAGTAAGGAAAAGAGATGTTGAGTGTGTTCTTCAGGACAGCAAGTCCCGTACCCTTCCTTCCAGACCTTGCAACCTCTCAATTCTTGTATTCCCTGAGACCTGGCCCTGCGTGCTAACCGGTCTGGACACTTGCTGTCCACTCTACTAGGCTGGCCAATCCCGAGCCATACCCTTGCCATGGCTATGTCCTTGTTATCTGTGTCTCCAGGGCATATGTTGTCCATCAACAGGCAGATACAGATAGGAAGACACATGCATTCACATAGGCATAGAGCACTCCCCCTTATCATGGAGGATAGATTCTCAGGCAGTTAGAGGGTATCTGAAAACTTGCATGGTACTGAACTCTACAGATTTGGTTTTTCCTATAAGAGCACTTACAGAGGAGGCATAGTAAAGAAATTAACAGTAAACACAGAAGCTTTATAACAATACACAGAAATAAACACCACTATCACCTGTCTTCCACTTTGGAGCTGTTATTGGTGGAGTGAACCGTTTTTGAGCACAGTCACTACAACATCATGACAGCTCCTTTGTCACCAGGATGGCACTGATGGCTAATGTGCAGGTACTGCACACAGAGCGGATACCCCAGACAGGAGGAAGAGCCACATCCCAGGTAGGAATAGGACAGGACAGAGCACAAAACTGTCATGGTTCTCAGAATGCCATGGAGGTTAAAGCTTATTAATTGTTTACTAATTTTTCCATAATTTTCTACTAATATTTTAAAATCGTGATTGACTTTCTATAGAGAGTTAAAAGGGAGAACTGGGGTAGGTGGACGTGGATGTGGCATGTGACACTTGCCCTGATGTTCCTTTACCCAGTACAGAGACAACACAGAATAAGGGGCCTGGGAAGAGATGGCATCCAGAATCACCCAATCAGGGGTTGCCAGATTTAGGAAAGTCAAATTATTTTGAAAAATAATTAATGTATTTCTACTAAATCAAAGACGCCCCTCATAACATATAAAAACATATGGAGAATAGTTTCTGGTGTGTAACCAATGCCTCCCCTTCACTGTTGGAAAAGCTGATTTCCCTCCACCTGAACTAACAGGCCATCAAGCACTTTCCCCTCTTTCCTGGCAACTAGGGCATATCTGATTCAAGTCTTAAGGGAATGAAAATCACAGATGAGCAAAGTGGATCTGCCATAGTTGCCCCTACCCTACCCAAGGGGCCATGCAGACATAGTGTCAGAGGAAAGAAGACAGAGGAGGCAGCTGGCAGGAAAGGAAATGGGGGAAACTGACCCAGAGGCTCAGCACAAGGCCTGGGTCTTCTTTTCCATTCTTCTAAAAATCTATGACCTACCCCCTTCTGAGCTAGGCTCCTGGTAGACTGCAAATCAGATTTAGCTCCATAGTGTTGTGGCATTCAAGGATTCAAGGGTCATTCTGCTGATTTGAGCTGGAAATGAGCAATTGGGTAGGGCAGTTCAGATCACAGAAGCTGGAGCAGAACAAGTATGAGTTCAATGTCTGGGCAAAACTCCCAAACCTAGGTTTCCTCATCAATAAAATTAGAAAGAGAAGGATCTAGTTCATGGAGTTACTGTTACTTGTGTATGTATACCAAGTGATTAACCCAGCTCGTGAGAGACAGTTCAACCAGCACTGAATCAACGTTTTTAAGAAAGCCCAACCTAGGCTGGGCATGAGCACATGACTTTAATCCTAGCTCTCAAGGGGGAGAAGTAGGTACATCTTTGTAAGTTCATGGCCAGCCTAATCTACACAGCAAGTTCCAGGCCAACCAGGGCTACATAGTGAGACTCTGTCTCAAAACAATAAATGGATGGATGGATGGATGGATGGATGGATGGATGGATGGATGGATAGAGATAGATAGATAGATAGATAGATAGATAGATAGATAGATAGATAGATAGATAGATAGATAGATAGATATAGATGATAGATAGATAGATAGATAGATAGATAGATAGATAGATAGATAGATAGATAGATAGATAGATAGATAAAGGCTCAACCTGAATAAGTTGATCTGGAGTCTCCTATACAAGGGTTTGCTAAGGCATCTTGGGACCAGGGAGGGAGAGGTACTATAGCCACCTGAACTCTTAACAGAAAAATGCAATCCTGAGAGTCCATTGTTCCTTGTGTAAATGTTTCCCAAAAACCTAGAAACTTTTCCTCTACTGTTCCTTTATCCAGATGCCAGTGTGCCACATGGACACTGGACAAGTGACAGAGAACAAGGAACCAGGTTACTGACAGTTAGACATACCTATTACGTTTAAAACCATTAAGAAAGAAAAAAATTCTACCACTTAAACTCCAGCCTAACATCCATTAGAAAAGCTATCTTGATGTTATTTGAAACTGAAATGCAGGGTGTTGTATGCCTTACAGTCAACAGACTCAATAGAACACAGGACAGTGTGTTTAAGGTGGCTCCTCCGTGCAGTAGGCAATGCATCAGTCTCATTGTGCAGGTAGAGAATCCCTTGCCTGAAATGCTTGAGATCAAGTGTCTTGGAGCACAGACATTTTCCTTGGACTTTCTAATATTTGTACATATATAACGAGATTTCTTAGGGATGGAATCCAAGACAAAACAGGAAATGTGTTCATTTTTCATATACATGTAACTTGAAAGTCATTTTATACCATGTTTTAGGGCTTCTAAGATTAGATTTTTACTGCAACTTGCCACACATGGCATCATGATGCACTCAAAACCTTTTGGATTTAGGATGCTCAACCTGAGCATCAACCTGCATGTCACACCCAAACCAAACTGATACCTAACATGTGTTATCAGATAGGATGTCTCGCCCACATGTTGCCCACTGACTTCCATGATGAGGTCCTGAAGAGGCTCTGTGAGCTCTTTAGGAGGGAAACAGAGAGTAGAACCACAGTGGCTCACCATGAGCTAAGCATGTGCACCACCTCCCATGGTGGCACTCCATCTCACTGGATGACACCATTATCATCATTCGACAGACCCAGAAAGGTGAAGTAACATACCAAACGTTAGAAAAGGTGAAGCTAGGATTCAACTCAGGCCAAAGCCTATGGCTGAGCCACGTGACTATGAGAAATCCCTGTCACTAGATAGGTTCCCAAGTTTGACACTGAGGTACAAGAATCTTTTTCCCCTAAAATGCTCTAAAAGGTAAGGCTTAGCCAGAAGGCAGATCATTAAATATATGCTTTTAAGGAGGACTGTGAGATGCTGGTCTGTTCTCTCTTTGGCTCCTAGCCATGATGTAAGCATCTTCCTCCATCATGTGCCCCTGCCAAGATGTGCCCCAGCACAAGTCCAAAGAAACAGGGGCCAACTAACTATGGACAACATCCCAAATTGTGAGCCAAAGGGAACCTTTTCTCTTTAAGTTATCTCAATTTCTCTCTGGGGCTCCACTTTCAAGTGTCTAGTTGATGAGAAAGTCATTCCAACAGCTCAGTGGGAGGGAGCACTTGTGTCTTGTTGGCAGGCTAGGTTTTCATTCAGGACCAGCTCAGTTTGAATCTCATTCTCATGAAGTCTTGATGTTCCATAAAGACCAGTAAATCTGTTGCCTGCTATGTTTCTGAGACATCGTTTTTAAAGTAGCCCTGGGCCACTGTTGTCTTGAGTCTCAGAAGAAGCTAAAGACATTAATTAAGTCAGCAACAGGAGTCACAACACCAGGATCCCAAGCAAAACCCTCCAAAGGCTCTCCCCTTCCCCCTTCCTCCACTGAGGTCTCTTTGCTCAAGGCTCAGTGGGTAATGTTTATCAATTTCATTTACATGAAACAAGATTCCTGTGTAACTGAGTTCTAGACACAGGAGAACTTCCTAACCAGTTTCTCTGTGTACTCTGACAAGAGCAAATTGTTTTCAGTCTGAGTTCTGGTTAATAATTTATGCTGTCAGTTTTTGTGTAACATGAAACAAAACATTTGAGTGATTGCTCACCTTAGCTCTTAGCTGCCGCCTTTAAGAGAAGGCATCAGAGTATGGTACTGCAGGCAAAGCAGGAACCCCAGGCTTCACAATTCTCCTTATGTAACACACATAAGTGCTGAATAAATGCTTTCTAATGAGGCAGCAGATGAAAGGGTTCCACACATGATCTTATTCGTGTTGAGGATATCCTGGCAAAGTGAGCAATGTCTCCCAGACAGAGAAACAAAGGAACAGAGGTGAAGGGACGCACGTGAGATCAGAAAGCAAATCAGAAATGGAGCCTTGACAAGCTCATGCTCTTCACTCCAGCGATCTAATGTTTATTCATTCATTCCAAAAAGCCACAACCCCAAACATTCAAGTTCTCCAGCCCTGCAACATTTTGGTGTGATAAAAAGCACTTTATAAATTGCGCTAGAAGAAAATAGCCCTTGCAGTTGACTCTAGTACATACTATTGCTTTCAACCGAACAATCAGAAAACCACTTTGCAATAAAGCCAACACTGCCTTTTCTCCCCCTTGTGACAGCACTAGCAACGGCGGGGCAGTGCTTACACGAGACCTCCCTCCATCTTTGCACCCCAAGGTATGTTATAATTTAATTATCTCCAGCTCTGAGCTACATTCTTCGAGGAAGGAAGCCAAGCTGTCCTTGTTTAATCCAAAAATGAATGGGAAAACAGACAAGTGCCCAAGATGTCAAAGTGAGGCAACATCTGAACTCAGTCTCTAAGGTCACCTTTTACCACAAGGCAAAGGCCTATCTCTCCATTTTCTCTTGACACTACATGGAGTGGAACTGGCCATGTCTTGTACCGCCATGAGAAGACAAGCACAGGGAAGGCTGGGGAGTGAGGGGCCCATGCAGAAGGGAGACTGGGAGGGAATGGGAATGTTCTGAGCTTTAATGTTGGATAACTATGCTTAGATTCTTGGCCAGGCGCACAAGACCTAGAATACAGATACAGGCAGGTGACTTAGTCACAGAGAAGTGATAATGAAGAGTTGAGAATCCTACTTTCTCAAGGAGATCACCTGTAATCACCATGTTTATTATGATAAGAGATTCCTTTCTGAGCTTGCAGTTGTGAACACTAAAAAGCAGAACTAGAAAAGTGAAGCAGGACAGGGCCACATAGGGTGGGTGACGAGAAGTGAACAAACAAGCAGGAGGGCAATGTGTACCCCATAAGGCCATGTCAGAGAAGTGATCCTACCATCCACACCTGCCAAGGGAAACTGCAGACGTCACATCGTGAATTTTTCTCTGGTTTCTCAGAGACACTCTCTCCCTTCTTTAAACTTCCAAAGACTTCTCTGTACATCTCACTGGAGTTAGAGATACCTGTCAGCTTAAACTACAATGTATTTGCATATTATTGCACACTCAAAAATTATTTATTGAACTCTTACTATAGACCTTCAACTCTTCAAAGTATGTTTCTCGAGGGCAGGAGCCATGCCTTCCTTGTTTTCAGTGGCTCCTGGCTAGGTTCACAGTCATCCTGTGAGATACAAATGAACTCTGGTGCTAGAAAAGTGAATGTAAGGCAGGAAAACAGAGGGGTTTGAGGCAGAGGCCTTAGAGGTGAACAGATCTAGTCCCCAGCTCAGGACTGTTCAGCTTTGTAGCCTGGAGACAGGCTACTTTATCTGCTTCCTAATCTGTGACACAGGGACAGCAATGCTGAGCCCTGCAAGGTTGCTACAGCTAAAGGAAACAATGCATGTAAGCCACTAGGCACAGTGCTCACCCAGGGAGCATGCTGATCAACAAGTGTTACCCGAGTCAGGATCCTTCTTGAGTAGCTTATCAACATGAGGGCCAGGAAGGCCATCCACTTCAGGAGACAGTGAACATTCCATCAGAGGTAACTGCACTATGGACACCTTAATCAATAGCTATCAGGATGCTAGTTCAAATGGCAAGTCAGTTTCTACTCAGGTTCAAAAGACACTGGTGACCACCAGTACCCTTTCCAAGAGGTATTTGGACCACTCACAGTCACAGCTGTCTGAAACTGGCCTGGAAGGTATTTTCCATGCCTCGTTAAAGCTGTGATTCCCCAGAAAAATAGATCTCAAAGGTTGGTGAGGCACGGCTGCTCTGTCTTCCTTTCCACAGGAATCTCCAGCTGCCACGGGAGCCCAAGCCTTCTGTCATAGCTCTGAATTTATTTTCTACAGCTTCTCTCTAGAGTGAGATCCCTCCCTTAGACATCCGCATGTGGACACACCATCCAGGACACTCTTGATCCTGTGGGCAGGCAGGATGTCCCTGGCATTGAACAGCTCAAGGTTTTAAATCGTGTGTGTGTGTGCTGAATTGTTCAGCATTTCTATGTATGTCCAGCCAAAGCTGTCAGGGTCGTGACATTGCAGACTGCAGCATCCAGGGT
Source organism: Peromyscus californicus insignis (assembly GCF_007827085.1). Taxonomy (NCBI): domain Eukaryota; kingdom Metazoa; phylum Chordata; class Mammalia; order Rodentia; family Cricetidae; genus Peromyscus; species Peromyscus californicus. The sequence continues at coordinate 133,791,371 of NW_026294584.1, forward strand.
CCATTGGAAAGCAAACATCTCCCTTAAAGGGAGCTAGGGCCTGTCTCCTTCACTCTTCCTCAGTCATCAGCACCCTTCTCTGCTCCACTTCTGCACAGGTCTCTCTCTGTGAAAGCACAGCCCAGCAACAGCCCACAGAGGCTCTGCCATTCAGACTCACCTTCACATGCAGAAAGGCCCCAACACAATTTTCAAAAAGTAACACTTTTCTTACCATGTTTACAGATGTGTATGGATGTTTTGCCTGTGTGTATGTTTATGCACCATGTGTGTGCCTCGAGCCTATGGAGATGAGAGGAGGGTGCTGGATACCCCAGAACTAGTTGCAAATGGCTGTGAGCCACCATGTGGGTACTGGAATACCAAACACCTGTTCTCTGGAAGAGCAGTCAGTGCTTGTAAACACGAAGTCACCACTCCAGCCCTCCCACGCCTTATTTATTTCAAATGTTTATCATAGAAATTCAGTAGAACCCAATAGAGAATAAAAGTCTGTCCTTTTGCTTCTTGAACTCCGAATATACCCTCTGGACTTCCTCAAATACTGTGTCTCTCATCTACACCTATACATGTCCTAAAATTAAGATCATATTAATTAACATTCTATAATCTACTGTTTCATTTAGCAATCCAATTGAGCATCTTCCTATGCCACTACACACATCTCCATATCACCATTTGATAGAGACATGCCATTTCTTCATGTGGACTGCATCCTGACTTAGTCAATTCCCAAAGAACTAACAAATACAAAAGAAAAATCACCCCAAGTCTGGCACCATCATGAATGAGACTTCCAAAACATCCTGGTAAATAAGTTTCAGGTACCTCTAATTGGTGGTTCTTTGGTTTTGGTTTTGCTAACCATGAGAAGAATTCAGTATTTTTTTCATTTTTTAAAAAATTAAAATATCATTACATCATTTCTCCCTTTCTCTTGCCAATTCAACCCCTCTGACTGTTTTCATAGGGTAAAATCTTACAAATTGTTGAACCAAATGGAAGGAATACTGTTAACTCTTCTGCATGTGCTGTCAAACTACTACCTAAAAAGTAAGCTGTTTACACTGCCATCAGCTGGGGGTGAGAATGCCCAACTCACAATACCTTCATCCATACGCTCATCGGTGGCGTTCATTCTGGGCCAACAGCCATCCTGCCTAGCACCTGGAGGCCTTCAGAAGCACTACAGATCAGCATGCCTTGGCAACCACCCTCCAGAGCACAGGCCTCTGGAAAAGCTAGGTCCACATCCATTCATCCCACATCCACTACCGGCGGCAGGAGCCAACCCCTATGTCTCCCAAGCAGCTGGCTCCCATATACCTTGTCACCCCCTACCATCTCCTAATCCACAAGCAGAATGAACTCTGAAAGAAGGAAGCAGCGGTAAACATGTCGCCATCCCACCTGCCATGCTTCTTCCTCTACCTGCCCTCCAGCGATGCTCACCAGTCAACCTCTCCGCTCACCTGTCAACCTCTCCGCTCACCTGTCAACCTCTCCGCTCACCTGTCAACCTCTCCGCTCGCTGTGCTGCCCGCCAATCTTGCTTCTCCTCTCTTTGTTACAGACATTTTGATTTTCAATTGACACAGTAATTGTACATATTTATGGGGATTCCCTGTGACAATTCACCATATAGATGTACAGTATGTGATGGTCAGATCAGGGAAACTGCTGGATCTATCACCTTAGACATGGAAACATTCAAAACAGTCTTTACTAGTTGTTTTAGAACGTTCAACGAATCGTTATCACCCCGGTTGTCCTGCGGTGGTACACAACATTAGCTGTGTCTTCTCCTCTCTCTCTGACACATGTCACAGCTGCCTCTGCACTTCCTGTCCCTTCACTAGAAGTCCCTTCTTCTCTTTACAGGAAGATAAGTTCCTTCTTGTCTTCCAAGTCCCAGAAGGGTCTCTCCTGGCCAGCAATGTAAGTCACCATGTTACCCTGTCACTCTGTTCTGTTCCTCTTCAGTGTCTTTTGCATATGACTCATCAAAACATTAAGATTTCTTATTCACTTATGCCTAGATCTCTATTTTCTGCCCTCCTCCCCAGGCAGAGAGAGGTTACAAACCCCGGTTCCCTGCTATGTCTCCATTGCAGGCCCAGAAGCACAGTCCACAGCCTCCCTGGTCAACACTTGTTGAATGAATGAATGAATGAATGCACAGGAACAAGGAACCCATTCCAGTAGCGCCCTCACCAAGTACACTATTAAAGCTAAGTCTGTTGTAAAACACACTGCTGTAAACCACCTTCAGAATCAAGTGGGGAAGACAAGAAACACTAGGCAGGGGGAGCCTATGCTGACTGGGATCCCTGGCAGCCTACACCACCTTTCCTACACCATTGATCTGTCAGAATCTAACCAAAGGTCACACTGCTATCCTCATACACCAAGAAGTAAGGCCCTGTTAGCAAACCCCGGGAGCTGTGTCCTGTAGAAAGATACATCAAGAAGAAATCACAACATATTTGAAAACAGCTGAGAACATCTTCTCAGTTACTATATATGAAAAATGACTCGTCTAGTTCGATCAACTATGAACAGGCAGCACAGTTACTTTTCAGGGTTTCAAGAACCAACATATATTAAAAAGACAAAAATATAAAACATGAAAGTCACATCCTTAGCTTTCAAACAGAGTGAGGGTGTGCATGCAGCCCTTTCAACTGCACTAGCCACTCCACACCTGCAATCCCACACCAAGCAGAGGAGAGGGCTGTACCAGCTGCCAATGCTATGCCAGCACTCTACCTGGCACAGCATATACATTATCACACAGAATCCACAAGACTTCAACAATGTCCTTTCCTTACTCTTACAGATAAGGAAACCGAAGATCGGAGTCAGGACTCCAGCATCTCTAACTGCAAACAGTGGTCCTGGGAGCACTACCAACCACAGCACTAAAAACTTGAGAGTGGTGTTCTAGGTCCTTGGGAGTCTGGTCCACCTCCCCATCTTAGACTGACTCCAAGGATGAGAGGCAGAATCCTTTCTGTCCACTGTGGAGCACATCGGCCTCTTTGGATTCTCATGACAGCCACAACATACAGGAGCTCATCCAGGGTCAGATAATGTTGTTCAAGGCCAGCTCCCTGGCTCTCCTTCACCATGTCCACAGGCCCCAGGCATTAGATAATGCACCTCTCTTGGGGTCTGAGATCTAACCTCTGGAAACCCTGTTCACACATAACAGTTTGCACAGTGTGAGAGAGAAGTTTCCAGAGATTCCAATATTCCATGGAGAATCCCTCCTAGATATTTAAGGAGGAGTCCATGTCTAATCTATGTCATCACCAAGGGACAAAGCTAAGCTGTAGGGTAACAGTCTGCAGCTCCCTCAAACTGGACACAGGAGAGATTGGGTCATTTCTACTTATAGCTTAAGGGAGATGTGCTTAGCAATACTTGATTCCAGATTTTTAAAAAATAGTTCAAAACTCACGATTATTTTCTCGTCGAGCAGATAATAAGAAATGAGAGATCTGGGCTGGAGTTAGAGCCCTGTTTGTGTGTGTGATATTGTAGCCATTTCTGTCAGTTCCACTGGATTTGGAATCACCTAGGAGATACAGTCCTGTGTGTGTCTGTGAGGAAGTCTCCAGAGAAGTTTAATCGAGGTAAGGGATCTGCCCTGGATGTGGTGACACCACCCCATGGGCTGGGATCCTGGACTGACTAAAAAGTGGAAAGATAGGAGGCTAGTTGAGCACCAGATATTCAATTCTTCTGCTTCCTGGTTATGGACTCAATGTAGCCAGCCCCTATCACCAACTGTTTCCTGGGCTGTGACGGGCTGAATCCCTCCAAACTGTGACCCATGATGAACTCTTCCTTCCTTAAGTTGCTTTGGTCAAGTGGCTTGTCCTGGCGATGAGAAAGGCAGCCAACACAGTGGGCGTCTGCCTCAGCAAGTGCTCTGGCTAGCAGAAGGAAGGCAGAGGAGACATCGTGCTAAAAAGTAATAGTGGAGTCAGGAAGGAAAGAGAAGATGGAAGAGACAAGGCAATGTGGAAGTGAAGCCGCCCCTTGGCGGGCTCCTTATCCAATTTTTACATGGCCAGCAGCCCACAAGCCTGAAAGGAAACGGAGTAGAGAGGACATACCTGGGCATCCCTGTGCTTATGATGGTCAGGAAGGGGGAAGAGTGAGTCCTCTAGGCTTCTTCAGCTGTGCTGAGTCCACTGAGCATGGGTTCCACTGAGCCCCTCCCCTCCAAACACTAGGCAAACAAACATCCAGTACCCATTTTCTACCTACAACTTCCCACCATTGCATCCAGTGTCTTGTTCTTCCCAAAGGGTATTTTTCAAGCTAGACTACGTGCTAGACTATGTACGTACACACGTACACACACACACACACACACACACACACACACACACACACACACACACGTACACACACACAGAGAGAGAGAGAGAGGGGTTCAGGGCAGGGGAGGCTGCTAGGCATGATCAGTGATCCCCTGGCTAGCAGACACTGAATGACCAAAAACCAAGATGAAATGACCCGAATGCTCTGAGCAAACTACAGTAGACATGGGAACCCCACTCACACAAACACACACTTCTTTTTTTTTTTCCTGGTGTTCTAACACAACAAATCTTAAATATATTTCATGTATTGCAATAGCTAGACACTGTTTCCCAGAGTGAAATTAAAAACAGCATTGTATTTGGAAAAGGCTGCCTGGCTCAATTTCCCTCCCAGCACTGCCAGACAGCCCTGCCACTTGGCAGGTGGAGAGATGGGCTGGACTTGCGACTTTCTTCTATGCCCCTAAGGTCTACCAGCCTCCTCTGCCCAGGTAAGCACTGTGGGCACCATAAGAAGAGGTCTGTCCATAACACCGCACGGTCTTCAAAGGGAAATCCCCTGTTCTCTCCCCACCCCAGACAATCCAGAGTATAGTCCTATACTACTGGCAATCCACTGCCTAAGAGAGAGGAGGGGTTTGCAATGGAGCTGCTTTCTGTGGGGGATAAGGACACTGTGTAGGATACGGTTGCATCTTTTGGGACGTCACTGATGATCCACCACAGGAAAGCAGCTGGGGAAGCTCTCTGCTAGTGTTCACTGCACATTCCCAAAGGGCACCTCAAGAAGTAGAAGGCAGTGGAGAAGCAGGGGTGGCAGGGCAGGCTGGTGGCGGAACCTGAGTTCCTAACATCTAATGTAGATACAGAAATCAAGACCCAAAAGAATCACCTTGTACACTCCAGCCCTAATGCAGCAGTCTACAAGAAAAAAGTGCAAAAGCAAAGTGAGTCCAAGCAAAACCCTAGCTTCCAAGGGCCAGAAAAAGCAAGATCTGAAGGGTGTGCTTCAACATACACATAAAAAGAGCATGTCTAAATACTAGGGGATTTAAAAAAAAATTTTATTCAAAATTTTCTCTAAAATCTTAAAATAAGATCACTCTTAATAATCTGAAATTAATATTAATTGTACTAAGATGCACATGACATAAAAGCCACCAGCTTACCCAGTCTTAAGTATTATACATTTCATGTTGCTGTCCGCCCTCATCACCATCCACTGCTGCGTACCCTGAAGGAGAAATCCTGCACAGCAACTCCACATCCCCTCACCGTAGTCCCTGGCAGACTCCATTCAACTTCGTGTCGCCAGGACTGTGCCTCTTCTGGGAATTCATGTAAATGAAGTCATTTCTCCTTTTGTGACTGGCTTATTTCACTTAGCATATCCTCAAGTCCATCCCCGTGATACCATGTGTCAGCATGCCTCGGTTTTAAGGCCGAACTATATTCCACTGGGTATCTATACCACATTTGTTTACTCACGGATCTGCTAATGGAAACTCGGGTTGTGTCTACTTTGGGACTATTACAAACATGAATATACAAATATTTTTTGAGCAGCTAAGCTTTTAAAATCCTGTGGTGTATTTCTAGACAGTGCTTCTGCACATTAAAACCGGAACATGTCTTCCACTGTCCCCTGTATGGCAAGCAGAGCAGGTCCCCTGCTGAAGCTGGCGTCTTCTTTCCTCATCTGCTTCTCATCCACACTACTGACTCTCTTTCTGACTATCTGTTAGAACCATCTCTGGTGCTTCTAAACCACACAAAAACCACAACTGTGCAACGTCCTCTGAATCAGGAACCTCTGGGTGGAGGCAGAGGAAATGGGTATTTTAAAAAATTTATGTCTTTTACTTACGTGTGTGTGCCTGCAGGAGTCCACAGAGGTCAAAAGAGGGTATCGAATCCATGAGAGCTGAAGTTAACAGGCAGTCATGAAATGTCATGTGGCTGTTGGGAACTGAACCCAGGTCCTCTGCAAGGGCAATAAATGTTCTTATCTAGAGAGCCATCTCTCCAGCCTCCAGAAATAGGTATTTTCTGCCAAGACTACTCTAGTGATGAATGGAGTGAAGACCACCATTGTAAGCCTTCTTCCTGGGGCTCTAGATTTAGAAAATCTCTGGCCTGTGAGTTTGTGTCTTTTGTCATCAAAACCCAGAAGGGTTTGATACCCGAGCAGTTACTCCAGTGAGCTCACTGACGGCATTTAAGTTGAGAACGTTGTTTGAAACAGCCTCCTCGGCTAAGCCTCCTATCTTACCGTGCAGCAAGAACCCAGTATTTCTTGGAAGGAACACATTGATGAGCAAGCAGGTGGGCAAGGGTGTCTAGGCCCATTCAGTCCTCAGGTGACTGTAATCTAGTCATTCAGGCAGTAGGGGCAGCAACAGCAACTGGAAAGACATGACCAGAATGACTTGTATGCCAGCTAAGGTGCTGGATCCCTGGCTCACTTGAAGTGCACAAAGACCTGTGACCATCCTTTCATCTTCCCACTGCACCCAGCAGCACTGTGCCCAGCATCCCCTCACTCTCACCCAGAAGGGTGCCCAGCTACTTCAGTTTGGGAGACAATGGCAGGGCTCTGTCTGGTTCCGTTCACTTGCTTTCCCTCTGGGACTGGTTCCGCATGTGACATCTTAGAACTCATCTCAGTGCCACATGTAGAAACCTGACAGACAAGGAGGTTATGACAGTGTCCATATAACAGAGGATGCAGGTATGCTGGGGGACAGGAACCATAGTAGGAGTTAGAGAAATAGAACCTGAGATAGAGCGGTCAGGAAGAGGGTAGGGAGGCCCCATGTAAAAAAAGGTAAATGCAGGTAATGAAGTCAAGCTGAGGAAGAAGGAGATGTGCCCTGTACACAGAAAACATGGTCCCCCTGTGCATGCCTGGGCCTGAGCAAGCCCAACTCTGAGTTCTTCCTACCACCTCTCAATCATGCTCAACCCCACCAACCTCTGGAACTATCTGCACAGCAGGATGCTTAGCACCATTCCTGTTGACCAGAAGCTGCTTGGCTTAACAAACATGAAAGCTCACAGCAAAAGTCAGGGAGAGGACATTTCACAAGAGGAAGAGAAATAAAGACCAAAGTCCTGAATGATATCAAGAAATTCAGACCAATGTGTCCCCGGCATGTCTCTGAACAGAGAACCCCAAATATGTAGCTGGGCAGGATTTGTCTCTCCCTGTCATTCTGCAAACCCCTCCTGAGTGTCTGCTGCATAGTGGCAAGGCATAGGCCTGGAGTGCCTCCAGTATATCTCATTTTGTTTCTCTTCTCATGGTGCTACAGATAGAACCCAGGGCCTCAGGAAGTCTAGCCAAAAATTCTATCATGGGTCCAGTCCCTAGCTCTATATGCCAGTTTTGAATCTCACCCTTTGCACAATTCCTCCCTCACATGGGGGATGCTACCTGCATTTCTTCTTCAGCCTCTCTCAGGCAGGATGAGACATTTCTGACAATTCTCTAGGTTTAAAAACCCAGCAGTACAAAAAGAGAAGAGACAGAGTTCAAATGAGCCCTACATATCAACAGACACCATGTATTAATCAGAACTGTGTGCCCAAGGATTAACACCACGCCAGGCAAAATGATAGGTGCTACTTATCAATGCCACTTTCAATTTAAAAGGTCATGGTGTCATCCAAGGAGTGGTCCTCCAGCTCAGGTTCTGTTTGCAACACAATTTGAGCATGTTTATAGATGAGAAGAAGCACACCACGTCACTGAGAGGACACAGGGACAGCATCTTCAGTGGTCCTGTGACTTAGGATTCCAGAACTATACCAGTGCTGTAAAGGAGGAAATGAAAAACTGGGGGAGGGGTGGGGGAGAGCACTATAGAGGGAAAGGAAGAAGGGGGAATAAATAGCACTCAGCTTGTTTTTAAAGCATAGTGAATATTATTTTATGTTTGCTTAAAATACATATATAGTGCATATGTGTATTCATACAGATAGATAAAGATAATAAATAGACAGACTGACATATGATAGACAGATAGATTGACAGACAGACAGACAGATAAATAGACAGATTGGCATATGATAGATAGATAGATAGATAGATAGATAGATAGATAGATAGACAGACAGACAGAGTTTAAATGAAGTAACACATTTGGGTGGTAATACTCTCTCCCAAGAGCCATAGACTATCTAACAAAACCCCCACTGCCAGACAACAAAAACTTCGCCTTGAGTTGTTTGTCAGGGGAGTCAAAGAGATTCTCAGAATAATATAGGATACTGCCATTGCCCTTGACTGCCCAACCTAGAACTTGAAGACAAGATCTTATTGCTGAAGACACTACACTTTGTACACAGGAGTTAGAGAAATCGAGCTGGAACTACTGGGAAGTCTCCTCTCTGAGGACTAGCTCATAATATCCATGGGTGCTATGCAAGTCGCCAGTGGAGAGAAACAATTAACGTTCCTACCCACCTACAAAGCCCACAAACCATAACAATGACCAGCACAGCAAGATATCCCCAAGAGTACAATAAAGGTGCTTAGATCTTGGTGGTAACCAACAGTTGTCTAACTGGACTTAGGTCTGTTCAATAATAGGCTAGAATTCATGCTTGGTACAGTAAACCTAGTCAGTTACTTAGGCTGGAGAGATCATAGGTCCTGGAGGAGAAACTACTAACATGACTTTTCTAAACCAGTATAATTCCTAGCTGCATTCTAAACACTTAACTTCATACCCACAGATAAATGTAGCTTTCGTCCCTCATTAAAAAGCTTCTTTTTTGAAGCAGATGGAGACCATTACAGTGTTCCACAATTGATCAAAACACAGAGGATAACTGACTGTGCCCAACCCCCACTGATATATAACCAATACAACTTCTAGACTTAAGGCTCAGGGAACACTGTAGAAGAGAAGGTGGAAAGACTGAGACCCAGAGGACCAGGACATCTACTACAAGACAGTGTTTTCTCTATATGACAGGGAAGCCGTGCCCATGAAACCTCAAAAATACGGTTGCCTAAACAAGACCTGAGCAATGACAACACTGTAGATATGCCAGTGTAGACAGGAGAAATCTCCTAAGGCCCCACCCCTAGAGAAATGGCTGCTAAGACAGGAAGAATCAGTCTTCTCCAGGGATGAGCCCCTTCACAGGTTACCCAATGCCAAGCAGTCAGCCCTAAACACTTACACATATGAACTCTAAAGGCCATATGTGTATGGATCTGTATGTGTGTGTATGTATATGTATATATACATATACATATATATGTATATATAGAGTATACATATATGTAACAATAATTAAAGAACAAGAAGTCATGAATTTGAAGGAGGAAAGGGGGACATGGAGGAACTGAAGTGAAAAGAGGGAGAGGTGGAAATTATGCAAATACAATGTGCATACATGAAATTCTCAAAAAACTTTTTAATTCTAAAAATACACCTGAAATTAAAAGACTGTTTCAGCTATGGCAAGAATCCTATATTAATGTCGTTGTGGTGATAACTGCTCCCTATCAATAACTAGTTGTTAGGTGTTCTTAAGCTTATTTACAATGATTAGCATACCTGATCTCCTTTACCAGGAGTAACAAAATGCTTCATCTGTTGAAAATGAATGAATCATCCATTGTATATTAACATGGAGCATTTCCACAGATGCACTGGCAAGTACTAGGGGGACCTGAACCTATGTAGAGCAGAAGACATAAAGAATCAGTCTGTGTAATACTCACTTGAGAAGCTTATCTCCAGAGAGAGGCCCAGGGGGCTGGGGTGTGGGAAGACGGACAGCATCTTACAAATACCCTGTGTGGTTCTGATTTTATGGTATACAAATGTGCTGCCTTCAAGCTCTATAAAAACTGTGAGCAATAAAGCTGTGGCATGCTGCTGAGAATTCAGATGCACTGGCCGGAGTCTGCAAGGATCAATACCCCTTCCTTGGCCAACACAGCAGGAAGGCCAGGGAGTTCAGGTCTCAGAAACAGGCTGAGCTCATGGGAAGGTGGCTGTGGGAAGCTCCAACTCCACTGCTCATTGCAGAGCCGTGTGCTATCACCCTCAAGACAATCGTGACAGTTAGGAGCCACCTCTCTGGAAGCAACACTTAGTCATGGTGGCAGCATGCCATATTCACATAGCACCTTAAATGCAAAGAGCACAAAGGAATTAGGCATGCTCCTGAGGCCCTGAGGCATCTCCAGAAAGAGGGAAGCTCCAGGGGCCTGGAGCGTGAGCCTGTGCAGGCTCCTGCACCGTGTGAAGGGATGTGGTACACCTAGTCTATGTCCTGTCCTGTCCATCTTTCTCAGTGACCCTGGCAGGTGTTTCACCACTCTTTGCCAGGGTTTCCTTCCTTGTAATTCAGAATAATAACAGTGTTTAGCTCATAAAATTAGACTGCAAATTAAGTGATAAGCTGACATAATAAGAGCTAACACTTGTGGAACCGTGATTTTATTCTAGATCCTGCCTCAAGCGCTAGACACACACTGCCCTGGAGGGCTGGGAATGAGGCTCAGAAGTCAGTACCATTGCTTCCCAGGATTTGTCGTGAGGAAACAGAGTCGAAGTTCCAGCAAGTCACCCACAGTACAGAACTTCTCAAAAACAGGAAAGCGGAATGCCTCACAGACCCCTGGGGGACAGGAAGAGCCACCAAGAGTCTGGATTACTGCTACTTCCATAGGGAAACTGAGGCACAAAGAAGCAGGAGCAGATGGCTGTTCCTCCTCCAAGAGTCCTGCAAAGCAGTGAAGGATGGCGAATGACAGGAAAGTGGACAGGGGAGTAGGGTGGGTCACTGACTCTCAGCCTAGGCAAGGTACAGGTCATAGCACTGAGGGCACCGGTCCTTAGACCGGCAGCACCAAAGGACACAGGAGCCTTGTGACTGACTGACACTAAAAATCAGCACCACCTCAAGACCCCAGAAAGATCAACCAGTTCCTATTCCTTAGCCTGTGACTGCCACTTAAGAATGTGAAGGAGACAGGCTACTGGGAGGCAGGGTGTAGGAAGCTTGTGGGCACACTAGTAAATGGGGACACATAAATAGAGCCACAGGCTCCTTGTTGGCAATGACTCCAGTCCCTTCCTTTAAGATCGGTCTAGGAGACCTGTGGAAGAGTGGGGACTCTAGCCTTTGAGCCCTGCAGGGCCAGGAAGATAGTTCTGCACCAACTGTCTGTCACAGAGCACTGGGTAGGGCAGACACACAGGAGAGCTTCACTCATTAACATTGGTGTTGCCATGACAATAAGCTGTTGCCAGGTAGCAGCGAACTAGAAGAGTGAGAATTAGCAAAGCCTAAAAATAAAGCTGTTGTTTTTCCCCATCTAGATGTCCATGGCTAACAGGCAGTAAGCCCGCCTCCTCCTCTGCACACAGCCTCTCTTCAGCCAGCCCCCACTGTGGCCTGACCCCCGGAGCACACAAGACAGACAGCACCCAGCTCAGAGCAAGAGCATCTGACACTGAGACAGATACTGACAGGCAAAGACCACACCCAAAAGCATTGAGCAAACCCAGAGGGCTTGCTCCCTCCCTCGGGCCTTGAGTGCTAACCGCCGTTCCTGGCTGGATTCGGAACAACTAACTCCTCTGTTCCCAGAGGTGGGAAATGACAAATGTTCTTCTCCCCAGCACTATACTTGCCTCTCCAAAAATGCTCAAAGGGTCCATGTCCCAAAGGCAACAGTGGAGCCAGATGCCTGTGGCTTCTTTGCTAACTACACTACCACCTAGAAGTTACTGTGGTGATAATGAAGAAGAGGCTGGAAATGTATCTGAGGCACACTATCTTAGGTCTTCTGACTTGGTTATAATAGCAACGATTCAAGGACCCAGCATGACTTTTGTCCACTGTCCCTCTTGCCAGACTAAGTTCCAGGATGGCAGACACTGCATTTAAAGGAAGACCTTTCTGGCCTCAACACCTGGTGTCATCCCAGATACATCATGAGATCAAGATAAACACAGTGAAGGAAGGAAGGAGGGAGGGGGAGAGGCGCCTGACTCTAACATGGCAGGCACAGGCAGCAAGACATGGACAACAGTGCCATCTGGCCTAAGAGAAGAATTTCTCTCTGGAATTTTACGCTTTGCATTCTAAGAACATAATCCCATTCCCTAGCCAGGTCTCTAGCCTCCGACAGTGAGTTACCAAGTACATAGCTGTGTCTTATGCTAACTGTTTCTGACAAACTAAAATCCAGAACCTTGGTGGCATGATTTCTCTTATAAGTAATGTTAGTAAGATCTCCTCACACATAGGCTCCACCCAGCTTCTCTAATCTAAAATACCATTTGCCCAATTTAGACAGAGGGTGCTCACATGACTCTGTACTCTGGGTGAAGCTAGCAGCAGCAACTGCTTTCCTGGTGTCTTTCCCTGCAGCCTCGCACTCAGCGCCCCCCCTCCCCACTACATACACACCACCACCACCACCACCACCACCACCACCACCACCACCACCACCACCACCACCACCACCACCACCACCACCACCACCACCGGTGTGCTAGGCAAAAGCACAGCAGTGGCTACTAACACCAGCGCAAGAAGGAAAAGTAATTGCCCTCGTTCCATAAAACACACAACCCGGAGAAAGAGATCAACTATTTTTTGGTTCTTTATTCTGGATCATCCCGAGTTTAAGTTTGAGCAAACAACTAAGGTCAGAGAGAAACTGACAGGTTAAAGAGGGAGCTAAACCACTGGGGATACGAGACCAAAACCCTTTCACAACATCCCCAAAGCACAGTCTCCAAGTAGGACCACACCTACGAGTTATTTTCCACTCTTGGGAGAGTGGAAAATAAGCCCAACTAGTTAAGTTATGAAGATGGGCAAGACCACTGTCAGTAAGAAGCCTTCATGCCCACTCACAGCTTTACAATCTTTTTTAAATTTTATTTATTTTACATCCTGACCACAGTTTCCCCTGCCTCCTCTCCTCCCACCTCCCCATCCCACCCTCAATCTTACACAGTGATGTCAGCTGGCCTGCTGATAGCCCTGTCTCTAGAGAAGGGAGGGTCCCAGACTCTCTACCGAAGAGTACACTCCAGACCTGTGCTGGCCAGGCTATGTGTTCACAAAGCCGATGGTCCTGTACCCAGGCTCGACCCACCAATCTGCCACTGCCACTGGCCTGTGATCACATGTTCAGAGAGGAGGTAGCATCTTGCAAAACACCAACTCCCTAATCATGCTGGCCTTGAGCTGAAGCCCTGGGAGGTCTGATGCAGTGGATTTGCTGATGGATGCTGAAGGCAAGAGTACCTTCATGCCAACACCTGCCCTGGCCCACAGGTTTTCAGCAGAACATCCCCTTGACCACAGAGCATAGGAAAGTGGGTCTGAGGCTGACCAGAGAAAAGGCCTCTCTTGGATGGTTTGTGGTAAAATGCACCCTGACTTAAAGCCCTTCCTTAGGAAACCACTACCTTGGTGTTCAGGAGACCAGCCTATCGCCACTCCCCAACGGTGTACGTCCCTCACTGATGGCACAAAATTCCATTTCCACCTGCACGTTAAAATGCAAAGGACTCGTTCTCCTGGCTCAGGTCAATCCCCAAAGTCATCCCTGTGATGTGCTGGTAGGTGATCATGAGATACGGGTTGGACAGACGAAGGAGGAGAACCCTAACTCGACTCTAACTTCCCTTGCCACACTGCCTTGTTCCTGACTCACGGGTCACCCCGCACACAAGGGATGCCAGCACAAGCACAGGCGAACTGGGCTGAAGACTACTTGCCCCCTGTCACGCCCCCCCACTACCAGTCTCTCAGGCTTCAGGGTGGAACCCCGGAACTTCCTCATGGGAAAAGGAGACAAGGCCAGGCACTTGAACACTTTCAAAGAAAGTGTGGCCACTCCAAAGCCCTTGTAACCAGCAGTCTTCCCTTCTCCACACAAGAGTATTCACTGTTTGGGGTCATCATGCCAGCCCAGCTTACCCTGAACTCCCCATGGTAGGGTATGTTCCTACACCCAGCCATGGCTCCCGTGAGAGCAAACCCAGTACTCCCAAGGAAGTTACTGAAACAACAGGTCCCAGGAGGACACGGCTCCCTGCCCGTCCTGCCCGTCCTGCCCTTCTCCTGCACAGACAGAGCTGTTTCCTTACTCTGCAGCTGCCATTTTTAGAAGGGGCTGAAGTAAAATTTAAATTTCCTCTGCCCTCCCCTCTTCCTCTCCGGTGCCCTCCCCTCCCCTCCCCTCCGCTCTTCTAGCATGTGTCCCTGTGTTTTATGTAGTGTGACTTGCTAAATCTCCAATACAAACTTCTCAGCAGCAGACACACACATTTTAAGAGTGTGCATCACTTAAAATAACTGGATTTTAAACCTTCTGGTTTTAGTTGAGAATTCGATTTGAGGGCTGGAGAGATTTGGGCTCTTAAGAAAACAAAGAAATGGCTATTTTGAAGAAATGTGTGAGTAATTTTTAAGAAACGGGTGGCTGAAGGATAAAAGCTTGCTTTGTGCCTAGCAGATTCTCCTTCGGAAGTACAAATGTCCTTCCACGCAGTTTTCACAGGGGAGTTTTCTGAAGCTCATGGTGACTTTAGACCCTACCTCCTTTCGCTGGATTCCTAAACTATAGCTTTTACCCTTAGCCAAACAAGTGCTAACAGGACACTCTGTGAAGTGTAGTTAACCACCACCATAAGCCAGCTGCTAACCATACAAAGTGGTACACTGTCTGCAGAGAAGCCTCAATTTGCTACACACACACACACACACACACACACACACACACACACACACACACACACACACACCATGGAACAATTTGTCTTCTGAGAACCATCAAATCTCAGGCACATGACAGCCCCCCCTTGGTGAATTTCTTATTACTACAACCTTCAAACACACACTCCAGGCCTGCTGTGGGGAGAGACTCACTCGTGTCTATTTAATTTTGGTTTGTTTTCCAACCATACAGATTTATAGAAGGGATGCTTGCAAAAATCTTTGAGACATTTGATTATTGTTTTCATGAATGACCATGCACGTGTACAGCCCAGATGTCAGTGAGTCTTAAGACGCTGACATTGTTTGTCACAGACCAGGGAAGTAGAAGACCGAAGAACAAGAGGTGACGGGAGGTATACTACCCACTGTCGGATGTATGCCATGCCTGGCCCCTGTCCAGTGCACGCCCTCTGTTTGATAAGCAAGGGGTAGGGTGAGTTGCACATGGTTTAGTAACCATGTTCAGGTAACAGGCTTCTCCAGGTAGATGGAAGTGAGTGATGACATACACTTGAGCTTCACTAAGCTGCCCACTCTAGGCCTCAAACATGACCTGTGACTTTTATCTTAGCTGTTGAATAGAGTCATGGTACTCCGGCCATTAAATACTCATCTCTTCTTCACTCGATAGTAAACAGCCATTTCCCTAACTCTCAAGGGCCCCTAGCCATCTGCCCCTAGGGCTGGCACTAATTGCATCTCTCCCACTGAAGCGGGTTGGTGGGGAGGGGAGGGGCGGCTGCAGCATCGGGTGTCCCTGCATGGAGGGGCCTGCTCCAGAACATGACTACAGCACCAAGCATTATTACATGGGATCTCATCAAGATCTTACCAAAGGCTATCTCAATCCACACAACTATCCAGCCAAAGCCAGGGCAGCCTCTCAGAAAGGCCCAGACCCTCGTCTCCTCTCTAGTGACCCATGCTCTATCCAGCCATCCCCTCTTTCAGCAAACTATAACTTTTCTGCCTTTAATCTGTGTGTGTGTGTGTGTGTAGACTTGGAGAAAGTGAGAGCAGGCATCCTACTGTGTTTTATGTTCCTTTACTCATCAGTTCAGAGCTCACACAGAACACAGTCTATCCTAGGTACTTTAGAATACTCACTGGAATAAATATCTGATTTCTGTGGTCTGGTAATCAGGTAGCCATGGCATCCCACACTCTCCAGAACCCCTGGCCTTCTAGGTCTAGCGGGGCCACTGCCCTCCATACAACCCTCTCAGCTAATCCCTCCTCCCATCTATCCTTTTCTGACTTCACAAATCAACAGACCACACAATCTACTTTAACACCCTGGCTGACTGAATCATCTTGTGTCATTTACTAATCTCCATACATGGAAAAGCTTGTCCTGTCACCCTAACTAAACTACTCATATATTTTTTTTAAAGATAGGGATATGGCACATCAACAAGCTTTTTCTGATGTTCTGGGAGATACTGACCTATCTTATTATCCTAAATAGGAAAAACTATAAAGCATTATCTTCCATCTCAAACCATTTCTTAAAGCATCAACAAAACCCACTTCCACCGTATTCCCTAAAATGTAACAAGCACGCAGCATGACACCTATTACACAGCATCCTATAAACAATCCCACAAAGGATCACACTGGATGCACAGCACTCAGAGTGCATTTGCTAATCCCTCAGTTTAATGTGTGAAATCCTTTCCACTGGCTTCGTTGGCCCTTTACAGGGACTCAAGAGACAAGTTCTTTCTAGGAGAAGCAGCAGGCAGAAGGAAAGGGAAGAGAAGCTGTAGATGCTGCCGGCTCGTCAAACTCTTTGATCCTCGTGGCAAGGACCCTGGTGCTAGGAAGGACTTCCTAGATATCAGCCATAGCCTGGGAACATCCCCACTGTGTGTGCCCTGTTAACACAGCAGGCATCAGAACACCTATGAGGGAGTCTTCTGTCTTACCAATGTTTTTGAAATATAACTTGAGATATATCTTTACAAAGTTCTCTTGAGCTCTGGGGCTGTAACTTTAATTTTTCTAATAAAAGCATCAAGTTAAGTCATTTTACTCAGAGATGCATATAAAATATGAAGCTGGGGTATTTAAAACCATGGTATAGGAAACCCACTGCAGGATAAACACACTTCCATAACAAAACGATGAGTACCTTACACGTCCCCTACGGACTACTTAGGTAGGCTACATAATGATTGGCAGAATTAACCAGAGTAGGTCTCAGAGCTTACGCAATGTGAAAGTGGCCCTTCAAGAGGGTGAAGAGTTGGCAATGCTGGCCCTCTCTCTAGGGGGCATTGTTGTGTGTAAGAAAGAGCACAGGTCATCTCACTTCACATTTATGTGAAGACACAATGAGGAGACAGCCTCTGTGATCCAAGAAACAGTTCAAATCCGGCACCTTGATCTTGAACTTGCGAGATCCAGAACTGTGAGCAACAAACTTCTGTTGTTTATGGGCCACCTGGTCTGCTGTGTTCCATCACAGGTGTCTAAACAGACTGAGAGCACCAAATCTGCTTCCTACTTCCTGTTACAGAAACACCAACCCCCGACAACCACCAGTTGTCCACTTAGCATCACTAGTACTGTGCTAAGAACCGGGGACACTGTGACGCTCCTAACGTGTGCAGCTTACCATCTACTGGGGCAGCAAGCATGCAAACAACACAGACCCAAACTGTTCTAAGTGATGTGGGGGACGAGAGCACGACACAGCAAGAAAAGGGAATTCTGTTCAGAGCAGGAGCTGGGAAAGCCTCTTCAAGGAAAGGGGCAGGAACCCAGACTGAAAGAGACAGAACAGGAAGAGAGTGTGTGTGTACCACTGGACAGTCCGCCTCCTCCCTGTGACCTTGCTACCTGCCGCTTCCCCAAAGCCCTGCTCTACCAGTCTAGCTCCTATGAGGAAATGCAAGAACCTCACCTCTCAGGGAGACAGGGAACACCCATTACACCGCACAAAAGAACCTTCCGAGTCTAATGCACAAGAATCCTGCAGTGTGGTTTTACCCCATCCTTTAAAAGGCTGAAAGGAACGTTCTTATTTAGGAAGAATGGCAGGCAGAAAGGAGAGAGAAGCGGGACCGGAAGCCTTGCTGGGTGGGAAAGCACTCTAGCTTCACAATCTTCCAAAACATGTGGCTGAGACCCCTCTCCCCTGGGAAGGGATAAATGTTCTTTGGGGCAGAGTGTAAGTATGAGTGTGTGTTTTAAATAAGCATTCTGGGAGAAATGTAACTAGTCTGTTTCTGATTCATTCATAACTCACCAAATTATTGTTTTGCAATCACCATTTGATGTTCAAGAAACTGCCCAGCCTCCCTAACCCCGTCTCCCCGCTTTGAAGTGGCAGCTGTGTGGACGTCACAGAGCCTGCACTGTACTGAAGAACTGAGCCCGGGGCTCTGGCCCTGAGCTTTGACAAGAAGCAGACCCTTGAAGTCACAACATCCCACTCTACCCTCCTGGGTTCTGTTTAGCAAGCTCTCTGGTGCAAAAATGTTTCCCAGTTACATATCCAAATGGACCACAGCGTGAGGGGGACAAGAGGGACAGAGAGAGACAGCTTATCCCAGTCCTGCCACTAACACACTGGAGGAAGCCTAGGCATGCTGGCAACGGGATGAACACAAGGGGGCGTGCCCCCAGCATGTGCCACCTCCAATTCCCGAGGCTTAGTGGAAGCAAGGAAGCCAGCTGAACACATGACAATGTGGCTTCCAGAACTATGACTCAGTCAGCTCTGTGTCTAACACATTCTCTATGGGAACTGTATGGCCCCCAGCAGACGGCAAGAATCAAGTGGGGCCACTTCTGGTTGTCATGATACCTGGGTGAGAAACTGAAAAAAAAGGCCAACAAAACTCCATAACTGAGAAGTATTGTACCCTGATAGCACCCCAACTGAGAGACGTCACACCCCAGCAGAAGTCCAACTGATAGATACGATACTTTAACATTACCTCAGCTGAGAAATATTGCAAGAAGTCCACATCTGCACCTGCTGCCTGTGGCACTAGAGAGGATGGCATTGAGCATGGGGAACTGGACAGAGCCCTGCATCATTCCCCTGGTGCCAGCTTGCTGCTTCTGTGGCCTGGTAATCTAAACACACGTGCCTCACTTCAGACAGGGGACATATAGCCATAACACCAAGATGGAAATCAAGTTACTTCTTGGTGTTCCAGAAAATGCTGCTAGGATTCTATGATGATTCTGTTTCCAGCTACTTTCTTGGCATCAGGCACGAGGCATTCCAGAAGCATGGTGTCTCTTCATGAACTGAAGACTGCTTTGCCAGGCAGACACCTGACCCGAGGGGCCTCACCATCCTCAGGACCTCACTCATCCCCTGTTCCTGGCAGAGGAACAAAGCTTGGAATTTACACACAAAACACTTCCAGATTAAATGAAGGCTCCGAGGACTGTGTCAGAAGGGCTGCCCCACTCTGCGGGATTGTAGGAGGTTGGATTAGGTTTATCTTAGAGCAGCAAGGAATGCTGCCCAACTATGAAGGTCCAATAAGCAAAATGAAGATCCTCCAGCCAGCAGTTCTCAACCTTCCTATGCTGCCACCCTTTAATACAGTTCCTCATGTTGTGGTGACCCCCAACATAAAATTACTTTCGCTGCTACTTCATAACTGTAATTTTGATACTGTGAATATCTGATATGCAATCCCTGTGAAAGGGTCATTCAACCCCCAAGGGAGTCGCAATCCACAGGTTGAGAACCGCTGCTCTTAACCAAAATAACTCCTATTCATGCTAATAAATGTGGGAACTGCCTTTCAATAATCCACATGAAGATTTAAAATGTGAAATATCTAATCTGCTGAACTAATGTGCTAAGCTATAAATGACTGTTCTATATAGTTATTTAGATCTTGTGCAGGTTTTAGCTCAGATAAAAGTTTCCAAGTGCACAACAGCATTGATTACCTGAGGGAAAGGAATCGAAACTGTGGAAGGAGAAGGGAGATGCCAACGGAGAGCCATGAGCATCATGAGTGCTGCAGGCTTCAACGACAGGCCAGGAGGCACTCAACGGGGTACTCAGCAGACTGTGCCTCAGCATCCCCGAGATGGAGCTGGACGGTCACTAAGGCCTGTCTACTCTAAAACTCTGTAAGTCAATGTAACCCATCATCCTTATCAACAAGGGGCATGCGACTCAAGGTCAGCATTGTCACTGCCCTAATTACAACTCATAAAAAAGAACCCATCCATTTTGTGCACATGTGAGGAATGCTTTGAGTTAGTACTCTGAGTTCCACTCCCATTCCAATAAGGAAAATTAAAATATTGGAAGCATGCCTGCCATGAAGCAATCATACATTCTCCCTTGCTGAAGGGCCCAGATAGCATTCAGGTGTCTAACCCTTTGCCAGCACTGGAACTGAGATTCTAATGCAACCAAACCAAGAAAGACAACCTGTTCTCCTCGCCAAAGAGGTGTGTGGAAAGGCCTTAAGAGACAAAGCTGGTGCCGTCTGCTGTGGGCCACTTGGAAAGGCTTCCTACTCTTAAAGAACTCAAAAAAAAAAGAAAAGAAAAGATGCACTCTCCGATTCCTTCCACTCTGCACTCTGCTGCTTCCAGGGGTAATGCCACAGACATCTGATTTCCAGGGCCACTTCCCAAGGACTGAGCCTCCAACACAAGGTAGCAGAACGCTAACAGAAAGACAAGACCCTGCAGACAAAGCTGACCTGCTGGTTACCCGGTCCTGAGGACCACTCTCATAACTTGCTGATACCTGACACACTGACTCAATGCTAAGGAGGACAGGGGAAGCCATACACAACTGACCTGACATGCAAGTAGTAAAAAAAAAAAAAAAATTACATTCATATAAAAGATGAGTAAATTCCAAGTATTTCTCTAAAGGCTGAATCCCTTTAGCATTTCCAAGACTGGCAGCAAAGACAGTGTGTAGTCTTCTGATAAGTGTGGGAGAAGATGAAGGAAGAGGCGGACAGTGCAGGTTATGAACTGCTCACATGGTACTTCAGGGAGTAGTGAGACCTCTCATGGACAGGCACTCCTTGGTTTACACTGGCGCTGTGCTGCAGGAGCCTGGTCAACTAACAGAGAGTACCAAACTGCTATCAAGGAAACGGCGAAAATGATCACTCAGCCTCAGTCACAGAAAACCCACCCGAGGCTCTATCTCCATCCACTACCACAGCCCGTAACCTATCCTGCCACAGCACCAGAGAGATGGAAATCCAAAAATCGCAGTGTGGAAGGGGAAGAGGCTGGATGTGACATGTACAGTATCAGCAGCACTCAGGAGTCTCAGCCAATAATACTGAGAGTTCAAGGCCAGCCTGGGCTACAGAGAGACCCTATCACGCACACAAAAAAGGATGGTAGCAAAGAAAGAGTAAAGAAGAGAGAGAAGGGGAAGGAGAGAAGGAAGGGCGAGGAGAAAAGGAGAAGAAAAAGAAAAAAAACAGAAACGGACATACTTGTTTAACGTTCCTTAACCCTAGTTCCCCAACAGGAATGAAGCTTTGTTAGGGGGAGGGCCTTGTCCCTTCACTGCCACAGCCCTGGTCTCCAGGACTTCTCACCCTCCATACTAGGGACACTTCTGGCCAGATCTCTCTTCATCACAGGGCCCCGTGTGCAGATCAAGGTGAACAGCAGCATCGGGACCTCTACCTAATGGAGGCTGTTGGTACACCTGCCCCGCACGCTGACCATCCAAAGCCCTTCTAGACTCTGACAGTTCTCCCCTGGTGGGAAAGGTTCATCTCTGATAACCACTGCTCGGAAATGGTCCCTGGAGCTTTGTAGGTATCCCATAAATGTCCACTAGACGATGTACCCCTCACAGAATAAGGTAAACACTGTGAGAGTGTTAAATGACATCAGTGACCCCCCCCCATAACGGGTTTCTGGACCCCACTAACTATCAGACTCCAGAGATGCTCAGGTCCTGTCACCTTTGGGTGTGACTGACACACACCTTTAATCCTCTCCGACATAAAACCTGGTGCCATCATGCAAATGGTACATAGTTGTCATACTGTAGCTCAGGGAATAATGACAAGAAAAAAATGCCTGTACCTATTGATTACAGACCCAATTTTTTTTTCCTTTTTTTTTCCAGTCTGCAATTGGTTGAATGTGAAAATTGCAAACCATGCATAAAAAGGGCCAATACACTCCCAGAGAGGTTTTTGTAATGTGTTACCAGCCTTCTTTGTGGCTCTGCTGATACATATCCTCTTGAATGTGCACTGGATTTTAAAAATCAAACAAAGGGAAGCCCTGAGCCATTCATTCACTCAGCTTCACCCCACCTTTCTGCAGGCACTAGGTGCTGGCCTGCAGAACTGGTGGCGGCGTGAAAACAATGACAAAATAAGCAAATTAAATCATCTCTCAGTCTTCCTAAGTGCCATGATAACCGAGTGACTCCCATGCATTAAGAAGGAGATAGGAGCCGGGCAGTGGTGGCGCACGCCTTTAATCCCAGCACTCGGGAGGCAGAGCCAGGCGGATCTCTGTGAGTTCGAGGCCAGCCTGGGCTACCAAGTGAGTCCCAGGAAAGGCGCAAAACTACACAGAGAAACCCTGTCTCGAAAAACCAAAAAAAAAAAAAAAGAAGGAGATAGGACAATGGCCACTCACACAGGTGACTGGAGAATGCTCTCAGGTGGTCACACTTGCACTGAGAGCTGACAGAGGAGATAAGTGGCCAACACCTGTGGTCTGTGGCTGGAGCAGTGTATCAGCATGGAAAGCATCAGTTGAGCTGATGTGTAGTGGGGAGCGGCAGGGGGAAGCAGGCAGCATGGCCTGCTGTGGGGGGTGCTGGAGAATCCTGCTAGCAGCCTATGGAGACACAGGAATCCCACTGCGACTGCAGCCAGAAAGGCTGTGTGCTCAGAAAGGGCACACTTACAAACACACTGGAACATCTCATTCAGGTAGCCAGTACACATACTACACAGGCTAACATACATCAGGAAAAGCGCAGAAAAGAGGTTAGGGAAAGAGATCACAACACTGGATTAAAATTTATAAAATATTGAAATGCATCCTCACCATGAAAACATTTCATGAAGTAAAATGACAAAACATAAAGGCACATCCACTAAAGCTTGTCACATCTCCATGAGCCTGTGACAATAAATGCCAGCCCTGGCAGCCACTAGTGACAACACTTTGTGAGCAGTATCCCAACCTCCTGAACTTCCCGAGGACCACCTGCCCAGCTGGGCCAAGTTTTCACTTCTCCCTGCCACACCCTAGTAGAACCTGGAAGACACAGGGAAGAAAGCCAAAGTCAAAGATGCTGAAGAATTTGCCTTTTCCCACAAACCTGGTTCAAGTCTTCACAGTCTGGAGATGTGGAAAAACTCATTAACATCACACAATGTAGAGATTACCCCCCCACACACACGGATGTGCAGCAACTATACAGTACATGGGTCTGTAATTAATTGTTAAATGGTGAGTCATCTTTGAGGCTAAGGGACACATTTAAATAGCTCTAAGGTGAAGCCTCCAGTTCCAAGGAGACAAGGAATTCTCCTGGTCACAAAACAGCAGCCTCCTGAGCAGCCGCCTCACTTCAGGGAAGCATAGTTGGGCACACCAGTGCTGCAAGCCATAGGCCTTACTGTAGGCCCCCGGCTGCAGACACAAAGCTGAAACACAGGGGCCAGAGACACACTGGAGCACTGGCCTTCCCAGGACAGCTGCGTCTCTGCCTCCTCCACTGCTGACAGTCTCGACAGGACCCTTCCCACTCTCCAAGCCTGGCCAACCCATTACCCTGGAGGCTATCCCACCCAGATTGGAAGTCCATTTCCAAACAAGGGCCTTTGGGTCATAAAAATTCATTAAAGAGGAAATAAAATGGAATCAAACCGACTAAATGTAAATCAAGGGCAGACTCCTAATGAACTGGCAACTTGGCTCGGGAGGGACCTTGGTGTTGCCAGTCTACACACCAGGCTTTCTTGGGCCGAACCGGTTTGCATGACTTTGTTTAGAGAGGCTAATTTTCTTTAAGCCATCATCAACCTTCCAGATTCAGAAATTAATAAAAATCGTTTCAGTTTGGTGCTTCTGGTCAAAATTTACTATATCCCATTTGCCCTATTCAGTCATTGACTTAAACATAGGAAAATCTCACTTATCAAAATGTTTTGGGGAGATAGCAGGTCTTATCCTTGAAAAATTCCAAATTGCCAAATTTTGACAAAAACAAAACCATGGTTTCAGTACCTGTATCAAACATATTATAAACTAAGACCTAAATGAACACTAATAAGTAAAATTAAATTAGTCACTGAAAATTGCTATCCATAATAGGTTTTTATTACATAATAAATAATTACATTATATCACTAAGTCTTAATTCAATGGGAAACACACACTGTGACAGATTTCCTGGGGTATAATTTAGATTGAAACTGCAGAGCACTCTGGGTTTAATTGGCTGTTCTCAATGGTCCACAAGAGCTTCCAGTGGTACAAGGTACAAGGAGGCACAAAGGATGGAGCAGGGGACATGGTGATCATCCAGAACAGACAGACACTCTCAAGTGTGGCATCCCAGCCTCCATGGAGACAGTAAGGCAGCAAGGGATTTCCATGTCTTCAGTGTGTGTTATGTGAGGCCTGAGCAGAGTCAAGCACCCTGGGGCATGCTCCTGGCTCTGACAGCTTGAGCCCCAGCCTCAGATGAGGATGGTGGTCGCTGTACCTGGAACCAGTTGTGCCTGGTGGAGAGCTGGCTGTGGAAGCAGGGCTAGGCACAGGATCACTGACCCGCAACAGGTGAAAAGAGCCTTTGCACAACAGCTTCTGACCATCCATTTCGAGTAAAAGAGAAACTGCTCACATATCCTGGCCTGCTTGAAACCAAAGATACTCTGATGGCCTTCACTTCTTATCACCGGCCCTGTCCTAACAGCAAGAAGATGGAGCAGAGGTGTGTGTGTGTGTGTGTGTGTGTGTGTGTGTGTGTGTGTGTGTGTGTGTGTGTGTGTATGTGCGCGTGTGTGTCTGTATACTGTGGAAACAGACCGCAGCATTTCCAGGACACAGAGTATACACAGCTTATGGTACATATGGTCCTGACCTGCAAGAACACTGACCCTGCTCCTCTGACTGCCCATCCTCCTGGTCCCTCCTCATACCTCCTATCAGACTCCAGTTGACCAGTGCAGCCTTCATCCCTTGCTGGAGAGATGCCCGTTTTCCAACAGGACTGCTGCCAGCCTTTCTTCTCAAGGTGGTTTAACACGGAGGGAGTCTGAGGCTACAATTCCACATTATTCATTTGCAAAAATACTGTCTTCCATTATGATTCATAGCAACTATATAATGTTTCAGCTGAGTTACAGCTAGGCAGGCCAGCCTGGAAAACTAAGTGCCAGTCACAGCTTTCTATGTTAGAAACATCAACTTAATAATGAATGAAAAAGTAGTTCAAAAGCTGAGGACTACATAAATTACTTTTATGTGTAAAAACTCAAAATATCTTAGCAATCAAACTCATTCAGATTTTCATCACACCTAAGCTCGGGAATCCTGACTGCATTTTATCATAACATATCATCTGAGGAGAAACAAGGAACCCTGGACCATTTCTTTTGCTAGGAAGACTGTTAACTGTTAAGAGTGAGCTGTCAGCCAGGTGTGGTGGTGCATGCCATTAATCCCAGCACTTGGGAGGCAGTGGCAGGCAGATCTCTGTGGGTTTGAGGCCAGCGTGGACTACATAGTAAGTTCTAAGACAGCATAGGAAGATTCTGTCTCAAAAAAAAAAGTGAGCTGGCAGTTCACAGGGGCTCAAATGAGAGAGACAAGGGAAGCTTCCTAGACCTTCAGAAAGTTCAAGGTCCCTGGTCCAGATGTACTGCAGGAAAGCAGCCTGCCTTGTCCATTTAGAGCCCCAAAGTATCAAGACAAATTTCATCAGAACTGCTCGAGTCAAAGTTATCAGAAGAGGCCAAAAGGTCCCCCTAAGTTAGACACTCCTGAAGTAAGCCTTGCTCTACCAAGACTAGTCCCTAAAGACACAGCAAGAACTGTGGCACTTGGTGGGCATGGCCTCAGAGTAGATCCCGCGAGAGCTTTGACCACACATCCTAAGACGTCTCTCTCTTCCCAAGGCTGGGCCTTCCAGTGATGTTGAATCAAGAGAAAGCACAGACTTTTAAGTTACTGGAGTTCCTTCCAGGCCCAATACACAGATTCTGCTGGTGGGAAGACCCCATGGATTTGGACATTCCCTGTCCTATGCACACAGGGAGGGTACAGACTCAGAAATGCATTATCTTGCAGCTTCCTAAAGTCAAGTAAATTCACGACTGTTTTCTTGAGGCTGCTGCCCCTCACCCTCACCTGCTCCAGTTTTTCACAGGAATGCTGACTTAACCTCACTCAAGTTGTCCAACACTAGAAAGCATTTTAATAGAGATTTCACTTTGCTTGTGACAGTAATATTTTCCAAAGAAGCCTGTTTCTGAATTAATAGGGACACTGAATCGTAGAAATGGAGCTAGAAAAAGCCCTAGACACTTTTAAACCTCCTACCTCTACCACAGCAGAAACTGAAGCCCAGAGACTTACTAGTATGGGTAGAAGTAACACAGCATTAGCCAGGTGGTTCTTACCATCCTGTGCATGTGACAGAAAATAGGATTGCCTAATTGTGAGTGGGTACTTCTAAAAAGAAACATGTACTGAGGTCCTAGGATTCACTCTAGCTCTCTGCCCTCCAACTGTGTGACAGGGCAGATTTGGGAACCTCTCTGAGGATTTAGGACACTAAGACCTACTCCTCAACATTTGCCACATGAATGAACCAAATGACAGAGCATAGCACACCACATAAGGATGAGTGGTCATTGTACTCTGGCTGCTATTATCAGTGATTTTTAAATACTTCACACACACACACACACACACACACACACACACACACACGCACACGCACACGCACACGCACACGCACACGCACACGCGCGCGCACGCGCACACGCACACACACACACACACACACACACACACACCCTCTTTCATGCAGAAGAACACATTTGTTTCATTTTAAAAACAGCATTAGAACATATTCTCTATTTTAGTAACTTGAGACTTTTTCCCAGATCCTATCAGAACCAAAAAGATATCCTAGTCAATATTTGCTCTTGGGAAAAAAAAGTGTCCCCTGTGTCCTCAAAAGACCTTAGCTTGGACAACATTCCTATTTTCTCTGGTGATGGAATTTGCAGATTCTCCAGTGTAAAAATAAGGCTGCAGGGTAAATCCTGAAGAACATTGTTGGGGGAGGGGGTGGACCCAGAGGCTCCTCCGTGAAGTTTTCCATGGCAGGTCAGGCCCCTGGGGATGAATGCTCTTACGTGGGACAATGTAGTAGAGCCAGATGAACATCTGCTGGTGGTCAGTTCAACCCAGTAAAGTCCCAAATTCCTCTAGTCACTGCAACACTGAGTTCACTTTGGGAAAATATATGTGAACACTCACAGAGTGTGTGTGTGTGGGGGGGGGGGGTCAGAGACTACAAAGTTATCAATAAAAAGCATTAGGGAAAAAAAGAAATAAGTGACCGTGAAGTGCTCAGCCACAAGTGTGACATTTATATCACACCCCATCCTCAAGGCCCAGGAATGAATGTGAGAGAGTAGGTGGAAAGAATATAAGAGCCAGAGGTGGGGAGGATGGGAGCAAAACTGTGTCCTCTGGGCATAACAGGACCATGGCACTCATGGATACACAGCAGCTATGGCTGTCTACACGAGAGCCACACAGGACCAAACCCACCCACATCCAGCACGGAGTGGGAATGAGTCCCTACTGAGGAGGTATGAGCTACTCTATGGCTCCTTTGGGAAGGAGAGTCATTTTTCTAAGGATGTGGCCCCTGGCAGGTTGACAGTGCTCTAGTGGGTGACCCCACACCCAGAAGCACAAATTGGAGTCAGTGGGCTATTTTTTTTTAAATATAAAAACACAAAGTTAAAGATAGGAAGGTGGGGTGGATCTGGGAGAAGTTAAGGGAAAGATGTAGAGGTAAATATGATCCAAATACATTATATAAGATTCTCAAAGAATTAATAAAAATATTTTAAAAAATACATCCAGGAGAAGGACCAATCCAAGACAGAAAGGAATCAAACCTTTGGGGACAGTGAAAGGCACAGGGTCCATGAAAGTAAGGACTGGGTATATTTCTGGTTAACCCAGGACCAAGAAGGCACAGCCAGAGACTCCTGGTGGGACTTTCAGTGGTCATGAAAGACACAGTCCCATCTCAAAAAGGGATGTGGTCTCAGGACTAAAGTTGATGCCTGGCACTCTACATGCCCAGGCAAGGTCATGCCATTACAAACTGAGGACCAGCACAGTTCTAGATGAAGGCCCTGCTTCCTTTGCTTGACCACTGGCCATCATCATGCATACAGGACCCTGCTTCTTCCACAGGCAAGCTCTACTCAGCCCTCAGCAGTGACATTAGCCTTGAGCCTCTCCTGACCTTCCCAAGTGGGTAAATAGCTTCTTGCAGTAGATATGCTACTGATACCCACCAAACATTCTGGGTTCACAGCTAGATGCCATGCCAGTCTCCTGGAGGAGGCAGGGCCATGAACTCTTAGGAAACTATGAGCCAGTTCTCTGCCTGTAACCCTAAAACTTGGTTGCAATTTTCCACACCCTTTCTTGTTCCATATCTGTCAGCTACAAGTCATGCAGAGAAAATATCAAGACCCAAGTGGACAGCACAGTTGCAAGGCAGGAGCCTCAAACCCTGAGTTACCCTTGCGGCTTTCCAATAATGCACCTGGGATGTACATATGGGAGCAACATATAAACAGTTCTCCTGTGAAGCCATCAAGAGTTGGGGTATTTGTTAACTGTGGTGAGGCTCTTCCAATTAATGCATTATTTCCCAAGGCTTTCGTGGCCATCTGCTAATCTCCTGCCCATCTACCTTGCCTACACAGTTGTATGTCAATTCAAAACAGAAGTGCCCATTTCCCCATCAGATCACCTAGTCCAGGAAGGGAATGGCACTGTCCTTATTCTCTTTCCTTATGCTTCTGCCTCCCATCTGAAACACTGAACACAAGCTTTCATTACATGGATAATGAAACAAGAGTGGATGACAGAGTCCAGTTGAGCCAACACAAGCAACCATACCTTAAAAAATTAATATAACAAAATCAGCCACAACAGAAAGCCCAAGGTTAGAGTCTCCCCTGGAGAAATCTATGCCTCAGCTAGACATGTGGAAGGGTCTAGTCCACAGAGGAAAGAAGTCACTGTTGTATGGAGACTTCATGCCTTCTTATGTGGGGACTGATGTGGGATTCTGGCTGTGTTGTCTAAGCCACGGAGATCATGTCTAGCTTTCAAAGGCTGCTTCAAGATCGAGGACTGCTTCCCATCTGCAAAATTATCCTACACTGAGAAAGAACCAGTAGGGGAGAGGGAACATTTGGCTGGTCTCAGCTACAGTGACTCACCTGACTTACGAAAAGTTCAAATACAACGTCATGAGACTGTGACATCCCCTGCTAAAGTGACATGCTCATTAAGGGCTCTGCTAATGAGTGATATCGAAAGAAACAGAAGGGAAAAAGAAAAAGACCTCTTAAGAATACCGGGGAAAACTCATTCATTACAAGGACGTCAGTGACCCTTGAAGTCACCAAGAAGACAGCAGAGGTCCTAAATGATCTCCTCCTGATCATGTTCAGACTGGGATTCTGAGCCCAGGTGTCAAGTCCAGGTGAAGTATCTTTTAGATTACTCCATTAAGGGAAGAGCATGCCCCATCAGAACCCACTCTTTGTTAGTGAAGTAAGATCTTCTTTTGCATTAAAAATGAGATGATGTGAACGAAACCCTTTAAAATTTACTTGAAAGGAGATCTTTCTCGAGCATAATACATTACCATAAAATGTCTTATTCCTTATTGCCTC
Source organism: Peromyscus californicus insignis (assembly GCF_007827085.1). NCBI lineage: Eukaryota > Metazoa > Chordata > Mammalia > Rodentia > Cricetidae > Peromyscus > Peromyscus californicus. The sequence continues at coordinate 133,821,441 of NW_026294584.1, forward strand.
ATTAGTAATATTGTACTTCTGTGTGAAATGTGGCGTTTAAACATTGCCAACAGATTGAAACAAAAGACTTGAAAATACTGTAAGATAGAGAACCATAAGACATTCCTGCCAGGCAGCATTCTCCTAAGTGAGGTTTGTTATTTAGCATGTGCCTGCTCAGTAAAAACCTGCACCTTTGAAAGAGGGAAGCTAATCCATCCCATGTTCCCAACCCGCTGTGTTTTCTAAACATTTTCATTCCCTCCAGCCAGGGTTTAACTAGTCTTGAGTTCAGCCTTGGGCTTTCTGTCGTTGCTGAGTTTGTTATATTAATTTTTAGGGTATGGTAGCTTGCGCTGGCTCAGCTGGACTCCATCATCCACTCATGTTTCATTTTCCAGGTGACGAAAACACCTGCTAGGTGTTTTAAATGGGAGGCATACAGGGTAAGGATAATACTGCCCCCTTTCAAGAGTAGGTAATCTGATAGAAAATGGGCATTTCTGTAACACAAATCTTAAAAGGTCTTATAAAAAAAAACCAGAGCCAGATACTGGGGTGAAAGCTGAAAGATCAGAGAAGCAGAACAGCCAGCCACTAGCTTATCTCTATGAAATCCTCAACCTCAAGAGAGTGAGTTTCTGTTTCCTCACACCTTATATACCTTTCTGTGTCCTGCCATATTACTTCCTGAGATTAAAGGCGTGTGTCACCACTGCCTGATTCTGTTTCTCTCATGTAGTCCAGTGTGGCCTTGAACTCACCAAGATCCAGATGGATCTCTGCCTCCCAAGTAATAGGATTAAAGGTGCATTCCACCACTGCCTGACCTCTATGTGTAATTTAGTGGCTGGCTCTGTCCTCTGATCCCCAGGTAAGCTTTACTGGTGTACACAATGTAACACCACACATTTCCATTTTGAAACCGAAGAACAACTGTGCAGACAGGGAGGATGGACAGGAGGTGAGCAGATGACCATGGGAGCCTTGGGAAATGATGCATTAATCAGAGCACCATTGCTGCAGCAGCAGCTCCTGCATGCCTCTCATCCAAAGTAAGTTCTTCCCCCTGTTCCTGTGGTCACCAGTGGCACCCAACAGTTGCATCCCTGCTAAAAGGTGACTCTGTCCTCACTGTATCTGAATGACGCTCCTTCGTGGGGCAAAGGAGAATCTTGCATCTCCATCATGCCTGATCCAAGGCTTGCGGAGAACCATCCTCTCTCCATGCACCACCACTCCTCAGGCTTCTCTTCCAAAACTCTGAGCCATTTGATAATTTCATGTATAGAATTTATACTCACACTTCCTTTAATGGATATGAGGCAACTCGTTTGGTATCATCTACGTAGGATAATCTGCAGTTTTCCACAGTCCTCAGAGATCACCTCTGAATTATTCCACTTTCCGTTGCTACCACAAAATGCCTGGCACTCAATGACTTAAAGTGGGAGCGTTTTATTTAGGTTCATGGTTTCAGAGCCCACACTTGGTGGGTCTATGGTGAAACAGAACATGATGGTAGAAGCTACATGACAGTACCTTGGAGGCAGAGAACAGGAAGAGCCAGGCACCCTTAACTGCCTCCCACTCAATCCTGCATCCCTGAGTCAAGCCCTCAAAACATGAGCCTCTGGGTATCATTTCAGATCCAAACCATGAGAGCTACTTACACTTGGTAGTTACAAATAAAACATCAGACATTATAGGGCCTGTGAATCCGGTATAATTTAGGCCAGAAACTGAGCATCGAGTCACTAAAATAGAATCTCTTTCTCCTTTCTTCTCTGGAGATAGGGATGAATAGGACAGACAAAATTTAATCCATCCAACGAATCCATTAGTGTAACAGGCTCAAACCCAGTATTTGCAAGCTTCTCATTGTCCTATGAAACCCTTAAAAGCTGAAAACAAAACAAAACTAGACTGGCTGCAACATAAAACACTGTAAAATCAAAATGAATATTTAACTCAATATCTACAAACACTGTAGGAAAGTGCAGCTCAATTCACTGAGTTATTGACCAGTGTCATAGAGATTATGCTGAAAGACCAAACTGAGTAATTTATTCTTAGCAAAGCTCATTCATCTAAAAAGTACAGCAATGCCTTCTAATTTCATTACAGCAAACACATTCTCTGTGATGTGAGCTGTGGGTACGTTGTAATACGTTTCGTGTATTACAGTGCACAGTTACCTAATACCAGGGGCTTTAGGCATTTACAGGCCTAAAACAATCAGGGAAAGTGGTGGGATCTACAGGCGGGAACCATGCTTATAAGAAGTTGTTTTGCTTTGTCTATTTTAACTGTAAGTGGAAAGATGTCCTTGCACGCTCCTCTTCTTGAGGTACTCATTTCCTCGGACAGACGCTCTTCTCTGACCTGAGCCACGCTAGAAAGAGAAGCAGCCCCAAGTTGTTGTCCTTCTACCAAAGCCAAGGTTCTAACGATACAACATCCCGGGACCTTTCTAGGGTCATAGACTTGACTTGGCTCTGAGATCAGGAGAACATGCAAGGGCCGTGGAGCCTCCTCTGTTTCAGGCATGAGGAATTCAGTGACCTGAGCAAAGGGGAGGCATTATTGCATCTGACCGTCCTTTAAAGCAGAGGAATGAAACCCATTCACCATATCTCTGCCTACTGGGGCTTGGCCATTCCCATTCTCTAGAGTATTGGCAGACTTGGCTCTGCTCCATCCACTGGCTTATGGGGACTGACCTATGCCCTGATAGAGATAAGCCTCACACTCCCCTAGGAGAACTGTCCTTCTACTTTGTGACCATGATGTAGGAACTCTGAGGAAGGTACAGATATGGTCCTGGTCCAGACACTCAGCCTGGGGACAAGGGACAGTTTTGTGCACTCTTTCTGTCACCTTGCCACTCTAAATGCAGATCATCAACGTAGCTCATCTCCTCTGGCCCAAGGGAAGTGGCTGCCATGGAGAAGGCAGCTTTCTCAGGGAGAAGAACAGGGTAAAAGTGCTGGACCTGAACTCTGTCACAGTGGGTCTTGTCCAAGCCCCACCATCCAGAAGCTGCAGAGAGCAATCCTAAAAGATCATTTAACCTCTCCTAGTTCCTCATCCACAAGACACAAAGAACAACATGCCTTCATAGAGGAATGGCAATATTACTGTAAATACCAACTGGGAAAGGCTCTGGAAACAGCAACCAGAAGGTCAACATAGAATGAAAGTGTACCAAGAGTTTCTGTGTGGGGTCTGCTGGCAACAGTAAAAGCACAGAGTATCAGCAGGGTACACAGGATGACCGATGGCTGGAGTATACCCGTAGCTGGTTTGGGGGACAGGACTTAAAGTTGACATGGATAGTACCAAGAAGAGAACAAAGAAGTGTCCCATGTACTTAACATGACAAGCTTTGGGGTCACAGACTTGAATACAAAGCCCTAGTTGAGTGCCCTGATAGTCATGTGACCTACTCTGAGCCTTAATTTCCTGTTCACTGAAATGAGGCTAATAAAAGTCACATCATAGGACTGCCAGAAGATTAAAGGTCATGTCTGCCAGTGCCTTGGCATAAAGCCTGGCATACAGCAGTGAACCAAGGAATTATATTATTAATTTATATCCAATTTATGGTCATTCTATGGAAATCTGTAAGTACTGAATTCCAGGCAGAAGTATGAACAAGTCAGGATCAAAACATCCACAGGCCATATGTATGTTGGACTCTCTGTCTCCCATTTCTTCATCCTCCTGTCTCTGCTCTTCTCTCTGGCTATCTATCTTCCTGTTCTTTCTCTCCTATCTGTCTATCACCCACCATCTTCTAGATCCTTGTAGGTTTCTTCTCTCTGACTCTGTCTCAACCTCAGCATCTCTTTCTCTTAAGATTCTCATATCTAGAATCCCGGAGGACTTTCTTCTCTGCTTCATTTCTTTAAAATAAAAATTTAGAAGTTGTTGGTACGGCCCAGTGGCAGAGTACCCGTCTACATATGCTAAGACTTTGGTTCACCCTCAGCCACTGCAAAAATAAAAATGAGATCCAAGTTCGTTGGGGCAGAGGGCACAGTGACCACTGCAAGGCACACCCTCCACCAGCGGCATCTCTCTGTGTCTGGTTGCCACTCCTGGATCCTCTTGCCCATCAACCAGCTCTCCCCATGTGCCACTCTCATCTAGCTGCCCTAGCCAGGACACAGGGACAAATTTTCCCTCCAGTCTCTGAGACGACTGAGGCTGTGACTAGAAGGCACAGAGGAAAGCAGGCAAGGTTATATGCTTAGCACACTTTAGAACGAGAACCCTCTACTCGACCATCAAGTTCTAACCAGTCCTTGGCTGGGCAGCTATCTCATAAGACAGTAGAGCCTTGAGAGCAGCTGGCCAGAAACCACAGGCACAGACATGCTAGGAACAGCTGTTGACATGAGTTTCTTCATTCCTCCCTTAGAGCAGGGTCAAGGCAAGCGCTTAAAATGGAAGCCATAATATGCTCAGGGAACAACTGATAAATCTGTCACTTCCATCAGCCACAGACATTTGTGGATGCTCATCCCATCAAGACCAGGGTTTCCACTGCTGCAGGACATCAGGCTAGCCCTCAAGTAGCAAGCTGGAAGCGAAGTGGACCCAAGATCACAGGCACAAGAGAAGGGAAGCAGTGCCAGGGCCACAAGTAGGGCCCGTGGGAGTGCCCTGCTTAGCTGTGACAGAGAATGGCTTCAGTTCCCAAAACGCATTTCCTTGCAATCTGGAGGCTCAAGTTCAGAGGTCAAGATATGGGTAGCAGTGGCGACTTCTGCGGCTTCTTGCCTTGACTTTTCGAGGTGGTGTCTCCCCTCTGTGTCCTAGCACGGTCTCTCTTCACACTTTACATCCTAGTCCCGTCTTCTCACAGGGACACTCACCACGCTGCATTAGAGTCGATCCTAACAATGTCCTTCATTACCTCTTCAAAAACTCTGTCTCCAATACTGTCAAATTCTGAGTATCAGGGTTTAAGACATCAGTGTACGAATTTGGGGAGAGAGAACTCGTCCACAGAGCCATGAGTGATCATGCACAGATGAGCGTCAGGGGCTCAGCCAGGTTCTGTTGCATGAGAGAAAGGGAGAGTGAAGGGGAAAAATAGGGGAGGTGCCACCGGCCAGAGGGACTCGCCCCATCTCGCTGTGGGATCCCTTGTCCTAGCTCTATCCTGTCTGCCAAACATTGGCACAGGGAGTGAGTTGGGCTGTAACAATAAGGTGTGAGTGACAAAACCAGAGAGCTCAAGTGAGAGGAAGCCTGGGAGGTAGTGGAGATGGTGACTATTGAACATACTGCTTGGCAAGACATAGTGGGGGACCTACAGTTCTGTTGGGTTAAAAGTCCAGCTGGCCCAGGAGAAATGAGTCACAGATCCTGAAAGCCTGAGGCTTCTGCTGGAGTCATGCTCCCTAAGGAAGTCTGCTCAACCCCTCTCTTGAAGTCTTTTACCCCAGCTAAGAAGCAGACACTCGGAGAAAGGGAGACATTCAGTTCTTAGTGCCTAATATAGTGCCTAATACTGAGTCCTTTGGGGGATAAAGGACAAAGGGGAATGAGACGCTGTGCTTCTCACAGAGGTGGCTTAAAGGACAAGGTTCTTTGCATGTTTCGCCAAGTCACTTTATGCCCCCGTCTTCCTCAGTGGATATAAGCTCCATGAGAGCAGGATTTGGCTTTGTTTCCACTGGACTTCTAGAGCCTGCAACTGTGCCTGGTAGTTGGGAGACAAGCAGGAAATGCTTGCTATACAAATAAACCAACACACAGGAAGGTACTCATGGCATGCATTGACTCTTCCATATTCTAGATGTAGCAGAGGCAAATCACAATCTCAGGTCAGTGTGGTCTACACTTAGCTCTGGCTACAAACAGCAAGGAATCTATACCCTTGAGTCTTAACCCAAGATGACAAACGTATACAAGCTTACTAGAGGGCAGTCATTCAGGTGTTCTGGGGCAGACCAGAAATGGCTGGAAATCTCTGTGCCTTTTTCAGTGGGCCAGCAAGATCTCGGGAAGGAGAGGGAGAGTTCCTCTCACCTACCATGAGCATCTTGGGGGACATGCTAAGAATAAAGGCATAATTCAAAACATCCAGATCTCCCAGCTCACGAGACTTGATGAAGAACCAGTTCCCTCGGCTACAAACACGGAGCCATAGTCCTGCTCCTGCCTGCCCCTCACACACACCTGAAAATTCTCTAGAGCAGCCATATCCGCTCTGGCATTTGCAGTGCCAGGAAATCAAGAGCAGCTGGCAGTGGGGGACAGAGTGGAGAGGACATTCCTTTCAGATAAGGAATGAGCCAATTAGGAAAATTACAAAAGCTTTCAAAGCAGGCACAGGCTGGCTCTCCCTTTCTGCCTCTTTTTCACTAAGACATAATTCATTAACAGTTTTAACATTCGCCAGAAGCAATTTGAAACATTGTCCATGTCAACTTTTCACACAACTACAACCAAGAATCCTATGAACCTCTGGGGACAGCTGATGACAGACCTCTATTTCCCCAGCAACTTGCTAGAGTTCCAGTTCGGGGATGCCCTGGAGACCGGGCACATCATTTCATTCCTTAGACTCATAAGCACAAAGGTGCCTTTTAATATTTATGGGGCCATAAAGCACTGATGGTCTGATGAAAAATGAAAATTTGAAGAACCCTCTTTATAAACACACACACACACACACACACACACACACACACACACACACACACACACAGGGTAAGGATTCTTTTTACACAGGTGATCCCCAATTTACAGTAGTTTGAGTTAGGATTTATAATGTACTTCCAACAAGATTTATTTTATTTATGTGTACGTGTGGGAAAGGGGTATGTGCATGTGAATAAAGGTGTCAGCGTAAGCCAGAAGATGTCAGATCGCCTGGAGCTAGAGACAAAGAGGGTTGTGAGGAGCTCAACACAGGTGCCTGAAACTAAGCTCATGTCCCCTGCAAAGGAGCAAGAACTCTTAACCCCTGAGTCATCTCTCCAGCCCTGATTCTTAACTTGATGACAATGCAAAAACAATCTGTATTGAGTAGAAACCACGCTTCAAAGTTTTCATTTCAGTCTTTTCCAGGTTAGTGAAACCTAGCCCAATCCACAAAAGGAAACAACCAACAGTATGTGTGCTGGCTGGCTGTGAGGTCTGGCCATCGAGGTGTATTCGATGTGTTTCAACCAAGACACTTTGATGTCAATGGATTTGGATAAAAGTGATGTGTGTTGAAGAACACCTAGATATTCTCAACATGTTACTCAACCTGGCTGTGAAGCAGAATCATTTGCATAACTTACCCAGTTCTATGCAGTCCCTCCCCATAAGCCACCAACACATGGGACTTTAGCTCAGAAGCTTGTAAGTAGGTCCTGTCAACTGGGCACCAGCCTGAGACCAAGGCTTTAGGAACTTCTAATATGGGGGACTCACAGACCTCAGTTGAGAAGCATCCCCACTTTCCTCCAAAGTCAAGAAGAGAGGGAACCTTCCTTTTGTTTCTTTCAGTTAACTCATTCAACCTGATCCTCACAGATATGGGAAGGAATACTTTCCCATTTAACATTTAACCAGTGAGGAGTGAAAGCTAGTCTGAGGGCTGAGCTTACCAGCATACAGCAGTCTGAAGGGAAAGACTGAGGAAGGAACCAGGGGATCCCTTCCCAAGGCTATCCCCATAAGGAGACACCATAAAATCCCACCCTGCTGGGCTTTGGAGCTTCTGGGTAGGCAGTCTCCTAAGCTGGCACAGGGCTTCATATGTTGTAGTCACAAGGCTCTCTGTACTGTGTCACCAACGCCTCCTAATGTCCTCGTGTTCCTTTAGAGTAAGGTACAATACAGGAATCTGCTCGTGGCAGATTCTGCTCCACAGTGGTGTCTGGACAAATGTGAGACAAGGGGCGTAGGGCTAAGCTGACTACGTCCCCTACAGAAACTTCAGTGGAGAAGCCATTTCCCCAGGATGAACTCGGGTTTTATGACCTTGGTAATATAAGACACCAATGACATCACTATGCCTCACCAAGAAGCCAAAACTGTAAATCTCCAGAAATCTGAGCCAATTTCAAGTTGAGGTGGCATAGGAGGGGGGAAATCCCAATAAGAAGAAAAACTATGAGAAGACACTGGGAAAAGACCTAGTGGAAGAAGCAAGGGTACTATCAGCAAAGAGTCCAGGATAGGACCTAACAGCATGAGGATGCTGATGCCTGCTTCTGCTCAGCACCTCCCCACTAGCTCACATGATCTGAAGTAGGGTGGGCTTCTCACTGGGGATATTATTACAGAAGACTATATGCCTTCAAGGCAGCTACCATCTTTTTTTAAGCAGTCTTTAATGGAAGTTGTGTGTGAGATATCCCTACTCCTGTATCTTCTCAATTGTTTCTTCCTTGTTTCTCCCTTTTCCTTTCCTACTATCGAGACTTGGCTTCCCTTTCCAGGATCTTTTCACAGTCTTTGTCCAGCTTTAGCCTGGTGATAACCACCTTGCCAGGGTGGATCCCCACATGGACAGTTGTGCCGTTAGCCTTTTCTTGCTGCACTCATTCAACGTAGATGACGTATTTCTTCCTGTGCACATGGACCACTTTGCTAATCTGCTGGCCCCTTGTAGTGTCTGTGGACAACCTCAACTTCATCATCCTTTCAAATGGGCATAGACTGAACATTGTACTTCTCTCTCAGTTCTTTAGAAAGAGGGGAAGACAGGATCTTCTTTTGAATGTGAGAAGGGCATTGAAATGCCATTTGTGGTTCTTGCTTTGGTCAGAAGTCACAAAGGGATTGAACTTCATTTTGGTGGCTGCCTCATCATTTTTTCTTCCAGACAGAAACTTGCACATCAGCTGGCCAATTCCTTCGTGCTATTGAATTTTCCTTTGTGATGGCTCAGGCAGCCACCCAACCTCTGTTTCAATGTTTTCAGGGGTGGAAAACTTACCTTCTCTCTATATGATCCATTTCTGAACAGTCCCTCACTGAACTAACATGTAGCCTATATAGGTCAATTCTCCATCCACCACAACTCGGGCCCAGCTTACTCCCTCCCTACAGAATCCTCTGAAAATGCATCTTCTTGCCTGGGTCCTCAGCTGTTCAACATGGGCCCTGGGCATTGCACCCATTACAATGCATTTCTCATCTATAGAATAGTAACAACAATCATATGCACCCCATGGGGCTATGGTAGAGAAAGAAAACAAGCTATAATTAAACAATACATGTATCGGTCACTTATGCTATAACAACTTCAAGACGTTGGCTATTATTACTCTTACTTTTTTGTCTGGTCTATTCACTATTCATCTGTGGATGCAGCTTAAGGTTGTGCCATATTTTAGCAGCACTGATCACAAGAACAATATAAAATGTGCATTCCTTTGTTTTTCCATGTGCTCATCTTCAAACTGATTGTCTCTGTCATGAATTTGGGCAACAGGGCTTTGGAACCTAAACGTGGGCACTCCAGTGCTCTACTGTGTCTCAGCTGGCACACCAGTCTGCTATGCTTATACCAGTGACCTGTGGTGAAGCAGGGTCTTAGTAACTCCATGAGTAAGCCTGGAGACCAAAGACTGGAGATTCCCCCCTCCCCTCTTTGACATGATGTGGTTTCAGCTCCACATTTTAAAGAGAATGGAGCTGATGCAGATATTTTCTGGCTCCCAAAATCTGGCACTCTGACGTACATAAACATCATCATCACATTCGCTCTGCACCCAGGACTGGCCACACCCAGTAGGTCTTCAATAGACTTCTTTACTAAGCAAGTCCACAATCTCACTTGACAACCTCATGGGATACATCAACTGGTTTGGGGCCATGCTGTGTTGGAATTTACTCCGCAGCTCTACAGCCAGTGCCCTTCCCTGAGTTTTTACTTTCTTCCCTATGTGTAGGATATTCTAGAAAGCAGCACTCTGGATAGTTGGGGGAGAGTACTTTGAAATCAACCTAAGAAGCTATACACAGAAGTCAGACACCCCAACTTACATGTAAATCAAGTCAGTAAGAAGAGGCCTGGTGAGGCCTGAATGTCTTTGAGCAGAGAAGATCCTAAGTTTCTCCTCCCAGTGATTCATTCCCTGGTTCCATTCTCCACTGACTCATCCTGTGGGGACAGCTGACTCCCCTGACAGGCAGAAAGAAGGGCTCTCTTGGCTTGCTATGACCAGGCTCTACCTGGTTCTTAGTGAATGCTGGTTCTAAAGGGGAACAAGAAGTAACACTTCCATCCTGGTGTCTTCCTTACCCAGCCCAGGTGGAGGTTTGTCTTACTCCAGCTCCTCTGCCCTCTGCAGACACCAGAAAGGAGGAAGGACTCAGGGCCATCCCTCCTTCCTTCACCTACCATGCATTCAACCTCATGATACATAGATACTAAGGGGGCCACAAGAAACTGAAAGACATGTCCCTCTTCTAGCAGGCACTGGCAAAATGCCTGTTCAGGGGGCAATGAGTAGATCTACCTAACCTAGGTAACAGTGGAGAACGAAGCTTGGGGCACTGAAAAGTAAGTTAAGAAGTTGCTATCTTTCTTCTGTCAGATAAAGACAAACTAGAAGGTTCAGTCTAAGCAGGATAGAACAAAGAACATGGGGAGGCGAGCCCCTGGGCAGTCTAGCAGCAGTAGATACAATCCTTTGAAGGTTAAACAAGCCAAAGGCAGGAAGCTAAGAGCTGTCTCAGAGGGAAGGCTAGAGTCTAATGTGTGGAATAAGCCCTTTCTTAGTGGACTGCTCCTGCCCACTGCAGTCACTGTTCAGAGATTCTGACTGCTCCTGACTCTGCTCATCACACTTTCTCACTTCAGTCACATCTGTTCCTTCCTCCGAGAACCCATGTTGCTGAATCTCTTCCAATTTGTGCGTTCAGGTCTAGAGCAATATTACAAAGGCAGTCTAACAATTCCAACTAAAGTCTATAATTCTGGAACTCCTAACCAAGCACTCCATACAATAATAGGCTAGAGAACCTCAAGGATGTTTAAACCTCCATCTGCATGTTGCAGGACGTTGTGGTGCATGCCTGTAGCTACTAGGGAGCTAAGCTAAAGAGTGTGAGGTCAGCCTGGGCAATAAAAGTAGAAGTAAGGTCTTTGCTGAATGTGTATCATGCCCACACCATTGTAAAGTCAAATACCTCCTATGCTGAGGACTATTTATGTTAGGCTGCTCTGCCTACAGAAAAGATGCCCAAGTCCTCTAGTGTCTCATTTTCCTCTCAGGCCCCTTAGGGCTCACTGCTAGGACTCCTGCTAAGACCTGGTCCTGAGTATCTGACTCAGGACCATCCATGAGCATCTATCTTGCTGAGACCCAGGCCATAAAGGAATCTATACAGTATACCCAGGGATCAGGAAAGAAGAGATTTTCCAGGGGCAGAGATGCTAACAGGTTTTAAACCAGCCCTAGAGAGGACTAGATGCCAACTCTTAGTGTCCAGCTTCCTAAATCCAGATACTGTAAGACCCATGCTTATATCCCAAGTCATTCTTTAGAGCCACCTGTGCATCCTGAGTGCTGTGAAGAGCACGACCCTACACTCAGCACTGACTCTGAGCTGAGTTCACACCATGTGTGAGGATTTATACTTCCCATACGTCTGTTTAGGGAAAACAGTTGACAGCCCACGTCTAAAGAGAGCCAGTGAACCCTAGTTTCCCTTCTTTCCCCAACAGCAACTGGCTCTTTCAGCAGCTTCCTGTCATTTCTGTTAAGGTGATAGTACCAGTGACCATAAGAACGACAGCCCTAGTGAATGCTTGCCAGTTCCCCCAGCAGGCAACTTTCCTTTAACAGGAGGCTGAGAATCCAGGTCTAAGGCACAGTGTTCATGAATGGGGGAATCTGCTACCCTGGTTATATCTTTCCTTTGTGTCCTTAGAACCTGAAGCTCAAGGAGACACTTGCAATCATCCCCTTGACCTCCCAGCCTCCCTCATGCATCTCAATTTCATGAAGGACTTAAGGGGAGCACCTAAAATGAAAGGACCAGAAGTAACAACAAGGAAAGACCAGAAGGGGAACTTGCAAGCTTTCTTGGAGGCAAACTCTACTTGAATTAGATGTTATACTTTTTAAAATCCCTCTTCTGTTAAGAATGAGTGCATCTCTGACTGCTTTGGTTGCATGTACAAACCCACAAAGGAGAAGCTAACAAGTGAGAACAGCTATATGACATTGTCAAGGCTAGGAGCAGGCCCTCTCCTGGCTGCTAAGCACCTGAAACTCATAAGCAGACTGTGATGGGCAGAAATTCCAAGCAAAGATAAATTCTCTCCCATGAAAAGGCTCTCTGGATGTTGAGAAGGCTGCCTAGACTAAAAGGCACTCAGCAAGCTCAATGAGATATCCCAAATGTTAAGGAGAAGGGACGTGGCTCTGTGCCTTATAGCATCGCACATTTCAGGTAAGGTACCCTGGCCTGGTTAAATCACGACCTGGGTGGATGAATGATTCATCCCACAACAACACTACTTAACTATGAGACCATCAAGAACTCACCCTGGACTGAACTGGTTAGAAGTTGCACAAATGTTAAGTACATAAAAGGAGCAGGGACAAATGTGGCATTTTCACCATGCACCACCCTCCTGAGTGAGGATTCCACCCTAAGATTTTGTGTGTCGTGACATGTTCCACAGTGCCAAGAAGAATGCAACACCTTGGATCTTTAAAGGATGGAATCAAGAGGAGGCGCTGGCCAGCTTCTAGCTAGGTGCAGAGTCCCTCACAAGCAAGTAAATCACCTTCAGCCCCTTGCCAGGTACTCTGTGACAAGGAGGGAAGTTTGACTGATGAAGGCTCTCAGCTTTCAATTCTACACTCATCTCTGTCCTCACCTGCCCATAGCCCCTTTCCCAAGCAGCTGGAAGAATCCTTTAAAAACTGTTAAGTCTTGTACAAGTCTCCTGCAGGTATCCACAGCTGGTGTAAGTTCACCAGCACAGCAAACGTCACGCCCAGAAGCAACTATTCCAGTCCTGTCCTCCTCGACCTCCGGATCCTACAGTCTCTCCGCCCCATCTTCCACCATGATCTCTGAGTCCCCACCCTTCACGGAGGAGCTACTGACAACTGATGGTTTCTGGGAAAGGCAAAGTCGGTTTTTTTTAATGGGTGTGGGGAGCAGTGATGACTGGATGACCACACTCCAGTGGGTGGCCACATTCTCATTAACAAACAGGCAGCACCAAAAAGAGAACTGGAAGTTGGGATTTGCGGCCATTTGGGAAATAGAGGTGAGTTAGGGAAATAGATGGGTGATAAATATGATCAAAATACACTGTATAGATGGATGAAATTCCCAAATATTTAACTAAAATTTTATATTAAAAAGAAGATTTTCAAAAATGTTAAATCATAGCTTCACTTAAAATCCTCCAGTAGTTGCCCATTTGTTAAAGGGAGAAAATCAAAGTCTTTAAAATGGCCTACAAGTGGCACATGATTATGCCCATCCCCACCTCTCCAGCCACATCTTTACTAACTTCAGTTTTGCTCACCCCCTATCAGTCAGGCTGGCCCCTGCAGATGCTCACCCACCCAGGCATGCTCGCACTCCCAGCCATCGCCTGCAAGCTCTGCTCTGGCAGTTTAACTTCTGATTCAGGAGGTGGGCTTCTCATGAGCCTTCCGACTCAATTCAATATTTCAAGCCCTAACCCCACAACCTCCTACAATCCCTTCACCACTTTCCTTCCGCATTTTTCTTCACAATCTTTGCCACCTCCCAACTCAGTTATAAGCTCACTTGTAAATATTTCCCATCTCTCCCCACTAGAACACAAGTTTCAAGAAAGCAAGGATCTGTGTCATTTTGTTGAGAGCTGAGCCATTGGGAATTAGAACAACACCCAGCATACAGTCAGAATTCAATAAATAAAAGCCTTCCTCCTTTGCTAGGAAACGAACTCTTTGCTCTTAAACTGATAAACAATGGTGAGGCATTTGCCCTGCATTGTCTGTCAAACTGCAACTCTGGATGTCGGTTGAGTTCTTCACAGCAACCTCAGCTATTAAATAGGACATGAGTAAGAGAGTTAAAACGCACTAATAAAATGATGGACCTGAGTGATGGTCCTCTGCAGATGCAGGTAATGAGGGAAGATTCCTAGGCGCTTCCTTATAGATACAGGACATGACAGCCTGGCGAGCACTCTGGTCTAAGAGTGCTAACTAATAGATCATCGCTCCAACCACAGCATCCTAAACCATCTATCAAAATAAAAGAGCCCGAACTAACTTCAGGGTGCAGAAAATATAGAAGACAAAGTAACAAATTAAATGATAAAATGAAGAAGTAACCAACCAACTCAAAATGTGGACAATTCTAACCAATTTCTTCAATAAACAAATGATATTCCCAGTAGGAGGTGGGGATCATTACAGATCCAGAGAGATCTCCAAGACACATAACCTGATATCACATGCTCATTCTGTTATCCCAGTCTGATACTCCAGCAAGCATCCCTTGGGAACCTGCCAGCCAGGCCTGCCAGAGAAGCAAGTAGGCTAGCAAAGCAGGTAGGTGAGCTTCAGATCTTTGATCTCCCTCCTCTTCTCTATATCAAATCCCAAAGTCTCATCCCCAGCTCTGTAGCAGACTACCTGTGTGGCCTCTCCTCATTCTCTGCCCCCATTCCCAGGGGACTAAGCAGATCCTGATGGAACATCCTGCTTTCCCCCGTCCTGTGGACCTTCTCATCTCCCCATCCCATTATCATTCCTAAGTGTCAGCTACCAATACCTAGAAACACATTTTACCCAGAAATCCCAATGGCCAAACCTGGCAGGATCCTAGAAGAATTCCCTACCAGGCAACACACAGCTTCCTCATCTTCCTAAGAACAGAGATAGCAATAGAAGCTAAGGAAGAAAATACCCACCCAACAAAGACAAAACCAGATCAGCACCTAGACTTACAATTATCCCAAACACAGATGCCTAGATGCCAGCATAAAATCAGAATGGACCATTTGTTGAGGATTCTGTCCTTTTCCCAGTGTGTATTTCTGGCTTCTTTATCAAAAATCAAGTGACCATAGGTCTGTGTATTTATGTCTGGGTCTTCAATTCAATGTCACTGATCAATGTGTCTGGTTTTGTGCCAATATTGTGCTTTTTTTTATTACTATAGTTAGCTCTGTAGTAAAATTTGAGGTTGGGGATAGTGATACCATCAGCACTTCTTTTATTATTCAGGATTGTTTTAGCAATCCTGGGTTTTTTCTGTTTTCATATGAAGCTAAGAATTGTCCTTTCAAGATCTCTGAAGAATTGCATTGGAAATTCAATGGGGATTATATTGAATCTGTAGATTCCTTTTGGTAGGATGGCCATTTTTACTTCAACCTGAGATTAGCAAAAACCAAGAAAACACAAGAAATAAATAATCCCTGACTAGCAAATCAGAACACACACACACACACACACACACACACACACACACACACATGTGCGCGTGTATGCAAAGAGAGACAGACACAGAGACAGAGACACAGAGACAGA
Organism: Peromyscus californicus insignis; assembly: GCF_007827085.1. Lineage (NCBI taxonomy): Eukaryota > Metazoa > Chordata > Mammalia > Rodentia > Cricetidae > Peromyscus > Peromyscus californicus. Next base: position 133,836,944 of record NW_026294584.1, read on the forward strand.
GACACAGGGAGAGACACACAGAGAGCAAATAAGAATAATAGGGATTGTAATAATAGGAATCAATAAACATTGCTCACTGACAACTATCAACATCAGTGATCTCAATTCCCCAATAAAAGACAGGATCCATTCTTCTGCTACATTCACAAAACATACCTTAACATCAAGGGTAGATATCACCTCGGGTAAAAGGATAGAAAAAGATATTCCAAGCAAATGGACCTAAAAAATAAGATATTTTAATATCTGACAAAATAGACTTCAAATCAAAATCAATCAGTAGAGATGGGGAAGGACACTACATACTCAGCAAAGGAAAAATCCACAAAGAAGACATTGCAACTCCTAACTCTCAAACCCAAATACAAGGACACCCAAGTTCATAAAAGAATCACCACTACAGGTTAAATCACATATTGATCCTCACACATTCAATAGTGGGAGACTTCAATGCTGCACTCTCACCAACAGATAGGTCATTCAGACAGAAAGTAAACAGAGAAATGCTGGAGCTAACTGACATCATAAATCAAATGGGTCCAACAGATACTTATAGAACATTTCTCCCATACACAAAAGAATACCCTTCTTAGCAGCTCATGGAATTTTCTGCAAAATTGACCACTACTAGGACACAAAGCAATTCTCAACAGATACAAGAAAATTGAAATAAATCCCCACATCCTGTTTGAACACCACAGATTAAAGCAGGATCTCAACAACAAAAGAAAAAACAGAAAACTTAGAAACTCATGGAAACTGAACAACTGAACGAAAAATGGGTAAAGACAGAAATAAAGAATGAAATTAAATACTTTCTAGAATTCAATGAAAATCAATACACAGCATACCCAAACTTATAGGACATAGTCAAGGTGATTCTAACATCAACTTATATGGAGAAAAACACTAAACAGTTCCACTAAAATCAAGAACAAGACAAAGTTGTCTGCTTTCTCCATGCCTATTCAACGTAGTTCTTGAAGTCTTAGCTAGAGCAATAAGACAACAGAGGGATAGCAATAGAATACAAATTGGAAAGGAAGAAGTGAAAGTAACTTTATTTGAAGATAACATGATAGTATACATAAGTGGCCCTAAAAATTCCACTGGGAAACTCCTACAACTGATAAACACTTTCAGCAAAGTAGGAGTATACAAAATTAACTCAAAAATCCAGTAGTCATCCTATATACAAAGGACAAAGGACTGAGAAATAAATCAGGGAAACAATACCTTTCACAATAATAATATAAAATATCTTGACATAACTCTAACCAAACTAGTGAAAAACTTGTATGATAAAAACTTGAAGATACTGAAGAAAAAAACTAAGATGATATCAAAGATGGAAAGCTCTCCCATGTTCATGAGTCAGTATCTATTAGAGCCCAGTGTCCTTACCACAGTAGGCTCTGAAAAATACAGCATAGCTAAAACACAAAACAAGGATCTTAAATTAGCTTTTATGAATATGATAGAGGTCCTTAAAGAAATTAGTAAATCCATTAAATAAATCTACAAAAACACAAACAATGGAAGGAAATGAATAAAATACTTCAAGACCTAAAAGTGGAAATAAAATCAATAAAGAGAATCAAAACTGAGAGAAATGGAAATGAAAAATTTAGGAAATAGAACATGAACCACAGGGGCAAGCCTCACCAACAGAATACAAGAGATGGAAGAGAGAATCTCAGACACTGAAGACATGATAGAAAAAAATGGATATATTGGTCAAAGAAAATGTTAAGTCTAAAAAAATCCTAACACAAAACATGCAGGAAGAATCTAAATAGATCCATCAGTGTTACCTACACAAACCTCAACTCCAAATGGATCAAACACCTCAGCATAAAACCAGATACACTCCTATCAGATACCTGATACTTCTATCAGAAAGTGGAGAATAGTCTTGAACTCATTAACACAGGAGAAGACTTTCTGAACAGAACACCATATCAGCACAAACACTAATATCAACAAGTAACAAATGGAGCCTCATAAAACTGAAAAACTTCTGTACAGCAGAGGACACTATTGTTCGGACAAAGCACAGCCTACAGAATGGGGCAAGTTTTTTGTTTTTTGTTTTTTGTTTTTTTACCAGCTACATATCCAATAGAGAGCTAATATTCCACATATATAAAGAACTCAAAAAACTGGATATGAAAACAACCCAATTTAAAAAAAATGATGTACAGATCTAAACAGAATGCTCAAAAGATGAAACTCAAGTGGTTGAGAAACACTTAAATGTTCATCATCCTTAATCAACAGGGAAATGCAAATCAAAACCACGCTGAGATTTCATCTTACACTAGTCAGAATAGCTAAGATCAATAAAACAGATGATATTTCATGCTGATGAGGATGTGGAGTGAGGCAAACACTCATCTATTACTGATGGGAGTGTAAACATATACAGTCACTATGGAAGTCAGTGTGGCAGTTCCTCAAGAAGATGAGTATTGATCTACCTCAACATCCAGCTATATCACTCTTGGGCACATACTCAAAGGGTGCTTCATCCTACCACAGAGACACTTGCTCAAGCATGTTCATTGCTGCTCTATGCATAATATCCAGAAACTAGAAACAACCTAGATATTTCTCAACAGATGAATGGATAAAGAAAATGTGCTACATTTACACAATGGAATATTACTCAGTCATTAAAAAATGAAATCTGCAGGTAAATGTATGGAACTAGAAAAAAATCATCCTGAATGAGGTAACACCACAACTTAGAAAGACAAATATAGTATATAATCACTTATATGTGGATATTAGCTGCTAAGTTGATGATCAGCAAGCTACAATGTATAGAGTCACAGAGGTTAAGTAAGGACTAAGGGACTAAGGGAAACAGAATAGATAGCTATGGATTGATATCCATATCTGGATATCAGGGGGTGGAACGGGAAGATCAAATAGAGGTTGGGAGGGAAGAGTGGAACAAGGGAAGGAATATAAGGAGAGACAGTTAAAATTAAGGGCCATTAGAGGGGTAGTATGGAAACCTTATATAGTAGAAGTTTCCTAATATATATATATATATATGTATAAATATATATATATATATATGAAGGTGATATAAATGAAATTGCCAAGTAATAGCAGAGACAGAGCCCCAGCTAAACATCTCCTGTCACCAAATAAAGATCCCAATATTAGGAATGGATTACATCTAATTGAATTGTTGGCCAAAGGGGTCCCATCTGAATTCTCAAATAACCCAGGTTGTTGCCAAGACTATATGTTGCTCTCTACAAACTGATGACAATTCTGAATTGGCAATTCTCCATATTGCTGAAAGCAATGCTTACACAACTCACTGAACATGGAGAAGTTGAACCAGTGCCTACCTAGTCTTCACCCCTATAGGATGGTGTCTTTGGTACAGGAAGGTACTTTGCGTGCTACCAAAGGAGAAACATAAACACTGATCCAACCCAGCTACAAACCCTTTGATCTACAGTGGTGTCCTGCCTGCAAGACATACTAAAGCAACAGTGGTGCCAATGTTATGAGAATAACCAACCAATATCTGATTTAACTTAATGGCCCATTCCATGAGATGGAGCACCTACCCAATGCTGCTTGGGTTATCAAGAACCTGAGATTAGATAGCCCAAGACCTAGGGTAAAACTAAATACTACTATTCTACTAAAAGAACATAGCAATAAAATGACTCCTAATGACACTCTGCTATACTCATAGATCAGTGCCTTGCTCAGCCATCATCAAAGAAGCTTCCTCCTACAGCAGATGGAAACAAATACAGAGACCCACAGTCAGAGAATATGTGAAGAGTAAGAGACCTTGGAACACACAGCCCTAAATGGAATGTCTCCATCAAATCCCTCCCCTCAGGGCTCAGGGAACCCTGCAGAAGAGGAGACAGAAACAGTGTTAGAGCCAGAAGGAATGGAGGGCACCAAGGAAACATGACCCTCTAAAGCAACAGGATCTATGCACTTAGGAGCTCACGGAGACTGAGGCAGCATGCACAGGGCCTGCACAGGTCTGCATCAGATGGGGTTCTAGAAGTGAAAGAAGAAGTGACGCGTGCCCCCATCCCTAGCCCAGAAGCTGTCTCCAACCCATAACCACGTGCAAATGAGAATTTAGTTTTCTCCAAGGGGGTCCCACTGGGAAAACAAACTACTCTTAAGGAGAGGCTGCATGCCCAACAGAAGATGGACAACAGAAAATGTACTCATCAGAATCTTCGGAGGGTTCTTGTCTCACAATGTTTATAAGAGGTTTTTTTTTTTTATCCTTTTAAAATTTTTTTAATTTAACCCTACAGGTCCTTTGGGTATATTATGGTATACTGAAAACCACTGAAGCTGGAGCTGGAGGTGGAGACCCTACCTGTGAAATTTCCACACTTTCATTATGTTCAGAACCTTCCATTACAGAAAGTTTTAAATGACTTCCTATTTTATAGATAAACTTAATGAAGCACAAGTAATCTTCAAAGTTCATAGAAGAGCTTTCGGTCTCCATCGTTTCTAGGTGAGGTCTAGAAGGGAAGGAGCCAGCCACCTGATGAGCATCCCCTCCTTAGTTAGAGAAAGCCCATCTGGTCTATGCCCACACTGCCCTGAGCACACACCATCTAATCTGATCTTGGAGGCAAAGCAGGGTCAAATCTGGTTAATAATTAGACGAGAAAGAAAGCCCCTCTGCTTTTCATCCTAAAGAAAGGCCACCTGCTCTGGGGGTTTCTTAACTGCTGGAGGGTACCCAGAAGTCCAGCCCTTTGTCATTCTGGGTCCTTGTTCCCTTTCCCCATGTAAGGACACACATTGCTCTCATTTGCTTCCTTTCCCTTGGGCAATCCTCTGCCACTACGGGGAGGTATTCCACGTCTAAATAAACTGTGCAGTAAATCTGTGAACTTGCATGGAAGGTATTAAACCCATCCTTTGATGTCTGGTGTTGAGTTTAGGGAAGTGTCGGGGTAACTTTCATTGAATTCCAGGCCCTTAAAAGGCAGGTATTACTGTCCCTGCTTCCCAGATGAGGAAACAGTGTGCAAGTTAGCAAGTCATTGAGAGGCTCACGCCGACAGCCAATGTGTCCACAGTGCTCATGGCAAACACTGGTCTAATGCAAAGCCACAACCATTCATCTCAGCTTCACTCCAACTGCAAGAGACAGACAACTGTTTCCCCTCTACTGGGAAACTGAGGCACAAACCAAATCAGTGAGGATGGCAGGTCCTGTGACAAGGAGGATCTGTTCAGAAAGGAAAGAAGGTGGTCCCACTCTTGGCAGAAGACGCCTGGTATATAATGTTCATTTCACAGTGTCTGGTTGCAAATGGTGCTCTAGGCATGTCAAGGATCATAAACAGGGTGACAAAAGGTTCTGGCTTACCTGAGCCAGTGGGCGTATACCTCCTGTTCCCATATTGCTATTAACAGTATCTCAAGAGAGAAACTTGATAAACCGTATGATGACCTTAATCACAAGCTCTGATAGGGGGCCGATCAGCACTTAACAAAACTAACTAACACCAGATGAATAAAAAAGTCTTTCGGGTTATGCAGCAGCTTTCCAGGAAGGGAGGGCTGACCAGGACCCTGTCTCCATTTTTCTTAGGAACTGCGTGGAAGTCTGTGCCTGGCAGCTCTTTCCTACAGCCCTGTGGAGCCCCAACACAAACTCTCACCTCCTGAGCAAGCCAGAAAGCCAGCACACCAGTCTATTCAGTGGAAAAGCATACTGGAGACAAGGTGATGCATGGAGATGTTTGTGCTTTCTGTTATTGTTCCTAAGTAACTGTCCTGTGCAAAATTCCTGCGCCCCTCCCCCCAGGCTTCACCAGGGCAAGCTTCACTTGGCAACAGTCACCAAACCTTTAACCCAGACACCCTGCCATGCCCCTAACTTGGATAACTGTCACCTACCCTTGGCTTAGGCACCCATCACCCCATCTTTCACCCCACTCTGTGGATGGGCAGATTATCCCTACCTTTCACCTGTGAGTCCTGTCACCCAACATCTCACTTGGGCAATGTCACTCCGCTCTTAACAGCCCTCACGATACATCCCTGCCTCTCTTGGGTTAACGCCAGCCTCCTAAGCAGAACCGCCCCTGCCACTCTGTCTCCCGCTCCATGATGAATCTCCTCCCTGTCCCCTCAGCCCTCACCTCCCCTGCCCAGGCTGTGGGGCTCTAGACAGGCTCCCTTTCCTCTCCTCTCTCTTTCCACAGTGTCCTCCTTCCAGACAAGGTTCACGAGTGCACGTCTCTGCTGATTCTCTCCACTCTCGTCAGGCTGGGCAAGACAATTATCTTTCGTTTATTTGTGTCACATCCCCTCTCTGTGGCACTGATAAGCATGTTTCCCTAATCTTGTCACTATTCTAACTTATTGCTATAAAAGAACAACTATCTATATGACTTAGTTTCTTTTAATGAAATAAAATAAAACAAAAGGAAGGATTTGAGTCTCTTCTTTGAGTCTTAAGTCATTTCCCTGCCATCTCTGTAGGTATTCCTTTACCTGTTAGGTTAAAGTGGTGGAATATTTGGACATTCAGTCTTAATACTTGCATTCTGAGCTATCACAAAGAAAAAAAGAGACATAAAAATGTGAGTTTTACTGTCATCAATACTAATATTAATTTTTACAGCTAAGATAATTCGGTCTTGATTCATTACAACCATATGGTACTTATTGGACAAGCACATTACTACTTAATTAGAGAACCAAGAGCTCCCGGTGACAAGAATCTGGAAATGCTCCTCAGAGTGAACATTACATGAGACAGGACCTCTGGCTCACAGCTAGAAGGGCTGAAATCACTGCACCATTAAGCTTGGGTGGAGACGAGCATCCCTTTGGCTATTCCATCAGCTCCAGTGTGGAGGGAGGCAGACACCGCACTTACTCCTCAGTGCTGAAGTCCCCACATCTGCTTCAGATCTTCTGCACTATTACATACAGTGATTCATATGGTATCAGTTAGGGTGGTGCTAAACACTAACAAATGAACCCACCATTTATGTGGTTCAACACAACAAGAGCTTGCAATCAAAAGCATCCTGACCACTTGCAGGTTAGTCGTGCTTGCCTGAGGGCCATATCTTTGTGACTCCCCCTACACTACAACCTTCTCCCAGGCCCATGAAGTCCACACAGAATTCCATCAGGGAGGCCTCTCTCCTATGTGGTCTAAGGTACTCACATACCTAGATATATCCCACTCACAACACTATCTTCTACAGAGCACTTAGGGTATCTGAAGTCGTCTGACTTCATTAGGATGTTTGCGTCACTTCTCTCTTTCTTCAAATTAAATGTCCACCTTCTTCATATTGTTCCCCCACTGCATTTCTAGCACTCATCCCAACGAGCATTCAAAAGACATCTGCGGGGGAAAGGGGGAAAAAGGGGAGGAGGAGAGGAGGTCGAGGAATTTTAATGATATGGTCACCTACTCGGAAAGTGACAGAAGAGGGCCTCCGTCTGAGATTTTCCACTAGAAGATCTTGTACACTTTTTCCTTAGCCAAGGTCACTCACCCAGGTCAGACACCCCAGAGAGCACATGCCTATGGCTTGCTCAAGCAGTGGCAGTGGTGTGTTGTCAGCCCTGCCCACTCCATTAGCCATCTGGCTGGAGGCAATTCATGAGAAGAGAGGTCCCAGGCTTGGTCTCTCTGGGCCAGGGCTCTCGATTCTAAAGTAAGTTCTGTTCCAACAGACCCACCTCTGACTTTAGCCAGACAGGGACAGACTTGTGACCCTATCAGGTCACCCTACCCCCAGTCAGCCTTTGGAGAAGAGGCCAACTAGTTTCCCAGACCCAGGCCAACTCACCCACTTGAGATACACCAGGGAAAAGCTGTGTGATGCAAACTTGCCCTCAATGCCAAGGACATCTCTCCCTGCCAGATAGGATTATCCAGGACACAGAGAGTACCCAGCCTTTCTCCCTGTCCCCAAGCTGGAGTTGGTGTCACTCTGGCTAGAAAGAGTCCAGCAAACACTCCCTGGAAGCCCCCGCAGGCCTGGCAAGCAATGCCAGCTTTCTCTATGCCACATTACCCACCTGCATCCAAGTCACCTGTTCTAGCCCCCAGACCTCGGATGGTATACCAAGTCCCTCATCTCCCTTTCCACTGGATATGGGAAGATAGAAAGCCAAAAGCAGGCAGAGTGGAACTCAAGTCTGCCTCCATTATCCACAGCCAGTAGGCTTCTCAGACACACTTGGCAGCCCTGGGGAATAGGAGGCAGGAGTCTTCCATCTCAACCCCCTAGCTCTCCAACCAGAACATGATGTCTTTAAATGGTGACTCATGCTTGCAGTGAAAACTGACTAATTATTTTGATCTTCTTGAAGTCACTTGCCTCATTAGTGGATACTCTCCATCCTGGGCCAAGACCCAGCACTAAAGCAAGCTTGGCTTACTCAACGGAACACGAGGCGGGGCAGCCAGACCTGTCCTCTCTTTAAGTTGTGCTCCAGTTCCAAGCTCTCTATCTAAAGGGAGTGTTTCGCCCTTGGGACTTGTCCCCATGTTAAGACCATACCCTTTCCCCCAGAGTCCTATTTCTAAAGCCGTATTAAGAAGAATGAGACTGAGAAAAAAATTCCAGATCCAAAAATGCAAAGAATTCTGAAATGATTCAGCCTTGCACAGACAAAAGTCATGGCAGAATCACAGACCTAACCACCAATCACAGCGGGGTCGGGGGTTTTCATCTCCTAAGCATCTACTCAACATCATGCTAAGTGCTTGAGATAAAGGGCTAAGAAAGCAGGCCCCAAATTCACAAAGGCCTGGATGGGAGACTCCCTGCACCCTCCCTCCCTCCTGCATTCCTCTGATCTCTCTCCCTGGTTCGAGGGACTCAGACACATGGAGCGACATGAACTAGTGACTGTGTTTCCTCACCCCACTTCTTCCAATATAATGGGCAGTGGTCAATAGGTAAAGCCAGGAAACGGTGCCTGGATCCATACAAGCTACTGCACTGGCAGAGACTTCAGGCAAAGGCAAGGAACCAAGAGACCAACTCGGAAGAGGTCTCAGGGCACAATCCAAGAGAGGGTGGTCCAAACAGAGGCCCGATTCCTCCACATCAATAGGTTAGTAATCACATGGTATGATCTAATGTGAACACTCTACGCCACAGGCCATTTCTTGGTATTTTCACAACTCTAAGAGAATAGCCAATAAGGAAAAGCTCAGTGCAGACAGCAAATACTTAGACTTCCCAAAATGACATCTGTGGAAATAAAAACACAACAAGGTAAATCACAGGTCACCACCCTGGGCCTTCACTTCAAAGAGGAAAACCTTGGCTTATACATGTGCTAAGGGCAGCTCAAAGGAATTGTGTTGCTGCCTCCACAGCCCCCGGGAGGTCTTGAGCTGCTAGTTTCCAAGGCAGCATCCTAATTCCTTAAGCTCCCAAAACCTGAACTCCCACCAAGGTGGGGCAAGCCAGAGTGTTAAAAACAGAAGCTGGGCCCAAACTACCCTTCCCCTCCCAAAACAAAGGACACACTCTGACTCAGCAGGGCCTAAGCACTCTGCTCTCCAGGAAGCGTGCACATCACCAGGGGTGTGGGGGGTATGGGAGACTTCCTGGTTGAGCAAATCTACTTTTCTATTGATCCAGAGACAAGAATTTCCTATTAATTTAGAACCAACCAATTGATATGCCTTCTTACTGCCATGAATACCGCCTGGAGTTCTCAGGGGACCAGAGGGGAATGCATCCCCACCCTCTCCAATACCAACACCCTGGTATGAAGCATCATTACTGTGCATTCCAAGTTCTGACAGGGCTATATCCTCTAATAGGACTGAAGGGGGGCAGATAATAGCGGTCGTGACACAATCAGACTCCAATAGTGACATCAGCAGTACAAAGCAAAAGCCAGATGCATTCAAAGGCTGTTAACTACCTAGACTGAATTTGTATGTGTTGTCTTTTGCCTACTTCCTGAATTTGTTCATAGGCCATTACATACCAACAAGCATTTTTTTCTTGCTAATGGCATCAGTTAAAGATTAGGCTGAAAGATCTGCATATAGGTCTCTGCAAAAGACAGCCTTGCAAGAACTCTAAGCTCCAGGAAAGCCAAGTGATTCAAGCCATAACAGACATTAATCATCAGCTTACAGAGGAGAAACGTGTTCTCTGCTTTATATATGAATTTCCAACCATCTTTCATCTCTTCTAACTCATCCTTCAGACAGCTACCAAGCAAAGACTCCAAGACACAGTTCTGCTTGTTTTACTGTTACAATTAGCACTCTCTGTCACAGCACAGAGGATGAAGTAATACAAAGGGCTCTGGATGACCTGACCTCTACCCTCCTCTAAGCTGTGTGTCCTTCCAGTCCCCCTGCAATACACACATGTGCCCCTTCAACCACAAAGTCACTTGCAGTTTCTGAACTATTCCTATGGGAGCTTTGTTTCCAAAGCCACAAAGTAGCTTATTTGGCCTGTCCACTGAACGTAATAATAATCAGCTAAATCACACATACACACACAAACACACACACACACATTACAAGTATCAGTTCATTTGCAATAAAGAGGAGAACCTGGGAGAAGAGAACACTGAGTAAGTTTTCCACATTTGAAGGCTTTTTTTCCCTCAAGAACAGGTAGCAGCCATCACTATAGGAAAAGGCTGAAACTATACAGAAACCTGCAAAATTAACAAATAAAATCTGGGGCAGCTGAAAAATAAGAGTTATGACAAAGAGCAGAGAGAAAGGGAGCTCAGATTCTGCACATAATCAGCATCCACATTTCTGGCTGATTCCTGAGCTACATACAAAGGCATGAGGCACACTCCAAGCAAAACAGCTTAAGTTTAGCAGAATTCTGGGCTGGAAGATGGCTCAGCTGGTAGGGGACTTTGCCACTAAGCCTGACAACCTGAGTTTGGTCCTCAGATCCTGTAAGGTAGAAGGAGAGAACCTCGACTCTCACACGTGGTCCTCTGACCTCCACTCTTACGTATTGGCATTTGTGTGAACATGCACACACACACACACACACACACACACACACACACACACACACACAGTGAATAATTAAGTAGAATAGAATTTTTTTTTTGAAGTTTGCAGCTTCTGCTCACTGTGAGGTACACAGATTTGGGGTTTCAGTTCAGTGAAATGAGATGTCTGTGAAAGTAAAAACAAACCACACTTCAGAGGAATGAAACATAATTCCTAAACTCTACTATGTATCAATGACGATGTTCATAATATAATCCAAAATCATTGGACATGTAGAAATACAGCATACACGTAAGAGACGGGATAATAGAGAGCAAGCCTGGGATGACTCAGGTGTGGAATTAGCAGAGAGGATTTGTCATCCACACCTTTGTACATGAAGCAGCAGCTACTGGGGTCCCCTCATCCTCTCACTGGCTCCTTCTTACTCATCTCATCTCAGCATCGGCTCCCCAGGAAACCTTCCCGTTCCCCTTCACTGTTGCTGATCACTCAGGAACTTCCTGTTAATGCCTTGTTAGCTTCCTACACCTCTTCGGTTTTCTTAAGGGCAGGAAGTAGATGAGTTTTATTCCTAACGTCAATAACACAACCCAGGACTAATGGGAAATGCTGACTGAAGGAAAGAAGCAGTACGCAATGTTATCCAGAGTTGGAGTAACACTGCCTCAGTTAGTGCCTTTGTACTGTTCTCACAGTTGAAAATGCACGGGTCCGCACTGTGACAAAGAGGATGCAGAGACCTGCTCACAGCCTACTTATTCTCAAAATCAGAAATCTACTGACCTCATCGCTACACTACTGATCTCTTCTACACACCCCTGCCCCCAGGATGAATCGGACTCTATCATCAGCTCCTAATGCCTACTGACCCTCCCCATAGACTAGTAAATGTTAGATAACTTTTACTGGTTACTGTCTTGGGCACAGTACTCTCAGTATTTAACAATACTAAGTCATTTCATTTTCCTAACAACTCTGAGGAAGGTGTTATTATTACCGTCACTCTACATATGAAAAGCTAAGACTAAGACTGGCATGTAGCTCAGTGGTATGGTACTTGCCTAGCATGAACAAGGCCCTGAGTTTAATCTCCAGTACTGCCCCCATCACACACGGAGGCTGTTGGGAGGGTTATTCTCAAGATGGGTAATTGGTCTACTCCTATGCCTATCATACCAGGAGGAGGAGGGAGAAGAGGAGAAGACAGGGAAGAAGAGAAGGAGAAAAGATGAAGAGCTAAGAGCAGCCTTTCTCCCCTTTCCTTTTTAACCCGCCCTAAGTGTGCCACTTCTAACCTAAACATCGTGTCGAACACCAGAAGCCGCACGAAGAATTGGTCAGCCACCTAAAGATAAGCTGAGCACACGCCGCCTGCTCATTCTGTTTCTCTCACCTGCAGAGAGTGCAAGCGAGCACCCCAAAGACTGACACCCCCACCCCGCTCTTGAATGGGATAAGAAAGGGACAGGCTACAGAAAGGCTGGTAAACGTGCCACAGAGGCTCATCACTAAACAGTGCAAAATGTGTGGTGGCCTCGCAGTCAGAGCGCCTATGTGGCACATTTCCCTGAGGTGGGGGTCTCTGAGGAATCACTGGAGGGGCTGGAGAGGTGGCTCAGTGGTTAAGAGCACAGGAGTTGAAGTCCCAGAACCCACATAGCAGCTCACAACAGTCTGTGATTTTAGTACAAGAGAATCTGACACCCTCTTCTGGCCTCCTTGGGCACCAGGAATGCATGTGATGCACAGGCATACATGCAGCAAAACATCTACACACATCAAATAATAAAGTAATAACAATAATTTTTTTTTAATCACTGAAGCACTGATGGGATTGGTGGGCAAGACACTTCCTTTAAGCTTCATCCTGTCCTGCTTGGTGGCTTGGTTGGTTGGTTGGTTGGTTGTTTTGTTAATTTGATACATGGTCTAATGAGGCATAGGCTGGTCTCTAACTCTCTCTCCCCCTATCGCTCCCCCTCCCCACCTCTAGCCAAGGATGACCTTGAACCTCTAGTCTTCCAGCTTTTACCCAAGTATAGGTATACACCATCATTCCAGGTTTATGCAGTACTGAGCTGGAACCTGGAGCCTTGTGCATACTAGTCAAGTACTCTACAAACTGAGAGGCATCCCCAGGCCCCAGGCCATGCTCTATCAAAAGTTATTCCTGCCGGGCGGTGGTGGCGCACGCCTTTAATCCCAGCACTCGGGAGGCAGAGCCAGGCGGATCTCTGTGAGTTCGAGGCCAGCCTGGGCTACCAAGTGAGTTCCAGGAAAAGGCGCAAAGCTACACAGAGAAACCCTGTCTCGAAAAAACCAAAAAAAAAAAAAAAAAAAAAGTTATTCCTTCACTGGTCATGTATCCTCTGCTTAGAGGCCAATTCCATTCAGTTTTCTTGCTCTCTGAGCTCTTATTCTGGTCCTCATTTTCTTGTACCATTTTTCTGAATCTAAGAGTCAACAATAAACTTAAATATCACCCGCCAAGATAAAAGACAGGAGACCTAGAAGTCCTCCTAAGTGTAATTCACCCATCACCAACAAAAAGCACCACTTTCATCAGACCTCTGTGTAATGAGGACACTATGCACTGAAACTCTTTTAAGTACTTGAACTCTAGGTGCAAACACACACACACACACACACACACACACACACACACACACGCCACTCTGAGTCTGTCCAGAAGTTATCTAAAAGGTAACACTCACCGAACATATACTTTTTCCTTTAAATGGAGAAAGGATCATTGAAAGGGTCGGTTCCTTACTAAAGCCAGGTGATGTTCACCCTGTTGTCGAGGTATCAAGTTTAGTGATGTCCCCAACATCTCAGAGCAAGGCAGTTGCTCAAATTCTAAGTCCCTTTCCTCTTAATTGCTTCTGTCACTGAGCTGTCAGTGGGCTCTGGTTGCTTCAAAGCAGAGCTTCCAGAGAAGGCAAAGCAAGGCTATCTGTCTGAGAGCAAACTGGAGGGCTCTCCTCAGCAGCCACCTGAAGAATGCTGGGCTTCATTAAAGCAGCATCTTGTCAGACTCTTGCCCATTTTTCACTGTTTGATTAGAAGCTAAGGCTTTCCTGGGGTTTCTTTGTGCTGGCAGGAAGCACAAGTGACTGTTTGAATCACTCACTAGTAATCCAAGGCTCCAGAAAGTCAATCCATGTTTATCTCCCCCAATTCCATAAATCATAGCACTCTATTAAAACGCTATCATGTGCATAATTAGCAATGTTCATGTTCTTATTAGAACTAAAATGATTTCCTCAAATCATTAATTGCTTGTTGAAATGATAAAGGCACTGCCTTACAATACAGTGTACAAATCAGAAAATGTTCGAGGGAGGATTGGAAGACACACCTCTGTGCTTCCTGCCCCTTCCCAGGTGTGATCATTATGACTACCACCACTACCTGTGAGCCCTTACACTGTGTGCGCACCATCCACGTTACCACGCTTACCCCTCATCTTAAGAGGCTGGTGTTAACTCCCTATCTCTAATGAGGAAAGTGAGGATAAAAAGATAGCTTGGTCAGGATGACACAATTACATGGTAGGGCTTAAGGCAGAACCCAAGGTTTGTCTGACTCCTGAGTCTAAATTTAAACACCCCTCAATTCTTGCTGGATCTTTTCTGTGACTTCCCTCTGATAACACAGATAGTTGGGTTTTGTTGTTTATTTGTTTTACATTCCATAAAGTCAAGGTCATGGCAGCAGATGACAAAACAAAGATAGCTTAACCAAGTGTCACGTGGGTAGCATACAAAGAGCTAAGGACAGTGAAGATTCCTGATTAATCTATAATTAGCTCTAACATTTAAATTAGTGGACCTCAGAGATCTTCCCTGTTCATCTCTTTCTTGTTCTTGTTCTTCTTGTTCTTCTCCTCTTCCCCCCTCCTCCTCCTCCTCTTCTTCTTAAGACAGGGTATCATTCATTATGTAGCTTCAGTTGGACAGTAACTCACTATGGAGACCAGGTCAGCCTCAAACTCAGATATCCACCTGCTCCTGCCTCCCAAACCTGGGGATTAAAGGCATTCAGCATCACAGCAGGCCATCTCTCTCATTTTACAAGTAAGGGCTATTTAGCCAATCAAAGGTAAGGGGTTAGCCTTAGGTAACAAAGTCAGACCTCTGGGTTTCCAGCTATTGCTTACCCATAAAAAAGTGTCCAAAAAAAGTAGCCAGGATTACTATTGTTTTGGCAATCACAAAACAGTTTTACCAAAGAACTAACTGGATGATGAAGCAGAAGACCCACTGAACCTCTGTGGAGGAAGCAGGGTCTTTCACACGTAGGGCTGAGAAGAGCAAGAGGCATGTCCCAGGGACAGAATGAAAACCAAGCAGCATGATGGAAGTCAGTATGGCAGTAGACAATCTGCTTTTCCAATTACTCAGCCAAACACACAGAGAAAGATGTTGTTCTTGATATCCACCACATATGGTAGATGTCACTTCACTTCGGTCCACTCTTGGACTAAGGTGGCGCCAGTTATGTTTGAGACCAGCCACAAATAGCCTGTGCTTGCACTGGGGCTGTGACCCTGACAAGCTATCATTATCATCACTGAGGCCAAGCGAAGTGCACAGCCACCAGAGTCCTTGCAAACTAATCCAACTCCAAACCATGGGGAGGAGAGCCAGCCCCAGCCACGGTAAACACGTTCAACGAATTCTCCTTGCACCTGACCAGGTTTGAAAATATTTCTGGGCCCCATCTTCTCTATGAAACTAAAAGCCATTTTCTTTCTGCCTGGAAAGCAGAAAGGGGCTACATCTGATGTGAGGTGTCCCATCAGGAGTGATGAGGAGAGGAACATGACTATTTCTAGGCTGTCAACAATGGTGCCAATGCAGTACGCAAAAAAGGAGCACTGGATGTGGAGTGCAGCCCACCCAAGCCATCTGCTTCTTGTACATGCCATGACACCTTTGATTCCTTCCTCTAAAAAGAGATCCTCCACCGACCTGCCACATAGGCCTACCATTCAGCTTATGAGGAAATTGACTGTCAGTTTTAAAGATTTTATCAATTTGAGCCATCCTGTTTTTAAAGTGGGAAGACATATCCATAAGTCTTCCATGTGTAGGGGCTTATGGCTGGCACCAACTCTTCTACTTCACAGAGATCTTCAAGAAGGTCATGGCGCCGGGCAGTAGTGGCGCACACCTTTAATCCCAGCACTCAGGAGGCAGAGCTAGGCAGATCTCTGTGAGTTCGAGACCAGCCTGATCTACAAAGCATAATCTAGGACAGGCTACACACAGGACAAAGCTACACAGAGAAACTCTGTCTCGAAAAACCAAAAAAAAAAGAAGGTTATAGCTTTGTATTGGCATCCATGAAGTAGGCCATAAGAGCACAAGGACAATGATCTTTCACCTCAGCAAAGGTCCTGTTCACTACACACTCATCCATGCTGAGGACAAAGGTGCATGACTAATGACAGCTGCCCTCTAGGAAGCCCCTCCAACAGCAGCAGCGTGCTAGGAGTCCTCTGTGTGCTATCTCTAACTTTACTGCAAGGAAGGCAGGTCCTCCTCAGACTTCTGTCACCCACTAATGGAGGATAGGTAGGGCCACCCCTGCTTTACACCGTCTCCAGGACTCCATACAGAGAGAGCAGCTCTTGCTTTATTTACTTCCGCAGATGTCCACTGTGCAGGTTAGGAAAGGTGCCTCAGAGCCTTCAGAGTTGGCGCCTCGCCTTTTCCTGTTTTGTTTGGATTTTTTTTTTTTTTTTTTTTTTTTTTGCAGATAATAAGAAATGATGGGCCATTTCCCTCTGTAATGGCCTGCTTCCAGCCTCTTTATTGAAAGCAAACTGGGCAGGGTCTATTTCCCGATAGAGGCAAAAATCAGCATCTTCATCCAGTTTGGACCGAAAGGTGAACCACCATTGCCCATGCTTGCTGGGACTCAGCGGAGAGAGCAGAGAGGCCTACCATAGAAAGTGGTGGGTATACCTTGTAATGAGCATGACCAACTGGTGTGGCAGCACACACCTTTAATCTGAGCACTCAGGAGGAAGAGGCAGGCAGATCTGAGTTTGAAGCCAGCCTGGTCAACACAGCAAGTTCAAGGCTAGCCAGGGCTCCATAATGAGACCCTGTCTCAAAAAACAAAGAACAAAAAACACAACCACCTCTCTCCTGTTTAGGTATTTGCTGAATATTGTTCTTTGTGAGTTCAAGCCCTGGAAAAGGGGATGTAGAGATTTGCAACCAAAATTAAACCCCTCAACCCTAACACTAACAGCAAACCTACAAAATAGACATTTTTATACTGATTTCACAGATGAGAAAACTGTGGCTTTCTTGTTTAAGAAAAAAAAAACAAAAATTGAACTCAATGACCTCACAATCTGGTTGGCAACAAAATCAGAACATACCAAACAAACTGAGAAAAGCTGGGTATCAAAGCTCTCGGCAGAGGCTGCAAATGGTCTTGGAGGTGAGGTGTATTAATTGAGCACTTCTTCATTTAATAATCAACAACACAAAACATAAGTTCCAAGTTCCTGCTCTCAGCTACCCAGGAGGTAAATGGCTCACAAAATCATACACGGTTTGCATCCTTTCTCTGCTGTTAGTGCTCAGAAGCCGAACCACTAGACACCAGAGAGAGCCCTTTGTTTTCCAAACAGCATTCTTACACATCCTTCTACAGGGCAAGCAATGTCCCAGAAAAGTGCCAGTGACTTTTACAAAGGAAAAAAGTAGGCTATAATCTCCATCATTTTTCATGGTTTGAGGCCCCAATTCCCCGTGGGTTCATTTGCCTTGCTGGAGCATTTATCTTTGCTGCCAGGCAGCTCCATGGCAGAATCTGGACTGCATACAGAGGCATAGAAACACTGATACCTCAAGACAGCCCTGAACAAAATGATGAAGCAGGCCAACAAAACTGATCTTCAATGCCTCTTTACAGCTCTGTGCACTCCTGACCTGTACCCCCGATCTTTGCACCCCTTCTCTGACATCTGTCTGCAGCCCAGCAGGGTTGAGTGAGTAGCCTACAGAGTTCTGCATCTTATTTACTTCCAAAGGCCCTTTTCCTAGACCATCATATCAGCAATGCAATTCACAAGATGCTGCCAGACTACTTACTAAACCATGGAAGATGATGACCTGCCCTGTCCCTGTATTTACCAAAGATGGATGGCCACCGAGAGAGCACCCCATCAGTACAGGCAGAGCTACCACACCAAGTCAACAGGAAGACACATTCTCAGCTGGAAGCAAAGGAACCTGACATTGCCTTACTCTTTGCAGCCTCATCTGGAATAAACAGGCAATTTCCACTTAGGTAGCTTGAAATATTAAAAAGAGTTCTCTAGCCACCATTCTGCCCTTTATGACTCACTGGGGTGTGGGAACTCCGGGTTGGAAATTATTATAATGATGCATAGTATGTTTCCTCTCGGAGGTATTTGTACTTTCTTAAAATTCAAAATATCCTTCAAGACTCCAAATATTAAATCTCAATAATTATATCCCAGAAAGAAAAATTGTACTTAGGGAACAGGAAAGTCTTTGGCTATTCCTCCCTGAAACCCATTCTGCCTAATATCAGAGCCACTATAAGGATACATGAGGGTGGATGGCTGGTCCACTTAAAGAAAACAATCCTGAATCATGTTAGCATGTTCATTCATCTGATGGGCATTTGCTATATGTTAAGTAAGCACTGTGATTAGCAAATAAACCATGTTCTGTGCTTCCTGGAAGACTAGGGGTAGGGTATGTTTCCCCATACTTAAAAGAAAAAGGTATCACCCCTGATAATTTGCCGCTGGAGAAGCACACCTGAGACTTGCCAACACATCAGAGCCAAAGTATGCCCAGCAGAAATTGAGGAATAATAATGTGGGACAGATAGGCTCTACCAGAGAACTTACTACCATTGTTTAGTTAAATTGACAGTGTCCAACTGCCTTCTAAATATCTCTGTCTATACCCACAGGCAAAAGCTACTCTTGGCCTAATCATAAAAGCTTCTCTTTGCAGTGAACTACAGTGAGTTGTAGAGTAACATGGCTGTTCAAGATACTGAGGATAAGCCACAGTTGAGTATTCAGTCCTAAATAAAACATTTATACTAAGACATCTCAAGCTCAGGGAACATTTTGGAAGAAGGGTCAGAAGGAACATAAAAATCAGAAAATGGAGAGAAAGGCTGGGAAATGCCATCTTCTGGGCATGACACAGCTATTGCAATCTTGAACTCATAGCAACTAAAGTCACCTAAATTGGGCCTGAACAAGACTGACCCTGTCAATCATCAGACACGGATCGGGGAGCTCATGGGACCCTACCCCTCCCCACCAAACTATTGGCTACAGACAGACTCAGGGAAATGGGGAGTCAATATCTGTTGTATACCCACTGGGGAGCCCACCAGATTCCAAAGGACAGTTCCAAACCCACGGTCATACAGATGACCCTGGTTAAACTCAAGAGGTCACAAAACAAAAGACATGAATATATGAAAGGGATTTCTAAAGAGGAGGGGTGGTTGACAGAGGTGCTGATGTTTCAAATGTATTTTATACATGTATGAAAATGTCTGAGAACAAATTTAATAAAATGGAAAAAATAAAGAATTCTTATACTGGAGTGATGTAACTGTTTTTAAAATCAAATTACAGTGACTTCCGCGGTTCAGCTGATAAACTAAAAAGTCACTGAAATTTTACACTTAAAGTAAGTAAGTTTCGTTGCATATGTATTATACATGCAATACCAATGAAGTGAATTACTACAAAATTTATTATACTACACATAAACACATGATAAAATAAAGAGATTCACTCTTTCAATACGAATGTTAAAAAAAAAAAAGTGTAGGGCAGGAAGTCAGTAGTTTCTTAAACTTAAGATCCCTGCAAATCAGTCTAGAAAAGAAGCAATGGAAAGAAAGGGCCAGCAGGGAGACGGCTCAGCAGGTAAGGCACTTGCCGCACAACCGAGAGCACCTGGGTTCAGATCCTCGGCACCCACATGAGGCTAGCATGGCTGCACACACCTGTGACCCCACACTGGAGAGTAGGAACAGCACAGAAGCGGGAGCCCACTGGGGCTCACTAGCTGCCAGCCGACCAAGGAGGGAAAACAGAGGTAAGTTCTTGGTTCAGGGAGAGAATGAAGTGAGGACACCCAACATTCCCCATGGCCCCTGCAGACATACATGTGTACATACATACATACATATCACACACACACACACACACACACACACACACACACACACACACACACACAATTAAAAAGTAGGAAATACTGAAAAAAAAGAAATTGCTCTTATGCACATAATATATACTAAAGGAAAAAAAGATCTGTGGAATAAATGAACAGCACAGACTTATTTGATTTATGTAAAATAATTCCAAAGGACAAAGCAATTTATCAGCCGTAACCTGTTGGCTTTTTCCAGTTGTTTGAGTTTTTTTAGTGTTGTTGTTTTGTCCCCTTTGAGACATAAAAGTCAAATAGATCTGAAAGGTTCACTGCAAAAAGAAGAAGGAAGAGGAGGAAAGAAAGAAAGAAGAAAAAACAAAAAGAACTAGCGTTGTCCTCCATAGTTGTACTCTCCTGGGTAACTAAGAACCACCATGTAAACAAATCTCTGTGTGTGTCTCTGAGAGCATCTCCGGGACAGTTTAACTGAGGTGGGGAAATCCACCCTGAATGTAGGCAGGGCTTTCCATGGGCTGAGGTACTGGACAATACAAGAAAGAGAAAGCAAGTTGAGCATCAGCATTCCTTCCTCTGCTTCCTGACCACAGCTGCGGTGTAAATGGAACTTCACACTCCTGTGGCCATGCCTTCCCAGCTAGGCCTGCTCTACCACAAAGGACTGTCCCTTCAAACTGAGCCCAGATCAGCCCCTCCCTCTTCCCTTAAGTTCTCATCCAGCACTTGTCACAGCAAAAAGAACATCATACATCTTTCTTACTCTCATTTCTCCTCCCTAGTGAACTTCTTTTAACCCCTTAGCTATATCTTTTGGTATTTAATTCCATATTTACAATAATATGGCTCCTGGTGCTTTTTTCACTTCTTCCCAATTATTTAAGGTGAGAACTGAAATTTACTTCCCCATCCTCCCCCAGGTTATAGCATGTGTACGTCATGCCAATGTATTTTCGTGTTTTCATTGTCATGGCTGGAGAGAGTCTCTTTTCACGGATTCTGTTTGTCTCTCCCCTATGCTGGAGCTGAACTTCCTGAACTCAGTGTTGCCCTTGCCTTGACCTCTCCTCACAGTTACTTCCTCAAATAACTCCCTATTTGTTACAGACTTGTAACAATCTGAAAATGCTTTTGTTCTACTTTCTTGATGGAGTGATAGTTCAGTTGGGTACAAAATTCTCAACTAGAGATCATTTTCTTCCAGAGTTTTTAGGACATCGCTCCATGGTTTTCTAGCCTCCCATGCTCCTGTTAAATCTAGCTGATTGCTAATCTCTTGCAATACAGGTTTCTTATTTTTAGACACTACAGTTACAGTTGTCCCTACTTTCCTGAAACTCTGTGATTACGTACCATCATCAATGTTGGCATGTTCATCTGCATGAACACACAGGGAGCCCTTCAACAAGAAAATACATGTCTTTCTGCTCCAGATGGTCACTAGCATTTCTCCCCTCTGCTTTTTCATTTATCCCTTTCTGGAGTTCCTAGTATTCAAATGTAAGATGTCTCACTCTGATTGTCTACCTGTGTTTGTTCTTCTAGTTTCCATCTCTAATTTTGTGTTGCTCTTTCCTAGAGAGTCTTAAGTTTTGATTTATAACCATTCATAGCCCTCAGTGGTAGTATTTTTTTATTTTCAAAAATTCCTCATTTTCTGAATGTTTCTTCTATACAGAAATTAGCTCCCATTTCTATCTTTCCAAAGATGGGGTTAAAGGAGATATCTATTTCCTTTTTCTGTGTGTTTGTTTCTTCCCTAAGATTATGCTTTAAATAAATATTTGACTTTGGTTTCTAATTTCATTTTAAAGGCTTTCTCAGATATTTAATGATCTTTGTATTTAGAGTGAAATAACAAAGGCTTAGGACAATATTCTGAACGGCAGGTGGGACTCCTTTCCTAGGCTTCACTGTGGATGGCTTTGCTGGGTAGACATTTCTGTACCTCTGGGGCCTCCTTCTGTAGGCTGAGCTTCTCTAGTCAAAGAGGAGTTCAAACCTTCTCCCTGAAGGTTAGAAGTTGGTATTCTGTCACATGGAAAACAGCTAGTAAAAGCACCTCTGTTGAGCTCTACTCATATCCTGCCCAGTCCAGAGAGCCTCTACCTTATGCTAACTGGAGAATAGCCTTCCAGTATCCAGCTAATATAAAGAAAGGAACTGTTAAGATAAATCCACATGAGTCTATTTAATGGGCAATACAGATTTATTAAGATATAAATTGAGGAAATACACTCACAAATACAGAACAAAGTAAACAGCTGAAGTCATACTCTACTCTGACCGGAAGCAAATCTACCTGGCTGTCCAATCATGTCAGGAAGCAGGAAAAAAGGGAACACATGACCCACCTTCCTTTCCTTTTAAGAGGTCATGTAGGAAGGCAAGAAACACTGGCTCCTTCAGGCTGTATAGCCCAAGGTCATGGGCAGAGCAAATATCACTACATTTCCCCTTTTTGTCTAAATAAGAAGGTTCTAAACCTAATGCAAACTATAAACAAAACTGGAACTACAACCAACAAGAACAATATCAAACAAAAATACATGCTAAATGTCCAGAAATGTCCAGACCATAAATAAATGGCAAATTACCGAGATCACTCCAATACATGTCCTATCCTGAAGACTCTAACTCTAGTACCTAATATGTTCTTAGCTAAGATACGAGAGGATTGTACCTGTAACTATATAGTTTTCAACCCCATCAAAGACCTGAGAAGGAAAATAATATTACCCAAGAAAACAGGAAGTGCAAACAAGCAACTTCCGAAAAACTGCAAGAATTGACAGAGACAGCTGGCAGCCTGGACAGTCACCTAATGTTTCTCAGCACCGTTGGGGCATCCATTTTTGGTTACAGGCCTAGAATATCTGACAAACCACTTTCAGAAGCAGGAATTTTGATAGACCATCTTACTCTCTCTTGGCAAGGTTCAGCAGTCGCTTTTCCTTGCGTCCTGCTCATCCAGAATGGACAGTGTGTATACTGTCAGTAGTCGAGGCAAAGGCAGTTCTTTGCCCACCTGCCACTTTTTTGCCAAGAAGAAAACAAACTTCCATCCTGAGTGTCTTTGAAGTCCGACAATCTCTCAGGAGTAGATCAGTGTTGCCAGGAGCAATCATGTCTCACGTCAACAGAATTCTAAGTTATCAAAACATTTAAATGCCATATTCTCTAGGTCTATGAAGTGTTTGAAGATTATCTATACATCTGACATGTGTTTCTATAAATATGGAAAGCTTAATTAACATAGCTATACATATTATAAGCATGGGTGACTATTAATCTGTAAGTCTTATCTACCTGGATAACCTAAGGACTAAGGTTTCATATTAACAAGGTAAACAATCTGTAAACAGATGTACAGTATAAGGACAATGACCTTAAACTTGTGATAATATATAAAATATCTTAAATGGAGGTAGAAAGGTATAGTGCAATATGACAACAATATCCTTATGTATCAATATACAAAATATCCTAAACAGAGGTAGAACATACAGACAGTATGCGTGACCCCTCTCCCTTTCCTTTTAAGAGACCACATACAAAAGGCAAGAAGCACCACCTCCTTCGAGCCCAAGGACATGGGTGGATCAAATACCACTACAAGGAACTGACTGCAGAAAAAGGTGAGGGGGGAGGGGAATGGGCATCTAGTGTCTAATTATTTCTTACACCAATTCTCCAAATTTTAGCCCCATTTTAAACCACCATTTCCAAAACCGCCTGATGACAATAATCCCCAAATTTGGAGAAGTGATGAGTTATATTTTAAACATTTGAATTTCCTCCTTTGCAGCTTAGGATTCAGTTACCTTATATATGGCATAGTCAGTTACTACTTTTCCATCAACTCTAAAGCTCTCAAAACACTGTTGCCATCTTTCTCTACTGCTGCTGCATGCAAAAGGAGAATGTCCCTGGTGAATTCAAGATTTAGCTCTAACCTTAACCTGTGATCATGGCCAAGGAAGGCATTGTTGTGGGGTAAAATGGACACATACATCTATTTCAATGAGGCACTGGAGACCAACCTCCTCTACACAGCCTGGCCTCTGGACTTCCTGTACACATGAGTCTATGTAGAAAAACCTGAGTGCTAAAAACCAAACTGATTTAACTGAATTCAGTCAAAACAAAACACTGGAAGAGTAGTAGTCTTCTGTGAAATCCACAGAACACAGTGGTTACAGTTGTTTGGTTGTTAGATATCATCACAAGAAAATTTCAGCAAAATATGTTATCAACAAATATTTCAGGGATTATCAAAATGCCCTCAGTGAGAGAACAAACTTGATACCAGGTCTGAATCCAATCTCTGAGACCCACATAGTGGAAAGAGAGAAGCAACTTCCAAGTTGTCCTCCAAACTCCATACATGCCAGGGCATATGTGCCCACACACTCACCTATACTCACACAAATAGATACATAAACAAAATGTAGTAAAATTATAAATGAATACTTCAGATACTAAAAAGTAAATACCAGGTGAAAAGGTGAACAAGCAGAAACCAAGCCCTGCAGAAAATGTGTGTGTGTGTGCGCGCGCACATGCATGTGTGCTGCTAACGTGTTCTTTGTCTTGCATTTTTATCTTTGTGGTTTAATCATTTTTTAAAAATTTATTTACCATCATTCTAGTATGGTTTTGTAAAAGACCATTAAATATGAAATATTTATCTGCATTTCTTAAGTACTGAGACTAATTTTTTCTGATTTCCAAATCATGTTATTATATGTCTACAAAATATACCATACATTTAGAACAAAAGATAAAACATTTTTACAGTTTAATAAATATGATGGAACAAAGTCTCAATCCAAGACCACCCAGATCTAGCAGTATATTATTGCCAGTCTCCAAGGGGCCCATCTCTGTGTGCCCTTGCCCATGACAACCCACTCGTCCTTCCAGCCAACGCCAACGCCCTTTGCAATAATCATCTGGAGATAGCACTTAGGATCTGGGATGTCCTACATGTTATGCAAGTGCACTACCACTGAGCTGTATCCCTAGTCATTTTTATTTCTTACTTTATTTATTTGCTTTTTAAATTTTTTTTTATTTTTTACCTTGGGGTTATAGCTCTCACTAAGTGGCTTAGGCTAACTTTGAACTCACTCTGTAGCCCAGGAAGTCCTTGAACTTGCAATGTTCCTACCTCTATCTCCTAAACAGCTAGGACACAGGCCTGTGCTCTATCCATTTCTGACTTCAGAGTTCTGCCTGTTTTCACATGATATAAAGTAATCCTCCTGGACATATTCTTTTGTCTTCATTCACTTATTTGTATGTTAGTCAGAATTATTAATGCTACATGTAAGCTTTTAGAATTTTCCATGCTAAGGAAAACACTTTACAACATTAATGATAAAAAATGAAAGGTCTGGGAAGCTATAGAGGATATGTGTGAAAAAGAGAGAAAAATAATTTGCTCAGATTTTGAGAGAAAATTCTATTTCCAATTTTTTCTCTTAAGTGCGAAACATAATTTCACATTTCAAAGCACGAGAAAAGTGCCCCCAAAATGGCTTTCCAGAGAAGTCTGGCTCATTCCCCCACCAAGACTTGTCCACACCCCCTAAACATCATCTTCCCATCCTTGCTAGGAAAGGAGATGGCACATGCTGGTTCCAGTTGATAATGCCTCCCAAAGTGGCCATATTCTTCTCCCAGCATTCATATATAGCACTCTTCAGTGAGCCAGAGCCCCACAACATTAGTCTCCTCAGAGGATTAACTCGTTCTATGAGAAAATTAGATTGAGGTCAGAAACTCCTCAACAAACAATCTAGTCCTTCTAAGACAGTTCTATAAACACCAAAGATCAATGAGGAAAAAAAGAATGGTCATAAAAACTTGTTGAGTGGGGACTAGGAAGACAGTACATTCAGTGAAGTGCTTGCCCCACAAACACGAAGGCCTGAGATCAATACCCAGCACCCATGGAGAAACCAACAGAGAAGCACTAGCCTGTAACCCCAGTGCTGGGGAGAAAGACAGGTGGACTTCTGGGAATCACGGCCTGCTAATGTTACTTCCTTTGAAAGCTCCAGGCCCATGAGAGAGCCTGTCTCAAAAAAACAGGTAGATGGCACATGGAATGGCACCTGGGGTTGCACACACATGCACACACACACACACACACACACACACACACACACACACACACACACGCGCACACACACACACACATATGCACGCGCGCGCACACACACACACATGCACGCGCACACACGAGAGAGAGAGAGAGAGAGAGAGAGAGAGAGAGAGAGAGAGAGAGAGAGAGGAAGAGGAGACAGAGAGAGGAACTGACTATAGATTCTAAAAAAACAATCCAAAAGATGCATTAAGGTAACACAACTGGGTTTAATCCTCAGCACACACACACACACACACACACACACACACACACACACACACACACACACACACGTATAGGTCATAGAAATAGCTGGTTCCAGGCTCCTTGTCTGTGGGAAAATGGTTCCATCATCCCAACAGTCCCAAAAAATACTGATACCCTAACTCCTGCTGGCTATAGGACACTCACTCCAATCACAGGAATGTCTGCCACAGAATATGGGCCTTAGGTCTCTGATTTTTTTCCTGTGGAATAAAGTCCTTACACATCAATATGACTACATGTGAGCACCAGTCCTGGGTGTGTATTCCATAATGCCACTAAGAGAAAAGCATTACTCTCCTGGTATCCCTAAGCAGAGATGACACCTACATGCCAGGGAGCCAGATGCATCATCAGAGGACATGGGGCCTATTGTTAAACCAACAGCGGACATCTGCAGTGAGAGGCAAAGTCTTCTTGATGTTAAGAGAACATCAACACAGAATGTTAGGAGCCAGGGAGAAGAATGGGGGACAAGAAACAAAAGTACCAACGACTGCTGAGAATGTAATTAACCTAGAACCTGGGGTCCGGGGTGGATCTCTGCCATCTTTACTTAGCTTTCCTCATAGAGTATGTAATTTTCTTGAGGTGCTGGGTGAACCCAGGCCTCCCAGATGCCAGCAAATGCTCCACTACTGAACTATACTCCAATGTCCTGCAAAGCACACACCAAGGAATTTATTCAGGATCTACTCCACATCTCCCAGTAATACGAGTTAGACGTTGAAGTGGCAGATAGCGTTTTGACACCAGACTGCTGCATCCCACCCTGGAGGAAAATGCAGAACTCCAGTCTGAGTTTCTCCCATTCCTGGTCATCAAGGACCCTGGCTCCTTCTGACTAGCAAAGAGTCCATCCACCTCCACCCACAAAAGGGCACATGACTCCTCTAACATGAGGTGCTAGTGTACCCCATTCAAAGACACTGAAAGTACATAGTGTTTGAGGTAGAGGGTACCAGGATTCTGTTTTACAAGATAAGCAGTTCTGGAGATGGGATCTAATAATAGTTATACAACACTGTATATATACTTAAAGTCATTAAATACATACTCCCAAGTGGTTAAAACAGCAGGTTTCACCACATGTATATTTTAGTACAACAACAACAAAAAGCGGCCTCCATCCTAAAATGAAGAGTTGCATAAGGACGATGTCACTGTGAAACTCGAAGAAGGCCAGATCAGACAAGTTACAATGGCTCTTTTAGCAACTTCAGACTCAAGAATTAAAGGGGTAAAGCAACCACTGCATTGAGTCTTAGACACTAAAGCTGATGATTAAAGTTGGTCAGATCTGAGACCTTCTCCTAACCCTATAGTTTGTTAACCTTACTACCCTAGCTACATACTGATAGACAGCTAGGTGCCCAACAGTAGTTAGTTGTTGCCATTTCTGAAACTAATTCCTCAGCTTCGACTTCTACTTTGATTTGTTTGTTAACACGTGCAATCTCCAAGAGAATTAAGTCATGGAATTACCTAATACAAAAATCCACTGGACACTCTAATCAGCGGAATCTACCTGTATTTCCTAGGAACACTTAAGTCCTGTGTATGAGGTGGGAGCCAGAAAAGAGGGCTTCTTAGAATCAGGATGTCTCCATTCTCTGGTTCTGGTTGCCTATCTTCTGCGTCTCTTGAACTTACCATCATATCTAATTGCTATCCTGTTTTATTTTTCTAAAGCAAAAGTTCCCAATAAATCATGAAGAACTTAAAACATAAATTGAGCTGTGGTTGATAGAAACCAAATGACTGGTCTTACATGGTAAACTCACATGAAATCTTTCCACTAGGGGTCAGTGTCCCAGGTCCCTTCGGTATTGTTGCTCTATATCCCAGGATGCTACTTTATTCTACACAATCTGACACAGCTCATCATGTGATTGCATTTATGAAAAATTGAAGGAAAAAAGCCCCATGGCTTCCCTTCGAGGGTATAACCAGGAAGTAAGCATCGCTCCTACTAATTTGCCATCAGGTAGGTCTTGATGATTCAACAGCACTCAACTATAAGAGAGGATAAGAACAGCAGTATTTTATTCTAGACAATCATGAGCCTAGCTGAACCATCTGTTACTGAGGAAGATTATAGAGACCAGGTCCTTAATAAGCAGAGTCTGCTCTTTTGCATGAACAACCCCACCATAACCTATGTATCATAATAGGGTCCTTAAGTGTGGTGGTTTGAATAGGAATGACCCCCACAGACTCATGTATTTAAATGCTTGGCCTACAGGGAGTGGCACTATTAGGAGGTGTGGTCTTGTTGGAGTAAGTGTGGCCTTATTGAGGCAGTATGTCAGTGTGGGAGTGGGCTTTGAGGTATTATATGCTCAAGCTGTGCCCAGTGTGGGACACAGTTGCTTTTGCTGCCTGCAGATCAAGATGTAGAACTCCCAGTTCCTTCTCCAGCACCATGTCTGCCTGCATACCACCATGAAAATAATGGACTAAACCTCTGAAACTGTAAGCCAGCCCCAATTAAATGGTTTTCCTTTATGAGTTGCCACGGTCATGGTGTCTCTTCACAGCAATAGAAACCCTAACTAAGACAATGGGCAAGTGATTCTCTAGAGAGATACCTATCTGATGCTCTTTTTAGACATCACCATAGTTAGTAACGAAAGACTAAGTTCTTCTCACATGCAGCAGGGCATTGAGTACACTAGATTCAAAGTCTATGCAGAACGGGTCAATGTAAGTCACTTAGGCCAAGTCCCTGCTGTTTTCAGATCTCTGTGAAGCATACAACAACCCTGGGCAGCACAGGTTAGGTTAGCCAACAGATAACAAGTCATTGAAACCAACCTCTGCCCAAACGTTGGCCTATATCCTCTACAGCAAGGCAAAAATCAGTGATGAATGTTACCTCTGGGCAGGTGCCAAGGGCCTGAGGCCAGCTTGCCTTCTTGTATCTTGTATGCTTTCTTTGTGTTGGGGACACTTGCCTTTACTGTCAGAGGGTTCACTCGCCATGTACTTAGGGTAGAAGGCGATAAGCTTGATGGCTCTCCCAGAGTGGCCTGGTGTCATCCCTACTTTGCTGTAGCTAGCAGTCCATGATGGAGGTCAAGACCAGGCACCACCCTCCCTTCTTCATCAATACAAAGCCACTTCTGCAAACCTGGCTCTTCGCCCAACTGCACGACTCACTCTATGACAAGTGTTTGTTCTCTGGCTGGGACATACCCAGCTTCCTGGCCAAGTCCCCTGGTCTGGCTATTGCAATGGATATGACAGGGACTTAGTCCACAGCCAGTGAGTCTTTTATGCAGAGTTGCTCCGGGAAGAGGAAAGTCTATTTTGGGATCTGCTACTCTCAGTCTATGCAAATGTCTCAAAAGTGATGAATGTAGCTTTCAACTAAAAAAAAAATGGTAGTCAGAACTCCCAAACTCCATTTTCTAAATCCCAACAGCCAGCCAGCAGTGTGTACGAAGTATACAGGTCGCAGTAAATGTGGCTTCAGCTTTACTTGGACTTGAGCAAAAGTTAGCTTAGCCTTAGTTTCCCCAGTCTACACAGTCAAGAAACTACACTGGATCATTGCTGTGTTTTTTCCTAGCTTGAACTATCCACGAACTTCAATTTCTGCCACAGTGGAGACTGGCTGTGATCAAAGGAGCCCACACCATTGGTAGTTTGTTGTGAATACAGCACCAAGCTTTTCTCACAAAATCTCCGAGTTTTCTCATCCTTCCTCATAACTGTCAAAAACTGACATCATGAAGCCAGCCAGAAGAACCAGTTGACACAAAGAAAGCATACAGAATCCAAGAAAGCAAGCTACCCCCAGGTCCTTGGCACCTGCCCAGAGGTAACATTCTCCACTGAGTTTTACATATAATCCTCCCAAGATGTTTACCCAAGTGCTCTATACTTCAGGCCACACTGTCACGAATACTGTTTTAAGAGATTGATGGAACAGGAAACAAGAGGGAACGAGAGTTGCCACCTCCACTTTCCTAAAGAAACTGAAAACTGAAGTTGGTGACATCACTGTTTCCTGTGGGGTTTGTTTGATTTGCGTGTGTGCGTGCATGCGTGCGTGTGTGTGTGTGTGTGTGTGTGTGTGTGTGTGTGTGTGTTTGAGAGAGACAATCTATAGATAGCCTTGGCTGGCCTGGAACTCACTACATGGATCAGGCTGGCCTCGAACTCACAGAGCTCTGCCTGTCTCTGTCTTCCAAGTGCTGGGACTAAAGGTGTGCGCCAGCACTGCCCAGCTGTGTAACTTTAAAACCACCCATTTAAATGAGCATCTACTCCAGGTCAGCCCCCGCCCCCAGGGTTTTCCCTAAAGCTCTTTCCATCAGGATTTAGAGAGAATGGAACTGGCCTTGTCTAAGCCTCCTAAGGAGAGGAATGACTAGCTACTTCTCTTTAATACTCCAGCCCACCCTGCCCTACCTCGAGCTCCCGTCCTACCCAAACCAGAACTCAGCCCCAACCTTACAAATATGGAATGATCCCAGGCTGATGAACAAGACTGCCAGCCCCTTTCTGAGGGTTGTGGCTCCAACCCACAGAGTCTATGAGCACATGACTGCTCTGTGGCCTGGGCTTTTTGCTGGATCTCTCACTGCTTCTTACGCAGTCTCTCTGTTCCTGGTTCTGTCACGGGGTCACATCTGGGTCCTTACCTTGCTTCCTGCTTGCTGCCTTGTCCTCATAAAGCCAGCTTAATTTAAGCCCCACCTGCTGTCCACACTCCTGAGCCTCTGGCTTGCTGGCATTCAGCAGCCTCTGACTCCTTGGTAGCCCCGATTTGGTGTTTTCACCAGCCTGGGCACATGCCTATGAAGAGTTTCCCTCTCTATTCAAGACTGGCTCTCATCTGGCCAGGTCCCATTTGCTGCCCTGAGCTGAAGGAAAATTTCCTCCCATATGTTCCAGGTACCATCTCTTCTCAAAGACAATCCTGGTCTAAAAACATTCTGGTGAAGTAGTTAACAAACAGTTTGGAAAACTAACATTCTGTTTGTGGTCTCTTTCTGTCACTATACCCAACAAAGAAGACAACAGACTCACTCCAGCTCATGATGCTAGAGGTTCCAATCGATGGTGTGTTGGCCCCATCACTTTGGGATGTGGTCAGCAACATGCTGTAGATTAAGTATGGAGAGAAACAAAAACACACCAAAAAAAAAAAAAAGGAGGCCTCAGCCTCACTGTTCCCCTTCAGAGGCACACTCACAAGACTTCAAGACCTCTCACTAAGCTCTACTTCTTAAGGGTCCCAATACTTTCCAGAAGGGCCCGCTGGGACCAATCCTTTAACACCTGGGCATTCGGGAGCATTTAAGGCAGAGGCTATAGCACTGTGAAAACCTGAAAAGGCAGAAAGAAGCCTGCTGTATGCGACTGACAATTCCTACAGCCAGGATCTTCCTAGATTCTAGCTTCCCAAAATACTATTAATAGAAATGCCTTGAAATCAGAAGTAAATGGGTCTTGGGCTTTTTAAGTGAATCCAGAAGGGACCATGACATTTCCCATGATATTTTGCCAAGTCTTTCTCATTCCATTGGCTTTGAGCCTGGGCTGGATGAATACTCGGCCTGCTTCTTCACTGGTCTGAACATGGGCATCAATCTGCATTTCCACAGGGTCACAGGAATAAAGCACCAAATCTCAAAGCAGTTTAGCTATCCTTTCTCCCTCAATCCCAGACACTCAAGCACTTTTTGTGAGTCCTAAAATGAAGCAAGCTCAACAGGTTTCTAAGGAATTCTACACGACCCCAAATGTTATCTTGTAAGTCTTCCACTACTGTTCAAGTGACCCCCCAACCCCAAAAGACCACATTTTCCCAAATCTAAAATATCACCTCCCAAGTCTTAACAGATAACTTCAGGAAAAACTGAATTCTATACAAAATATTACCAGAAAGGCAAAATTAAAAAAAAGGAGAAAGATGAGGAGGAAGAGGAAGGGAGAGAGGAAAAAAGGAACTATTATGGCTGATCTAGGCCTGAAACAAAGCAAGGGTCCTAGATACCCAGCAACCCGCCTTGAGTGGTGCACAAGACCAGAAAGCAGTTAGTACAGCACATCCTGTTCCTACTCACTCTTGCCATCACAGACACCAAAACATCCACCCATCTTCTTCAAACCCTTCTTACTCCATTATCTGGGGTAGACATGGAAGCAAAAGGTTCCATACATTAGAGAGAATAAGCCCTGTGTGATTTGAATAACACAGAGTCCGGTTCAATTCTTCGCTCCTCCAACTCCTAGTTCTGTGGTCCTAGCTCGGTCACTTTGCCTCTGAATTGCTTCTTTGCTGAATGAGAGCTGAAAACATCTCCTTTGCAAAACTAATACCGGGATTAAAGATTACAAGATTACAAATTGAAATGTTCCTAGCAAATACTATATGCTCTAGAAGACTACTAGAGGGCGATGCTGGTGTAAGCAAAGGTAACTAGGAGCTAAAGAGAAGAAGTGACATAGAACCCGAGTCTATAATGTACTCCTCAAAATCAGGAGCCCGGGCTGCTGCTGGAGCGGGACTTAACAGAATACACAAAATGATAATGGGCAGTTGGTGAGCAGTGGCTGGAAGACAAGTTCAAATGTTTCCTTGTTAGTGTATGAGGTGAGTCTTAAAATCAAAAGGTCGATTTTTACGGCGGGTCTTCCGAATACTGTATTTTAATAGGACACGCCGACAACTCTTGGTGACCATTTGTCAGACTCAGGTCACAAAAGACTCACTGGATTTCTGCACAGATGATTGATCGCTGCAGAGTGATGCACTTGGGCCTTTCCCCACCTTCATATGTGTCATTTCAGGGACGTTCTTATTTGCAGGACTCCATGGAGGTTATAAAAATGTGTGTGCGTGCATGTCTGTCTGCCTGTCTGAGCATAACTGTGTCTGTAGACACATCACACAAACGAAAACATGATCCCCGTCGTTGCATGGATTCCCCACTCTTGGCATCATCCTAATTCTTGCCAGATGTGCCTAGGTATACTGTTTTCCAGTGTGGTTTTGCACACTGGTGGTGCTAATTCCAAGGTCAGTGATAAAGAACATGAAAAAACAAGCATTAGAGACAGAGTGTGGAAGTGCTATGTGTTATGAGGCCAGAAGAGGGATCTTGTTTAGGCCTGAGATTCCATGGGAAAGGTCCAGAAGACAGGATGTCTCACCAGAAGAGCCCTCTGGGCTTTTGCTGGTAGTTACCCTTTATTAACAGCCTATTCCTCTAGGGTTGAAATATTTGCTTTCCATAATCAGTCCTTCTGTCTGCCTGCTCAGTGGAAGGATCACGAAGAACTTTGCAGCCTCTCCACTATTGCCTTTGTTTTGTTGCAGGGCTTTGTAGGGACCCGGCTGTGGATTTTAGAGGTCCTGACTCATTCAGGGTACATGTCTCAGGGTTTGTGACCCAAGCCAAGACCAAATGTGGGGGAAGAAGGG
This sequence comes from Peromyscus californicus insignis, assembly GCF_007827085.1. Classification (NCBI taxonomy): domain Eukaryota; kingdom Metazoa; phylum Chordata; class Mammalia; order Rodentia; family Cricetidae; genus Peromyscus; species Peromyscus californicus. The sequence goes on from NW_026294584.1 coordinate 133,871,029, forward strand.
GAGTAAGGACGAAGACTGAAAAGTGGGAGGGTGGAGAGCTGTATACATCCAGAGATGGTTTAGGAAAAGGGGCGCCCACTCCTGGGACCCCTGGGCCTTCCTGTCATCACAAGTTGGTTCTGATGAAGTCACAGCTCTACCTCATCTGTCCCTGTTCCCCACCCTAGATCTGTAAAGCGCAAGGCTTTACAGGCTGAGGACAGCGGTAGGAAATGGCAGCACACAGCACAGCCTCGTGACAATCCCTGGAGCGCTGTGGCCTGCTTGTTTAATGTTTTAGAGACTTCAAAAGGGTCCAGCTAAGTTTTAGGAAGCCAGGCTGACCAGGGAGGAGGAGTCAGACAGGGCACTAAGGAAAGCCATGTCAGTCCTGCCCTGGGAAGGGTGCCCTCTAGCCAGCCTGCTTTTGTGCGACCTAAATGCAATGGAAGGATTGTTGACAATGGCTTTAGGCAACAAAATGCTAACTCCACCAAAGCAGACTCTTGGCTTTATTGGTATGGGGTATCACCAAAATGCTCTTCTACAAAATACTTCCCAAGGGCCTGTCATACCGTTTTATGGCATGAAATGTGTTACTTTCTATCGACTCAGACAGAGTGGTGATTGGTAGAGGTAACCCTAGACTTCACTGGAGAAATGTGCATAAAAAGGAACAGAAGGAGCATGTATGTGCTCCCCGGACAACAATGTGCAAAAGGAAACCAGTAAGGAGACCATTTCCTACCATCCCCAAACGTATAAAGGCTGATTTTTGGTAATTAAATAGGCCGAAGGTGTCCTCCCAGGTGAATCATTTGGGAAAGAAGAAAACTGTATCTACGCTTATCTTCTCTTAGACTCCCCAACCAAAATGTATTTACATGTCTCCCAATGCACACTGCTTTCTACTTAATAAATATTCATTTGATTAATGATAGTCTCAAGATGATTCTTATTTTCCTGTTAGTGACAGCTAAGTTCATGTGTCTCTTTCCCAGGAAAGCCTTTCCTGACTATAGCCAGAGAATGTTGGAGCACGAAAGAGCCAGAGTCTCTCGGCATGACCTATTCATGGTTCCCTTCATACGGCCTGTCTTCCGGCCTCACCATGAATTCTTCCATGGCTGCTTCAAGGCCTTTCCCTGCACAGCCTTTCCATCCAAACACATCCCAGTACCCAGCTGTGACAGCAAGGGTGATAACAATGGCCTTTTCTTCCTTCACCACCTCTGGTGCTGAATTAGTAGCACTCAATAATAAAAATAACAATGCTTACCATTTGAGAAAGCTACACAAAATTTCCAAGCACTTTTAAGAACATTATCTCTAATGAGATAATGCTTCTCACAAAAGTCTGTAGTTAAGTAGGTGTAATTAGCCCTAAGTAACAGATGGAAACTGAGGCTCAGGAGGTTAGGAGACCTGCCCCGGGGCACACAGCCAGGTCAGCACTTCTGTCCCTGTTAGCACTCTCCTCTGCAATCTGGGGCCTCTCCAGACTCCTCAAAGCGCCATTAGCAAGAAATGATCATTAAGCAAATTGAGACAAGAAAGAGAAATGCCAGGAAAATGCACACTTTCCACCAAACCACAAGCTTGGTGATACCTGACCTTCACAATTATTGGGGGTGACTCTCCAGTTGTCCTCAGAAGATTGGGAACCACTTAGGCCAGTAGACACTAGATCTTTTATAACTGGATGTCCCTTGCCCAGGGACTAGAACATAACAGATGCTCAATTACATGACAATTGGCCAGTGAATGCTGAAAAGCAAGATACAAATGAATAAACCTGAGGTAAAAGGTGTGCTGTGGCCATAGATATAAAGAAGAGACTTCAAATCGAAAGCCTTCCACAAGTTCAAACACCTGGCTTTCATGTGTATAATTATAAACGGCAGAGAACAAGTGGAGGTAAGAATGCCCTCACCTCCCAGCCAGGCAGAGGGTGACCAAGTGCTTCCGGACACACAGAGACCTGGAGGCCCGCTCGCTAATCAGGCAAATGAGGTCTAGGTCACCAAAACCCAATGTAGAGAGGTGGGAAATCTCTTCCCAAGACCCACCTCCATGTCCCTCTCCATTGGGGCAAATTTTCCAAGTCTATCTTCCCTTCTAAAAATGGCAGCTTGCACCTTCCAGGGCACTCTCTCAGTGAGATCTACTCAGGCCTACTGGCAGCCACAGAAGCACTCTCTTGGAAAGCTAACGATCCTGTGGTCCATCAGTTTTCAAAGCTCCCCCTTCTTAGCCAGTCAGGACACCTGCTCTTTGGGAGGCTGGTAGCAGCTAATCAGCCATCATCCCCGCCCTTGGGACAAACCCTAGACTCCTCATCAGGTCGATGGTATCTCTGCCCAAGCTCATATCCTCCTTCACCTGACTCTAGGTATGACAAACACCCTGAGTTCCTCTCGCTATCGAGCCCTTGCTCTGCTGTGCTGTGCTCTACATGCAGGATTCTCTACAGCTGTTGTCCATCTGGCCCCTTCTTTTCTCTGGACCTTCATTGCTGTTCAGGTGAACACCTCCTCAGGGAGCCCTTCCCTGCCTACCTACCCACTGTCAATGGCGCTCTCTCTTTGCCTATTTTGCCTTGTTCTCTGTGGCATTTGTGGTGCCCTGACTGAGCTTATCTTGTTTACTACTCTGCCTACTGGGTTTCTGGCAACATCGCTGGCTCCTTTGTCAAGAGCCTGAACACAGGCTCCCTAAGGACAGAACCTTGTGTTAGGCAGGAGGTTAGCTCTGAGCAGGACTATGCAACAGGTCTCCCAATAAAGGACTACAGAATACTAGGTGGACCTGCTCAAGATCCAGAAACAAGATATAGACATAATGGTGGTACCTGACTGATGGTCAAGGTATAAAGACAGTGGCAGTGGTCAACTCCAGATGGGCCAGCTCAGGGCCTCAAAAACAGGATGTAAGAGATGATGCGTGACTGTGATCCGTAACAGCTAGGTCAGACTAAAGCAACTTCAAGACTTCCTAGTCAGGGGAATATGCAGAGTGCCACTGCCCTTTCCTGCAATTATGCATTTCAACTTTAAGAGTGCTTAAGCCCCTATACACATTCTCGCAGCTTTCTATATTTACTTAGACAGAATTCTGTGTAAAATGGGCTTCCCAGAAAAAAACCGAAACAAAACAGTTCTTTTCCTGGAAGTGCCTACGCTGAGAGAGGCACAGGGGACAGGATAATAGGGAGAGAGAGAGAAAAGCACCGTGCTAGGCTAGAGGCTGAAGCTGCTCAATTCAGCCCACTCTACCTGAAGAGCACGTCATTGCATATTCTAATGGCTCTTGACTGCTTACTCTGCTACCATGTTTCTTCTGAAGTCTCACCTGTCGGGAGCACAGGAACCAAGACCATCACTGAGGTAGAGACCAAAGGAAACAAGAGACCTCCCCTCGATGCCGGCCAGCCTTTGTGCAGCTCTGCATTCCCAGCACACTCCCAGAGCACAGCTGCCTTGCAGTCCACAGCTGAGCCAATGTGTACACGGGTGTCCTGGTATCTTGTCAGCAGGCTGATTCATCAGGAAGGGAGGCACAGATGTCCAAAATATCTAAGAATCCCCTTAACCACACTCTCTTCTGGACAAACAGAAGGCGAATGCTAGCCTGAGGTCACGCAGTAAGTTGAGGAACAAGGAAGGAGTCCAGAGATAAGTGATACTGATGTGAAACGGGTAAAGCCCATCAGTCCTAACCTCCCAGGAGAGGGGCACTCAGCCCTCACTGTCCCCACACCTGCACAAGCAAGGCTGGGCGGTCACTCCTGAGGTTCCCACCAGCTGCCCGCCATTGCACCAGGTGCTGTTTGCACGTGATTCCTACTCCCACTTGCTGTGAGCGGATGCTGAACTGTGCCCTTCAGAAAGGTCTATTTATGATCTCATTGTCAAGCCTGGGAATGTGACTTTACTTGGAAATAGTCTTTGCAGATGGATCGGGATAAGATGAAGTCGTCCCACAGTTTAGTGGGCCAGTCCAGAGCCAATGGGTGAAAGAAAGGTAAGCTGGATCCAGAAGAAATACCAAGTATACAGAATGAGCCCTCCAGCCATGGAGTGAGGGACACTCACTCCAGCCTGAGCACATACAAAAGTACTTTCCCAGTCAGTGCAGTTCAGCCAGCTCTCCAGAAAGCAGGTGACAGCCTCACCGCTCTCCATCCATCTTAGGGAGGTCAGAAACTAAATTTGGAACTTGGCTTTTGCGTCTTTTACATCTCTAAGTTATCTTGAGGCTAAGGGAAAAGGTTCACAGAGGAATGTACCAGAAACACAGAGTAAACATTCTAGAGACAGAATATCCACGGAGCTCTAATAGCAGCAGTAAGCACAGTTGTGGGGCTTTTTGTACGTTTCCCAGCATTCTTCCACATCTTCTCACTCGACTCACCACAGCTCACTGAGTTATTATCTGTATTTCACAACTAAGAAGTCTCAAGTCCAAGGCGGTACAGTGATAAGGCCTAACTGGTAGTCAGTGGCAGAGGTAGAAAATGCCCCAGGACCATACCAGTCAGTTTAACTTCCTCTTTGTCCGGTACACAGCCTGTTAGATATACTTGTATGGTGTTTCCACAAAACCTGGGCTGCTCCAAAGTCGCCAGTGAAGCCTTACTGCGTAAGAGAGCCATAGCGGAGCCTCTCTACCTTGAGAGAGAGGGGAAGGATGCCTTCAGGATGGTGCCCACAGCTGGGTGCCCTTGCAGTCCTCCACCTGATGCTCCCAGCCCTACCACCACCCAAGTACTGACAGGTCCCAAGGAGGCCTGGAGCTCACAGGCAGCTTTCAGAGCTCTCTCTTTCTGGCTGTAAACCTGTCTCAGGAACTGTGCCCCTCACTTCAACTCACAATTTTTTCTCTACTTAGGAAAAGGACTAGAGCCCTGTGTGATTGAAGATCTCAGCTAACATGAATCACTGATTCATGGGAAAGCCAGGTCTCAAAGCCAAGCCCACTTCTCATGCGCCAGTGGATGATCTGTGCCCTCCCCTGGTGGACTAGTGGACCCTAGGATATTCAGAGACACAGCACACCCCGAGGAGCTCCACTCCTGATAGGGGCTACAGCTCCTCTTTTGGCACCCCCAGTGAAAGACAACCATGTACATGGTACACACACAAACCATGGACTCAAATAAAGCACCTCTTTCCAAGGAGACTCCCTCCCTCCCACATCTCAGGAAGGTCATGCTACACAGCAGTTAAGGGTACAGACTCAGGAGCCACCTGCTCAGACGGGACCTCAGAACAACTGCTTTGATTTTTTCCCAGTCTGTGAACTTCATACAAGCTAGCTCACTCCCCTGTGCCTCTCCCTCATCTTTAAAAGAGGATGACTATGGTAAATATGTACACTTACTGTTATGTCAGTAAAATATATAAATAAATAAGTGAAGGGATGATTGTAATTTTAACAGAAGTCTGATGGAGTTGTTGAAAAGACTAAATGAGTTAACACATGTCGTGTACTTAAAACAGTGCCAGCAGTGTAAGTGCTGACATTAAAGTTGTCAGAAGGCCCAGAGCCAAGTGCCTCAATCACACAGGAACTAGTGAGAACAGAGGGAGTCATGGGGGAAGGCACCCAGAAGCCAAAATCAATGCTGCTGCATCTCTAGTGCTAACACACCCATTCATATGTAAGCCGGCCTTCAAAACCTACCTTCCTTTACTTTGCACAGCTAGCAAGGACCGTGTGTGTGAACTTCCTGAGTCTACAGGAGAGGAGCAGGAACGGAAGATGGGGGGAACTGGAACAGTGGACCCCAAACCTTTCACACCACGACACACTTCAAAGGCACACTTCAAGTTGCTCCACCACCACCCCCCCCACGGCTTCACAGTATTACTGCAGGTCTAAACACTGAGTTTCCTAGTGATGACACAATCCCCGAAAGAGAATAAAATATGTTCACTATTCTTCTTTTAAGGATCCAGGGATCTCTATTTTCTAGTCTAGAAGGCTTTCTTCAAATATATATAAGTGCCAAGGTACCTGGAAAAAGGTTCCACTACATGAGGAGTCAACTTGATGCAGTATTTCCCCTAGAATTAATAAGGATCGGTGAAAACAGAGCAAGAGGGGGCATCATATTTAGACTTCAAAGTATCTCCTCCTGCGCTCCACGGGCAAATGCAAAGCAGACACTGTCTGCTCCATCTGAAATATTTAGTGTGCAAACACCTAGTCAAACAATAACCTAGGCACCCTGAGGGTTGATTAACCACGCTTCTACCAAGGATCTTACATCCCACTTGAACTGTCATGCTCTCGACTAGCAATCGAAGGCTCTGTGCTGTTTTTTTGGTTTGGTTTGTTTTGTTGTTGTTTTCCTGCCTTACCTTACCAGGTCCTAGCCGGAACCCAGCCCCATCCTTCTTCTGATGTACAGTCCTTGGGGTAAGCCCCTAAGCTGTGGTTTAAACCTCCATGCTTCAACAGGACAAAATTACCCACGAAGCCTTCTGAGGACTCTGGCCCTCCTCAAGCTGTGGTGACACAGCAGGAATTCACACTTCCTCTGCCTACTCCAGAAATGGGAGCACCAGAAGACATGGGAAGACAGGCACCTGTGGCCCGGTGGATAGGAGCATGAACCAGCAGACACAGCTTCTACATAGCCCATCATCATTTCACACTAACCTTCCATGGGCAAATGGTTTATAGTCTCTGAGCTCTGGTAGCCACGTCAATAAAACAGAGCAATAATCATATGCAGCCCATATCATCACTATGGTGTCTAAACACATTTGTGTTCAAAAGCACACAGGACAGTAACTGCACTGGAGGCCGCTGAGGGACAGCTGTTTCTTCCTAGGCAGGAGAATAGAATCTGCCTCGGGCCTGAATGGAAACCCAACTTTCCAAGCTACACAAAGCATAAGGTTAATCCAGTTTGACTGGTCAATGACCTGGCTAAGAAATACCCCAACCGCACCCCCGGGAAAGTGGGTTCATCTACAGAGGTGGAAGCATAATTATTATCTTAATGAGAGAGCACGCTTTTCCTTCCCAGAATCCTCACTCTCTGCATAGTTTCTATGAAGCTGCCTTGAGCTCTGCTAAGCCTGTCCTCCTTTCTAGATCTAGACACAGACCTTTTCCTGTTTCTCTGTTCTGTCTCTTTCTTTCAGGTGCTTTCCAGAGCCTAAGAACGCTTTCTCTAGACCTGGGGCTTTTTCACTCTCGCTCTAAAGCTAACCCCCCTTTGCCACGTGGCTGCTTGCTGAACCTCCATGTGAACTCAGAAGCTGATGCCTTTCTCTCCTCCTCCTCTGGACAGCTGCCAAAACTTACAGCTTTCCAGGCCTGTGGTTTCCTTTAAAATGCTAATAAAATTGTTTTCAATCTTCCTTCGGAGCCGTCCTCAAATTCCTTAATTGAGGAGACTAAAAACCCTAAGAGGGGTCCCAATTTCCTCAGTAGCATGTGGCACCAAACATGGAGCGGCACAAAATTTCTGCTAACATAGATCTGTCAGCTCTATTTGTCACTCCCATGTTAAAGCCAAGAGGCAGGGTGGGGCTGTGGCTCAGGTGAAGAGCACGTGTCTAGCAGGCCTAAGACCCCATGTTCCATTTCTAGCACCACAACCTCCCCCCACCAAAAAAAAGTATCTAGGTCGGCTCAGGGATCCTGGAGAACCATTTGTTTAACTGCGTTTAACTTCAAATGCATTGAGTTTGCTTTTGAAAAGGAACAAGTTTGATCTTGTTTTGTTTTGGTTGGCTATTTCAAAGTACCTGCTAATACTGTCACAGTTTCATCTTTGAAACATTTTTCACAAAGAATGGAACAAAGGGTCCATGCTATACTTTTGTTCCGGCTTTAGTTCGAATTCTCTCTCTGCCACTTGTTCACCGAGTCTCTTCACTTCTGTAAGCCCTCACTTCCTGGTCCACACACACAAAGAGGGAACAAAGCCTGGCAGTGTTCAGTCATTTGTCTAGTCACTGACTCCACAATCATTTATCAAGAGCCAGGCGGGTGCCAGTCAATGGAGATCCAGTCCTGAGTACGAGGAACTAAATCCCCACTTTAAGGAGACAAATAAATAAAAATGGCCATGTGCCACTGGGGGGTTATAAATAGTATATGCAAATCCCTAGCACCTGGAGGAGTTGCAATAAAGGTGCTACGTCTCTCTGCCAGAAGAGAGACACAGAAGTTAAGGGTTTGACCTCAGGCCACGTGCAGGCCTCTCCCAGGGCACTGTCTACACGCCCTGACTCCTGCACGGCACACCTCTTGTGACAGCCCCTACTCTGATTCTGCTCACACCCACTCACTGGCATTTCTTTAAAGGAGGGCTTGCTCTGTAGAAGTCTTTCCGTGTGTACTGGCCTAAGTTTTCTCTCACCTTCTGCAGCCTTGGGCCGCCTCTCTCTCTCCGTGAGTGAAGAGGTATGCAGACGTGAGCAGGGGCGGCGGCGTGGCTCATGACTGTACTTATGCAGTGTGTGCATTACAGCTCTCGGATACTCACAAAGGATGGCTGCTGAGTGGCGATGACACACAGATGGCAGCCTGAAAACCCGCTTGTCACGCCATTGTTGTAGCTGTACAAACCCAGAGAAAGACAGCTCACTCCCAGGCAAAACTCACTACGATGGAATTAACTGCAGATCACTGAGAGGAGTGTAGAGAAACACACACAGACATTGTTAGTCATTCCTCAGACCTGGCCAGCAGGACTCACACTCACCTCAGAACTTGGAGTGGTCAAAACCCAGGCCAGGCGTTACATAGTACTACCCCAGAGTGGGGACACACTGAGTCCCTGAGCTGGCTGACTCGTGGCAGGGGAGGAAGGTTGAAGTCCACAGGATTTTCCCTCCCAAGCTCACTCCCTGTGCATCAGCAAACCCAGGTTAGAGCCCCAGCCACACAGCCATCCTCCTGCATTAGAGTGACCCGGAAGCGCCTTCTGATCTCCTCTGTACCCTTCTGAAGCAGAGGCCATCCAGAGGCATCCGCAGATCCTAGCATACTCCCAGAAATCTGGGTGAAGGTCTTTAGCTCTAAAGGACAGAAGTGTTTGCTGGCCCAGGGCACCAGGGCATGGCTCCATGCATCTCACAACCACCTCATCTAACCTTCACAGCAGGTTAGGGTACAAGTTAATTGCCCCAATTCTACAACAGTGCATGGGACTGTAAGGTCTGAAGCTTGTCGCTCCAAACTCTGAAGAGGAAAAGGCCAGGCTCATATAATCCTCCGTCCTGTTCTGCTTTCCTCTCTGATGGCACCTGGAGCCTGGCTCTTGCTTAGAAAGTACGTGGTACATATTCTCCACAAAACATCAAATGCCAGCATATCCTCTTAACATTCAACTCCAGCCAAGTCTTTGTGAACTTCAGGGTTTACAGAGAGCCAGGCATTCTGCACACACAATAGGTTCTCCCGGCCGGCAGAGGCTGTTCACCAGACATGGCAGGCTTAACCTATAGAGTAACAGTTGTTGGCAGGTGGGGCTCACAGTGGCAGGGCTATAAATGGTGTACTTCATAGTGGGTGGCACGGTCAGCAACAGGACAATGATTAGTAAAGAGGGAAATGTCATGTCACTGGCCAGTTCAGCCTCACTGAACTTCAATAGCATCAAGAAGAGGTAACCAAGGTGATGTGACAGGCAAAACGTATGCTAGATGCAGCATATGATGCATAAACTTACTTAAACAAAGGAACTACCTCCAAAATAAAAACACAACTCTACTCTGGATTGTTTTTCATCTGTTCACAAAAGTAAGCGAAGTGTTAGAAATGGGGATGGGTGGAAGCTGGGAGAGCTGTAGGAGAAACCGAGAATAGAGGCAGGCACACATGTGAGTTTACAAGTTCTGTACCGGGGCGAGCAGGCTTTGCTAAATAAATCGCTCTTGCACCCAGCAGAGTGGGAAAGCTCAGGCAGTTGACATGTGTCATCTTTCTGTTTGGAGCCTAGAGAGAGCTGTGGGTAGACAGAAACCGACTGTGTAGGGAGCTGAAGGTGGAGTCACTCGTACAATAGAGAACATTCTAGATCGCTTTTCACAAGAGCAGTGCATGCCCCCCCACTCGCTTCAGAAGCAATAAGGGAAACAGCTAAAAATACAGACTACATGGGCCCCACTCCAGACTCAGGACCAGGGTAGGGCTGGGAACATGTATTTTGTCAGGTGCCGTACAATTCTCAAGCCAGAGAGTTTGAGAACCACGGCTTCAGACACATCTCTGTCTCTTCTCTGCTGTGCCCAAATCAGGACCCTGAAATTGCAATTCTTACTAAGATAAATAAAGAAGCTGTTAAGCTGCTGGGGGAATTCTCAATCTTCATTCCAGGGGCAATGAGCAATTTTGTCAGGGGACTATTTTGGCCAGAGAGCCTCAGTGAGCAGTTGTGATAAATCCACTGTGTCAAGACAGGTGAAGCGCACACTCAGACTAACGTCCCCTTCTTCTTGTAGGCTAAGTTCACCTCAGCATCTCAGTCAGCACCGTCTTCTCGTCACCAGACTCTGATTGCTATAATGACAAGCCTGGCCACCAACCAGTCCCTACCGGGTACTTTTTAATTCCTGGTCTCCTTTGCCTACAAGGCTCCACTGAGGGACTTCACTTTTCATGAGTCCTTCTCTGACCCAGCTTCCTCCACTACTCTGCAAACAGCAGTGCTCACAGTCCAGAGTGATCTTCTGTTTCTAGTGCTCTCTGTTCTGTGGACCCTTCTCTCCCTCTTCTCCCCTCTCCCTCATCTCCCTCCTCATCATGAGCTAGAGTTCCCAGCCCTCCCGCCACCCACAAGTATCTCCATTCAATGTTCCACAGATCCTCACTAGGCCAGTCTCCCATGTACCTTACATGTGACCCTCCGGAAATCCTTTTAGATTATAACACAGGGCATACATATCAACATCCCAAGACCAGCATGCAGGTGGTCATAAAAGGTTGTCCCTAATTCCACCACCCCATCTCTGGGCCTGCTGTTACTGTCAGCTGGACCTTGCAACATTCCATTCTCTCTTCGTACACACTAAGCACAATCTAAACCATCTCACTCACTCTGCAGGAATCTCTCCCATTCTCAAAGACTCAAGGGACTCCCCAGTGACTGCAGTTAGGTCCATAAGCTGAACCTCCTGTCACCTGGCTCTTCCCATTCACTCAAAACCAGTACTGCACCCTGAAAAGTATGGGCCTCAGCTCCAAATACCTATTTTGACCTTGAAATCACCTCTCATAATACTTTTCGCTGTGCAGACATCTACCTATGTATCACTTTCCCTATTAGTCATGGGTTCTGTCTCTTAAGGTATCCCAAAGGCCGCACTTGACTCCTGGTGTGAATGTTTACTAAATGACTACATAAGCCCAAGATGTACCTCTGAAAGAAGAGCCCGGAGAGAGAATGCCAGAGAAAAGTGGCCATGAAAGTCTAGGGAAAAGGCAGTGCCAACCTGGGGAGGATGAGTAGGAAAGTGATAATAACAGCAACAGTTACAACCCCCAGAGTTGGCGATGCCCCATCTTCATCCCCTCCTAAAGTGCTCTCCTAAGAACTGCTCCAATCTGACTCGTTCAACATTCACCCCAAGCCTGTGAGGCAGACACTACTGTGGCTATTGTTCCCACTTAACAGATGAAGAAACTATGGCACAGATAATTTAAACAAATGACTGAGAATGGGAAGGGGCTCAACATGGCCTATGCACAATTAAAATCTCCAGACAGGCAAGCATAGGAGGAGATGCAGGCCCATGAGCCTCCACTGCAGGAAGTACTACCCAGGTGCAGAAGGGTCTAGAGCTGGAAAAGGTTTTCCTTCTGTGTGAGGGGACAGAGATGAGATCAAGGAGAGAGACAAAAAGAAAATGAGAGACCTAGGATCAATCGCTGGTGGTGTCCCTGTATACGGAGGAAAATAAGTCAAAAGCACTGAGGGGAAAGGGGTGAAGACTTTGTCAAGTTAAGACGTGTTGGAGGAGGAAGAGCAGAGGCCACAGCACTCCCAGGGTGATCTCCACAGCAGAGCATTCCTCCCCACATGTGGGGGTGGGGCTTGGCTGTTTGGTCTGTAGGGTCCTCAAATCCATCCTTGGTTCCCACCTCCCCCACCATCCAGCTGGTTACATGCCCCCATCTCCAGGGCAGAGAACGGGGCTAGAGGCATAGCTATCTCAAAGAATCATTTACTTGCCATAAAAATCTACCCATCACTGAGTATCCAACTTGATTTTTTTTTGTAAGTTCCAGTCTTAGAACATTTCATCACTCTGCTGTGGTTGGAAACAAACTGCCACCCCTCCAGCGTCTCCTGCGTCTAGCCACCCCAAGAGCAAGTTCAACACTGACTCCTTGTGATCACCTACCAGGCCTCCATTTCACACAGAGAGAGGCTGAGGGCCTTAGCCAGCCAAGGATGCACTGGCCTGAGAACAGATAGGAATTTGTTTCTAACCAGAGCTGCTTTTGAAGTTCCTCCAGATTAAATGATGGGACAAGAGCCCCAAGGAAGGACAGCAGAAGAGAGAGGCAAACACTTCAAAGAGCTAGAATCAATGGAAGATGCTCCTGCTTTGGGATGATACCTTAGCTCATACTATCTTGACATGGGAAAGATTCCTTTAAGAAACAAGGTCATACCTCCATTGGCTGCATGGACTACGGCAAACACTTTCTGCCTACTGACTCTAGCCATGTCATCATTCAGTACTTGGTGCCTATCTATGGGACCTTGGGAAGCTATCCCCAGTACATGACTCCTGTACTAGCCAAGAGACACAGGAGACCCCAACCCATACACACATATACAGAACATCTTCTCCAGTATAGGTCTGTAGCTAATTGCAAAAACTGAGGAAATTGGAGAGAACTCTAAAATGTGCATCTCATATAGCGGTTCTCAACCTTCTTAATGCTGTGACCCCTTAATACAGTTCCTCATGTTGTGGTGACCCCCAACCAAAAATTATTTAATTGCTATATCATAACTGTAGATTTGCTACTGTTAGGAATCATAATGTAAATGTCTGATATGCAAGATATCTTATATGTGAACCCACAAGTTGAGAGGTTTAATCTCTTTGGAGATGTTGAAGACTCTGAGAGAAAAGGGATCCCCCTTGACAACATCAGCAGCCACAACTGCAGGGAAGAGAATCCCATACATTCTTGTTTCTCCTAAATCCACTTCATGCAAGAGTCCAATCTCATCTAATAGAAGGCACCAGCTACAGGGAAGATGGTGGGTTTGGTGACCAAACATGCTTTGGAAAAATCACATGAAGACTACCAATGTCTTGGCAAGGCTGGGAGAAAGTCGAGATTGCTCTGCAGGCTTTTGCTGGAGCTCTCCAGGCAGCCCCGGCTCTGCCAAGTGCATTCCAGAGCTTGCCTCAGATGCCCAGACCAGCAAAGGCCTTTGCATTTGCAATGACTTCACACTCAGCCAAAAGTAAACACGCTCTCCACTTTTTCCATGGACAAATACTAACCCCAAATTGCCAGCGTTGGCCTCTGCAATCCAAGTGGAAAGCCGCCTTTCCCAAGAAAATAAAGCCATTTTAACTCAATGATACCTCTTGACCGCAAGAAAAAACTTTGCTAAAAGCTTCCTAGAAATTATTTATCATGCAAATATGCAGGATGCTATGATCACACAAGCAAAGTCTAACAATGGAACGGTGGCACTCAAAATACAACTGATGATCAAATAATGCTGGCTTCAACACCTGCACTCAACACTTGAGCAGTACATTTGTAACACACATGAGACCCACTACTCTCATACCCATACATGCCCACAGCTCACCACCACCTGATTGGAATATTCTTTCTACAAGTAGACTCTGATAAGGCAGGCACGGATCGGAATAAAAAGCAAAATGTCCCAAAAAATCTGAGCTGTGTCGAACGTCGGCACCTGTCAAACATACATCTCACTTCTCTCCCACCTTGCACTCAGAATGGTCTAAGTTCGGTTGCTTCACAAGTAGTAAGAAACGCAGAGGCTCCAGACTTACCAGGTTGGAGTTGGTGGCGTTGGAGTCATCTTCTGGAAAGGGAATATAGATCGCTAAGGCCACACAATTGGCAAAAATAGTCAGTAAAATAATTATTTCAAATGGTCTGAGAAAGGAGTTAAGGAAATCAATGCCATTGTTAACACAAGTGAAACAAACATATATCTATGTATTTTTTTAATGAATCAAAGATTCGTAAGAATTCTGTTTAAACAATGCATTCCAAGCCCCTTGTATTCTGAAGAGAAACATATGCCTTTTAAGTGCTTCTAGTGGACCCCAGCCAAAATTTTTTCCTAATATGTCAAGAGCAGTGGAGGCCAGTCGCGTGCCAGAGTAAACACAGATTTCTAAATACTTCTTCCCCTCTTTTATTTATTTAGATTACATTTGATTTCATTTTCTTCATGTGGGCTTAGGGTAAAGTGCCCTTTCTGCCCCAGGAAAGATTCCCCATAGGGCCCCAATTCCATGACAGTTCGTTCATGAACTGTCACCAATGGACCTAAGCACGCATGGTAAGGGAGAGCAGTGGGGTGGGATTTTAAACAAAATGGCCCTTCATGGAAATCTACAGATTTTCCTTTTCAGCTTTTGGAAGCAAAGTTGAAAGTGTTCTACCTCCCTTGGGCTTAGGACTTCCCAAAGCCAGGCAGTCTGTGCACTGTGGGTTCAGAGGTAGGGACTGTCTCCCCTTGCCAGCTTAGCTCCGAATAGGACATGGGGCACACTGGCTTTAGTGTACAAGGCTCAACTAACTGGTCCTGTTACCACAAGTAGTGATGGCCTGGGCTATAGGGCATCAACCCAAGGCCCACTCACTAATAAGAGCATAGTCTGACGTTCTCATGGAAACACCAGGGCAGGACACAGTGAGCAGTAAGCTAATGTGATAATACTCGTCTACTGAGACCACGCCACACCCACCACTGAAAGCAAGAAAGGGAATCTTTACAGGAAGTCTCAATTTGTGTTCCCACAACTAAGCTCCTAGCCTCTTTCACAGAGCCTCTTCTAAGTAGCTTCCTACTGCAATGACAAAACTCTACAACCAAAAACAACTTGGGGAGAAAAGGGTGTATTACAGCTTATAGCTTGTGGTCTATCACGAAGGTAAGTCAGGGCAGGAACTCAAGCCAGGAACCCAGAGGCAGGAACTGAAGCAGAGAACACAAAGGATGCTGATTACTGGCTTGTTCATCATAGCTTGCTCCACCAGCTTTCTTATACAACCTAGGACCACCTGCCCAGGGGTGGCATTGCCCACAGTGAGCTGTGCCCTCCTACATCAATTGTTAATCAGGAAAATGCTCCACAGACTTGCCTACAGGCCAATCTGATGGAAGTATTTTCTTAGTTGTGGTTCCCTTTTCCCAGATGACCTGGGGCTTGTGCCAAGTCAACAAAAAACTAACGGGCACAGACCCTAACGAGAGGAAGGGAATGGATGAAAACTGCAGGGTAGAGGAACCAACTAAACTCTTACAGAAATAACAAACTCTGAACCAAGAAGAGGCCCTAGAGATTACCTGTTCCAAACCTTTCAGGCCCAGAAAAGCTAAGAACTATGTCACAGGTGAGTGGTCATACAGCACTGGAACCAGATTTCCACCGCCATGTCCAGTGCTCTCCTCAAGCATTCAAGCTTGGATTCACAAGCTTGCTAGGCAAGGGCACAGAGTTCTGCACTCAGGGGGGAATCTGAATGACTGCTTTCATGACGGATCCCCAGCAGCTGCATGGCAGAGCTGAGGATGCCTCGTAAGATGTACCTTCATCCACATGTGTCTTGGTATCACAAGATGACCTGTGAGAAGGGCCTGACCAATCTCTCCTTTACAGAAATGACCATCATCACACCTGCCCAAGATCCCCAGAAGGCAAGGAGAAAGGCCAGCCTCAGAGTCCAATCATAGCAATAGGTTCACCCTTTACGATCTGCTACCCTGAGATGGCCAGGATTCAAAAGCAATAGAGTCAGGAGCTAGTGTCAGGGAGGTGACAGCAAGGACAGGATCTAGTATTTCTCCAGAGCCTTCATGTCAAGCTCTGTGATGACTGCCGCACCCCCAGGCGCCAAACACCTGGAAAGAGCCAGCACTCTCTACTGCTAATGGAGGACACTGAAGCTTACAAAGGTTGTGGTGTGCCTGACGTCATCAAGTTAGCAGCTAGAACAGGACCTAGACCCAGAAAGTAGGTTGCTGAGTCAGTTTTGAGACCACTTTGTGCTGATCTGCCTGAGGTGGCCCTGAGGGCATTTCAGAAAGCAGGCTCTCCTAGCCCTCCTGCTTTACCCCCTCTTCCAAACCATGCCCCAGCCTACCCGGGACAGCGACAGCCTAGGTTGCAAGGTTCCATTCTCATTGTCTGGTGCCCTATCAGGAAGGGGCACCGGAAGGTAGCTGAGCCAGGCCCCATGAATATCCACTCATCAGAAGTCCTCACTGCCTCTATAGGTCAGGGAGCCCAGCTTGAAGCGTCTCAAGTGCTGCCCCTACACCCCCTGCTACATGCACACATACACACAAGCAACCTACCCATCCCTACACACTAAAGCTCCAGGCTGACACTGGAGGAATAGACTATATGTCAAGAAGACAAACAGGCAGATGGGGGAGCTGCAGCTGAGATGCAGAGGAGCACCCAGAAAGCCTGATGCACTCATACCACCCTCCAAGAACCATTGTTAAAACTGCCCATCTGATGATAGCACCAGGCCCCAACTTTTCAAGAGCTGTTGAGTACATAAGGCTCCCTCCATATCTGTTCTAGGCAGTCTGGAACTTTCACATAGCTAATATCATGTGCCACATTCTCTCCCTCTCCCCAGGTGGGAAAGCACCTTCTCACAGGAGGGTCAGCTACACTAATCATCCAGTAAGGGCTGCAGACTCAGGTCCCCTGTAAACCTACAGTGGAATGCACTTTCCTGAGTATCAAGTCGATCGCTATCTATTCCCACCCAGTAACTACTTCCATCTAGTAACCATTCTACCTAGTAACTATGTATTCCCACCTAATTACTATCTAGTCCCACCTAGTAATTTACTATCTAGTACCACCAAGCAACTATCTAGTCCGACCTGATAAATCACTATCTGGTCCCACCTAGTAACTATCTAGTATCACTTAGTTACTATCCAGTCTTGCCTAGTCCTTGGCCACACTATTTAGTACTGTAGTACTGGGAGTTTGGGAAGAGTATGCATTTTGAATGTGGAGAATCTGGATTGAAAACAAACTGTGTCACCACCTGCTCTATGAACTAGGGGAAGTTTCTTGAATCTCAGGGTCTCCCTGCTCTCCCTTTCATAGTGGTTATCTACAGGGTCCCGGTTCTCTTGCTCCACGGCTCTGAAGGCAGCCTGATGGGACTGACCAAGTCCAGCTTCTTACCCACTCATGGACTACATGCGGCTTAGCAGACTGGACAATTTGGGAGCAGCCCTTGCTTAGAACTGCATCCTGTTATAGTTACTATTGGAAAAGGAATTCAGATATTCCAAGGAGGGGTTCTGTTTGCCCCACAGAACTTTATTTTTACCTTTGGCCATCTTCTTTTACCTTCCAACCACTACCAAAGGTCTTTAAATCTTTCCCTAGAAACTCACAAATGAAACTGAACACTCCATCCAGCTGGAAAAAAAATTGAGTTAAAAAAATTTTGAATTCGCCGGGTGGTGGTGGCACACGCCTTTAATACCAGCACTCGGGAGGCAGAGGCAGGCGGATCTCTATAAGTTCGAGGCCAGCCTGGTCTACAGAGCAAGATCCAGGAAAGGCGCAAAGCTACACAGAGAAACCCTGTCTCAAAAAACCTAAAAAAAAAAAAAAAAAATTTGAATTCAACTTTTTAAACTCAAATTTGAATCTGAGTTAAAAAAAAAATACCCAGCACTAAGTCTCAGGGTTTTAATAATGTCTATTCCTAGTCATGTGACCTGAAGAGTTTCATGTGGCTTATTCTACCCCTGGTGATAGTCAGGGCTGAGCCTTGAGGTATTTTCCAGTGTAACTTAGTGCTCAGACATTAAGCCTTGTGTCCATGGTGACAGCCCAGCCTTTTAAAGACATATTTTCTAAATGTCCCTCTACTCCTGTCTGTGTGTTCGAAGTAGATACATATTACTATAGATGATGCTTTCAACTTTGGCTATACCATAGCCTTTCCTGGAGCACTCTGCAGAATGTCTGGGGACTAGTGGAACCTGTAGCATCTAGAATTTGATAAACCTTCCCAGGTGCTGCCAATGCATAGCCCAGGCTGAGAATCCCTGCTGCCAAGCCCTAAGCCAAGAGCTAGAGCACCAACCACTATGTTTTCATGCATCACACTAGAAAGAGGTCAGGTTGTGAGCTACCACAACACCATGCTATAGGAAAGAAAGTTATGGAGCAGCATACAACAACTGTGGATAGCTACATAAGCAGGTAGCTCAGATACAAGTTCATATTCCACCTTGATTATACACAAGTTCTCTCTAAGGTTACTTGGGACAGGTCGAGTATAGAAATGATAGAAAAGAGGGTAGATTATTGAATCTACTCTGAAAAGAAAAGTCAAGAGAGGATACAGATATGATATAGATGAAAATGTAGATTATTTAGAAATTCGTCTACAGTCGAGTATCCCTTCTCTCAAATACTTGGGACTGAAAGTGTTTCATACTTAAGATTTGTTTGGATTTTTGGAATCTCCTCAGATTCATAATGAGAAATCTTGGGGATGGAACCCAAGTCTGAACTTGAAATTCATTTATGTTCTATATACACCTTATACATACAGACAATACAAATATTTGTGCCTGCTTTTTGACTGCAACCTGCCACAAGGATCAAACGGACAACTTCCCATTTGTGCTGATACTATAAAAGTTTTAGATTTTAGAAGAACTGAGATTTTGAATTTTTTTGTTTAGGGATGTTTGTAATCCTAGTAAATTCCGGGACCTTGTCCTCTGAGATAGTGACTCATGGAGTCTAGTGGGAAGGTCTAGAATTCTAACTTTCATCACTGAGGCAGTACATACAAGATAGACTTAACATCACCAGCACAGGTCTATGCCTGGTATCCCCAGAGGGCCAGCCAGCCCCTAGGTGCAGGTCCAAGGAACACCTTGGCCAGCCCCCAGCATAAAGGATATTTCCATTCAACGATGCTTATGCATGCCCTCCGGATGGGGTTCTTCAGAGTCAGGCAGAGCAGAGCACGAGGTGGCCGTGTGGCAGTCGTACCACCCTGCTTCTTGGGTTTCCCATACTGCTGCCGCTTCCGCTGTGTGGAACTGACGGTAGAGATGGTTGCGTTGCCAGCACTGCCCATGAGCTTGGCCTGCCGGGCGGCATCAATGGCTGCCTGCCAGGACAGCGCTGCCCCTGGAGTAGGGATGTGCTCGGGGGCGAGCCCTGCCGCTGCATTGGCATTCATGTTGGCATGAGCTGGGCGTGGGCTCCCATAGTTGGAACCTGCGAAGAGAGAAAAGACAAGGGTTACTGTGGTGAGAATAGGCGCACTGGGGACACACTTTGGATTCCAGACACAATTTTTGGAAAAAAAAATCTTTTTTTTTTTTTCAAGCTGTTGCAGGAACTTGGGAGGTGACATACAAGAACACTAATATGTATGCTGAGAAATACAGCCTGGAAATCTATTCTAGGCCTTGCTGACCTAGTTCAACTGGATGACCTTGGACATGTCACTCTCCTCTCTGGTCTCACTGACTTGACTTAGACAGACAAGAGGTGAGATTGCGTTCACAGCACTGAGATGGTGAGAAAGAGTCCAGGGGAAGGTGCGATGAATGCAACATATGGGCCCTAAAGAACTTCTTTATAAATGGTTTTAGATGAAATGGTTACTGAAGGAAGGAGAAGGAGAACATGAGGGTAAGATACAGGAACTAGGAAGAAGGGGAAGTAAAGGAGGAGCAGGTATTCCAGCACAGGAGCTGATGATGCAAATGCACAGTACCCTGAAGAGTGTGAGAGTCTCGGCTCCGACTCAAATTCCAATAGTAGAAATAAACATGTGGTGAGGGGGTTAGGCTAAAGTAAGTTCACATCCAGTGAAGTGATCTGGATACTGAATGCTCCCCTCCAAGACCACACCAATGTGGTCCCAGGGAAGCACTATTGGGAGGTATTGGGACCTTTGTGGTAGGGCCTTCCCAAGCCCCTTTCTCCTACCACTGCGATGATTAAGTTACTTTAGTAACTTAGCTGTTGCTCAGTTAAGATGAGTCAGTTATCTGTCTCATGCAATCAAAAGAGATCAACCAACACGCTTGCACAGTGCGCAACGCACTTGCTGGGTTCCACAGTCTCCCCCATAACAACAGTCACTGGCAATAAATTTCAACTGTAAGCCAAATGATTGACATCAGATTCCACAATGCTGATGGAAGGATTCTGAGACTTTTCTGGGCACAAGAGGAAAGCTTATCATAATAGATTATCGTTGCCTACTGTGGACAGAGGATAAGGAGTGAGAAAGGAACAGATGCTATCTACTTATCACCCACTGGATATCAAGGCAAGCACATCAGGCCTTCTTTGGTACCAGCTGTCATCAGCCACCTGCACAGCTGCTGTCTGATATCGGAGGCATTAGACTTCAGCTTTATTCCACAGATCCTGGTAAAGTATCTCCATTGAACCCACTTCCCTGGCATATTCATCTCACCACACAATCCCTTTACTCTCTTCCCTTCCTCTGCCCAGTGGCTCCAGGCAGCTGCTGTACCCCAGGGGCACAGTACATTTACCAGAATATCAGGCTTGTGGAGAATAGATGCTTCCTAGACTGAGAAGCCCCTCTGTCACATCTTGTCATTTCCTGCCCCGTTCTCAATATATAGATAATGAGTATAAAGTAACAAAGGCCCCATGAAGGCTGGGAACTTGGGTTTTCTTGTTAAGACCACAGAGCAGAAAGCTGAGAGCATGGGTTTGGATTATTTGAGGCAACTGAAGCAGAGCTGCTCTCCTAAGCAGCAACATAACTGTCTTCATTCAACACACAAGAAAACAAAGGAGCGCATGACTCATTAAAGGTCACCACATGAGGCAGTGGAAGATTCTGCCGCACTCAGAACTCTGGTGAACTGCCTCACTATACTCCGCCCTCCTCAGATCTTTCAACACTCCATACACATGCACAAGTGTGTGTGCACACAAGCACAGGGACACAAACACACCTTCTCCTGTACTTTCTGGGCTGAGGAAAAAGTGGTATCTATATTTAATGAACAGCATCTCCAACACTAACACCTGTGGTGGCTTCTCAGACACCTCCCTGGTGACTGAGAGTGGAAAATATCCCTGCTTCTTTTTCTTACACTGGTGTGACCAGTTCCAAAGTGGCCCTGTGCCCCATCTTGGTTTGCAAAACTGGGCTGTAACCTCATTCTCTCCTGCTTTGTTCTGTCTATGGCATGCAATTTTGACTTTGTACACTCTATCTGGCATTGACAAAATTTAGTGGGTGCTATTTTAGCTCCTGGATTTATCTTCCCCTACATCTAAAAGCAGCCATGTTCCCCTACTGCCAGCCTTGAGCACCCCAATTCCCTACTCATGTTCATGCATCACAGTGGCCCCTAAGTTGGTCACCCTCATTGCTTTCCTATCAGTTGCTTCATTTCCCAAACCAAGCAATGCTAGGGCTTTGGGATGACTCTTAAGAAGAAGGTGGAGCCGGGCGGTGGTGGCGCACGCCTTTAATCCCAGCACTCGGGAGGCAGAGCCAGGCGGATCCCTGTGAGTTCGAGGCCAGCCTGGGCTACCAAGTGAGTCCCAGGAAAGGCGCAAAGCTGCACAGAGAAACCCTGTCTTGAAAAACCAAAAAAAAAAAAAAAAAAAAAAAGAAGGTGGAAAGCACTCGTGTAAAAACCAGCAAGAGGTCCTGGGCACCTTGAGCAAGAGGCCGGATCTTCCTGAGAAAGCCAGGGGGCCCACCAATGCCCAAGTCTCTTGGATGGACTCCTGGGCACCCTCACACTCCACAGGGTTCTTTATTTATATTGAGACCCATTTCCAGAACACCAGGATACCTCTGGAACATACATCTGGAGAAAGCACGTGGAGAAAGCAGAGGCCTGAGCGTTCAAGGGGGTTGGGATGTCAACAATAGGACAAGAATACAGCTATCCTAGAACACTGCTATAGCCTTTGAGTGATGAAAGGCACTCCCATCATAAATGGCCACATGCAGGAAAGGAAGAAGTGTATTCTAAAGGTCAGTCTCCATGAGTGCTCTACTTTAAGGTCACTGTGACCTTGGACTCTCCAAGACACTTTCCCATGCAGACCTGAGGTTCTAGGAGTGTCTCAAGGACACTGACAACGAGAAGTACAAGCTATCCAGGAGTCCCAGGAGTGGGGAACTTCCATATAAGTAGCAAGGATTCTGAATTCAGAGTAACACCACGAAGGTAGGGCAGCCCACATTGTTTCTCTGATGGTTTTTGTTAGCACAAAATCACCACCCAATGCAAAGACCAATTTTCAAATTATAAGGCTGATTCAAAGCTTTGCTTCCTGGCTGCCAGCTGAACCAATGCCACCAGCTAAGTCTGATCTGGCTCCAGTCTTACTGGGCTATACCCACTGATACTCTGGTGCCCAAGAAAATCCCAGAATAGCAGCTCAACAGACTAGACCACATGGAAACAGGTAAGAGCTCTACAGCATCAACCTCTTCCAGATATAAGAAAAATTATTACTGTCTAGTGACTGGGCTCCCTTGAAAAGAGCAGCATCCATGCCTACTACATGTAGGTGCTGCCTCTTCTCAGAAGGACAAGGACATAGCAAGACCCCAGCACAGACCCCTTAGCCTCATACCACCCTGCCCTGCAAGGGCCTAGAGAGATGTCCCATTCAGGGAATGGACACATGCTTCCTCACTTCCTCCCAGTCAGAAATATGTCCAGTGGTGAAACAGTGAGCTTTTTTAAAAAAATTCATTCCCCACCCCAGATGCTCAACATCCATTGTTAGTGACTATAACAATAATGATGTCCTGATAAGCAAGAATGTTGTCACGGTTTGTACTGTAAGTATCCCCTAAAGGCTCATATGCTCCATCTTCATTACATGAAGGGGAAAACCTTCAAGAGGTGGAATCTGATGAAAGGGACTTGACTCACTGGGGATATGTCCTTGAGGGAATGTAATAACCCACCCCTTCCTGTTCTTTTCCTTCCCAGCCACCATGAGGTAAAAGGTCTGTGCCAGCCCTTCTTCCTGACCATGATGCAGTGCCTCCCACAGATCTGAAAGCAATGAGCCAATGGGCCGTGGACTGGCTCTTCTACACCTGTGAGTCAAAGTAAGCCGTTCCTCCCTCTTGGCTGTGGCCTCTGGTAGTTTCACAGTGACAGAAAGCTAACTGACATGGAGATAGACCACAGACAAACATGACAGGTTACTTGATGAAGTCTGTCCATCTCCACCTTGAGTGCTGAGTCCTTTCATTTGCTCCATGGATGGGGAGGAGCTCTGAGGAAGGAGAAGTGACTAATGGTCTCTACTTCCTATGCCACCACTCTAGTCCAGGCCATCATCCATTTCCTGCCCAGGAATGCTGCAGGAATCCCTGACATTTCTCTCATTCCAGGCTTCCCCGTCTCTAACCCAAGCCTCACTCATAACTAGTCACAATGACCTCTCGGGAAACACAAATACTAAATCAGGCCTGTCAGGCTCCTGCTTCAATCATTTTCCAACCCAAACTCTCTGTCGTGGTTCTTGAAGCCTGTGCATGCTGGCCCAGGCCAATGTCCCTGAGCTTATTACAGACTGACCTCCTTTCATCCCTCAAACGTGCCCAACTCTTGTCTGCCACAGTGCATTTGCACATACTTAGAATGTTCTTCCCTCTAATCTTGGTTTAGTGGTTCCTTTCCATACTCCAGACCTGGCTTGAAACAATTCTGCCATAAAAGCTCTAATCCAAGGAAGCAAAACCCAAGCAGTAGCTTTCAGCATTCCTGCCCCTCCCTCCTCCATGCCACCCTTGAGTAAAGATGCCCAAGATCCCTGGGCAACAAGAAGGGATCCTCAATGAGCCACCAACATGGAAACGATATGAGCTTCAACAGCATAGTCTCCTTCAGTGGTCATGTGCCTTCTGCCCAAAATAGAGCTGGTGACTCCTGAAGAACACCTTAGTGACTTCTAGATCAGAAGGCAGTTCACCCAGGAAGGAAAAGGCTGCAAGCTGATGTCCTACTGGAGTCTTGGTCACTCAAGAGTCTCTGAGGACACAGCAAAGGCCTTCTTTTTGTGTCAGAAGTCACCCAAGACCTTTGCAGCCATCCATCCAAATTTTACATACGTCAGTCCCCCATGGTGACAAGGGCCCCATATTCTCCTAAAAGCACAGTAGCCATCCTTAAACGGGAACTGCACTGGCTTGAACCAGTGTAAACCTGGTGACTAGAAAGCGAGAGGACCCAGTCTCCTGATCTTGGCTCAGTCAAGATTCTGTCCATCGCCAGTTCAGAGGGGCTTATCCACGGATGAATCCAGTGTGCCTTCAGGGTCACCCTGTGGCATGGAGTGAAGCAGAGGCTATTTTGGCTGCTCTTCCAACCTTTTTCTACTGCCTTCCTGGAGTACAGAGGCCAAGGGCTGTGACAAGGCTTGGTCTCCCTGAAGCCAGAATTCCTAATGTGGCTTGGAGACTGAACAACCAAGACCCAAAGGGAAAGCAGAGCTGGTGAGGAGGGATCTGCTCACCGGTACAGAGCGCCGGGGTCCTGCCAACAGCCTCCTAACCTCGCGGGGCACAGGGGCTGAGACTTCCCAGCTTCCTAATCAAATGCAGTTCCCTTGACCTGCTCCAGTGCTGCTTGGGTATCACTCCTACGAGTCCATTCTAAGGCTGTCTCCCCTCTCCCACAAACAGCCTTTCCGGGCTCATTCCAAATCCTTCAATTCCTGTATCAAGTACTTCCTAAAATGGCCACAACAGCTCGAGACATGTCATCTTACAGCAACATGCTATGCAGTACAGCTTTGTTGCTGTTGTTTGGGTTTGGGGTTTTTGTTTTCTGTTTTCTGAGGCAGAGTCTCACTCTATGGCCCTGGCTGGAACTCACTGTATAGCCCAAACTAAAGGCAATTCTCCAGTCCCAGCCACTCAAATGCTGGGATTACAGGCATGAGCCACCATTCCCAGGTCTAATTATAACATTTAAAGTAGTAAAAATGGAATGTCATTTTGAACTATCCAATATGGTGGCTACCAGTCAAATGTGTCTGTGGAGCGCATGAAATGTCTCTGGTACAACTGAGGAAGTACATTTTAAGTTCCATTTTGTGGTGGTATTTTACTTGTACTGAAATGTGATTTTAATTGTATGTTAATAAAGTTGCCTGGGGGTCAGAGCTATTAGAGCCATAGCAAGCGCGTGGTGGCGGTGGCGCATGCCTTTAAGGACCTGGAGGGTGGTACATACAGGCAGTGACGAGGCAGTCACATGTTTGGGTTTACAACCAATGAGAAGGCAGAACAGCTAGAGTATATAAAGACATACACACAGGAAGTAGGCCTCTTTTCGGAGAGCTCTCTTGGCTGAAGAGGATCGCTGAATCAGGAAGGGTGAGGCTCTTAGCTCTGACCTCTTGGCTTTCTTCTCTGAATCGGCTCTGTGTTTCTTATTTAATAAGACGGTTGGTTACATCTACATTTGGCCCCAAATTTCATTTCAGTTAATTTCCAGCTGACACAAGTCTGGAGACGACCACGTTGGACAGTACTCCTGGGCACTCAGAGAAGGGCACACTGAAGACTGAGGTGTGAAGTAGGAAAGAGAGATAAGAAAGCACTTGGTTCTAAGAGGAAGAAGGGAGCAACCAATAAGGGGTCTGGATGTGATAGATGGGTAGCTCTTCCGATCTTAACATAACCACTGCCTGCAAAAAAAAAAAAAAAAAAAAAAAAAAAAAAAAAAAAAAAAAAACTACCAAAGCATCAGGATTCTCAGCTCCAACAGACAACAAAGCCATGACTATCTTTACCTGTCTGACACTCAGAAAATGAGTGTGGAACAATTTTCTTCAATGGGAAGATAGAAACCTGACACTGCCCCTCAAGCTGGGAGGAGAAATTGAAATGAAAACTCCCCTTGAGTGTATCAGCCTTGGAGCTGTGCACCCCAACTGCCTGAACACAATATAGCAGCATCCCAACTCTTCCTCATTTTTCCAGAAGAGATGAGATACAGAGGACAGTCCCGTGCCCACAGCCATCACATCTGCTCCATAATGAAGGGACAGCAAGGAACAAGGACATCTGCAGCATCTCCCCAACTCAGCAGATCAGTGCTGCCATAAATAAAGCACCTTCCTCTGCTGACCCACCAGAGGCAGGAGGGAAGGCCAGTGGAGAAGCTGAGCATTCCCAAAGCCACACCAACCAGAAGGTGGCCATGCCAACAGCAACCACACCTTCTCTATACCCCTTGCCACATAGCAAGCCAAGAAGATGACAAAGGAGAAGGAACCCCGAAAAGGAGTCCATGGAGGAAAGCCTGATCAAGGTTAACCTTTCCCCCTAGACACTAATCACAATGCCACTTCATCCTTGGTATCAGCAGGCATGAAGGGGGAAACTCACAGATGCAGCTAAATCTCAGGCTTCAATCACTCAGAGCAAACCACAATAGCAGCAAAACACTCCTCTATGTCTTCCATGGCACAGAGGAGAGAGAGCCCTCCATTTCACCACCACCTAGTGACAACACACCTAACTTCATTGAGTTCAGTGAGTCTACTGAAAGTCAACGGGAAGTCGTTGGGGTAGCTAGTGTCCAGGGACAGTGTCAAAACCCTGGCAGAATGGCTGAAAGTTCAACCCCTTATAACTTTCACGTTTTAATACATTTTCCAAATTCTGTACTTTAAATGATTCTTTGGTAAAGGAGGACAGGTCTGATTTTGTTTTATAGACTACAGATTCCACCAGAATTACCACAGCCAAACCAGTGCCAGACTCCTGTCCCACTGTCAAAAGCCCCCTCTAGAAGGGCACAGTTCCACCTAGCAAACACCTACCTGCTGTCACAGAGAGGAGCAGGGAGTTCCATACATCCTCTACATGAACTCTTAGTGACTTTGTGCCACCCGCAGCCAAGGCTGTAGACACACAGCCCGGTGTTTCCAGCAGTGACTCTCCAGAACAGAACGATGCGGGCTGAAGGTGACCAAGGTTGAAAGGTTGCTGAAAAGAGGCCAGACCTTTTCCTTTCTCTTTCTATGTGGTTCAGAGACGTTTTTGCTCCCACTGATGCATTTCCATGAAAAAAATATCAGGATGGCACATTAGAGGTGAAACATGTTCCTATATCTGTCAGAACACCTAGTTGAACCAGGTCTCAAATGGACTGTCTATCCAACCACAAGATTTAGAAGAAGTCCAAGCAGAACCAGATGTCAGAAAGGGTGTGTGTCTTTCTACGAGTTGCACAGCTATGTGGTCTCACACTACTGTGAAAAAATTTCCTGAAGATTAAAACATTCTATCCTGCAGAAAGTCCCTTAAGCAGAAGGGTAAACAACTCAGAATAGCTTCAGGAAGTCCCTGAAACTGACCAGATTTACCAGGCCCCTCCTTGCCAGAGTAAGCAATAAAAGCTTAGCATGCCCCTCTAAGGAAGTAAGCTGAGCTGCAAAGAAGACTCTATAAAGAGAAAAACTGTAAAGACTCTGAGACCAGACTGGTTGCCTGGAAGAAGCAGAAAGCAGACGAGCTGCCCAAAAAGCTTTAGACCCAAGGCATCAGGAAAGGATACTCGCTGCCTCCAGGCTATGCACTGTGCTCTAGGTTCCAAGCTTTGTCAGTTGTCACCCATGCTGGGGTAAACTTTGGTGATGCAGCTGTCTTTGAGTCATTTCTGCTCCTGTGAGAAACCCCTCACCCATACGCCTGTGAGTAACCCCCCAAAAAACGCACTGGTTCACCAAATGGGACATTTGTGGTATACTTACTTTGGCCTGTTGTGGGTTCCAGTTCCCTATCTGGGGTGAGTAGACGTGTGTGTTACATCTCTCCAGGGAAAGTTTTGTCACATAACATGCATCCAGGCCCCTGATTCTATAAAGTACCAAGTAAATAGATATTTCTCTGGGTCTCAGTCAACTGCTCTGAAAAATAGAATTAATAATGCATTCCTTGCAGGACAACCAAGACTACTAAATGAGATTATGCATCTGAAAATTCTACCCAAAGAACAGTAGCTATTAATAAGAACTGTTCCAGATACCCACACAGAGAGCCTCAGGACACAAAGGAAGACTACCTTCTTTCAATGAAGAGAAACATGAACAGTGTTGTATCATTTTTAAATATTTTCCCTACACACATCTTTTGGTTTAAGCACCATCTCCTTAAAATCGTTGCATTCCACACACACAGATCAAGTGTCAGTTTGTGAGGGGAAACTACAAGTACAGAGAGATCCAGAGGTCCCACAAAATGATGCTCCCTTTCCAAGGAGTCCATTGAGGAAAGGCTCACTATTGGGGTTGCATGGCAGAGAGGAGGGGCACTGACCCTCACATTCACACACTGGAAAACAATATATGCACAGAAACAGAGTCACACGGGCCTGCTTGTCTTATTCCTGGATGTCTCTCATCCTCACTAAGGTGGAAGAAGGAAACATCAATCCCTTGTTGCCTCATATTCACTGTACATTTAATAATGATGCTACGTGCAAAGTATAACACTCCCTTCATTTACAATGGTTACACTCATTTGTCTTGTTAACCTCTAAAACCCCTGCCAACAGGCAGACAACAAGGTGGAAGGCAACAGTAATAAGCCCACAGGTAAAAAAAAAAAAAGCTCCATACCAATACAGAACTGTCTAGCTCTAGACATTCCCCATGTTTGGTAGGGAAGACTAAGATAAAAGCTCAGGGCTCTGAACCCTACTTCCAGCTCCTTCCCTTCTGCTCTGTGCTCACTCCTGAAGTCCTCTGTCTCAGCACTTAGGCTCCAGAGCTCTCTGGGCCAGGCATCATATGGCTCTCACCTTCTTGACAACTAGCCTGACCCTACCAAGGCCTCTCCTGCCCATTACTTGGGCTAAGTGTCCCAGCATCCCATTTCTCAAACAACAGTTGGACTCTTTCCAATGGAAAAGCAGTGCCCAGCTACTCTACTCACTGCCTCCTGTTAGCCTAGGCATAGGAATTCACAACCTCCTGAAAGCCTATGCATAAGAGTCAAATGCAACTCATGGGCATTCATCTGGGAAGGGTAGCAAGGAAGACTGCTGGGAGCCATCCCCGGCAGTGGACAGGTCCCAGCAGAGGATGTAAAGAGTTGGCGGGGAAGGATGAGCCATCCTGGGCTCATCACAATTGACATGCAAGTCCATAAAGCCAGAGAGGCACTGTACCACAACTAGTATGTCTATGATCAATAAAAAGTATCAGGTATTAATAAAAATACAGAAAAGCAGAACTACCACACATTCTTGTTGGCAGTATGGAATGGTGCAAGCCACTGGAAAGCAGGATAGAAGCTCCTCAAAAAATTAAATATTCAATTATTATATGACCCAGCAATTTGACTAGTGGGCATACATTCAAAATTATTAGAAAGTAAACATTCCAACAGGCAATGAGTTATCAAAATGTGCTCTACACTGGAATATTGATCATCCCTGGATAGGATATTCTGACACATGCTTCAAGATGAAGGGAAATATTATGATACGTGAAATAAGCCAGATATAACAGGATTCCATCCCTAAGCATTATACACATTCCATCAGAGAAGGAGGGAGTAGGAATGGTCACTGGGCATTCACTTGTGCATCTAGCCACTCAGTCTAACCAGTTGAATGAGATTCTGCCCTGATTGCTCATAGGATTTTAGAGAGGGGCTAGAGTAACTAGGCTAAGGAAGACAAGCATGAGGACATCCATCTGTGCAGCTGCAGGAAAGCCATCATCCATGTGAGGATGTACTGGCCAGTTTACTGTTTTGAGGTCACCTGAGCTCCTGTCGTAGCCCTCGCCAATGCTCTGTAAGTAAGCCCAAAAAACTCTGATAACTCAATAAGAAGGTAGAAGCTTGCACTCTAAGATGCCCAAGCCATCCTTCTGGCAGGAATAACAAGGGAATTTGCACCAATACTGAAGTGAGCCCAGGATCTGCCCTCCACAAGTGCTTCCTGGGAGCTTTCAGCAGTGACACGGGGCCAGGGAAGGATGCAAAGAATCTTGGTTATAAATTACTTTCAAATATCCAATAAATCATACATGCAGAGGCACAAACATGCCTTCACAAGTGAGTCAAACCAGACTCCTGTCTAAATACATCTCAAGCGCCATTAAACACCAGACGTCAGAGCCTCGGCTGGGTACCTTCCCAGCTTCAGTCTTGCCCAACACCACCTGTGGGGTAGACCACAGCACGGGCACTATGCCCCTCTGGCACCTCTCCCAGAGCTGGCCCACATAGAGTACAAAAAGAGGCTGAAAGGAAAAGTATCGGCCCAGGACCCCCAAGACCAAGTTCTCAACACAAAGGAGATTTATTTGCCCCAGAAAGACAGAAGGCCAGGAACAAGAGACAAACACAGGAGATAGAGGACGAGGGAGAAGGGGAAAGGAACAAGGGATAGGGGACAGGGATGTCTGTCCTGGAGGGGAACAAAGGACTGCCTCTGGACAGAGGAAAGACAGACGTGGCACATGGGAAAATGGTGGTTTATAAAAGAACAAGGGGAAAGTATGTTAGGTTGAGGTGTTTAATTTTAATTGGGCATGTTAATTAGGTGGGCCAAAAGGGGCTTTTGATTACTGGACTTCAATACTTTGACAGCTGGACCTTGGTAGTCAGCCTCAAGAGGAGGAAGTGGCCAGATAAGGGACTAGACCTTGAAGGCTAGCTTTAGGAATATAACCTGATGGTTTTTAGCAAGGGAGATGGTATGGAGAGAAGGACAAGACCTGTCAGAGCCATGCTCACCACACTCAAGCTGGCCAGAGTCCCTTCAATGGTGGTGGATGAAGGAATGCTTTTTCAGTTCTACATCCTGACAACTGCAAGTCTGGAGACTGTAAGCATCATTCCTGTTACTGACAGCACGCTGAGGCAGAGAGATGCCCTGTCCAGTGAGACCCAGGCTAGGGCTGGCTTATCTGCCACCAACCCTCCAACTTCTTTGGCACCTTAAGCCCACACTGGCGATCCCATGTACTCAGGAAATTCCTGAATGTTCTCTCTACATGCATCTCTCCCATCCTCCCTGTGCTCTGAGCTGTCCTCTGACTTCTGCTCAAATGTTTCTGACATTTTCTGAACCCAGGCATATTGGGGGTCCCTTTCCTTCAACATCTTTTTTCTTTTAGGACAGAGGAACATTTGATGTGCCTTCATCTTTGGGTGTGGCCAAGGCTTGGGGCAATGGATACCACCTAGTAGAGTGTCCTTGGAGAAATCACAAAGCAAAAACAAGGCCTGTAACGTCTGCCAGGCTCTCTAACTTGTGACTCTGCCCCCTTGTTTGTGTTCCTCTCCTTTGTGTCCTCGTGATAATCAGGGGGGTTATAACCTGTAAGGCAAAGTGTATCTGGTCTTGCTCTAGGAAGATGACAAAGAGTGGAGACTAAGGTATAGCATGTGGAAATACTTGAGCTTAGGGGGATTGTCCAGCAAATGATAACAGCAACTACCACCCCAAAGGAAAAGGAGCATGAGTAGTGGTGAGAGGCACAGCTGGTGATCATGCAAGCCCCCAGGGCCTGCTCTGAACTGCCAGTTGTTAGCCCCAAGACCTCAGCATGCTGCTCAAGCATTTCAAGACACCACGAGCACTTCGCCTGGTGCAGCATCTTCCAAGGTCACTGTGGCACTGCTGGCATTGTTCGGTGACGATAAAGGCTTCTGGGGCTCAGGGCTACAGAAATAAAGGAAGATTCAAGGAAGGAGCCTAGGAAGGCTCAAGACATGGACTTATCCAATGCCTGCAACTCATACCCATATTTCCACTGAGGTGCACATGATTCCAGCCATCTCCGCTTCCTGGAGAGCATTCTCTCTTAAGTTCATGTTTTAGCATAGCTGGATACCTGGATCTCATCTTCTCTCTCCTAGTAAGTCCCTTGAACAAGTACATAATAAGACTTGAACAAAGTCACATCCTCCCTGCATGCAGTTACTCAGCAGCAAATATAAGTTCACCAAATGATCTCTAAGGTCCTGCACGCTTTCCTGATACTCACAGATTCTAGAATTCTTATGTGGGTGGCAGAGGAATTTATTGTTTGGAACATGCTGTCAAAAGGACTCAGCTTCCCAGATGGATCCGGAGGCCCCTCCACACCCACACCCACCCCTGAAGTCCCTCCTTGAATGATGACATAAACTTGACTGCAAAGTCTCTGCTATGTCAGGCAGACACTTCCCAGGGTGTTCCCCAATCTCTAAGGCAGGATTCTGAGAGTGGAGAGCAACATCTACACCCCTACCCACCCAGCTTTAAATGGCACCGGGACTGATTCACCTGCCCTCCCTGGTGACTTCCCTCAGGAGCAGGAAGAAGTGGAATACAGACCACCCACTCCACACACAGTAGGTGGCTGAAGGAACCCCCATGAAGTCCCCATTCGTGAAGCACAGAGGACTCAACACAGCTTTGGTTCCTGGGGTTCCTGCTGCAGACTCTGCACCCTAAGCATCACGACAAAAATTTAGGGTGCTCCATGAAACTATACATGGGACTCACATTCACGATGGTAAGTGTTTAGCCCAACTGGGATTATGAAACTCAACCCACAGATTCAAGGTGGTGACCACACAGCTGGGGAAAGGGATCCCCGCTGGGAAGAGTGTGCAGCTCCTTTACACTCAAGAAAGGGGCCCATGAGGCAAGGCCCTTCCATGACCACAGACTCGCTCTTGAGTATGTGTCTTCATAGGCAGTTGCGCACACATAGACATGTCACCAATGAAGGATGTGGAGGCATAGAGCATTGCCACTCTAGTCTGTGTAGTCCATGGCCTTTGCCATATTTTGTGCGTATCTACCTAGTACATCTGCAGCCTCCCACCCCTACTCAGGTACAACCTACAGCAGAACCCGGTCCCCTCCCAGTTTGTAGCTTCACAGTATAAAGTATAGGGTAAGGGACCCAGAAATGCATGTGTGACTGTCAGGGTCCCCTCACAGCAGGAACTATGGATGATGCAGTTATATAAAACAGTCTCTGCTCAGGGAATCACAACCTACTGGAAAAGACTGACCACAGCTACACAGTCACCTATAGTCTCTCTCTCTCTCTCTCTCTCTCTCTCTCTCTCTCTCTCTCTCTCTCTCACACACACACACACACACACACACACACACACACACACACACACACACACACGGGTGATTGCCCATCCAGGGACATTTCTCTTTCAATCTGTGACTTAATTTGGACAGGAAGCCAAAGCAGCTAAGGCCAGATTAGCCTGAAGTTTAGCTACAGGCAGCTGGAATTTCTGAAATGCGGCTGACCTGAGTTTGAGGCCATCCCCTCTCCAGACTATGGCTTGGTGTGTGAGTGACAGTTTCTCACCCCCTTCATCCAAGGCTCCCGTAGCCCATATCCAGAAGCCCTGACTCGGATAGGGGAATAACTCAGGAAATGCAGGTGACATTAGTAGAAAGGTGTGTATGGGAATTGGGCATTTACATGGACTCAACTCAGTACGAGTCTCAACTCTCTACTTTACAACTGCAGGATATTCCCTAAATTAACTTACCCTCTTAGACCCTGAGCGTTCTTATCAGTAAAAGGGAACATCTTAATATAATAAGGATCAAATATGGAGCACTGCATTAGTGCTCATGCCTGCTTATTGAAGGATAATTATTCCACAGCAGCACTGTCCCAAGCTGACAATGGTAAATTTGCAGTCATGCCCTCCTTCCCAGACACTACAGGATGCCAGTTGTCCTGCAGCCACTCCTCACAGCCCCTGCACAGCAGGGTCAGACCACCTGTCCCAAATAAAACAAAGAGCATCTCAGGAGATCTTTCCCTCAACGCCACACCCTGGGCAACAAGACTTACCCCCTAGAGCAGCAGCCCATCTCAATCCCCATACATAATTCATTACAGACCACCCCGGGCACAGAGATACTTGTATCTTGTCAGCAGCGTGCAATATTTTGCCATATCAGATATGAACTGGAGCACAACTGAAGTTTCACATGAGCCACTGCGTAAGTTACACAGAACCCACAAGTGCATGTGGCTCAGGGTAATGCCAGTTTCATTCATTTGACCCAGGGAACTCGATGCAGGACCTGGAGGAAGTGGGCAGGCAAAAGCGTGGTGCCCAGCCATCTTTCTTTCCACTACTCTGTCTCCCTGTTAATTAACTGCTACCCAGGAGCCATGTTCCCAAAGCCTCGTCTTCCTTTTTAACATGCTCTGGGCAGCTTCACTGCTCCATGAGCTGAGGAGAGAAAGCATAATGAAGATACCAGATGAGAAACGAAAGCTAGGGACGAGGGGCAGACTCAGCATGGCAGAACTGTGAGGCCCAGGAGAGCACCTGCCCTCACCACCATCTCCCATGAGAACGCAAGCCTCTTGCTGTAGGCTCTGGTTAGGCCAAGGAAAATCCACTCAAGCCCAGGACTCCAGACCCATGGATGCCATTCCATTAACCCAGGGTGGAGTCTGAGGATAGAAAGTACAAAATTAGATGCCTTACTGTCCAACTGCCTTCAGCTGGCCAAGGCCCATTGTTGTATTGAATAGAAACTCCCAGTCTCAAAGAAGTCCATGTCCAAGTTGCTGTCCTGATTGTCCAAATGGACCTGATGTAACCACCTAGATCCTGACCAGGGGTCAGGAGAACAGGGAGTAGATGTTACTGTGCTAGCCTGGCAGACAGAGAGGTTGCACCTTCCAGAAGCTAGAAAAGATGAAAAATGCACTCACCCCCTATAGCATCCTGAGGGGCCTCAGGTCTCTGGACCCATGTGAGACATCAGCCCTCCAGAAGTAAAAGATGATGAACCGATGCTATTAACTAAGTCTGCCCTAATTTGTTATAGCAGCAGTGGGGAAAAGACACACCCTGAACCTCTCTGTGTAAAATCTGTAAACTGCAAAGCAGCAGGGCAGGGTGGAATCATGTTTCCAAGGGGTGCTGGTTTTTCCGCCAGAGCGAATGAGTACCTCAAACTCTGGTTTCGGAGAGGAAGCACTCACTCTCCATTTCTGCTGGGGCAGACTGGGTCAGCCAGCCTTGCAGTAAGCAATCCCCAGAGTCCGAGAAAATGTGGACCAGAAGGAAGAATCTCCCAGTATTGGCTTTAAATGAACCAAGGAGACAGGGTGAAGCTCAGCAGCAGAGCACACGTGAGCACGCGCAAAACCCTAGGCTCAGCCCACGACTGAAACACCAAACCAAACCACTGACTTATTCTACATTCATTTATTTGTTTATTTATTGAGAGGGGGCAGAGGACAACTTGCAGGAGTCAGCGCTCCCCTCCCACCACATTCACTCCAGAGCCTTAGGGGCAGGCATCTTCTTCCACTAAGCCATTTCACAGTCCCCAAAATGTTTCCTTTTAAAAAGGCATTTCCTCAAATATGATAGAAAAATATCCAGCATTACAAAATATCAAGGAAACACACTACAGTAAGCTGCGACCTCACAGTCATTGAGGTAGCTGCTATTATCCAAAGACAGAAACGGAGTGTTGGGGAGGCTACGGAGAAGTTGGAGCCCTTGTGCGGTGTTGGTGGGAATGGGAAGTGGTACAACTGCTGTGGAAAATATATGGCAGCTCCTCAAAAACAAAAATAGAACTCCTCCATGATCCAGCAAGCGCACTGCTGGAGGTGAATCCAGAAGAATTGAAGGCAGGGACTCAAATGAGATGTTTCACTCCCATGTTCATATGCTAGTGAAGGGGTGAAAATAATCCAACTGTCTGTCAAGAAGAGATCAAGCCCCAGCCTGTGATTATACACACAGGAGGGAATATCATGGCTCTGCCTTAAGAGCAACGGCATACAACCCATGCCACGACAGAGATGAACTGAGGTCATTACAGGAGGTGAGACAGCACGCCACTCACAAAAGGACAAGGCTGAGATACCTGCGGGGGTCGCCCTCCTATAAACAGCAAGCAACAGCGCAGTGTCCAGGGCTGGAGAGAGTGAGCTATGGTTTAGAGTTCAGGTTTTCAAGATTGACATTTTCTGGTGATGTTTTTCACAACACCTGAATACACTTAACACTGCTAAACTGTATCCTTAACTATCCAGATGGTGAAGTTCATGCTACGTGCTCTTTACTGAGAAATGAAATTGTATTGCATCCTAAAACACTCAGCCCAGTAGCACCAAAGACTCAAATACTCTTCAAGTGCATCCAGACCTGTGCCTGTACCTCTGGGCCCAAATGTGCAACTACATGTCATTCCAAGTACCTCATACTGGTCCCCAGCTGTACACATGGCAGGGCCCAATAAACACCTGCTGGTCAATTTTTCAAGAGTATGGCCATTGCCTCCTACTAACAAATCCTATTCCTCCAAAGGGCACTCGATCCACCACCAACCCTTGGCATGGCTAACCCCAGGCCAGGAAGACCAGGAGAGGCCAGAGACATAGAGCTGGTTCTGTGTATGCCCTACCATGCAATCACCCAGCACTTGCCCGGCTTTCTTCATATGCACTAATCAGGTTAATGCCAAGAGCACAGTAGCCAAGGTTAAAGCAAAATGACTCACCAAGAATGAGGGAAAGCTTCAGACTGTCTCAACTCTAAAGCAACATTCAGCCCAGCAGACTCCACAGAAGCAACAGCGTTGGTCTGGAGCACAGGCTCTGCGCTTACACCATCCTGACTAACTGTAGCTGAAGACTAGCCCCAGGTCTACCTGGTTCCATGAAGACACCGAGGAACCCCGCCACGCTGCAATTACACAGAACAAACATCTCAACTAAACCCTACCAGCTGGAATGCTGGCTTCCCCAAAAGCAGTTCAAGCAACTTGAGGACGGTGAAAGATCCTGCTCCTCACATCCACAGCAGCCTTGAAATACCAGGAGCGGCTGCTTGCCTAGCAGGCAACACTAGAGATGGGCCATCTTTCTGAAGGAGTTAATAAGAACACCAGTCAATACTTAGACAGTAGCTACGGGCCAGACATTTTTCCACAATTGAGCGTATGTTCATCTACTTGATCCTCACAACATCCCGAGCTGGGCATTATTATTATACCATTTCACAGATGAGGAGCCCGAAGCAGAGAGAGATTAACTGACTTGCTCCCAGGGTGAACCAAGCAGCCTGGCAATGGAAGATACGCTTGGACTTCACTCATGGTTTTAGTTTTCCTTGGCTTACAGGTACGGGCTTCTGGTGTCCTCCCTCCTCCCACCCCCAATGTCCCTCATATACACAAGGATCAGAGAATCCCTTCAGGCTTGTCTTCTTCAAGGCAAAAAGGGTGCTGACTCTTCTGCCTTTGCAAAGGTTCTCCCTGCAACTCTACTTCCTTAATAGTTACATCAACACAGAGTTCAAATCCAGGCCCAGGACTGTGTGGGTGCTGGACAAAGGGAAAGGATTCTCCTCCATCATGCCAGGACTCGGAACAGAGTGGCTGTCACTCCAGAGGCACACATGTCACTGACAGGAGATTCAGGGACCTGATGGCCCATTCTGTGACTTGGACAGAGCAAAGGGGAGCTGATCAAGAGTCGAGTCCAGGCAAGCAAAGGGCGGGGGGGGGGGGAGGTACCAACCAAGGAGTGGGTTTAAGATAATAGAAGCAAAGAACCCACAGAGTTCAGCCTGAGAGTCCCCTTCGTTTTGTCCACATCACTGAACGTGCCATCAGGTCCCTGAATCTCCTGTCAGTGACATGTGTACTGCTGGAGTGACAGCCACTCTGTTCCGAGTCCTGGCATGATGGAGGAAAATCCTTTCCCTCTGTGCAGCACCCACACAGTCCTGGGCCTGGATTTGAACTCTGTTGAGATAACAAATTGAGAGGCCTGGGAATATACCTGAGAAATAACAGGCCACAGCTAGGAACCGCAACAACCGGCTACTGGGGCTTCTTCGTGTTCATGTTCCAGGATTTCTGCTGCCCCCCATGTCCAGCTGCCCCAGTGGCACATAAGAATTAATTATGTGATATCCAGGTGAGGCCTCAGGCCCTCCCATACCCATCCCTGCATCTGCTCACCTATAGCCTTCTCCATCTCTCAACACCTTAGCCAGCAAGGAGGACTCTGAACATCTAAGATGGAAGAACTGCACACAAAGTAACCAGGGTCACTGAGTCCCCATATGGGAGGCCACTAGGTGAGGAATTCCTGCCCCAGACTGTGACATACTAAAAATACTAATTCTCATACTAATACTAACAACAATAATAATAACATTAATTGTGTGAAGCTAATGAGATCTAAGGGCTGCTTGTTATAGCTCAGAGCCTTCCCTAAGTAGTACACAGCAAGAGAAACACATGCCCAAGCAGTTATAGTGAAGTCCAAAAAGCCAAGGCTGGCTTCAGAAACAGATGCTCTGCAATGCCCATGAGGGTAAGGCCTAATCAATGTCAAGTATGTCTTGGCCATTACTACTAGGCGCCAAGGCCAGTAAACCAAAGTTTACCACAGTCACAGAGTTGTATCGTATTGCTGGGAAGAGAAACTGATGGGCACTCAGTCTAGTTTAATTGGAAAGGTTAGGTGCCCTTGCACTCAGAATGTGCTAAAGGTTTCTGCTAAATGATCAGCCTGGCACTGTTGCCCTAGAAAGCCCTCCAACCAACAGGAAGTAGTGACAGCCGTTCCTCCACCGTGAACAAGTTAACTAACAGACAGCTAAGTGAGGGAGACCTAATGCAGTCTGAAGCCGGGAAAGGAATCCTAAGAGAGGCAACATCATGACACTCTTGAAGAAAAAGCAGAAGTTGACTGACTGGAAAAAGTGGCGATGAACAAAGCCTGAGTCAATATCGCCTACCTGAGAGCTAGCTGCCAACAGGACACTTAGAGGGTAGGGCTGGTTGGCAGAACAACCCAATGATGGTGGCCCAACCATCAAGGACAGTGGGCAAGAAGCCAGAAAAGCACTAGGTATAGTACCAGTGACGAGATCTGTTGTGTGTGTTTGCTTTCTGGTGACACTGTAGGTAATGATCTAGAAGAAGCTGGACTAAGAGTGAAGACTGGAGCCAGAGTCTGTCACAGCTGTGTAGGTGTAACAAATCAGAGCCTGCAAGTGGCTTACATGGCCCTAGGTGGGCAAACGTCTAATGTCAGACCAAATCACCTGCACAACGAGAAGTAAACAAAAATGTTTAGAATGTCTCCTGGGGCCCTAGCTTGGCCAGCTTGGTGATAGCATCACAAAGTAGTATTTCCAGACACAGAAGAAGGGCTCTCCAGGGTGGAGAGACTGATCAGATCACCCTGGGATAACTAGTAACCAGCAAAAATGAGGTGAACTGGACACAGATACCTGGGCTAGGACAGTGAAAGCCCTAACCATACCACGAAAGTTCAGCAATAGGCACAGCTGCCACCACCAGGCAGAAGACAGCAGGCACAGAATGGCCAGTACCAACAAGGACAAGACACTTGAGTAGGTGTGGAATTGGTGTTCACAAGCCACACTGGTGACAAATGACACATTAGCAGTAACTGATGCTGGGCCCAGATTCTAGGGCACTGAGCGGTGGTTTCACTGAAACTTAGATGTGACCAAAAGCTCTTCCTTTAGCTCTCACGGTTTTAAGCCTGAGCTGAGATAGTTAAACAAAAATGTTAACTGTGCTGTTGATACAAATAAATCGAGGAGTAACAGCTAATGCTAGGTTGAGTCAGGATTCAAATGAGCTCCACATGCTAAAAACACAGCCCAAACTGACAAGAGGAAGGAGATGAGGCATGCACGGTCAAGGCCTGGGCTTGCATGAGAAAGGCACACTGACTGGACAGAGGGTAGGAGGAATACCAGCTTCATAGCCATGGATCCAACAAGGACTCTGAGAGTTAGAACTCAAACGCAATGAGTCAGCAGTATAGCTCATCTGTCCAAAAGGCAAATACCATCTTTGCTTCCTCATTCTGCGTTCAAAGACCAGAATAAGGGAAAGAGAAGGCTGGGTCCTTGGGACAAGACAGCTCACGCTAAAGTCTGGTACCTCACAGGCAGTACCATCCAACAGGAGCACTGGCTAACAAGACAGACAGAAGAGGAGGGGCAGGAGAGTGAGGGTGAAGACAAGGAAGCAGAAAGGACATGAAGGAGATTGGGAAAAGAAAAGGACTTCAAAGGAACATGAGGGGCTGGAGACCTGACTCAGTGGGTGAAGCACTGGCCGCACAAGGCCCTGAATTTGTATCCCTGGCACCCATGTAAAATCTGGGTGAGAATGTAGGCCCATCTATAATCCCAGCACTCAAAAGGCAGAGACAGCAGGGACAGGGAATCTCTGGAGCAAGCTGGATAGCCAGAGTAGCCACAACAGGTGAACTCCAGTTTCAGTGAGTAAGGTGGGGGGCAATAAAGGGAACAAGCACAGTCAACTTCTGGCCTCTATACACGCAAGTGCATGTATGCCCACATACACAAGTGTGCCCATACACATGCAAATAAGCACACAAGTGTGCCTGCACACACACACAAAATAAGGAGGGAGGGG
Organism: Peromyscus californicus insignis; assembly: GCF_007827085.1. Lineage (NCBI taxonomy): Eukaryota > Metazoa > Chordata > Mammalia > Rodentia > Cricetidae > Peromyscus > Peromyscus californicus. The sequence continues at coordinate 133,911,743 of NW_026294584.1, forward strand.
GAAATGGACAGTAGCTTCTCCAAGGAGCAACAGCTCCTGTCCATTTCAAATGGAGAAGGAAGAAATGATGGGCAGAAATAACAGGATGGCAGATTTCTGCTCAGGCTAAGAAAGAACATTCCAAAGATGAACGCTATTGAAAACTGGATTGACTGCTTTTGGAAGACAACAGGGTCCTCAACTGGATGCCCTGTGTATAATGCCAAGTCAAGGCCAAGTCATTACCGAGGAGACTAGACTACACATCAGCAGCTTCTCAGCTTCAGTATTTCAAAGGCCAGTAACACGTCTTCTTACTTGCACTATGAAGTTCTCAAAGACTGACTGCCATCTACTATCAGCATCATTACCCCAACAAACGCATGTTCTTTCACCAAAGAGCAGGGCAGATAAACACCAATAGGAAGAACAATCCTTTCTACTGAGCAAATTGAACTCTATGAAAACTAGCTATGGCTTCCAGCTCTAAAGCTACGGGAAACATTAATCACAGTCCCACCTGTCTTATTCATTGCTGAATTCCCAGGGTCCAGCATTTAGTAGACACTCAATAAATATTTGCCCCATGAATGACAAATGAGTGCATGCACTTAATTTATAAAGCAATGGCTTCCACAGAGTCAGACAGTTTCTCGGCCTCATCATTAATGGATAGCTATTGACAGCTTTGGCTGTTCCTGGCACTGAAACATGGCACAGTAAGGGCCATTAACTTCCCACAACCCATCCTCTGAGAACTGAGAGAAACAATGCCTTGTATCTTATTGTCTTGGGGTTTCCAAGGCTTTTCTCCTGCATTCTCTCACTAAGTTCTCTTTACAATAAACCAGTAGATACCATCATTTCCAGCTAGAGGAGCCAAGGACCAACAGTCTTATCAATGCCGCATCAGAGATGGCTGGGTAGGTAAAAACAGACCCAGCCTCCTACTGTCTGGTGAAGGCTACCTCCAGTCACCTCAGCTGTCTCCCAGGAAAGGAGAGATACAACTGGATTCTCTACCACACTCCAGGAAGTCAGAAAGCTCTGTCCTAGCCACAGAACCAAACACATAGACCTCACAGCATGGGCTGCTATAGCGATGCTGGGATTTGCAGACAGGGCCTTTGTGGGGAAAGCAGAGATTGGAGATGCCCACGGCTTCCGTTAGCAGAAAGCCAAGAGCCTTTGTTTGCCTTTACCACACCATCTGTCCACAGGCCGGCTAGTGCCGGTGATTTAAATCAGGAGCCCCGCTGGTATGAATTTGGTCTCAGGTCTGCCCAAATGCCTGAGAAAAACCCTCAGAGGAACGATGACAGCACACAGGAAACCAGGAGCTGGAGCTCTCCTTTCATTCTGCATTTGAGCCGGGTCACCTGGGGCCACCAAATAACTTTTTCAGCCTGCAACAAACTCGCGATTCAGAAAACCAAACAGTACATGATTAAACAAACCCAAGGGGCGAAAGTCAAGAAACAGCAAAAACTATTCTCCCAGACGTACCAGTCAATTCAGCATATATGTGTGTGTATGTGTATATGTATGTATGTGTATATATGTATGTGTGTGTGTATTTGTATATGCATAAGATTGTGTACTTACAGATAATATACATATCTAGGGCATGAAGTAGACTTGAGTGCCCGTGGCACCTCTTTTCCAGCGTATGACTAGAACAGGGTCCATAGTGCTTAGCAACCCCCAGCACTGGCTCTGTGTCACTGATAATGTCTTGGCCAAAGAAAGCCAAACTAATACCCACAGTCCAAAGCACAGTAGAGCATCTCTGCATGGCAGGGTCAAGGTGCCAGAAGCATCCCTAGCAGATGGCAAAGGCAGGTGTGTATGGGCGGGAAGAGAGGACGATCCAACATCATGATCATTACTGCATTTCCTAGCAACACCATGCTGGAGATATTGTCTGAGTGCCACACAGAAACTCAGGAGACAGCAAGCCGAGGCTTGTTCAAATCAAAACAAAGATTGAGGAGACCCAGCTGGTCCACACAACACTCGGAACAACACAGCATTAGATCTGACTAGGACAAGTTCCACACACTCAAGACTGCGAAGGGGGAAGCGCAGCATCCCATGCACAGGAGTACAAGGCCGGTGTCTGACTTCTTCAGAAAGGCGTTTGTCCGGAGACAGGAAGAATGAAGGACAGGGCCCTGCAGAGAACATAGCAGGGCCTTTGAAGCTATACATGCTTGAATCAGAACACCATGCTATCACTCTACCAACACAGAACCTGGGCAATGCACTGTATCTTAACCTCAGCTCAACTTGGTTCACCCACATTTCATTGCTGGTCATTATTTTGAGCATTAGGTACAAAGCAAACAGGCTCTGTTTCACACCTTTCAAAGCAAGGGCTTTGTTTTTTCTGTATGGTCACTGTGAGACCGGGTAAAATAACATCAGTGAGACATTCTGCACTGGGTAAAAACTCAGTGCATGTTAGTTGTTACTCCACTGATAATGACGGTGTCCAAAGGTCAAAGTCTAGATTCTTTTTTTCTTTTGAATTATGAGATATTTTCAATAGTAGCTCATTATCCCTCTGGAAAATGTCAAGACCTTGGAATACATTCAGTTCTGATCTTTGTATTCAGCCCATCTCACATAATCCACCTTGTTGTTTATATTCAAACCACCTTAGTTTTCAAACACTCTGAACCTTATTCTTCTTTAAAATAAGATTAAGGCATCCTTACAAAACATGTCCCTTGATAGCAATTTCAATGAGTATCAGTTGAGAAGCAAATATCCTGTATTTGTTCTTTATGTAAAAAGTGTCTGTTCATCCTAACTCATAAATGATGTGCTAGCTGTACTCAGAACTCAAGTTTGAATCTCACTTAAACACTTTAAAAATACCACCCTGCCCTATGACCTCTGCTCTGGTGGGAAAGATTTGTTATCTGTGGGGAGGGAATCCACCTCCCCTACTGTTTTATTACCTCTTTTTAATGCTTCATTTGTTTTCCATACTGGTAAATACACTGTTAATTATCCACTCCATATTCAATGCACTGTTACAATATAAAAATTGGTACCTTTCCTAAATTTCAAAATATTTTTGGCATCAGCCTTTAAAGTAATGCCTTTACATCACTCCCACCACTGTTCAGAAGTCCATGAAAAATACAATGCATCTTTGCCCTCTTTCTTTATATTCTTCCAGTTGCTTTTCCACAAATAAAGCATCTCTTTGCTTTTTTTCTGGACAATTTCCTCAGATCTATCTTCCAATATACTGATTTTATCTTCTGCCATGTTTAACCTAGGCATTAAGTTATTTGCTGCAACATGTTTGGTTCTAGAAGTATATATATATGAGTCCTTTTTTCAACTCTTCTCCTTTTTAGTTTTTTTTGGTTTTTTTTGTTTTGTTTTGTTAGTTTTCATTTTTATTAAATTTGTCCTCAGACAATTTCCCACATGTATACAACGTATACCAGCCACTCTCCTTTCCCACCCTCTCCCAGCTCCCTTTCACAACCCTTTCTACTTGTCCTCTTCCCCACAGTCCTCTCTCACAGTCACATCTATCTGTTTTGTTTTTTTGATCCACTGAGTTTGGCTATTTGGTGCCTCTTATAAGGACCTCCATCTTACCATAACAGCCTATGTGTTATTTTTGTCATCACTGTAACCAAATACATGACAAAAAGCAACTTAAGAGAGTAAGGGTTAGTTACAGCTAACAGTTTGGAGGAAGGCAGTGTGTCGTGGTGGAGAAAGCATGGTGAAAGAGGCAGCAGCGTCCATGGCACCAGCCAGAAAGCACAGAAAGAGGACCACCAGTGCTCATCAGCTCTTTCTCCTCTTTCCTTTTTATTCATTCTGAGACTCCAGCCCACGGGTCCATGTTCAAGGCACGTCTTCCCTATCCAGTTAAGGTCTCAAAGATACGCTTAAATACGTATCTCCTAGGTGATTCAAAATCAAGCAAAGTTGACAATGAAGACAACCCAAAACAAGGCCTCCTCCTTATTATCTGATACAAACCTAATTACCTTCCCAAGGTCCCATTTCCAAATGCTAGTCCACCCGGGCTAGGGTTCCTGCATAGGAATTTGAAGAGAGATAATTCAGCCCACAGTAATATGCATATACTGAATTTTCTTTATTCACTCATTGACATCATACATTTAGTTGTGTTAAATTTTTATCATAAGCTTCCAGCAAAGTGCAAGTTCAGTCATGCCCTGAGAACTTAAATGACAGGTGATTTCATCATTGTGAAACATCACTGTATTTACACAAGCCTGGCTGTGTCACTAGGTCACATAATCTTGGGCCAACCAAAGTGTGGCATGTGTCCACAAATTCAAATGCTACACCTGTAAGTGGCATTAGCCTAAGGTTTCTCTTTCTTATGGGAGATTTGCAAGCCACTGACAAGCATTCTTGCTACTTATGCTAGGGAAGTAGAAAGCTTTTCTCTTCTCACTTTCTTATTTTTGCTGTTAACATAATTTCTTTATTGAATCTTTGGGAATTTCACATCATGCACCCCAATTCCGCTCACCTCTCAGTCCCTCTATATCCTCCACTCCTCACTGTAGTGCCCCCACACACAAAAATTAAAAAAAAACACAAAAAGAAAAACAAAATAAAACAAAAAACTCTTTCTCCTCCATCTTTCCCTCCTCTCTACCTCTCCAACACCTCTTTATTCATCCTGGTGGCCTTGGGAGCTGCAGTGCATCACACTGTCTACCCTTTTTCCAATCAACTTTACTGGCAAATGTTCATTGCAATGAGTCACTGGTCTGGTTCAAGGCCTCTGGTTTCTGGTACACCATCATCACTGGATCCTCACTGAAATGTCTCCCAGATATCCTGCAGCCACCCGAGCCATGGAGATCCTGTGGTTGTCATTCCGTAGGACCAGTCCCTTCACATAGGATCCTGGATGGAGTAGATGTTAGGGTGGGCCAACCCCAGGTCCAGCTATGGGCTTGGGTGGTAGCTGAGCTGGTCAGTCCAGGCCACGAGGGCTGCCTCCCTCAGGTGAGGGGCAGAGCCAGCTCCACCACGTCTATGCCATCAGAGTCAGCTCTTCTCCACCAGTGGTGAGGGGTGTCTTCTCACCTTCTCAAACAAGAAGTTCCTTAAACTCTGGCCTTTGTCAAGGGCTCCATTCCCATTCCTCCAACCTCAGAGGCCTGAAGCCATGGCTCTCACCCACCTCCAAGTTTCAAGCCATATACCCTATATCCCCCATACCCTATATCCAGATCCCCAGAGCCACACCTCTGTCATCACCAGGGCACCAGCACTTGATACTTTTGCTTAGTCATTCCTATGTTCAGAAACCTACATACATACATATTTGCATACATATATACATACATACATATATATATACAATCTCTTAAGGTAAAGCTGATGTCCTTATGAGGCACCAAATAGACACTCTCACTGGATCAAAAAAAATAAAAAAAAACCCAAATAGATATGATTGTGAGAGAGAGGACTCTCCTGTGGGGGAGAGGACTGTTATTGGAATTAAATGACACAACTCACACAAAATTCCTAATTAATACCTAGCATATATATATATATATATATATATGCAAGGAAATGTGGCTGTTCTTATTCCCAAATCTCAACTCAGCCCAGTCTAGTCAATGTTATTCTCCTTCTTCCTAAAATAAAAATAATTAAAACTGTAAAATATAACCTTACATACCATGGTCTAGACATATTAAAGGTTCCTTTTATCTTGAAAAAGACAAAAGGAAAAGTTTAGACAATAGATATCTACAACCAACTGCAACATCCAAATAGCAGTATCATTTTAGTATGTAAGATAGCTCAATATCAAACTCTTGCTTAGGTCAGCTAATAATTCAAATTAAACACAACACATGAAGCTCTCAGCAATCTACCATTCAAAAAGTCGCACACACAGCCATTTATCGTCCCTAAATTAAATTTTCCAACTGTCCATTCATCTCTCCAGTGAGCAGGATGGTGGACTTTGACTAAGCTTAAGATACAGCTGCTAGCAGCACCCATAAGAACCTGTGGCCCAGCTGAGTCCTAATCCTGACTGTGACAGGTTGTCCTGCCCCAGCTGGTGCTTCATCCCCCTCCCAGTTTCAAGGGCATTTGATCCCAGTTCCACTTTCAATGCCCTCTTTGGAGCACAGAGCAGCATGCACTGCAGGACCAGGCATCCTCCAAACACAAGTCACTGTGCATGCAAAGGGCAGGAGGTGTCCTGAGCCCTCCAAACAGAGTGAAGAGTCACATTATACAAAGCAAGTATCATTTCAACAGGGTCACCTCATGGGAAACAGCAACAGTCCAGTGCAAATGTCGCTGACTCCAGGATAAATGGTAACCAACTTGGGAGAAAAACTGGAAGCGAACGACTGCAAGTACGTAAGACCTAGTGCTAGGGAGATCTCTGTGTCCCTTCCCCATTTCTCAGAAACTGTCTAGTGAGTGACAATATATCTGCTTAATGAAAGAATGAACTGTAGGAAGGAAGGAGGGAGAAGAGGGGAGAGAAAGAAACGGGGTTCCTCCAAGTAGCTGGCTCTACCTGAGCAATGCAGCCACTAAGAGAGCAGGGAGCAGGGTATGGTGCTTTGGTTTCTTATTTATCATGTCCCCTTGGAACACATTCAAAGCAAGAACATTTAGCATGTGTAACATCCCGTCATGACAACAGACCCTCTTGACATTACTCTTCAAGTTTCTGCCCTAAATTAGACAGTGAATCAGAAGGTTATGTCTGTGGGTGGGCTGGAGAGAAGAGAGCGGCAGCATGTGAGCATACCGGGGAAAGACTGAGAGGTAAAGCAAGCACGCCGACATGGTCTTTCATCCTATCGGGAAAGGCAGATCCGGGCTAGTCTTTCACTGCAGAACAGACAGTGACAATTCCCAACTGATAAAGGAAGACCCTAAAATAGGCTCTGTGTCTCAGGCTGCCCTGTGTCCCTGAGAAAGAGCCATATGTCAACTGGATGTCAACCCAAGCATTTTCTTTCTGACCCCTCCCCGACTTTGATCTTCCAGCATGCAGATAAACACATATGACAGTCTCTGGAGACTGTGTCTAAATATACCCAGGCCTGTTTATACCAAAACAGATTCTCTGGCTATGCGTGGTGCAGGCAGGCTCGAATACAAGCCCGAGCACACCAGCTTCCCAGAGGAACCTGGGGATGGAGGAGACTCAAACTCTGGGCCCCGGTGGCTGATCTGCATCTGTGGGTGGGACCAGAATGAATCCATCGTTTTGACGAGGGCACACATTCCTAACAGAACTTCCCAGAAAGAGTTCTAGGTTCTCAGCATCTACAGGTTTCTTCTGCTCACTTAAACAACAACAGGAGGGGAAAACCCCCACGGCCCAAAACAAACTATCCAAAAAGAGAAAGGATATAATCACGGAAAGAAAGCAGACCCTCCAGAGTCAAGCTCCAGCTTTGCTGTTTGCTAGCTGTGTGACCAATGCAAATTACTCAGGCTCTTAGAATCCCTGACTTCTCCTCTTGTAAAAAGGGGCTAACAGTAGGTCTCGCCACATAAATCAGAGGTGAGGATTACATGAGGAAAGGTGTGAAGCACTTAGCCTAGAGTTGCTGAGAGCCAGGGCAGGGCTCACGCTGTGTCTGTCCCCATGAGCAGCTACCCCACACACAAGGAGTGTGGGATGGAATCCAAGAACGTTATTCTTCAGAATGACCCCCTCACCATGCCTTGCAATCACAGATTCCTGGCTGCAGAAACAAATCCAAATGAAGGCCCAGGCTAAAGAGAGCAGGGAGAGAGAGACTGCTGGCTGACATGACTCCAAACTGTTTAGAACCAAAGGAATGCATTAAGGCGCTTGCACCCTGAGAGCTGATTTATGTTAAGTAAATGGCCCCAAGTCAGTGGCAGCCTCCACTTGAGCTCTCTTCGAACTCTTGCCATTTAAATTCATGGCCTACTCCCGTCACACTTGGGTGTTGGCAGGTTGAAAGGAGCTTCCATGGCTAAGCTCTTGAGAAAGCCAAATATGGCCAAACTCAGACCACTCTAGGTGGACCACAGAGAGGCCCCCCACGGGTGCCAGAGACGGTGAGGGTGACTCACAGCATCAGCTGCCGACTTCGAGGCATGAGTGGCTATGGGCTGTTTTCATTTCCAAGCAAAAATTTCCATCTTATAAACCCCAAAGTATTTTATCGAAGCAGTGGGGTCTAACTCATCAGCTTGCTATAAAAAGGGCAGCCTCGTAAGCAGGGAATAGACAGCTCTTTTGAGTGCCAGCACTACTATACAGGCCTGCCTGAGCGAGCACCTCAACCACCAACGGGATGGAATTTTCCACCCCTCAAGGAGACCCCGGAGAGGTCCCTGAGAGTTCTCAGCAAGCAAGAAGACCAGGGTCACCGTCACCTCCTGCTGACTACCACACTACCTATGGCAGATCAGATGATTCGAGCATGTTTCCTGCCCACGCCAGGAACAAATCTGTCACAGGATCAAGTGAGAATCAAATACGTGTGAGAAATTCTGGAAAATACTGAGAAAGAAAGCACAACTAAAACTATAAATAGCTGTCAGCACATATTAGAAACTCTTGGATATAATTCACCTTTAAAAGTATGTCTGGCGGTGGTGGCGCACGCCTTTAATCCCAGCACTCGGGAGGCAGAGGCAGGCGGATCTCTGTGAGTTCGAGGCCGGCCTGGGCTACCAAGTGAGTTCCAGGAAAGGCGCAAAGCTACACAGAGAAACCCTGTCTCGAAAAACCTAAAAAAACAAAAACAAAAAAAAAAAAAAAAAAAAAAAAAAAAGTATGTCTGTATTTATCACCTAGCTGAATAAAAGGTTAAAGAGGGATTTTTTTTCTTTAATTCTACATTATACCTACCAAACATATTTCAACTGATTTTCACTCTAATTGAACTGGCTACTTGTTTGACAGACCTGACTGGCTCAACCAACTGTACAACATACAAGCTAAGCACCTCTGTAATTCTTTGTGGGACAGTCAGAACAGCAGACGCCTCCCGTCCTGCCTTACCACCACCCCGCCTGCCATCACTAATCAATGGCCAAGACAGCAGACAGGCTACCTATTTCATCTATACCCTGTCTCTGGCAGGCATCACTAATCCGTCACTGGGGGCTTTCCTGTGAACTTAGCTAGCAGTTCTAAATCCTTTTCAACACAGCAGAACAGGGAGCCATAACCAGCTGCAAATCTGAAACCTACCTGTCACCTTAGATATTTCTTCTGCCTGACTTACTTTGAAACCCTGGCTCAGAAGACTCATCCCCAGACTGGCTTCTAGGATTATTAATTCTCCCTGAGCTTATTTGCTGATGCCAGAAATTTCTGGTTAGGAGACAGAATCCTTCATTTTACAATTAGAGAAAAGGCTGAACATGCAATACTTTAGAGAGAAGATAAAATGGTAAATTTATATAAAATGTAAATAGACGATTCCAGCCTTCCTCTGTGCAGGGCCCAGGTGGCCCAGCCCTTCCCAGTGGAGTCTTAGCCACTTCCTTAAAAGGACAGGTCTCCTCTGAACGCCTCTTCCCCACACAGTGGACCTCCGGGGACAGCCAAGCTCATCCAAGACACACCCAGGACTGCCAGGAGGAAGAATCCCACTGCTGTGAGTCCTCTTTGCTGTGGGAAAAGAGAGGTGAAGGGTAGGAGAGCCTGGGTCCCTTGGGGTGAAGTGAGGAAGTTCCACAGCAACGGGAGGCTCACAGGCCACAAAGGTAACAAGCACACAGACAATCTTCAGCATCACAGAATGTCATCCCCACTGTGCCCCCATCTACCATGTCAGAAGCTGCCAAAACGCTGAACTAAGCGTTTGCAAAGTTGGTGGTCGATAGGCCATAGTATCAGAACAGTGCTCTGAGTCCTGCCAGACCTTCAGAGTGCAGAGGTCCACTCATCTCTAACAATGCAGCTACAGTAAAGGGACACCAGTGACCTCCACACCTCTAGTGTGACAGGCATCCATCTGCTTCATCCATCAATGTGCCTAGCACTTCATCTCTCCATAGCTCCGAGTCGTAATGCCTGACTGTCAAAACCCGTCATGTGTGTTTTTACCTCCACCAGGGCTACTCAGAGTCACAGGAAGCAGTCAGGCCACACTGGTTAATGACTGAAAATTGACACCTGCTAGAATATCCTGGCTTTGGTTCCCTGGGTGAAGACACAGAATAAGTTCACCTGCTATACTTGGTGAATGGTATATACCTGACATGCACAACTTACCTAATGCTATAGTTTAGCTTGGATCTGGAATGTTCCCTAAAGACTCGTGTGTTGAAGGCTTCTTCTCCAGTTTGGTGGGGAAACTTTGAGGCAAGGCCTAGTAGGAGATCTTAGGTCATTAGAAACAAGCCCTTGAAGGGGACACTGGGACCCAGCATCACCTTTCACCCTCTCTTTGATCCTCCTCCTCTACTCCACCCCTCCCTCTCCTGACCATGAGCATGGTTGCTCTAATATGAACTCCATGAGAAACTAAATCACTAAAGGTTCCAGAAGAAGCAGGGCCAGTGAATCACAGAACCGGCTGAACTTCAAACTTCCAAAACTATAATCAAAGTTACCCCTTTTCTTTATAGGTTTATAATCTCAGATATTTGTGACGGTCATAAAAAGCTGATGAACACCCCTAATATACTAAATACAGGTTTTAATGCAGACCTAATGTGTGCCTTTTACACCAAATGCTTTAGAAAGGAGCAGCAGGGAGCTCATAACATACAAGGTTAAAAGTCTATAAACAAGGAATTCCTATCAGACAGGCCAGAACTCACTGGTTTAAGCTGGAGTCAAGGAAATAAACTACTAAATAATTCATCTCACTGGTCTCTGAGTTTCTCCTTACAAGCACGGCCTATAGAACCCAGTCTTTGGGAGAACTGCTTAACAAACCAAGTGAGGGAGTTCCCACAATCTCATCCCCATCAATGCGGCTGGGCTTCCACAGTGTAGCCACATTCTCTGCCTTGCTGTCTCCTCAACATCCTTGTGATGGGGGCATGAGTATTGCCAGTGGCCTCTAGAACACAGATCCACATTTCCAGTCCTTACACTGTGCCAGTCCACGCTCACGCCTAGCGTACGCCAGCAAGGAATGAAGAGTTTATTGCTTTTATGCTGAAGAGAAAGGCTGAGCAATGTGAGCTGAGCACACAGGAAAGGGGATTCTTCCTATTCCAGAAAGGGAGAAGGCAAACTCGAGCCATGAGCTGAGATGGCGCAGCTGAGAAAGCCAGGGTGTGGGGTGGATCATAGGCCGGAGGGCCAGGGCTGGATTAGAGGCTCTACATGAGACAGGAGATGTAGCTGTGAGAGCCCACAAAGCATAGAGCCAGAACTGAGCTCTGGCATAAAGCCCGGAGCCTAGAGCAACTTCTCTTCAGTGAAAGGGGTCTAAAGCTTCCACCTGCCTGCCCACGGAAAAGCAGGAACTATGGAAAAACAGGTATTAGCTTGGACTTTTTCCTGCTGTCTCAGAATGCTAGCTGGAGTCCCAAACCGGAGACCCATCAATTCCTCACACAACAGAGACATGGGCTAGGGAGCTTGTAGTAGGACTGGAGGAGCTGAAATGGCCCTAGGATTATCCCTCTACCAGCCGCACATTCTCTATAAGTACAGAGCTAGAGACATGGAAACTAGCAAGCCGGAAGTACAAACTCAGACAGCCTTCCCCTCCTGATGCCCAAGCATATTAGGATGTGGGCCTGAAGGCAGGCATCTTGGGGGAATAGAATGACACAAAACAGAGGCCAGCCTCTCAGGCCCTGCATGCCACCTACAAGTAAGCAACAGAACCTGTAACCTCCCAATGTAACAGAATGGAGCACATTCCTGGAGCACCCCTGTCTTGGGTGCTGAGTCTGGAGGATGCATCTAAACCAAGATGGTACCTATTTTCTACCTAGAGAATCTCCATGGGGGTTCTGGCAAAGCAAGGAGAATGGATAACAATGGAAAGCAGCCTGACTCTGAGTTCTAACTAAATATGGTGTCCTCCACCAGACTGACTGGATGATACAAAAGCAGCTGGCTTCAAGCCACCAGAAAGTGCTTTGCCCGAGAAGGCTGTCTCTCAGGAAGAGGTTGCAAAAGTGAACCATGGTCTGGCAGAGACGACATCACCATCACCATTTCAGGGATCTCGGCAATGTGAAGGAGTCCAGGAGGAGCCTTTGGAGACTCCCAAAGGTGCCCTAAGGAAGTGCTAGTGTGGGCTGACTAACAACAGATAGACGGTGGCCAGCCAGTGTCGGGCAGAAACAGCACCAAGGGAAAACACTTTGACCCTGGTTCCTCTAAGTCTTTCCCCTCTCCCTAAGCCTGGAAGCCTCAGCACAGGAAAGAGACAGAAGGGGAAAGAGGCCTGATCCTTTCCCTCCACCCAAATCTAGAGCCTCTATTCTAGCAGACTAGGACTGTCTGTAAAATGAGTTGCAATTATTGGTCTGAGACTGTTCCAATAACTGGGTGAGAGTAGGAAGTGAAGACAGTAAGGACCATAGCAAAGACCTGGAAGAGGGAGTCTGCCGAGTTAATGTGAACACAATCAAGAAGTAAACTTGTAAATAGTTTCCAGACCAAGAGAGAGACCGAAAACACCCACCGGAGTCCAATGCAAAGCATCAGGTCACAATTCAGTCAACATTCAAAGTGCTCAGGACTCTATGGGGCAGATTCGACATTCAAAGTGTTCAGGACTCTGTGGGGCAGAAATCACAAGACAGGTGGGACCCCCTCTGCACATTCTATCACACAAGGAAACAACACATGATCTACAAATGTGTGGACCCAACAGCAGGCTAGCTGTTCCCCAAGAGCCAGAGTCCACAAAACAGTGTTGTGAATGATTAAAAGCCTGAAATACAGAATGAAAGCATAAAGTGGAAATATTATTTGAAAAATATCAAAGCAGAGCTTTTAGGAACAAAATGTCATTGAAAACAAAACCTGACTTAAAGGTGGACACCGGCAAGCTGGAAGACAGAGGGAAGAAGCTGTCCAGATAGTGAAATACAGACCATGACAGAGCATTTTAGAGAACGGGGGAAATCAAGACGTTGTTCAATGTATACTTTGTTTGCTTGATTTAGTTTTCTGTGGGTTTAGGGGAGAGACTGTGGGGCAAGGGTTTTATTCTGAGAGAGGTCTTGCTTTTTAATCCAGGCTGGCCTCCAATTCTAATCCTCCTGCTCATCCTCCAGAGCCTGGGAATAGAATTTCAGAAGAAGAAACTCAACTAAGGGCAGGCAATGTGTAATAAGATAATGATTGAACCCAATTTGAACATTACACGATATATCTGGTATTATGTGTAATTTTATAAGAAAATAGATAATTGCAGAATTTTCCTGAGTTGATAAACAATATGAGTTTGCTGACTGAAGTCTCACCAAGTCCAAGTAAGCTGCCAACAAAGGCTTTGTACTTAACACAACACTATAAAACTGTAAGGACAAAAACAGCATCTTTTAAAATTTCAGAATAGCACCAAGAGCAGACACTTCATGGAATAACAGGATCCAGAAAACAGTGAGATATCTTTAAAGTGATGTAGAACAATTTTTGACACAGTTCTATACCTGTCTAAACCATCATTCCAGAGTAAAAAAAAGCCCCTGGGCGGGGTATTGCAGGCCTGTGATCTCAACTACTAAGGAGGCTAAGACAGGAGGAGCCCAGGTCCAAGTTCAAAGCCAGCCTGGATAATCCTAATAACTCAGTCTCAGATTGGGCATGCTGGGGATATAGCTCAGTGGTAGCAGCACACACACATACGCTCACACATGTACCTCCATACATACAAACCCTCATATATAGAATGTGTGTGTGTGAGCGTGAGTGCGTGCATTTATGTGTGTGTGTTAAGAATCCAGAAGGAAGAAATGCAAGATGCAGGAAGTCACCTTCCCTAAGACTTTCTAAGAAGTGGGCGTGATTTCTTAGTCACCACAACTGCACATAAGACAAAGCAACTCTGAATCAGCGTCCCTCAGTAGTTTCATACACGAAGCCACAGAAATATGAGTCAGGGGATAGGGAGATGGCTCCATGAGTAAAGAGATTGCTGTGCAAGCTTAAGGAACTGAATCTGAATCCCCAGCACCCACATAAACAGCTGGGGATGGCTGCACATGTCTATAACCTCAACATCGTGGGGCAGAGGCAGCCAATGTAGGGAAGAGCAGTCTAGCCAAAAGGGTGAGCTTCTAGTTCAACAGAAGACCTTGTCTTAGAGGAAGAAGGCAGAGCTACAGAGGAATGCAGGTCCTACACCTTTAAAGTTCCAAGCCCTCTGGTACTGTTTGCAAGTTAGAGAGGGGTGTTTTACATTCTTCTTGCTCAGTCTCAAAACATTTAGTGTAAACTCAGCTCAGGAGTCTTCTTTCAGCATCAGAGTCCATTTTACAATTTCCCACTGCAGCTGACAATACAAAAGGAACCAGACACAAGGTTTTCTCTTTCTTTTGACATTCTCAAATGGCCCATCATGAATAGGTTTAAAAGAATAAACAGGTTCTTAAATAAACGGGAGGTAGGGCAAGGAGGGTTCAGAACCACTGACAGGGAAAATACCAAATATACCAAAAACCACAATGACAAAACCTAAGTGAATGTCCCTCTAAACATAAAAGTCCTTACTTCCGGACAAGGCTGCACCCACAACAATGTGCTTTCTGGGATTCCAAGCTAAGCCTCACTCTTCTTTTCTCACACACACGCTTTGCTAGCCTCACCCACAAGCGATGCACATGAATGCACACACTCCTGCACACAAATCGAGAAGAATTTGTGGTGGTGGGGCCAAGTTTTAGAACCTGTCCCTAAGAGTTCTGGGTTTAGAATTTCTGTTGGACTGTTGGAGTACTTGCAGGCCTGGGAAACACAAATTAAATAACCTTCATTCTAGCCATTTCTCCTCTCATTTTCTCTTCCTTCCTCCCTCCCTCCCTCCCTTCTTTCCTTCCTTCTTTCTTTTGGTTTCATTTATTTGCTTGCTTGCTTGTTAAGCCAGGCTCTCCCTAGGTAATCAGACCAGTGTTGTTTAAGACAGAACAGCCCCAGTCCTAGGACCCTTGATTCTCCTGTCTCAGATTCTCAAATGCTGAGGTTACAACCCCCATACCCGGCTCATCCTCTTTCAAGCCAATCACAACCTAAACGTAGCCACTTAGCAAGTGCTATCTGTGCCAGTCAATAAACTGACCCGAGAACAGCCTGGGATGGCTCTGGCTCTCTGGGACAGTCAAGATACCTGCAATGACCCAGCCTATCGCTCTGCTTCCCCTCCCCAGGGACCCAGCCCATCCCTCTCCTCCACCTGCCCCCCACACCCACCCTGCCACTGTAGAGACCCAGCCCATCCCTTTGTTTCTTCCTGCCCCCCCATAGAGACCCAGACCATCCCTCTGCTCCCTCCTCCGCCCCCTTGCTGGGACCCAGCCTATGTCTCTGCTTCTCCCCCCTCTTCTGAGATTCAGCACACCCTTCTTCTTCTCCCCACACAAGTACATATTTCTTTGGGTCACTGTCTTCTGGATTTCTTTTACTCCTTTGCCTTATGAAAGCCAAACTCCAAAGAAATGCCAAAGTCAGTTGTCTAATGTGACAGCAGATGAAATGGAGATAATCTGTCCATCTGGACCCTAAGTTCAATTCACAACTGACATTCTCAGATGAAAACAGTTCCTTCTGCCCAAGTTTACTAGATTGGGGGGGGGGGGCAATCACAAAGCAAATTACTGCCCAGACCCAGCACAAGATAGAGCTGGGTTACCACTGCCCTTGAGGTTCACCAGAATAAGGTCAAATTCTGCAAGTAAAATTCCAGATGAAGCCTATCCAACAGGGTGAGATGGTGGCCGACCAGCAACCATGCAGTTTCTGGGAGGATTGTCAAGCAAGGCTGTCAGACAAGCCTGCCTACACCCTACCACAACAGAGAAGAGGCAAGGCTCTGAGGCTGCTGGGCTATGTATGCCTCTCACAGTGGCTGGCACTCCAAACGTGCAGATTGGCTTCTAGAATGAGAAATCAGCACTTCTCATCATATGAGGACACAACTGCCCTCCATTCAACCCAGAGGCACCGGCCAGTGCAGAAAACCTGATGAGGGTGTGGGCCCAGCCCTCCCACCACCAATTCAGAGGTGTCAGCCTTGGAGGTACCCTTCTTGCCACTTCTGGGAAATTCTCCTCTTACCTACTAATGATGTTGGTCAGACTCTCCCTCAATCACAGATCCCTGCACACATTTCATAGATGGGGTCAGGATCTTAGGGGTACCTCCTGACCACTAACTCCCTCCTGCAGGAGAGTAAGCCCAGAGCCTTCCAGCAGAATATATTTCCATGGCATCCAAAGAGTTCTAATATTGTCCTTGGCATCCAAAACTCATGCTTTTTCATGAAACACTCCAGACATACTTTTCTCAATTACAGGAAAATACAAGCGTTGCAAATCTTAAGGGGTCCAACTGAGATTTTTCCCATGGTCACAACATCTTGGTTGCAGTGTTATAAGGTGGTCAGGATAAAGAAAAAGTAACAAAATGCTCCATTTTTAGGAATTTGATATTTGCTATAATTATAAGGATAGAAAAACCACAGGGCTTCAATGCCACATGGGCTAGCAGGTCCTTTGGAAAGCCAATACTTCAGGCTGAAAGCTAGGACAATGTAGAGGAAGAACATGGGAATTCTAGGGTAGAAGATGGAGTTGAGTGGTCTCCAGGTAAAGATCCTAAGGATGGCACTCCCTGTGTACCTTGCTGGGACATTATTCTCTCCTGTCACACAGGACTCCCGTGTCTGTGTCCACATTCCAAGATATGGCTTGTTCCATGGTTGAGAGTCCATCATGTGACTGTGGTTTGCCCTCCACCCCCAGCAGTCCCCAAGTTCCTTCCCTCCATATACAGAACAGGCCTTAGATCTCTCAGGCATGCACTCTACCTTCGTTTCAGCATCTAGACAATGCTGGGCAGGCCAAAGTGTGAGGCCAATGAAGTTCATCTTCACGTACTTGTGCTTACATACACACGTACACCTATACACACATCCTACTTCACCTTGAGCCCACGGCTAGGCAGCTGTGCCAGGAACAAATGCCAAAGTTAACCAACTGACAAAAGAAAAAGGTTGCTTTGCTTTACAGGTGTGTGGAGCTTTTTTCAGCCTATGGTCGGTTGGTGCATTAATTTTGACCAGTGTCAGAAGTGAATGGCAACGCAAATCTACTCACTTGATAGCCAAGAAGTCAAAAAGGAGCTGGGGCCAGGGGCCCAGTACTCCCTTGGAAGGCATGCCTCCAATGACCCAAAGACTTCCCACTATGCCTTACCTCTTAAGGGACTACCACCTCCCTAAAGTGCCAACAGAGAGCCATCTTTAACACATGGACCTTTGGGGGACAGGATTCCTGGAACTGCAACCACTCTGCTGCTCAGGCTTGTCATCTTGTGTTCCATGCTTCCCAGTAAAAACCTTCCTATCCTGTACACTCAGCCAGAGAATGTCAACAGACTACCTGGCCACGGGAGCAGAGGCAGGCTGTATAGCTCAAACTCCCAAGCCTTGGCCAGCACTGCCTGTTCTGGGACCCTCCACCCCATCAGCCACTTCACCTGGCCACTGCCACCCCAATTCTCCTACGCTGACTCTAACTTCCCTGTCTCCTGGAAGGGCCAGAGTCTTCTGCCCATTTGGCCTGGCTAGCACTTGTCTCACTTGGCCACACAGTACTGGGAAGGAAGCCTTTCTCTAGAAATGCTGGCCTCTAGAACAAGCCAGCTCTCTCGGGGACTTGGGAAGCCTTAGTGATTTCTCTGGATGTCCCTAGAAGTCCCTCTGGCTGTTGCCTTTTCCATTCTCCTCAGCCTCAGCCTGCATTCCATCTGCCCCATCCCCCCACATTCAGCACTCCTCCTGAGGGCACTGAGGGGCAAGCTTCAGCTCTTCCTACAACAGTACTCCATATTTTCTCACCTTCTGATGGCTGGTACCTGTGCTGGAAAGCAGACTCCTTCCTACTTTCCTGTGGTTAAGCTTCCACTCCTGTCCATAACTGCTGTCTACTTTCTTCTCTCAGACCTTCATCAGCAGGTCCCTTGTTCTTCCTTTCCACCCATCCTATGACTTCTCACCAGCCCAAATCCTTGAAAGATAGGTCCTGGAATTCCATCCCACACTTCTGCAGTGCGGAGTTTAGCTGGACAGCCTCTACCCTAAAGGCCACTGACGACCAAATGATACCCAAATCATCAAATCTAGGGAGTTTTCCACCACCCTTCCCTTCCATCCCCTTCATCCAACACTGACAGTGAATTGGTTCCTGAAACATACCATCTCGACCCTGCGGGAGAAAGGCTCTTTCCTGCCCTATAACCGCTGCCACCATCTCTGCCACTGTCCCCTCTTCCTAGCCTATAACAACAAGGGCTCCATCTCAACCCTGAATCAGTCTTCCTCTGTTCTCTCCCTAGCAATTTTATCATTTCCATGGCTTCAACTATCACCTCCGTGTGTGTGTGTGTGTGTGTGTGTGTGTGTGTGTGTATGTGTGCGTGTATGCATATGTGTGTGCATGTGTGCAACATGAATGCACAGGCACACCTGTGAGTGTGCTGTTAGTGCACCTGTGAAGAGAGAGCTCTAAGTCTGGTGTCACTCTCCACTTTACTCTCTGGAACAAGGTTTTCTCACTGATCCTGGAGCTCAGCCATTGACTGGGCTAGCCAGGAAGCCTAGGCAAACGTGAGATTCTTGTGTCTACCTCCCCCAAGTGCTCGGTTACAGTTACGCCCCACCACACTCAGAATTCTATATACCTGTTGGGGCCTAACTCAGATCCTCATGTCTGCATGGTAAGCACTTCACCGTCTAAGACCCACTAAGCTGTCTCTCCAGCCTTCCCCTTATTGTCTGAGACAACACCTCTCATTTAACCTAGAGCTCACTGATTCGGGCAGAGTAGCTACCGGTCAGCAGGCCCCAAGGGCCCACCTGTCTAAGCCACCTGCCCCCTTCACTGCGGTTGCAAATGCAAATACATATTACGGCACTAGGCTTGACATGGGTGCTGGGGATACAAACTCGGGTCCTCATACTCACATAGCAAGCACTTTACTAACTAAACTGTCACACCAGACCCATCCACTAGCATCTTCTTAAAAAGCATTCTGCTCTGCACACATGCTGGAGTCCTCAGGCTGTGCACTGGAGAAACCTCTCCTTTTTGTCCTGCATGGACAACGCCAAGAGCCTCAGAACTGGACTGCACCTACAACCTTGGCTAGCCTGCCTCCTTTTCAGTCATCCCAACCCCTCACTCTGAATGTTTTCCCATTGTCTACAAAATGGGAGCGAATGCTCCAGCCTCAAACAAGGGCCCTCCACAGTCAATCGTACATGTTCTCCCCAAATGCTTTCCCATCCAGTATATACAAGCCCTGCATACTCCCCAAACTCAGCTAACTAGTCCTTTAAAACTCAATACTTGTGCCACAGACACATTAGCACATTACTGCTCTTTATGTCGGGAATGTCTACCTCTCATCTCTGCCCCATTCTGTCTAACTGGTCAAGGCTCCCACCACCAATCATCCCAACTGGCCAGACTGGGTCCTCCTTTTTATTAATTAGTGTTTGAGACTTTCATACATGCATATAATGCATTTTGATCAAAGCTACCCTGTTGTGGAATATTCATTTAAAATGAGTTACATTCATTTATGCCGTGGAATATTTGTTTAATGATACAAAGGTGTGTTGTATTCTTTTATGCTGCATTTGTTTAACTCTGTAAAACTGGGTTACTTTGCCTGCCTGAAACATCTGATTGGTCTAATAAAGAGCTGAGCGGCCAATAGCTAGGCAGGAGAGAGAAACAGGCAGGGCTGGCAGGCAGAGAGAATAAACAGGAGAAATCTAGGGAAGAGAGCAAGGATCAAGAAAAAGGAGGAGAAGAGGATGCCAAGGGCCAGCCACACAGCCAGCCATGGACTAAGAAGGAAAGAAAGATATATACAATAAAGAAAGGTAAAAAGCCAAGCAGAAAAATGTAGTGAAAGAGAAAGGGGATTATTTAAGTTAGAGAAGCTGGCTGGAAACAAGCCAAACAAAGGCCAGGTATTCATAAGTAAGAATAAATCTCAGTGTATTTATCTGGGAGCTAGGTAGTGGGCCCCCAAAGAGTAAAACAACCAACTACACTACCCCATTCCCTCCCCTTCAACAGCTTCTCTATCCCCGCCACTACTTTTCATTCCCAACTTAATACACTTTTTTTTTAAATTAAATTCATTAAGTCCATTTAGTGTTGCCTATATGCTCATGGGTATAGGGCCATCCTATGACGCATGGATACCCTCTCTGGGACCAAATACTTGAAGAAAACTGACTCTCCCTTCCCCTTAGCAGCCATAATTACTAATAGCTCCTCAGCTAAGGGTAGGACTTCATGAGTACCTCCTCCAGCCATGCTCAGATTTTGGTCTGCCTGATCATGTACAGATCTTGTGCATGCAGTCCCAGGGAGTTCATGTGTGTAACGGTGCTGTTATATCTGGCAATTCTGTTTCACTGAAGATGTCAACTACTTCTGGCTATTATAACTTTATATCCCCTCTTCCTCGACGATCCCTGAACTTTGGGAGGAAGGGGCATGATACAGATGTCCCATTTAGAGCTGAGCACTCCACAGACTCTTATTCTCTGCAGGTTGACCAGTTGTATTAATTATGAGCTACCTATACAAACAATAGGCTCTGATCAAAACTAAGAGATATACTAATCTATGGAAATAAAGATAAGAACTCAGGGAGCAGTTTATTACTATGTCATTTGACCTTTTCAAAAGACTTTTACCTTCTTGGAACACCAAGCCTAATCTGTATTTTCATTCAGCTGAAGAGTATGTGTGTCTGTGTATGTGGGCAGATGTCTTGTCTCTGTTAGTAGAAGGGATGTCTGCAGCCCTTGAAGCCTGAGATCCTGTAAACAAACTGCCTTGCAAGAAGCAGATGCCCTGTGACTTTTTGTTAATAACTAACCATCCCACTCTGTGTGAAGCTTGGAGAACTGTTTAGGATTGTCTTCAACACAGCTGGTCTGAGATACCTCATTTTCAGAAACATTTCACAGGCAGTTTATCTCCTGGCCTTTCAGATAGCTGGGCACAGGTCAAAATTTTTGCTTTTTAAATATTTGAAAACCAGAGCATAAGATCATGTCCAGTGTAGACCAAACATGAGTCCTGAGTCACTGTAATCCACTTGGGACCCCAGGATATCTCCTAAAGCCAGATGAGACAACCAGAACATCAACCTGGAAAAACCCAAGTAACACAGAAACCACATTCCAACTCTGAACAGGGTCAGATGCACCTGTCCTCAAGATCAGGGAGGGTAGTGAAGGCAGAACCCCACAGCATGAAATCTACTAGCGTGGGGGTCAAAGCACATGCACACGCCTTCACACACCTCTACACACGGGGACACAGCCAAGGCAGCAATGAGCACTTACTTCTTTCCTTGTCATCCAAGTTCAGCACCCACAGGCATAAGTCCAATAATTATATTTTTACTTTCAAGTAAAGTGATTACTTTTAATCATTTTAATGATTAATCAATTAATCAATTTAATGATTACCTCAAGTTTCGAAAGTGGCTTTCAGCGTCACTTGCTCATCACCCCACAGCACATGCCACTATTTCCCTCAGTTTGTCAGCTCTGCACTCTCCTTTGATGCCTTCCTCTTTTCATGACCCACTACACACACACACACACACACACACACACACACACACACACACACACACAAAATTTCCTGCCTTCCTCCTTCCCGATTCTTAGCTGGCAGGCACCACATAAGAGCCCTGAGATGCTATTCTCCCCAAAGGCAGCATTATGGCTAGAGGCAGCGACCGTCATCAACCAGGCCACATGGCATTGCTCAGCCAACACTGATGCACACAATCTACGGAGACCGGAAGAGAGCAGAAACAGATGAAACAGCTCTGTCTTCCAATATCCATTTCCTGTTGAGTTACAGAGCTCAGTGAGCATGGAAGTAAGAGCTGAACTCGAGGTAAGATATCCATTATTTGGGGATTTGGACAGAGATGGCCAGTCTTCAACAGAAAGCAGCTGTTCAACTGTTAAACACTCAATGTCAAATCTCAGATATGGGTGTTGGGCACCCAGTGGCACACTGGACCCTCACTCCTGATACAGTGGGATTTCCTAAGGCCATATTCTCAGCCAAAGAGAATCAAATTTGGGAAGCCACATAAGGAGATGGCTAGCACAATTACTTTTACAGTTCAGACCCAAAGGAAACCAAATACGTGCCTGTATTCCGACCTACGGCACAGCATTATCACAAGAGCCACAAGTGGAAACATCCAAGTAACCAACAGATGAGGAGATAAAGAAACTGGGAAGGACTTAGGAAGGAGCATTCAGCAAAAAGAAAGAATGGATTCTGGCACATGCCACAGTATGATTGAACCTTAAAGACACTTTGCTAAGCAAGCCAGCCAGCTAAAATACAACACTTAGTGGAAGTATCTAGAATGCGAATTCATACAGAGAGAAAGTTGCTTCAATGCCATGAACTAAGGGAAGGAGCTGGGACATAGGAAGATACTGTCTGATGAAGACATTTGCGATAGTGATGGTTGTACAACATTGTGAATATAGTCAACACCGCTGGGTTACAGACTTTACACTATAGATTTTAAAAGATCACAGTAAGTGTAAGTCTCACAGACCTAGCATTATTGACACAAAAATATTTTAAATATTTTTTTAAATATTTATTTTCTTTGCAATTTTTTATTTTTTATTATTTATTTTTTCATTCAACATAATTTAGTCACATTCTTTCCCCTTTCCCTACCCCTTTCAGATCCTCCCCACCTCTCCACCTACCAAACTTCTCTCTCTCAAAACAAAAGATGAAAATCAAAAATAAACAACAGCCAAAAAATAAAACTCTCAAAAAAACAAAAAACACTAAGTCAACCCAAAACAAAAGTACACACACACACACACACAAACATCTGTTTTGCACTGGCCAACTACTCCTGGGCTTGGGGCCTGCCCTGGCGTATGGTTAATGTACCCAGTGACACTCCATTGGGAAAAAAATGCATTTTTCCTTCCCTGGCAGGTATAAATCAAAGCAGCTTCTTGGCTAGGAGTGTGAGTTTGTGCCCATTCCCCTTTTCTATGCTGAGATTTTGTCTGTTAATCCCACTCCAAAATGACCTAGACTCTACCTTTTAACTCATACAGATTATCCCAAACATTCTAACATGTCTATGCATTTACTGTGTATTATCTACATGGAGAACTCCACTTGTAGAATTATTATTGCTGTCAAGAGAGCAGAAAAAGCCGCAGAAACAAAAGTAAATGCTTGGGTGCCAAGGCCTGGAGCAGGACTAAGTGTGTCCACCAGAGAGTAAAGACTTCCCTTTGAGACAGATGAAGCTGTTTGGGAACTAGATAGTGGAGATAATTTCAAAATTCTAAATACTCTAAAAACTATGTTAAGTGAATATATGTTATATCATGTGAATTATATCTCAACAAAGATGCTATTTAATCTGAGCACTTGGAAGATACAGGCAAAAGGATCTGGAGTTTAAGGCTAGCCTCAGCTACATAGCAAGTCTAGGCCAGCCTGTCTCAAATAAACAAATAAATAAACAAACAAAATGAAGTAAGTAAAGACATATAATGCATGGTCCTAGGAGTTCATGGCAAAGACTAGGAAATGTACTAGAAAGCCGCTAGAGGGTAGAGTGCCGATTTCCCCAGAGGGTCACTACCCAAGAACAAGGCTTAGAACTAATCCTAACTAAACTGAAGGACTCAAAAGAGACTGGCAGAAACTGTGGACTAAATCATTAGCCAGAACACCGCTACAGGGAGAAGAGGCCAGAGAAAGCCCCATATCCAGTTCCAGAAGACCCAGCCTTCAGCTCTTCATCCACAACACCCTCACAGCAGAAACAAAAGCAAATCTGAGGACCACTCCACGGGACTGCAGATGTTTTCCCAAAGTGGGCGCAGATTTCTCTTTCAGTTCTTCCCCACATGAAGTGCTGTAGTTTTGATCCGAAATGTCCCCAAAGGCCTTGATGTTGAAGGCTCGCTTATCAGCTTTCAGCCATCTCTGAAGTTACCAACCCTTTAGGAGGTAGGGCCTGGTGGGAGGATGTTAGGTCACTGGAAGCTTGCCCTTGAAGAGGATATTGGGACTCTAGCTCCTTCTTTTCTCTTTGCTTCCCAAGGCCATGAGGTAAGTAGCTTTGCTCCCACACACACTCCCCGCCATGATGTCCTGTTTCACCACAGACCCCAAAGCAACTGAGCCAACAGGTCACAGAAACTATGCAGCAGAACAAACCCTCCCTCCTTGTAAGTCCATTATTGCAGATACTTTGTAACTGTGAGCAGACTGACAATGGAGAAGTAATAGAGCAAACTGTATTTGTTCTATTTTTAAACACCAGCAGCTACAGTTTTCAACTTCCTGGGAATGTTGTGAATACCCACCTCATTATAAAGATGAACTATACTAAGCACAAGCATGCCACACACCGAGAATTATGCCTGAAACACACTGAGTGTTCATTAACTATTAGGTAATGCTCCTGACCCTATCTAAAATATAAAAGGGTGGATATGCTTCAGTACAGACATTTCTCCCCGTTACATAAGAATCAAAACATGGATGGCTCTACAGATCCTGGGACCAGAGGCTGAAAGTGCAAGGTGCAAAGTAGATACATACTTTTTGATGATGAGATTGTTTTTATTTTAGGAAATTAAAAAGTTAATCCTGCAACTTAAAATGGGATACTTGCGCCCTTCTCTATTTGATAAGTGCCTTAAAGCATCACATGAAGCTACTCTGCCTTTCTTTATCTACAAACAACCAGAACTTTTGCCATTAAAAAACAAACAAAAAAAAAAAAAGAAAAGAAACTGGTCTATTTTCCAAAAGCAAGGTGTATTTTTGAAGCAAAGTTTTCCTTTCCAGGCCGTCTGTCTTTCTGTACAGGGCAGCGATGAAGCTGTCTGGGAAACCGGACATTGGAAAGAAAGCAGAGCAACAAGTAGCATCCACTCCTCTTTTATCTATACATAGCCCGTGCATCAGAAGACTGACCCATTTGGCTTTGGACTTGAAACTGAAGGCAGGGAACCATGCGCTGTATCCCTGGGAAGGTGACAGCAGGGCAGCTGGCCCTATAAGGTAACCCCACCCCCACCCCTGTCCTGCCTCTCACGTTGGAATAGCAGCACCACCGATGGAGCCTTAGTCCTAGGATCTTACCGACCAAGGGTGACTAGCACCGTCAAGAAGAGCTCTCAAAGTCAAAACACAAAACCCATCTTAACTAGGTTTTCTCTTCTTCCTTCATTATTGAGGTATAAGTAAGTCACCCTAACTCAGCCCCTTGCTTGTTCTTGCGTTTTCATCTCTAAAATTCCGGAGTGTCTCAGTCCCCCAGTAACACTTAGGAAATGCTGTCAACATTGTTTCAAAGTGTTGTTTTCTCAAATTCTGATACTCCGTACCTCTCCAACCCAAGCAGCTTGGTGCATATGGGAAGTGAAAAAAGCTTGAAGAAGCATCTACTAGGAAGGGGGCGCAAAATCCTGAATTCTGTGTTTCTGTGGACACATATGGACTTTCACTCTGCAGTTTAAGAAATTATTTTTAAACCTTTCCAATGATAGATACCTCCCACCCCCCTCAACTCTGTTTCTAAAAATCTAATGCCTCGGGCATTAATTTAAGTCAGTACCTAAGTGGAGGCAGGAGATCCAGGAAGAGGGAGAGGTAGAGAAGTTCAGTGCACGAAGCCCAGCCTGGACCCTACATAGCAGCCTCAGGTGCTCCCCTGCCCTCAGAAGGTCAGGGAAGGGGGAGAATAGAGCCTAGGACAGTTTCTAGTCACATCCAGCCCAAATGACCCATTTGGAGCCTCTATTTTCTCAAGTGAAAATGGGAATTTTTCCTGAGGTTCCTTTACTCATCAAATACTTTGAGCCTAGAAAGTAAACTCTGAAGACATCGTATTTATTCCATGCTTGATGGGCCCTTCTAAGAGCATGAATACAGAAATTCTATCTCCTGCGCCTGTGTGTGTACACACACGCACACATGCACGTACGCAAACGCACACATAGCCACACAGCATAAGACCATCTAGCAGTTAATGTAGCATAAAGATTTTGTGGGACTTTGGAAGGATAAAGACAGAGGGGCCAAGTTCTTGCCCATCAACCCCTGCTTTCTTTATCCTCTGCTCAAAGCCAACATAACCATTGCTTTGGTTCCCTGGGGAAGAAAGGGTCTATTTTCAACCCTCACTGGACTCTCGGCTGCCGAGGTCCAGACTTGCTCCTTAATGAACCCTTAATTCCCTTCTTCAGCTAAGTCGAGGAATCCACAAGAAGCAAGTGTCTCCCCTGTGACCTCCCTGTGACCTCCCCAAGCTCCCCACAGACAGCTCAGTCACCAGGGCCACTTGTCCATTTCTGTCATATTTTGGGACCTTGGCTTTCTAAAGGACCAGTCTTTTCACAACGGCACCCTCTGTGAGGTGACCCTGGACCACCAGTCACCCCACTGGGATCCTTCTCCCACATAAAACACATTGAGAACATAAGCAAAGCCCTGGAACGTCCCCAGGGCCCCATATTCAGCAGAGAAATGGGGACAACACAGAGTCCGTTCCACTTCACTTGTTGCCATGACAAGCGACTGCCTCCGAGAGTTTCCAAGCTGTGGAAGCAGCTCTGGTCCGCTGAGGTCTCCTGACATGCATTTGCATGTGATCAGCAAAGCAGGGGCAAAGTGCAGCCGACTGTCCATCAAACACACAGGTTTCAGCTCCACAGACCTCTGGGTCCACCCTCTGTTTGGCTCTGTCTGCAAGAGGCCTAGCTGCAGCTTAAGCACTGAGCTTTGAAATGGCACTAAAAACGTCTCATTTTCCCTGAGGGATTCTGTCACTGTCCTGTCACTCCTTATTTTATTCACTACCTAACCTTGAGGAACAGTAAACAAGTGTTTACTAAATTATTTCAATGCTGATAGCCATGACTCCAAATGTCATTTCATTAGCAGAATGTTTAGCATGTTGCTAAGTATTTAGCGCCTGATATTTCGCTAAACAATTCCCCATGCCTTTTTTCAAAAAATTCAGTTATGCTATCCTCTACAGTGCCCAACATTGACTTAAGCAACAGAGAAGACAGAATCTAAAATCAGACTAAACTGATTGTTTTGCTAATCAGTCTTGTTGCTAATGTCTTCAGGCCATGTTTCCCCAGCAGGCCATGGGCTTGCTTTAGTGGGCACTGAAGTAAACTCATCTTCATTTTTCGGGAGATGGCAAGAAAGAGGTGGTATGGCTGCCTGCTGGCCAGTAACCCCTGCATCCCCCAGAGCTGGAACACCAGGAAGAGAGCACCACCCCACCAGCCACTCTCATGCTCTCTGAGCCAGGCTCCTCAGGTCTCACAGAATCTGCCAGAACAACTCGAAAACCAGGGGCAGCAGAACTAGAGACAAGAACGTCAAGAGATGGAAAACAACACTGAACATCAGAATGGACCTCAGGGACTTCCTACCTAGGTCTCTAGATCCTTCCTGCCACCAACCTGCAGGAGACGGTTGAGGCAGAAATTATCTGTGAAATGTGCTCACCGCTGTCTTAGTTCTCCCCCTAACAAAGTTAAGAAAATGCTGTGGAGCCTCTGATGAAAACAGGTCAGCATCCCCAAGTTCCCAACTTCAGGTTGCCTCTGGCTTGTCTAGCTTGGGGACCTTGGGCCCACTAGTTTTAAAACTATCCCTTTCAAATCATGAAGGAAATCAGCATGTGGCCAGCTGCCCATCCAAAGGCTCCCTCAAGGCTCTGTGGGACATTGTCCATATCCAGGGTAAACAGGAGTCTGAGGTAAGAAAGTGCAATGTAGCCAAGCAATCCAAAGGGGAAGCTCCATGGAAGGCTGGGGAGGGGGGGGCTCCTTCATTCTGCAAGGCCTCAGGTGAATAGTGCCATGGAGACACATGCTGGTCTTTAAGGTACTCTGCACCAGGCCATGAGGGAACAGGTTCTCCATCTTCCCAATGTCTTTCCTTAGTTCCATGGCCCTGGAGACCATGGCCTGACTCCTAAGCCCTGTAGTGCCACCTACTGGGGGAGGCAGAAGTCAGATCTACTGTTAGTCCTGAAGAGTCTGTTCTGCAAGATTATAGTCAATTGTGCATCCAAGCCCTTGCCTTGCTATGAGCTCCTACTTATACTATAAAGTAGAATACAAAGATCAGCAAGGCTTCAAACACCTCTATTTGGTATCCCCTTGGGTTCCTTTAGTATATCCTATTCATGGAAGAGCCCACCCAAAGCAGTCTTGGGTAGAAGAGGCAATTTAATGAAACCTAAATCTTTTCCAAGACTCTAAGAGATAGTGGGGGGAAGGAGGGGCGCTCCAGTGGCTCACCACTATGTTGACAAAGCACTGTTATCCTGCGGCATCTGCTCTCCCAGAATGAGTCTCTACTTAATAGGAGATTTAAATTAATACACACACACACACACACACACACACACACACACACACACACACCATTTTAGGAGACTGTATAGTCAACATTCCTTTGCATAACACCCAGCGTGAGGTGCATTAAGTCCTATGTAATCTGTTAACCATCATTACATGTATTCTATGGAAATAAGTAATCATTGATTCTCTTACACTGTGTTAGTATGTTGAAAAGCACCCAACCATTCCCAGGAACAGCATTTGGAACTCAAAAAAAGCCCCCTTTCTCCAGCTTCCTCCCTGTAACTTGCAGAGAAAGAGAAATTGATGTCAAGCCTTCTTCTAACAGTCACAAGCTGAGGGGCAAGCCGTGCAGCTCTCAGACCATTTGAAAAGAGTTAACTGCGATCGTTATATTATTACTTTATTTTAAGTAATTGCTATTCTCTCGTAGGGCTAAGTCGTGTAAAAGAGAAGCACAGTGTGTTTCCCCCTCCCCTCTGCCTTGTCTCAGCAGATAGGGGACATTCTGATGTTTTTGTGCCAAATGGTTGACTATTAAGAAATTCCCGTGCTAGCTGAGCCTGCACCAGATAATCAGTCCAGAAAAGCGGAAGGCTGGAATGCGACCAGAGCTGATAGGGCACCAGAAGTGAGGCACAGCTTGGGGATCCAACCTCCAGTCTGAAGCCTGAGGGCAGGGCCCTTCCCTTCCTGTGCTTCCAGGTTATTTCAAGGTGCTGGCCTCTGACCTCCACAGTGTGAACCACACACACACACACACACACACACACACACACACACCACTGTGCACACACACCACTGAAAAGCTTCTTCAGGAAGGAGGCACATTCAGTCCTTTCAAGCCAGTCAGGAGAGAAGAATACAGCCACCTGGCAACTTCTCTGCTTCTGCACTCTGATTGGTCACCGCTGCTGCTCTGAGGTCATCGCTTGGCTCCTCTTCTCTCTGCCTTCTGAAACTCTAGACCCCAACTATGTTTCATCACCCATGAGTTACTAAGCCAGCCACTTCTTTCTTGTAAATATTCACACTCCTCCAGGCCTGTTCTTCCCACCTCTACCCCCTTCCCCAACCCTCCTCAAAAGCCCAGCCAATCAACGAAAAGAAGGTGGGAGCCTAGGGGGGACAAGGACCCTGGTGCTCTTTTACCTAAGAACCGCATCTAGGGATGGAGGCGAAAGTGCTCCTGTGAATTATGTAACCACTGCAGCTCTGAGGGAGAGTACCATCCAGGTTGCTATAGTGTTTGCGGGCTTCCTGCTGGAAAGGTAGAGTTCCTGGCCAAGGCTCCCTCCACTTCCCCTCCACCCTTCTCCAGAACCTGTAGGGTTGGTGCTGCCGTATTTAATGCCGGCTCCCTGCAAGGGGCCTGGGGACGATGCTGAGAGGCCAAGTGGCCAAAGAAAAGAAGCAGAGTAAGGAAGTAAGCTAGGAAGGGGGTTATCCTACACTACCAGGCGCCCCTGCAAACTATGGGCATACCTGTTTTCCAAAGACGCCTTGCCCTCGGTAGTCACAGCTAGGACAACACTACCGAGTTCTCTGCCAAGTTGCTTAGACTGAGGACATGGACAGAACCTGAGAGATCTAGCCCACCCCCACTCTTCAAAAATATCACCCTTTCTTTTATGTCTCATTCTGTCCTCCTCCTAATTCATCCAGAACTCCATCAGCTAGGAAAGGGATTCGAGGGCACATGAAAGAAGAGAGGGTAGGTACTTCAGAGACAAGGGTTGCCCTTAGGGCATGAAAGACCAGTATCCATGACCCTTGAAAAGACTTCTTAAGGAGGCCAAAATCCCAACGTTGCCACCCAAGATGGGAAGCAGAAAGAGCGGGGCCCCAAATCAGCTTTTGGATGGAGGAAGACCAGACAGTAAAGCAGCTCCCCAGCAGCCCTAATCCGCCAAGGCAATGGCTCTGTCCCCAGTTAGTGAGGATAGGGCGAAAGGAGGAAGGGGCTGCGGCCTGGGACTCCTTCTACAAGGCTGGGCTCTGGAGAGTCACGAGGAAGTAGTACCCTGGCAAGGCAAGGGAAGACACAATGTGGAAGAGTGATGGGAGCTGCTGAGGGCAAAAAGAGAGAGGGGCCGGTAAAAGAGGTAGAGAGCCTGTAGAAAGGGCATCCTGAGACTACAAGACACTTCAGCTTGATCACCTTAATCACTGAGCAATGTCAGAAAATAACTTGTCGATAGGGACTGAGGAGGAGAGGGAGAAAGTTTCCAGGAAGTGGGGAGTTACCTGAAAGCCTTTCACCATCAGAGGGGGAGCTGGAGACACTTGATGCCCAGCATGGAGATGCTTAGAGAACACTAAGTATGGAGCCTCGGGAGCTAGTCACACCCTTTCATGATTCTCTGAAAACATGAAAAAGCAAAGCCCACACATCACTGGGCTCCTAGCCGCTTCCATCCTCAGGTGCGAGTCCACACGGGAGTGTCAACAATAACACACCTGGCGTGGGCTCGCTCACTCGGGGTCAACGGCAGTGGAGAGGTGGGCGGTGTTGAGAAGCCGAGGAGCAGAGATGGAGAGAGAGGAGGCGCGCTGAGCCGCACAGCTGCAGCCCCCGCCCCCGCCCCCACCCGCGACCCGGAGCGCACGGCCCGAGGAAGTGGCTCCGGGAAGAGTGGACGCGGGGCAGCCTGGGGGCCACCGGCGCGGGACTGCTCTCCGCGGGGTGCGCGCGCGCGCGCGCGCGCGTTCCCTACCGCGCCCCGGTAGAGCGAGGGACCCCGAAGCAGCCGCTCCCCAGCTTGCCGTGGCCCGGCCGGGCGGCCGGCCGGCCAGCCAGCTTTCGAGGCAAAGGCGAGAAATCCAGGCAGCGCCGACACTTGGGGAACTTTCCCCCTCGCCCGGGATTTCATGGGAACCACATGCTCCGAAGCAGCCCGGCCGCGGAGGGGGAGGGGCGGGAATTTTCCGCTCCGGCTCGCACGGCGGCTCGGCCGGCTCCCGCGGGCTCCCGCGCACGGCGTTGGCGCCCCTCGCGCACGCGGCGCGGGCCGCTCCACAGGGGCCCGCCGTGGGCAGCCCGGGCGAGCCGGGTGCGGCGATGGGGTCTCGCTTACCTTGGTGGTTTTCCTCTGGAACGTACATCCTCGTGTTTTCATTGACCATTGGCCAAAAACTGCTTGGAAGGGAGAAGCCACAAAGAGGAAGAAATGCAGCAACAGCCGCGAGCGGGTCTGGATGAATCCCTCCTCCGAGGCCGGCGGCTTTCGCGCAAACCGAGGAAGCCGTGGATCCGCAGTGTTTCTTGCTCCCTTCGGGTGATTACCTGATCCCCATTATTGCACCAAACACCAAAAACTGCTGCTTTCCACTACCGCCTCCTTTCGTGAGATTGTAATGCATCCTCAGTACATCCGGGCCCCTTCCAAGAATTTAGCACCGCACCTCTGGCGGCTACACCATTTGAAAAAAATAATAATAAATGGAGAGGCAGAGCGAGAAGAGGCGCAAAGGCGAGGCGAGGGAGAGCGGCGGGCCCGCGGCGCTGGGTGGACCCCGAGCCGCCAGGGGGCCGAGGCGTCTCCGGCCCGCCCAGGGCGATCGCCCAGAGGCCCCGACCCGCGTTCTTCGGCGACGGCAGCCGCGAACACCTGAGGGCGAGCCCGCGGGAAGCGCCGCCGCCGCTCCGGGCCGCGCCGCGCCGAGCGCCGTTCTGGCAGGGAGCTGTTTCTGCAGAGGCAGCGAGAGGGAGACACCGGGCGCGAGAGCGCGGCGCGGCCTCCCTCCTCCCTCCAGCCCCGCCGCGCCCGCGCCCGCCCCTGCCCGCGCCCGCCCGCCCGCCCGCCCGGCGCGCCGGAGCAGACGCGCTGAACGCTTCCAGATGTGGCGGCGGCGCGCGGCGGGGACCGGAGCCCGAGTGGAGCGGCGGCGCCACGCGAGAAGCCCTGGCTGCGAGACGGCGGGGAGCGAGCCCGGGAACGGACACACCTCCAGGAGCCGGGCCTCGGCCTGCAGACCCCCACCCTCCCGAGGCCCCCCGCGGCTCCCTCGCGTCCCTTGGGGGGGCCACCGCCACGCCAGCAAGGCCTGGGAGGGGAATCCCGGGAACACGGAATACAATGTGCCCAACTCCCGGCCTCTTTCACATCGACCGAACGAAACAGCAAAATGAGCCGTGATTCTGTTGATCAATTACAATCAGAGCGGTTGTAGAAGTGACACATACAGGCGAGGATGGGCAGATGGGCGGGGAGAGAGAAAGAGCCCAAGAGGCGGAGCCTCGTGGGCAAGGCAGCGGTGGTGCCCAGATGTCTGAACAGATTAATACAGCCAGGTTTGCTCCCTCCTTGGGGGCAGGCGAGCACGTGTGCTGCCAGTGTACCTTTACCTACTTAATTATTTCTGCCACCCTAGCGGGGAGCTATGAAGCACTTCTCTCCGACACCCGCTGTCACAGTTAATATCCAAAGCACCTCCTGCAGGCACGACCCTCTAGATGGGGCTGGTGAGCCCATTCTGAGAGGGCCTACCACTGGGAAACCCGGTCTAGATAGCAGCCCTTAGCCTGCCTCATTCCCTGTCTCCAGGTTCCCTAACTGACCCTATCGTCTATCTACGTGGCTTTAAGTAAGGGGCTCTGTCAGCTGCAAATCTTCAATCCAGACCTTTCTTCTGACCCAGACGCCAGTCAACTTGCCCTCTCCACTTGAAACCGAAACCTCATGTATCCAGGCCTGCTCGTCACACAGCCTTCCCCCCAACTCGGCTGACCCCTCTAGCTGCTCATGTAAGAACCCTGGAGTCATCTCGTCTTGATTTCTCCCGCAGCCCCACATCAGTGTATCATGGGATTCACCTTAGACAGAATGCAGCGTAACCTCCCTCACTTCTGCTGCCGCCTTCCAGGGCTGAGCCAGTAGTACCTGTTCTCTGGTCACCCTCCTCTCCTCAAGTACGTTCTCCTCGCAGCAATTGGAACAACCCACTTAAAATGGTGCTCTTCTAACCCAGACCATCCAATGACCTCTTTTGTCACTTCAGTGAAAGTCACAATAACCTACAAGGACTGCAGGAACGGCTGTATATGACTTCCATCGCCGGTTCCTACTGTGTGCCCTCGCTGCTCCTCCAAGCATGCCAGAAATGATCCGCTCGTCCCGCACACACAAACCTCTTGTCTTCTGCTCTACTTGTCCCAACTTCCTGCAGTGTTCCTTCCCTAGACATCTTCTGTAGAAGATGCTTTCCCTCCTTGGAGACCTTGCTCGGAGTTCACCTCAGTGACCCCCATCTTGATCTTACCCCAAGTAAACACTGCAGCCTGACAACCCCCCCCCCCAGTTCTTATCTCCCGGTACTCTGCTTCTTACACTGTATTTCTTCCCTGGCTAACATAGTGTATAGTTTAGTTATTTGTTACGTTGTTCTCTCTCTGTCTCTCTGTCTCTCCCCGCCCCCCCCCCCCACTCTTTCTCAGAAGTTGCACAAAGGCAGATGTCTTGTCCATTTTGTTCATCAGTATATAGAGCGATATATGGCAGGTAGCAGGTACCTAATACATTCATGCTGAGTGAATGAATGAATGAATGAGTGTCCCAGAAGCTTCAGGAATACCATTCACTGCATCATCTCAAATTGCCTCCTGGCCACTGCTTGAGGCCTAAACCCTTACCACTGCTCCTTTCCCTTTGTGCAGTGGTTTTGGCACCAGATTAAAATGCAAGACCCCCCAGGGTAGGTCTTAAACTCTATCATCTTGATTCTATGTCAATAGTGATCTAATTGTTTGTTGTTGCTGTTATTGTTCTAAAGGGTGTATCTTTGCCATCCTGGTATGTGATTACCCAACTTTCAACCTCCGTCTGAGGAAGAAAATTAGAAATTACACAGCCCCATTTAGGGAGATTATTGGACTGCATTTCAAGGGCGAGTGTAGCTGATTGCATAAGCCAATAATAAAATTGGTTTGCATTTCCATTGCGCCCTGTAGCACAAGAAGAGTGATGGCTAATATTGTCACATACTTTGTGCCAGCCATGGAGTAATGCTCTACAGGCATCGCCTCACTGACTGCTCACTGCTACATCGTAAGGTCGGAATTATTGCCTCTATTTTGCAGATGGCGGAAACTAAAACCCATGTTCCATGGCCAGGGGCACCCAACTGGGACTTAGTCCAGGAGAATCTGACACCAAATGCATGTTTCTTGTATTATCCTGCTCTCTGCTGAGAGGATGGCCAAGGGTGACATGGCAGGCGGTAGAGTTTCGAGAACTGACTGCAAAATGTGCTTCACAAAATACCATGGAGCTGAGAACGAAGCACTTGGGTGTTGGGGGTCACAGGTTCGACAGCCTGACTTTTCCGTAAGTAGGCGGTGTAGAAACCTAACAGGCAAACATTCCCTCCACACTGCTTCACTTTCGTTTTTCACTTCACCTCTCTTTTCAGCTGTTAATGTGTTCTTTCCTTTCCAGAAAAAGTCACTTCCTAAATATTTGGTCTTCAAAGTACGCCCATATCCCACTTTCTAACTTTGGAACCCGGTCCTGGATGTTCTTCTGCAAGGTAACAAATTCTCCACCCACCAGGGACCATTTAGAATTGTGATGTGGGGTGTGGGAGGTGCGGGAGCAGAAGGAGCAGCATGCCTCTCTCTCCCTCACAGCTTTGACCCTAGCTACAAATGTTCTCTCTTCTCCTGCTCCCCACGTCTTTCCCTGTGCGGGGCCTGCCACACAGCAGTGGACCTGTGCACATGCCACCCCATTCCCCCACACACATGTGCGCGTACACACACACACACACACACACACACACACACACACACACACCCCACTTCCTACATCTTAAGAGAGTGAACTGTGCTCTCTCCTCTACACAGTGCTTTGTACATATGGACACTCAGTGTCTACTATGTATAGCTTACTCTGGACAAGATTCTACTCTTTGGAAACAAGATTCTATTCCTTTGGAAACAAGAGTGCAGTGAATAAGTTAATTGCAGTGTATTTATGTAACTGAGAAAACCCGAAAATAATCTAAATAACAAAATGCCGGTTAAATAAAAACATTTCAGAATTATTTGTGTCCTTGTGTCTTATGCGTGTGACGTTGCTTGCTCTTTAGCTCAGCCCTGCGACATGATTCTGTTCCCATATTACAAGGGAGAAAACAAAACCAGAAAGGTTTATTCACGGGCCTGTGTTTTCACAGACAGTAAGTGTGGGGTTTGAAGCCCAGCTTCTACCTGTCCCTGAGCCACTCCACATATAAACTAGGGCAGATCAACGTAAGAAAATCCAACTGGCATAAATAATACTACAGAGAAATATTAGTGATGAGGAAAAAACAGTTACAACATATCGATAATGTATGGTTCTCTCTTTTTTTAAGATGTGAATTCTTGAATTAGGAAAAAGACAACAGAGGGTTCCACCAAAACGCTGGCAGTAGCTCCCTTGGGGAGCTAGAAGAAGAGGTCAGTTTTTCTTCAACTTTCTTCCTGTCGGACTGTAGGTATGGGATCCAGGCCACCAAGCAGGCACTCTGGTTTGTAGGCAGCTACATCCCAGTCATAGGGACTAGGTCACCATTGCTTTGCCAGGGAGGACAGACGCTAAGCCTCAAGGTATCCTCTGCCCACCTGACAACCACTTAGCCTCAACTTACCACCCACTTGCAGAAATTCCCTTTGATGGTCAGTTTTGTCGACTTGACAGAAGCTGATCACAGAAGATGTAATTCTCTACGCATGCTGTGACAGATGGATTAAATTAGGTTAATTGGTGTGGGAAAGACCCACCTTAACTGTGGGCCTCACCATGCTGTGGGCTGGGGACCCTAACTGAGTGAGAAGGAGAAGACTGGAGGAGCAGGACTCATCTCTCTCTGCTTCCTGACTCCTGATGCTGTGACCAGCAGCCTCAGACTCCTGCAGCCGTACCTCGCCCACCATGATGGGCTGAACCCTCAGACTGTGAATCAGAATTCATCTTTCCTTCCTTCCATTGCATTTGATGGATGTTTTGTCACAGCAACAAGACCAAAAACCTCAACCATTCCCTGAACGGTGATTCAAGCCCAAAAGCACCGTTATGTCCTCACTCACCCACGGTGCCTGGCTGAAGCGCCAGTCCTTCACTGGTCAATTTAGCTGCCGGGGCCTTCTTCTTCAGAATTCTCTTCTTCCCATGACCCCGGGTCACAGATGCCTACAACAGATCTCTGGGGAAATTTGAGTGGTGGAGGCAAAGCAGCAGCCTTTATGCTGTGAAATCCGTGTCCACACTGTCATCCATAAACCAGTGCATCCTTCTCAGGGAACCCCGCTCCTTCTCCTTTCTCCTCCAGCTATGGAGTCCTGAGTGAAACATGTAGCCAGCGTTGCAGAAAGATTCCAGCTTTTTTTCAGCGTCGAAGTCCAAAGAGATGAGAAATGAATAGGGATTGTAGCGCCTTCGTAGCTTTCCATTCATTTTGACCATGATTGTTCCCACCTCTCATTGGCTTTTTTCACACTTCCGGTCCTGCTGGTTCACAGCAACTACAGACCCATCATTAGTTACAGAGAGAGCAGCTTTCTGTTGGTTCTTCCCTAGCCCCCCAAGTGGACAGGCAAGGTTCAAGCCCTATAATCAAAGCCCTGCTCCTTGTTATATATAGTGGGACTCCTTCCTCCATCAACCCTTAAATGATGTGTCAGGGCAATGCATCGCCTTTTTGCTCGCTTAGAATGTTGAAATACTGAGTATCATCATTTTATAGAACCTAAAAATAAAGAGGAGGCCACTCCTATGTGAACTCATTTCCCAAGGCTTTTATACAAAGTGGTCACTAACCAGGGGGTTCAAACAACAGTAATGTGTTCTTCCTTCTTTGATGACTACAACTTATAAAGCAGGCAGGGTCATGTGTCCTGCTGGGGCTCTAGAGAAGACCCAGTCTTCTCTTCTTCTAGCTTCTGGTGGTCAGCAGTATTCCTTGGCTTGTGGCCACATGACTCTGGTCACACTGCCTTCTCCCTTAATCACCAAATCTCCTTCTGCTGTACTCTAATAAAGACACTTGCCATTGGATTTAAGGGTCATTGGATAATCCAAGTTGATTTCTTCATCTCAAGATCCTTAAAGTAGCTACATCTGCAAATGCCCATTTTCCAAGTTACACCCACATGCTCTGTGGATTAGGATACTGGCTTGCATTTGGGCAGACCATCACTCAGCTACCACACACCCTGATCTATGCTAATGGCCCTTCACTCACATTCCTCTGCAGCTCACATCTAATACCTATGAGCTCTGTAAACTATAGGAAACTCTCACTGAGGCTGTTTCTTCACACACACACACACACACACACACACACACACACACACACACACACACACACACACACATTACGACTTAATTGAGTGGTCATTGGGGCCAGCATAGTCACTCATGCTTGTTTTAACATATGTCATCATTTTTGCAATTAATATAACTTTATCGAATGACTACTAAACAACAGCTCTTAGTTATCATTTTCCCCTGAATTGACCAATGCTGTTTATAAAATGACACTCAGTGAACTTCCCAACCACTCTACCTTTGGATACATCTTTTGTACAAGTTCTAACTAATAAAGTGTCGGTAGAAATGACAGGTGTCGCTTCTAGAAAGATTACTTTAAGATTTTTATATATTATTTTAATCTTCTGAGGGTTTTTTTTTTGAGTGTATGGATGTCTTGCCTGTGTGTGTCTGTGCACCACATGCATACAGTGCACATGGGGACCAGAAGAGAGCGATTTTATGTGCATTTGTGTGATGGTGTCAGATCCCCTGGACTGGAATTACAGATGGTTGTGAGCTGCCATGTGGGTGCTGGGAATTGAACCCAGGTCCTCTGAAAGAACAGACACTGCTCTTAACCACTGAGCCATCTCTCCAGCCCAAGGTTACTTTTTTTTTAAATGCAATTCTTCTGTCTCTTCTTCTACCATGAAATTCAAATGGTATAGCTACAAAATGGAGAAGCACCCATCAATCCAGAACCCTGTGGTGACCTTGTGAACCTCCCACTAGCTGGTTCTGGATGTAGAATGTAATTGTAGGATGCAGGTGCTGAGGGGGGAAATGGGGAGTGCTTTATCCAGGGTGGGGAAAGGAAGTACTACAGAAAAGGAGATAAAAATCACTAAGAATGTTTAAAAAAGTCATAAGGAAACATTATTTTATATGCTTACTTAAACATACATATGTAATAGATGTGCACTCAAATGTGAAATTCTCAAAAATATAAAAATTCAAATTAAAACATTTAAAAGTCACAATTTTTATATGAAGCCCCGGGAATCTAGAAGTCATTGCCATAGTATAGCATTGCCCTTTGTGACCAGCAGACTGGAATAAAACAACAGCTCGCTGTGTGTGACCAGCATGCAATGAGGATTTGCGAAGTTGCCCTTGTTAAATTGACTTCCATTCCAATCAGTGAAGTGTCAGTCAATTGGTCCTCGGAAGAGAACAGGTGATAGCCCTAACAATCTTGTGATAGTGGCAGATA